>NC_056627.2:210351960-210986960 GCF_002870075.4 Lactuca sativa | reverse complement strand
TGTAAAGACTCAAAACATCAATTGACCAAGTATGAATGAGCTTATGGCCGTAAACCCATGAGTTTACCACCGTAAATCATTTGTTGGTGACATTAGGGTCGTGAACTCCATTAGGGAGTTTTCGTTGAACCCTACACCCACTAGCCTTTCCCTACAACACTTAGATGCAATCCTTGAGGCTTAAAACACTTGTTAAATGTGTTTAACATGTCCTAGGGTGTCTTGAGTTTGTTTATTAGTTTTTTAAAGACTAATTTGATACATATATGTGATATTATATGTTAACTAGGATCATAGAGTGTGTTCAAGACTTCACTTGACACCTAGCAATCCTATATCTTCAGATCATTCGTACCAGTCACAGCAGCTGAGTTCATACCCCTTAATCAATGTTTTAAATGTTTTTAAATGTTTTATGGGGGGATACAAGTAGAATCATGCTAGTTATTATATCAATCACATGTGAATAATAAGCAGCATTCAAATGATTTACTACTCATTAGCTGTTTTACCAACCAGTTTTCTTCACATGATTTTCATAAACGTTTTATATCTTTAAAACTCCTTATTAAACTATTCATATTACACTGTATGTTTCATTTCAAACTCATTTACAATTGTGTTTCAAACAAATGTTTCTTTATACTTAAATTGTTTTATCAAACAAATGCTTTCAACCCGTTTTATAGATTGACATTAATTCAATCTTTTCTTAGATAGTAATCATGTTCAAAGGTGTTACAAAACTTATTTTATGCTTTTATATATTGTCAATTGCATGCCTATATATGTATAGTTATATAAGAAACGTTTAAAGGACTTAGGAAGGCTACCCGCTCTATTTCCTTTTAACCGTTGGGATGTGGTCTGGTGAGTATCAGGTATCCATCCGAAAGTTGTTTAAATATTGGTTTTGTATCATGTGCACATATATAGTCATACAAATACTTACATACAAATTAAGACACTAAAATACTTATGATCTCACCAGCTTTAAAGCTGATACTCTCTTTCAAAATAACTTGTATCCTCAGGTCAACAGTAGATAGGTACAGATGCAAGGTTTAGAGAAGATGGAGCTCGTTCAAGACTCATCTTTCATTTTGTTTTATACTTTAGTGTCTATTATAATTTGACAGAAGACACTTGTATTTAAATTATATTATTAATGCAATGGATAATGTTGTTGCTTGTTTACTACTTTTCATTTTTGTAATACCGTACGTGACGTCCTCCGCTCCAGAAAGATTCCGTCGTTCATGGTTTTGGGGTGTGACAATTGATATCTGCTCCTATTTCCACTTGGGTATTTCCGGTTGTTGAAGTACACCCTATGGATTTTGATGTTCTAAGTTTACTTTAGAACAAGTCAGCCATTTTCTCACATAAGTAGCAATCTTAGTCTTCATGTTTGGCCATCGATAATGTTCTTTTAAATCTAAGTAAATTTGTCAGAGCCTGAATCCACGAAATATCTGGACTTGTGGCCTTCTTCCAAGACTAAGTCCCTGACTCCACCAAACTTAGGTGTCCAAATTTGGTTCATAAGTGTCGTGTTCCATCATCCTTTTTTATAAATTATTTTTTCATTCCCACAAATCTTCGTTCTTGATGTTTTCTTCTTTTAGAGCCTCGATTTGAGCTTCTCTAATTTGTGAGGTAAAGTTATAATGGATAATTATAGTTAACGCTCGTACCCGACGGGGTTTAATATATTCCTTTCGGCTTAAGGTATCTTTTACCATGTTTGTCTTTTCGTGATGATAATGAATCTCACATTCGTAATCATTTGATAATTCAACCCATTTTCATTGTCTCATACTGAGATCCTTTTGATCGAAGATATGTTGGAGACTCTTGTGATTGGTAAAGATAGTACAATTCGTACCATATAATTAATGTCTCCATATTTTCAGTGCAAAAACTACAACTCCCAATTCAAGATCATGGGTAGTGTAATTATTCTCATTCACCTTAAGTTTTTGTGATGCATACGTGATAACTTTTCCTATTTGCATCTACACACATCCAAATCCTTGATTTGATGCGTCACAGTATACGACAAAATCTTTTGTCTCATATGGGAGGGATAGGATGATGGGTTTTAGCCATATGAACATTCCTATGTTCACATGCAACCCTAATGCTTGGATCTAGGTTTCTCTAATTGAACATACATTGAATCCAAGACTTCTAATGGCTAATAGAGTATAATAACAATATGAAATCAGAGATTAGAAGTTTACCTTGAATCACTTGCTTGATCTTCTTGTCCTTCAGGCTTTAGAGTCACAATTGTCACCCCTCTAATGGCTTACAAACACCAACTAGCAAGAGGATGATTTAGGAGAGAGGAGAGGGGATCAAATCGGCTAGGGTTTCTTCTCAAAGCACAAGTGTCAATTTCTCTTGACACCTAGGGTCTATTTATACTAGTAAGGCTCCTAGGGTTTCACCCTTAAACCCTAATTGGATAACTTAGGCCCTAAGCAATCCTAATCCCTTCATGATAAGCCTTTGGATGATTTTAAGGCCTATCCAAAGTCCTTAAAACTGGCCACCCTTTATTCATAAGGGATTTATAGCCCAAAGTATAACTATCATACATTTGACAGTTTATGCCCCTCTATTCAATTAATCTCTTGAAGTCACCAAATTAATTCCTAATTAATTTATGACTTATATTAATCAAATACCAATATTATTATTCCTTATATTATTCCTATACTATATTAATAATATTCCTTCTCTCATTATAAATCACCCTGTCAAGTTGCTATGGTGAAGGCAACCCAAAAGGACCATGCACAACCAGGTCAAATACTTGCCTAATATAGTGGTAGCCTTTGACACTATTCCAACAGTCTCCCACTTGGATAAGTCTAGTAACTATATATACAAGTATATTCCGATTAGCAATTGTAGCTCTCAAAGACGCTGTCAAACTCTGATCTAATCAATCTTGTCCTTCAGATAAGGTATCGTACAGTCCTCTGTTTAGATATTATGCTGACAATTCTATGGAACTAATTTCTCTAGCATCTGGTTTCTCGATCTCCGATTTATTTGACATAGAACTTTATCAAACACATCAATTCAGTTCTGACCGGGCCTGGCACATAAGTGAAATCAAATCATCGAGCGACCGAGATATCGCTTTTACCCTCTTGGGATAAAAGTAACAGATAAACTTCGACTTATATGTATTTACTTATTCACTAATCAACTATACACAACAATGCGTTTTATAACATCAAGTTACTGATGTGGTTTCGCATTATCAATGTACAACCAATTAACAATTAACAAACCATATATCTTGGTTTTAAGACTATATGATATTATCGTCTTGCGATCACCCTTTTTATCACATTCCATAAGGTGATTCCAGCAAGCGCAAGTTTGTTCCAATGCTCAAAACTAGTTCATAAGCACTCATGAACGTTGCAGCAAACTTTTGCTATGTCTAATACCATTTAGACAATCTACACACCAATTCATGACAATCTTCATTCATAACTACTTCCAACATATGAACGATTGTGGACAATTTGAACAATTCAATTATTCTTAATAAACTCAATTATTCTGGAAGTCAAAACATGCAAAATGAAACAATAGTTAAACAATTAACATAAGACAGTAACATTACTCATAAATAATACTCTTTTATTTAATGATCAAATGTTAATTGCATTTATCTATTACACGTTTCTACTACTATCTAATCTATACTAATATCATCCTTCAACCCAATACTCCTAGCATGCTGCAAGTGCTTAACCCTACTCAGTCCCTTCGTAAGCGGATCTGTTGGGTTATCTTCTAATGATATCCTCTTCACTACGAGTTGTCCTTCTTCTACACGATGTCTAATAAAGTGATATTTTCTGTCGATATGTCGAGATCTACCATGATCCCTCGGTTCCTTGGTCAAGGCAACCAGTCCTTCATTATCAAAGAAAATCTCCATGGGCTCCTTTATGGCAGGTACAACTCCAAGATCACCTATGAACTTCTTTAACCATATTGCCTCCTTCGATGCTTCGCTCACTGCAATGTACTCTGATTCACACGTTGAATCGGCTACGGTTTCCTGCTTGGAACTTTTCCAAGTTACTGCTCCTCCATTCAGGGTAAAGACCCAGCCCGACTGTGAACGGTAGTTGTTCCTGTCGGTCTGAAAGCTGGCGTCACTACACCCTCACACCTTCAAGTCATCACTCCCTCCGAGGACTAAGAACCATTCTTTCGTCCTCCGAAGGTACTTAAGGATATTCTTAACCGCAATCCAATGGGCTCTGCCGGGGTTCCCTTGATATCTGCTAACCATGCTCAAAGCAAAGGCTACATCAGGGCGAGTACAAGTCATAGCATACATGATTGAGCCAACTACGGAAGCGTATGGTACTCGGCTCATTTCTGCTGTTTCAGCTTCGGTACGCGGACTTTGAGTCTTACTCAATTTGGCATTACTTTGTATCGGTAATTCTCCCTTCTTCGAGTTTTCCATACTAAAACGTTTTAGTACCTTATCTAAGTAAGTGTTCTAACTAAGTCCTATTAGTCTCTTACTTCGCTCTCTCAATATCCTTATTCCCAGAATATAGGAAGCCTCTCTGAGGTCCTTCATAGCGAAGCACTTCCCGAGCCAGGACTTAACTTCCTGCAGAGTCGGGACGTCGTTTCCTATGAGTAGTATGTCATCGACATACAGAACGAGAAAGCTTACTATACTCCCACTGGCTCTGACATATACACATGATTCATCTTCGCTTCGTACAAATCCAAACTCTTTGAATTTCTCATCGAAGCAAAGATTTCATCTGCGAGACGCTTGCTTAAGTCCATAAATGGACTTCTTAAGCTTACACACTCTATTTGGACGCTTCGGATCGATAAAACCCTCTGGCTGAGCCATGTAAACATCCTCAGCCAACTTTCCATTAAGGAAAGCGGTTTTGACATCCATTTGCCAAATCTCATAATCATGAAAAGCGGCAATGGCCAGCATCACTCTAATCGACTTTATCTTCGCAACTGGTGAGAAGGTCTCATCATAGTCAACTCCGGGAGTTTGAGTAAAGCCCTTCGCAACCAATCGCGCTTTATATGTGTGTACGTTTCCATCCACGTCGGTCTTCTTCTTGAAGATCTATTTGCACCCAACGGTCTTACGTCTGGGCACATTAGCAACGAAATTCCAAACTTGGTTGTCATACATGGACTGGATCTCACTGTCCATTGCCTCTTTCCATTTCGCAAACTCCGAGCCTGCCATGGCCTCCTTATAGCTATTAGGTTCATCTAGATTTGTTAGTGTACCATCACTAATATACGTATCCCCTTCGGTAGTAATATGAAAACCATAAAACTGGGGTTGAACTCTAACTCTTTCAGAACGTCTAAGAGGTAAGGACTCGTCAATCGGTTCAACCGGAGTTTCCTCCTCGGGTTGAGTGCCAGCGGTAGAGGTTCCTTCATCTATCGATTCTTGAATCTCTTCAAGCTCGATTTGCCTCCCACTGTCTCCTTGGCTTATGAGTTCTCGCTCTCGGAAAACTCCTCTCCTCGCAACAAAGACAACATTGTCCTTCGGTCTATAGAAGAGATATCCAAAGGATTTCTGTAGGTAGCCGATGAAAATACATCGCTCACTACGAGGTTCAAGCTTGTCGTGAGTATCTCGTTTTACGAAAGCCTTGCAACCCCAAACCTTGATATGTGCTAACGAGGGAGCTTTCCCTGTCCACATCTCGTGAGGTGTTTTGGCAACCTTCTTAGTAGGGACTCGATTAAGGATATGGGCGATAGTCTCTAAGGCATATAAGACACCATTTAGATAAGCAAGAATAGAACCATTCTCATTATTAAAAGAAAATCTAAAACCTTGTCTAAACAAACCATGAAATGAAATGATGTTTCTTGCCATTTCTGGCGAATACCAACAATTGTTCAAATCTAAACATAAACCATTCCTAAGCACTAAAGAATACACTCCAATCTTGGTCACAGGCGACGATCTTCTGTTCCCCATGATTAGATTTATTCTTTCGTTCTCCACATCCCTATTTCTTCTTAGTCCCTGCAATTCAGAACAAATGTGGTAACCACAACCGGTATCAAGGACCCAAGAAATAGCATGAGATGAATCATTAGATTTAATTGTGTATATACCTGCGAAAGATGGCTTGATCTTTCCTTCCCTTATGGCTTGCAGGTAGTCTTGGCAGCTTCTCTTCCAATGCCCTATTTTATGGAAATGGTGGCACTCTGCCTCCTTAGGGTTAGGGTTAGGCTTAGCGGGATCAACTATGGTCCCACTAGAGGACGAACCATCTCGGGACTTTCCCTTGCGGTGGCTCTTAGATGGAGCCTTCCTCTTCTTGCCTCTTCCTTACCCAATATCCAAAACAGGAGCAGCGGGGGGATTGGGAGTGGATGCAATAGACTTGTCCTTGAGGTTGCTTTCAGTAACCCTAAGGAGACCTTGGAGTTTGCTTAGGGCGACCTCTTCTTTGTTCTTGTGGTAGGTCATCCTAAATTGATTGTAACACTGAGGCAAATAGTGAAGCACCATGTCGATCGCCAAGTCTTCCCCAAAGTCAACATTCAACTTGCGAAGATGATCGACATACCTTTGCATCTTTTGCAGGTGCACGGTAAGAGATTCTCCGTGACCCATTTTGGCGGAAATCATGTTAGTGAAAATGTCGTAACGTTCTTGCCTCGCATTTTGGTGGTATCTCTCCAACAAGTCTTGGTGCATTTCGTATGGATACATGTCCTCATAGGACTTTTGGAATTCAGCGTTCATCGTGGCTATCATGATGCAATGTACCTTCGTTGCATCATGTTCATGAGTCTCAAAAGCAGTCTTTTCAGCCGGAGTAGAGATTTCTAGGTTGATCTTCTCGAGCTTCTCATCGAGGACATACTCCTTGTCCTCGTAGCGAGCAATTGTGCGAATGTATCTTATCCATTTGCTAAAGTTCGTCCCATCGAAAGTCACCTTTTGACAAAGGATCATCAATGTGAATGAACTAGCAGCAGCGTTGCTTGCGTTCGACATCTACAAATAGAAAGGACAAAGATAGATTAGAATTTGAATCCCTAATTATCACCCAATAAGAAAAATTAGGGCTAGGATACAACAACAATATTTACATATTAGAAAAGGGATGTCGTAATCTAACATGCAAACAATTTGAAGGTAAGTGAATGACGATTCACTAATTCACCACCATAAAACCATAACTTTAAGTTCTAAATGAATTGAGAATTCCTAGGTTTGGATGAGATTCAATGAAACTTTTCAATGGCATGTTTAAATCTCGATATGCCCCTCTCGTTTGTGACTGGGATACCGAGGATCACAAAGTGGGTGTGAATTACCATGCAAATTCACATGGTACCTTCATTGTAACGATCACTTATTCGATGTGCCGGTAAACCACACACGCTCCATCGAACTACGATAAACAATGAATCACCCTTTGCCACCTTTGCTTAGAACCAATTAGTGTGCTGGTAAACCACACACGCCCCACTAACTTCTTAGCAAGGGAGCAAAGTGTAATTTCATGGGATTACATCAATTCACTTTTCCTAAAGTAACTAGGGTTGGGAAATTTTGAAAAACATGTAGTTACTTTGTATTTCATATTATACTTTTAGTGAAGAGATGAGGTTGCCATATCCTACCCGTTCGGCTAACGACCCTCCACCGATCAAGCAAGCGGTGGGTGTGAATGTACACCTATTAAGCGCCATTTTATAGGCAGCAACCTTATACCCACCTTATAGACCGGCTTCGTGAATGAGGCCTACTAACGGTAAGACTAGCATTTTAATTATATATATATATATATATATATATATATATATATATATATATATATATATATATATATATATATATATATATATATATATATATATATTAATCTTGTAATATTATATTAGTATAAGGTTGAATTTTAAACTTGTAAAATTCTAGGGTTTGAAATTTAAATTGTCTAAATTAAACTTTTAATCGCAAAACATAAATTTCAAAACTTGAGGGCAAGTTTTAAACTTTTCAAAACATAGAGGGTCAAATAACAAATAATCTAAATTAACAATTAATCACATAATTATCCATATTTGATTTATTTAATGATTTTTTGCAAAACAATTCACCAATTTAATTAAAATAATTAATCAATTATCACATAAGGAAATAAATATTTTATTAATTGATAAATATCTTTAATTAGGTCAAGAATATACTTATATATATATATATATCATAAAATCGGATTTATATTGATCTAATATGATTAAGGCAAGTATCTCAAAGATAAACAACAAGAAATCTCGAAGATTGCTCTTTCTGACGCTCGAACTCGCCGAGTATCCAGATGGACTCGCCGAGTTGAGCCTACTCGCCGAGTACCACCATTGGACTCGCCGAGTTCATCAGGCAGAGGACAAAAAAACGATTTTTCAAGCAACAAACAAGCAATCAATGCATCAATTCAATAGAAACCAATCTAGGCTCTGATACCACTGATGGGTTTTAGCCATATGAACATTCCTATGTGCACATGCAACCCTAATGCTTGGATCTAGGTTTCTCTAATTGAACATACATTGAATCCAAGACTTCTAATGGCTAATAGAGTATAATAACAATATGAAATCAGAGATTAGAAGTTTACCTTGAATCACTTGCTTGATTTTCTTGTCCTTGAGGCTTTAGAGTCACAATTGTCACCCCTCTAATGGCTTACAAACACCAACTAGCAAGAGGATGATTTAGGAGAAAGGAGAGGGGATCAAATCGGCCAGGGTTTCTTCTCAAAGCACAAGTGGCGATTTCTCTTGACCCTAGGGTCTATTTATACTAGTTAGGCTCCTAAGGTTTCACCCTTAAACCCTAATTGGATAACTTAGGCCCTAAGCAATCCTAATCCCTTCATGATAAGCCTTTGGACGATTTTAAGGCCTATCCAAAGTCCTTAAAACCGGCCACCCTTTATCCATAAGGGATTTACAGCCCAAAGTATAACTATCATACATTTGACAGTCTATGCCCCTTTATTCAATTAATCTCTTTAAGTCACCAAATTAATTCCTAATTAATTTATGACTTATATTAATCAAATACCAATATTATTATTCCTTATATTATTCTTAAAATATATTAATAATATTCCTTCTCTCATTATAAATCACCCTGTCAAGTTGCTATGGTGAATGCAACCCAAAAGTACCATGCACAACTGGGTCAAATACTTGCCTAATATAGTTGTAGCCTTAAACACTATTCCAACATAGGATTGGTGTACTACACAACATTCGTTTTAGTTTTTGGAAAGAATCTTCTTGTTTGTCTTCCCAGTTTACTGCATATCTTTCTGTTTTAGTGTTGTATTCGGCTTGGCTATTTTGGAGAAATTCTATATGAATCTACGGTAATAGCCAACAAGTCCTAAAAATTGACGTACTTCTGTTGGCATCTTTAGGGCTTCCCCATTATTGATTGCTTCAACCTTGGAGGGATCAACATGAATTCCTTTGTTACAAATTACATGACCTAAAAATTGTACTTCTTTAATCCAAAATTCACATTTGGAGATTTTGGCGTACAACTTTTCTTTTTCATAGTAGTTCCAAGATTATTTGTAAGTGTTGATCATGTTCTTCCTTGGTTCGCGAATATATCAGTATATCATCAATAAATACTATCACGAATTTATCCAACTACGATTTGCAAACATGATTCATGATATCTATAAACACTCTTGACGCGTTGGTCAATCCAAAAGGCATAACTAAGAACTCATAATGGCCATACCAAGTCCTAACAACTATTTTTGGAACATCTTCTTCTTGTACTCAGAGTTGATGGTATCCTGATCTTAGATCTATTTTCGAGTAGTAGCTAGATCCTTGAAGTTGATCGAATAGATCATCAATTCTTGGAAGTGGGTAACAATTCTTGATTGTTAGTTTGTTCAGCTCCCGATAATTAATACACATTCAAAAGGATTCGTCCTTCTTCTTAACCAACAAAATTGGTTCTCCCTAAGGTTAAAAGCTTGGTCTGATGAAACCTTTGTCAAGAAGTTCTTGTAGTTAGCTAGATAGTTCTTGGATTTCAGATGGAGCCAACCGATAAGGAGATTTTGCTATTGGTGCTGCTCCTGGAATTAAGTCATTTTGGAATTCGATTTGTCGAACGGGTGGTATTCCAGATAGATATTTAGGAATTACATCCAGGTAGTCACATACTTGAGGTATGTTGTTGATTTCTTTTTTTTTTTTTTCATATCTACAATGTGATCAAATAATGCACTACATTTCATATGTAAATCTTTATGGATCTTAATGCAAGAAATAACTTTTAAGTTTTTCCCAGACTTATCTCCATAGATAATCAGGGCTTCGCCGTTAGGTAAGGGTAATAATATGGCTTTTTCATTGCATAGGATTTCGGCGTGGTGTAAATATAACCAATCCATGCCAATTATGACATCAAAAATACCAATAGACATTGGTATGAGGTTGACGTGAAAAAGGTAGTTATTTAGAGTTAATATACAATTTTATAGAATTCCATGTGTCTTCTTGGTTTGACCATTAGCGATTTCTACTTCATAGGTTAATTTTAATTTGCTAGACTTATGACTTAACAATTTTCTAAATGTCGGGGTTATAAATTATTTATGAAAAACATACTAGATACAACCGAAGAGTCTTTGATAACATCCCTACTTCCGATTGCGAATGCCCTGCTACGGCCTAAACCTCCCTAACTCCTTAACTTTGCACATTCCTTCTTGAAGTGTCCAATCACACCATACTCAAAACATGTACTTCCTCCACCATAGCATGTTCCAATATTTGTTCTCTGATTTACTGTTGCAGGTATTGTGCTCCGGCAGTAATTGGCAGTGTGTCCCTTCTTTTTACACTTCATGCAAACAAAACAGTCACTTGTGTGCTGACGGTTACACTGACTGCTCCATGGGGATTTTCCATCATTCTTCCTTGGTTGTATGGGTATTGTTGTCGTGGCTGCATAATTAGTTTCCACATCTTGCCTCCTCTCAGATGATTTTCTGGGGTTCTTCCCATTAAATTTGCACTTGTTCGTTCTAGATTTGAGAGGTTTAGATTTTACGACCTTAAATTTCCCTTGGATCTAAGTGTTAGTTAGCTGATGAGTTATTCGCTTTGTACTATCATATGTTGTACGCTTTGATGTGATCACCATCCCATTGATTTGTGATGCTAGAACCCAAATATATCGCTCGATCTTCTTGTATTCTAGGGTTACAAGTGTTGGACACATCACTGCAAGATCATTGAATCTGGAGGCATAAGCATTTATCTCTGAACCCTTCATTGTTAGGCTCCACAGTTCTTGTTCCAGCTTTTGTATTTCCTCCCGAGGACAATACTCCTCTACTGGTATCAACTTCAACTTCTCCCATTTAATGGAAATTGAAGCATTAATTCCCATTGTATTAACAAGGATGTTCCACCACGTTAACGTTGCATCATCGAAAGTACATATTGCAAATCGTAATTTCAATAATTTGGACAGAAGCTTATTCGAAATACGAATTATGTTTTTTCAATCCACCTGGTCAAATTAACAACCCCTTCAAATCCATGGAAGCTCTTTGGTTTGCAATTCATAAAGTCCTTGTAGGTACACATTCTGGCGGTTTCGACATTACTTTCATTTCTAATTCCACCTATTGTGACATTATCTAGAGCTGCAACAATTCTATGGGCCATAATTTCTTCAAGTTCTTTTGAACTGATTGAGGGGTTTATTTCTGGTGGTGGTGGTGGTGGTTGTTGTTGTTTTGCTTCTGATCATCGTTTAAGGTTACTACTTCTTCTAGGCATTTTTATTTAGTTCCTATTATAAATTGTAAGAATATTATGAGTCTTATGAAGTTTCTATATTAGTCGTTATAATACGAGTACTAAGGATTTCAGTTATTCTACAAGGTATAGAACATAGTGAACGACACTATTTGGCACATGATTATTGTAATATATGCTTCATATTTATTACCCGTGGTTACATCAATTTATTAAAGTTTAATATGAGAAGAGTTTCTAAAAATAAATTTTGAAAGGTTTTACTACACCCTTGCTATAAAATTTTCTCCATTATCGTAACTAGTCTGAATTTTATCTCCTATCTTACACAACCACTAGTTCTACTCTATCTCCCAGTATCCTAGGTGATGACCTAGTGCGCTGGTGACATGAGTCATTTGTTACTCAAGTGCTTGATTTTTTTGCTCAAGCTCCCCAGTGTGTTCTTCGTTTCTTGAGGTTTAATTATAGAGATCTAACTTTGCAATCCTTGAGTCATGAGTAACCAAGTTGTTATAAGTTAAATTAATGTGATGATGGACATCCATCATCGCCTCTTAATCTTGCGTCGCTTGTCCTTCTAACCTTCGCATCCTTCCAGAGAGATGAGTAGTCTTCTCTTCGACAATTTTCATTTTGTTTTTGATTCTCACACTTTTCTCAAACAGTTGAGATAAGGTGTCAACCTTAGAAGAAGGTGAGCGATATGGTTGGGATGATTGACCAATCTCATACTTCTTAGCAACTCTTTCTTCTGCTACACACCTGTCAACCGTTTGTGCTATCCTTGCAAGTTCATCTTGAACTCTATGGGTATCCGAAGATATCCTTTTTTGATTCATCTTAATCCTTATCCATTTTGGTATAGATTTACAAGCCATGCACTTCATCTTGGCTCCTCACTACTAGAAAAAAGGCCTTTTACGACGCGCAAAACACGACGCTCTTTGATTTATGTTACGCATTAGAGAGCGACATTAAAAAAGTGTCATCTCTTCAAAAAATTTAAGGATTTAGGTCGCGCATTACTGAGTGCCCTTAAATTAGTGTCTCATGTAAAAATATTAAAAACACGGAGGGCACCTATAATAAAACGGGCGTCCTCTACAAATGTCGCTTTATAATTTTAATAAACGCGCGTTTCTGGGACTCCTTGATAGGTAAGGGGGGAAACTAAATCCCCCAAAATTTTGAACACCCGCTTCCTCTTCCTCTCTACTCTCTACACCCGCCAAAATCGACTTCATTCTCTCCCTTCTTTCTCTCTGCAAACCCCTTCCTCTACGATCGACTTTCACTTCCTTCTATGTGCAAACCCTAATCAAACATAACACATTTGAAATAGTAATATCTTCTTTCACAAAATAGAAGATTGATCGAAGAATGATTTTCTTTTAATGAATCGGACATCACCAACAACAATAGCTTCCATCACAATTTGTGCTTGCTTTCAGACTCCACCGTTACAACATCGCACCACAACACCAGCCCTGAGCCACCACCACACTGCCTTCGCAACAGCCCAGAACCACCACTATACCACCACTGTTGCCTATTTCATCTGCATAGTAGGCCTATTTCAAAGGTAATTCTTCCCTTTTCAACCATAGTTACCTGTTTCATGTCCTACTGGTCCTTCTTTTTGGACGATTTTTTGTGCCTTTTTACCCTCTCTCATATATTTTCATGGAATTGTTAATATTTTATGATATAAGTACCTGATTTTTTTATGCACACTAGGTGTTTGACTAAATGTTTGAACCAAAAGGGGATCGTCCAAAGATTAATGAACAAGGTTCAAAGCAACCTGCCACAGTGACAACCTCACAGGTAAATAAAAATTTATGTATTCCTATTAGATTCAATTTACTATTATTATACATACACATGAGTAGTAATCAGCCAATTGTGTTTTGATAATGATAAAAAATCAATTTAGTGTTTAGGAGTTGGAATTTAATTTATGTAATAGGAATTGAATCTCATTTACTTACAATTTCTAAACTGATTTGATTCCCTTTACTATCTCAATATGAGAATCCAGCAATACGGTCACAACTGTGATCTGTTACTGTAGAGTTGCTAACTAAAACCTGTGTCCAAACTCTAGAAGGTCACACACATAATGTTTCTGTTGTATGTTTCCATCCCGAGCTTCCAATAATAATGACAGGTTCAGAAGATGGTACTGTCCGTATATGGCATTCAACCACTTATAGGTGAGCTCTTGTTTTTTTACCTTTAAGGGTGTGTTTGTTTTGTAGATTCTAAAAGAATCGGAATGCTAGATTCCATTCCATGGTGTGTTTGGTTTCCAAATGGATGGAATTCAATTTTTGTTGGATTCCTTCAAATTCCATGTTTGATGGATGGAAGGAATTCAATTTCTTTCTTCATTTCCTATCAAAAGACCAAAATACCCTCGTTATACATATGTTAAAAATGTAAACTTTTTGACTTTATGCCACTCTTTTTTTTTATTCAGACTTGAGAACACCTTGAACTATGGACTTGAAAGGGTTTGGGCTGTTGGATACATGAAAGGTTCACGTCGGTAAGTTTGTATAGCACTTTTTGTTTTTTGTTTTGTGGGTCTTGAATCTTGATGCTTCTTCATTCATCTGGATTTATTTTAATTACTGTTTTTACAGGATTGTTATTGGCTATGATGAAGGAACCATAATGGTGAAAATTGGACGTGAAGAGCCTGTAGCCAGCATGGACAATAGTGGAAAAATTATATGGGCTAAACATAATGAAATTCAAACTATTAACATCAAGAGTGTGGGAGCTGATCATGAGGTTTGGACTTTAAAGCCCATATACATGTTATGTTATGTTAACAATGAAATGGGAAAAAAATCTATTTTTTATTCAGGTTTCTGATGGAGAGAGGCTGCCTTTAGCAGTTAAAGAACTGGGAACATGTGATCTTTATCCACAAGTGAGTTATGCTTGTTCCTACCTTCCTTTAAACTGAAAATAGTCAACCATATGGACTTTGACTTTTCTATTTTTCCACAGAGCTTGAAGCACAACCCAAATAGGAGGTATGTTGTTGTCTGTGGTGATGGTGAATACATCATATACACAGCTTTGGCATGAAGTACTGGTTGGTAAAAAATTTGTGGGGTGCTAGAAAGTATCACCCGAAAAATGATGGGCCAAAGGTAATATCTGTTGTTATATTGACTATTTTGCCCTTATTGTTTTTTATGGATCTGATTTTTTTTTTTTTTACAATTACAGGTTTCGTTTTTTAGTGATGATGAAGAGACTACCAGCACACCAAAAGCAGATGCTCTTTTTATTCCAAGGGAGAATCCAAGAGCTCTGGTTATTCGCCCTCTTAAACATTGGCCTGGCAAATCATCTGCTGAAAAATTAAAAAACGCATCTTCTCCAGCACAAACAAACGGTAAACTAATTTTCTGCTGCTACCTTAAAAATAAAAATAATCATTTTTTATCTCATTTTTTTATTTGAATTCAGGTGATTACACTGGGTTTGCTTCTTCCCCTCCTTTAAATGGTCGCTCTACGGAAAACGGTAACAGTAAGATCATTTCTTTTACTGCAATTTGAATATTTGGAACTCAATTCCATACTAATATCAAAATCTTTGATTACAGGAAACCATTCTGAAAACGGAACCCTAAAGGAACAAACACCAATCAAAACCCCCCAAAAACAAAACGGAGGATGTGATGGTGGCGAGATGGAAGATGGCTTTGAGTTTATCGTTAAAAACAAAGGCATCAACACCGAGGTGGCTTACCCATATCAGGCAACAGATGGAACCTGCAACACCAAGGAAGAAGCTGTCCATGCTGCCACCATTACTGGGTATGAAAAAGTGCCAGCCAACAGTGAATCCGCATTGTTACAGGCAGTCGCTAATCAACCCGTATCAGTTGCCATTGATGCCAGTGGCATGGGTTTCCAGTTCTATTCAGGTGGCGTGTTTACTGGGGATTTTGGAACTGATCTTGACCATGGTGTTACAAGCTTGTTGAATCAAATGGAGTTATATGTGGTTGTATATATACTTGCAATCTTAGGCTTGGATAGTCTACAAGGAATCATGCTGGATCAAGGCAGCTGTATTGATACCTGTTGTACTTTTTGCAGGAAGGTAATTAAACTTTATTATTATTATTATTACTATTAATTACAAGTGTAACATGTTTTAAGTAAATTTTCATTCCTTCTACAGCCCTATTACAAATGATACGTGGCTCTACGGTTCTTTAAGTTGTCACCAGAAGAATCATCAAAGGATCCATTATATCTTTTGAGGGACATGTCCAATAACGATAACAAAAACTAAAATCAAGTAAAATCGTTTGCTAAAATGCTTGTAATTTTATTATATATTTGGCTTATATAGGGATGCCATGGGATACAAAAGGGGACATTTTGTTTTAATTGCAAAAATAATCATTTCTGCACTAGGCTACTTGATGCTGGGAACTTTTATTTATGTGCTTATCGTTGATGGATCTACATTCAATGCCAATGTATTATCAAGGTACCATTTAAAATTTCCCTTTTATTTAATTTATGTAAAAAAGTGTAATAGTAAATGCTCATACATAGTTGTAAATGCTCACAGGTGCATGCTAGCAACAACAACCGATTTCTATTTTTGTATTGTCATTGTAGCAGTAAGTCTTTGTTTATTATATACTTTCCAACTATAGTGAAAAGGATATTTTTCGACTTTTGTTATAACAATAATGTTTGATTGCTTCTTTTGATCAGGTGTGGATTGCATATAAGGAATCAAGGTGGATAAGTGCTTTCTTTTGGATACTTTCACTTCTATCTTTTTGGAGGGTAAGCATATATAGAAACTAGCTCACTTTCCTTTTTTCACTCTCTTAAGTATATAACTATATATGAGATGCTGTTTGGATTTACAGCTGAAGGAATCATGGTATATTTCCAGGACCCTGAAATCATTTACATTGTCTTATTTTCTCAAAATATTAATTGTTTATGTTGCTTCCAAATACAAGGTATGAAAAGCTGCAACGGTGGGATAATGCCCTTAAAGCATACACTGCAAAATCTGCTCAAGCAACAAGTCAACGTCTTATCTTGGATGCTACACTAGGTATTATTCAAATATACCATGCCATGGTGTTATAGTATTTATATTATTATCATTTCAAGGTAATTAATTAAAATATTTGTTCATTCTTATGACGAATGAGGAGTTAGTGACAGATGGGTATATATTATATAATCAAAACACTATAATTATAAATATTTATTTTTTTTACTATAAATAAATTATTTGAGGTAAAATGGCATGAATGATTTCAGGTAAATGGGGATGGTAATTCTAAAAATGGCTCCCATATATGTGAGCAATATCCATTTTAAGTAAATGAGAAGGTTGTTATTTTTATTTATTTCACTTTTGTTTTCTATGTGAAGATATACTGACAAAAAATACATTACATGACATGATATGTTGGTTGAGTAGCTTTACGTGTTCTAATGGGTGGTGTTAGATGGAATTGTGATGATATACTCTCTAGTTTATATGATCAAAGATTGTCATTGTGAATATCATTGTTGATAGCTTTACAGATAATATTTACCATTTGTATGCGGGTATTCTTGTCATTGTGTTTGTCATTGTTCATATTAGGTAATTCATATTGTAGTGTATTTATTCCAAATCCCAAATTCTTTGGATGGAGAAAAGGGTAATTTCGTCTTTTACAACTAACATTCCAAGTTTGATTCTTCTAATAATTGTATTAACATGTTAATTTTTTGACTTTTATTTGATCAGGTCACAAGAATTATCAGAGCAGGGGTTCAATATTAGTCTTAAAGAAGTATGAAATGCAAGATTCAACTCTACTTAGTTGGAATTTGATGTTTATCATCTTTGTGTATATCTTTTTAGTTTGTATAACATTACATTACATAAGGTGTCCCTTAATAGCAATTTAGTATTATGTTATATAGTTAGGGAAAACCTCTAAATAACAATGTACAATTAGATCCCCTTAATATAAATGTATTACAATTTTTTGACATGATGTTTTTGGTATATATTTGTTTACATATGGAACGACTATTTGTATGACATCAAATTTATGCAATGGATTCTATTTTTGTATATGATATTTTATTATCTATTATCTATTATTAAACATTAAATACAAATTTAATTTGAAAATAAGCAAATCTATAAATAATATTTTTTTAAAACATTTAAAATTATGATACGCAAAAATGTGTGTCATCTTCGTTTATGACATGGCCTTTCTTGACAGGGGCTTCCTTGATACGCATTGCGTGTCATAAAGACGCGTGTCATAAGGTTACGACACGCAAATGCGTGTCGTCTTCCTTTATGACAGGGCCTTCCTTGATACGCATTGTGTGTCATAACCGCGCGTCGTAAATGCGCGTCGTAAATGCGCGTCATCTCTCTTTATGACAAGGCCTTCCTTGACACGCATTTGCGCGTCGTCTGAGTGTTTTACGACGCGCAATGAGCGTTGTAAAAGGCTTTTTTTCTAGTAGTACCTCCTACAAATAGACGATAAAGAGTATTCATTGGTGGTAAGAAAGATGCAACTGATTTTATCTCGGCCATAGGCTCGCTTTCTTCCATTGGTTCACTCTCTTCTAGTTCATTGGAAGGTAAAGGTGCTCCATCGTCGGAGGGTATTGGATGGAAGATAGTTGGAATCATAGGGTAGTAATGATTTCCTGCCAACATATGGAATGAAACTTTTTGCTCTTCATCTGTATCTTCTATGATTATCCTTTCTTGAGAACGAGCCATATCAAATTTCTATACATTTTGGATCATTAAGTGTTTAATCTATCAAATATTACTTCCAAATTAAATAGTTCATATGATTTAATCATAATAAAATGTAGTTGTGCACCTACACCTAGTTGTGATAGGATCTACACACATATAAACTTTAGTTGGAATATTTGATCTAAATCCTTGAAATCAAGAACATTCCGAGTCTTTAGGTGTATTCTCGTCGCAGGTCTGAGTCTTCATATATGACTCTATATTTCCTATTTGTTGTATTCATACGTTATTAATTATTGTTTGTTACTTCAGGTCTAGCTGATAAGGCACCGACTAGTCACGACAGTCGAAAGGGCAAGATCATTTTAGCATATAGTCGTTCTGAAATCCAACAACCCAAAGCGACGTGTCTATCTTGTCACTGCTCTAGTAAGTAGTCCTTCAGTAGATAATTAATAATACTTTTTTATAGTAGGTTAAGGGATATAGCTAAACCTAAACCTAATAGAGTAAGCCATATGCTATAGTCGTACTTTCCTTAGAAAGTACTAATTCTCTAAAGTCAATAGCTCTGATACCAATATGTCACACCCCCGGCCGACAGCAGAAACACTGGGCAATGTAACTTCATTCTTGTATCATAGTTATCAAACATATATTGAACAGTACAAAAGAATTTTATAAAATACATACTTTCATTGATGATAGAAAGTTACATTATTCTTCTTCCCTAGTAATTATTACATAGTATCCGAACTATCGCACACGTCGTAACAGATTTATGTTCTGTATGAACATAAATGATAATACTAAAACGTATCATGTTCGAGAAACGTTCAACTAAACACACGAATTTAGAAAATACATCAACATAAAGTTTGTGAGTCCACAGGTTTTGACTACAAGTAAAATAGTACTTTTTCCAAGTATAAAATATAGTTTGAAAATATCATTCTGACTCATACTTGGTTCCAACATATAGTATATATCCTAGGTATAATATTTTACTTATTAATTAAGTGATATTACTAAAATCTTCATATACTTAAATCAAGGAAGGTTGCTACATATAAATCTTATTTAAATTCTATACGAGTATATACACTAGGTATATTGTTTACTCAATGGATAAGTAGAAGACCTACAAATCCCTTGTACTTAGATTATAAGTATTTTAGAAACTTATACTTAACATTAATATTTATCGACAAATTATAATGTTTCTAAAGTTGTGCTACCATGAGTCCATAACCGTTGCTATATGACATACAAGATCTCTAACTAAAAGATCCCACCAATAATTCCACAAAGAATTCTACCATTGATGGCATAAAAGATTTTGACCGAGGTACAATGAAGGATTTCACCAATATAAAAACACAATGCGCTTCATGGATGTCGGATCCCAATAAAACAAATAAAAGGATAGTTCATCACTCGCCAAAAGTTGGGTTGTAGCTAGCAACCATGAGTGGGGTTGTCAACCCGTATAGTTTCTTACACGACTTCCTTGCTCACATGAGATTAGCGGTTACAGGTCAGAGGATTTACCCAAAGATTCCCAGTCTTAGTTTATCAATATAATAACTCATGTAGACTTTTTCAATCTCCTATGGTTCTAATAGCGAAAGCATATTCTTGTCTAAAACCCTAAGTTACTAGACTGTGCGTTTAAAAATTACTCCTAATTTCAAAATACTTAGGCAATATAACAGCTATAACTTGAAGTAAAACCAAGTTTTATCTAACATAAAACCAATAATACCAACATACTTCACAATTATATATAGAACTCTTGATTATAAGTTCAGGGCTATATTAGTAGCATACTAGGTTTTAACTAACATAAAACCAATAACATACTTAACAAATAATATATAGACTCTAGAATATAACTCCGGGGCTATAACACAAATAGTATATATAGAACTCCCAAGTATAATTCCGGGGCTACATTGGTATAATCTATTAATTGATAAAAAAATTAAGATAGTTGTATGATTTAGATATATATCAGACATATTCTAAGTATATACGATACAAAACAACTATATGCCGGTTAATATAACTATCTATTTTGATATGAATATACTATCATATAAACATAATATTAACTTGTATAAAATACTTAAAATGCGTTTTCCCCCAAAAAAATAAAAAAGTAGGGCTAGGAAACTCACCCTAGTAGCGTGATTTTATAGAATCTAACTAGAAACGGGCAGCGGTTCGTGATCATCGGGCTCGGGACGAGGAATGCCTTCAACAAACGAGAGAAAGGAAAGAGAGCTAGGTGTAAGGAGGGTTAGGGTCGAACTTGCTATTTATAGGTTGCCCAGACAAGTTCACATAGTCAACATGTATTTTCACATCGTGAAACCTAGCTGCAACAACTTGTAGAAATGCCATTTGGGTCCTAGCTTCGGAAGGTGTCAAGATACTAATATCACATCGTGAACCTTTATACCCAGGTCGTGAAGTATTAACACATCACTACCACAGACTTGCCATCTGCATTCTAGCCTTGAGAAGTGTCCTAGATCACTTCCACGTCGTGAACCTTCATGTTCATGTCGTGAAGCATGGATGATTAGGGTTTCTTCCACATGTCATGCACTTAGACTGCTACATCTTCGGAAGATCATATCTTTTGCATAAGAACTCCGTTTTTTACATTCTTTATATCCACTCGTAGGTATTTCTATGTACTAAAACTATCTATTAGATTCCAGTATCTAAATCTCACTAAATTCTAACTTTTTCTTTTTATAAATGTTTACAATGTTAGATTTTATCAGAACTTCTTCTTGCGAATTTAGAATGAGATTTGTTAAAATATTTTGGAATTGTATGGAAGTATACTTTGATTTACACTCTAAAGTATGTATGAAAATTCATAATTGCATTAGAATTTACTATGAACTACATTGTAAGTTAATCACATTACATGTTTGACATGATCACTTGTGATTGTTGTTGACATATTTTGATTGGGGTTACAACGATCTATTATGATATCTAGGTTATGTGATATTTTTGGTAACAAATAGTTTTGCATGTTTGATAATTATAAATTATTATCACAATAATATTTTGGGATTGAAAAGCCTATATGTTGGTCCAGGTTTCACAACCTGACCCAATCCATTTATATGCATTGTAGGTAGCGATATTAAGATTATTAAAGACTTGAATCGGATGCCGATAAATTAAAGAGAAAACCTACAACAGTGTTCAGGACCATAGGTATTTACATTGTGACTATGTTATGTATTGGTTATGACATCATTAAATTTTTGTATTTTGAAACATCTTTATTTAAAGATATTTTTTTTTAAATTAACAGTTTCCACAAAATGTTTTATTATATTGGGTGTGTATGTGTGTGTGTGTGTATGTTTTGAAGTCAGTATCTTATGTATCTCCTCACACAAAGATCCTTTCTAAAGTAATTATCTCATATAAACTCTCTTATTTCTTCTCAAGTACTCTTAGAATGCCCTTTTTGTTATACAATGACTTCCCTGTGTATTCAATTGGTATCTTATGATATGTTCATTGGTTAATCATATATCTTGTCTTGTGCATAATATGGCTTAAATGATGGATATATTTTCAAAAAATATAGAATATAAATCATTTTATCTAGTTCATACCTATAAGCTAGAACCTTTTGAGACTAGCTCAACCATAGTGCCATGAGGCAATGCCAAGAGTCCTCTAAATGAATCTTCTATCTTGATCTCTTTCAAGATATTGTTAATATATGCGTAAACAAATTAAAACATTAACATTTATATTTATCTATCTCCTTAGATTTTACAATCCAAGAATGTATCTTATCTTCCCTAAGTCTTTCATTTGAGAATAACTTTCCAACTCAAGGCGAGAGGGCCTTGCATAGCCAGAATTTAATTTATCATAATTAAGTATTTTACATTCATACAAGATTAGGAATATCATTATTACTCCCACTTTTACTTAGTAATCACATATGTTATCATCATTTTGATATAAAAACATTACTTATATTTTCATATTAAAATAAAGATTTTGTCCTTGAGATGCGTAGTTTACATCCATACATGTATCTAAATGCTTAACCATTTTGTTAGGATACCTAGCATTAAGAAAAAATATAGTGTAACAACGCAAAATTTTCAAACAAATTTTTCATTTTTAAAACATAATTATTTCCATTTAAAACAAGGCATAAATAGTTTAAATATTCTGTCAAATACAAATATTCAAAATCCCAAGATCATAAAAGCAGTCTTCAGTGTGTATCGATCACGCCGGCGCCTTCCCACGGTCCTCACTAGTACCTGAAATACATGCACAACAACTGTAAGCATAAATGCTTAGTGAGTTCCCCAATATACTACTTACGCACATACGCCTTTCCAGGCCTTGACCTTTCGGTCCTCAATACAACGCCTTCCGGCCCATAATATAATCGCCTTCCGGCCCATAACATATTGCCTTCCGGCCCACATAACATACATAGCACATATAACAAATAACTTACCACATATAGCATACATATCACATATCATATCTGACCTTCCGGTCACACAGTCAAACCCTTCCGGGTACAGTATAGTGAGAAGACTCACCTCGTAAAAGCTGGACGCTAGCAAATCCCGAAATGACTCGTGCACAACCGACGAGCTACAACCTCCCTATAACATTACATATCTCATTAATACTTATATCTTCTAACTGTGACTATCCCTAAGAAGTCAGACTTAGGCCAACTCTGGTCAACGGTCAACTGTCAACTCGACCGGACTCGGCGAGTACCATGGCGACTCGGCGAGTCTAGTCGTCCTCCAACTTTCTGAGATTCCTTATCTACTCGTCGAGTACCCTCCTCGACCCGACGAGTTACTCCTGGAAGAATCGCGGGGCCACCCCGACTCCACTCGCCGAGTCTGAAGAACAACTCGGCGAGTCCCAGTAAATCTTCAAGCTACTCGCCGAGTCTGAAGAACAACTCGGCGAGTCCATGCCATGCAGACGAGCAACTGCTTCCTGAATTACGTATGGTCCCGAGATATACAACCATGGGACTCTCTGGGCTTCTAAACATCTCATTACTGTGGTATAAACGTCTGGGTAATAACATAATAACCCATCTAATCACTAAATGGGTTTTCATAAACCCTAGGTTCATAAACACATTAACTAACAGAAGGGAATCCGAAACATTACCTGGAATATGCCCTCTCTGTGTCTCCAAACCGCAGAACTCGAATCCCTTGCTGTTCCTTTAGCCAAAACCCTTCTCCTCCTTGCCCAACAATTTCTTCAAGCCCTAATATCCTCCAATCTTGCTCTAGATGTCCACAGCCGTTTAGGGTTCCTCTCAGTCGACTAAAAACGGACAATGACGGCCTATGAGAGCATTATATATGATTCAAAACTGAACGGTTAGGGTTTCTGCTGAACAGCGTCGACTCGCCGAGTCCATATCTGGACTCGTCGAGTCCAGTCGCGGACCCGCGACCAAGTCTGCGATCCTACTCGGCGAGTCTAGGCTCCAACTCGCCGAGTCCCCTCTCAACTCACCCCAAAAACATAATTAAACAATACCTGAGATTTCGGGCTGTTACAACTCTCCCCCACTTGGATTAGACTTCGCCCTCGGAGTCTCACTCTGCAAATAGTTCCGGATGCTGCTCCCGCATCTCGCGTTCCGGTTCCCAAGTCATTTCCGATCCCTTACGGTGTTGCCATTGAACCAACACCATAGGTACTTCCTTGTTCCTCAGAACCTTGATCTTCCGATCTCTGATAGCCACTGGTCTCTCCGCATAATTCAGGCTCGCATCCACCTGAATATCCTCCAATGGAACCACTGCCGACTCATCAGCTATGCACTTCCTCAACTGCGACACATGAAAAGTGTCATGGATCTGACCCAACTCTGCTGGCAACTCCAACCGGTAGGCTACCCGACCTATCCTTGCAATCACACGAAATGGCCCAATATACCGGGGCCCCAACTTGCCTCTCTTCCTGAATCGAATCACTCCTTTCCAAGGAGAGACCTTCAGGAGAACGAAATCGCCGACTTGAAACTCAAGCTCGGATCGGCGCCTGTCTGCATAACTCTTTTGTCGGCTCTGGGCGGTCAATAACCTTTGTCTCACTTGCTGAATCTGCTCTGTCGTCTGGAGCACGATCTCCGTGCTGCCCATCACTCTCTGTCCCACTTCTCCCCAGCAAATGGGGGTCCGACACCTCCTACCATACAACAGCTCAAAAGGTGGCATACCAATGCTCGAATGATGGCTGTTGTTGTAGGAAAACTCTGCTAAGGGTAAATACGCATCCCAACTACCCCCGAAGTCTAACACACACGCCCGGAGCATGTCCTCCAGCGTCTGAATTGTCCGCTCGCTTTGACCATCTGTCTGGGGATGGTATGCGGTACTAAAATGCAATTTAGTACCCAGCTCTTCATGGAATTTCTTCCAGAATCTGGAAGTGAAGCGCACATCACGGTCTGACACAATCGAGATCGGCACCCCGTGCCGAGATACCACTTCTTTCACATATATCTCCGCCAACTTTTCCGCTGAAGAACTCTCACTGATGGCAAGGAAGTGTGCACTCTTCGTCAACCTATCCACAATCACCCAAATTGCGTCAGCTCCCCTAGCAGTCCTTGGCAATTTGGTGATAAAATCCATAGTGATTTGTTCCCACTTCCACTCGGGGATCTCCAATGGCTGCAACTTGCCATGCGGTCTCTGGTGTTCGACTTTAACCCTACGGCAGGTCAAGCACCTCTCAACGAACCATGCTACGTCCCTCTTCATACAGGGCCACCAATATTCCTTCCTTAAATCCAAATACATCTTTGTAGCACCGGGATGGATCGAGAATTTCGATCTATGAGCCTCTTCCATCAAAGTAATACGCGTACCGCCCACGAACGGTACCCAAATCCGACCCTGAAACGTCATAAGCCCTCGACTCTCCTTGACAAACTCTGAGATTAACCCCACAACCCGCTCTTTCTTCTGCATTTCTGGTCGCACAGCTTCAGCCTGTGCCCTACGAATATCATCCAATACAGGAGTCATCACAGTCAGTCTCAAGCATACGTCTCGCAATGGAGTCCTCTCCGCCCTGCGGCTCAATGCATCGGCTACCACATTAGCCTTGCCTGGGTGGTACAGGATCTCACAATCATAATCCTTGACCACATCCAACCACCTCCTCTGACGCATATTTAGGTTGGGCTGATCCATCAAATGCTCCAAACTCTTATGGTCCGTGTATATCGTACATCGAACCCCATACAGGTAGTGACGCCAAATCTTGAGGGCGAACACTACTGCCCCCAACTCTAAGTCGTGCGTGGGATATCTCGCCTCATGGGGCTTCAGCTGCCTCGACGCATAAGCTATCACATGACCCCTCTGCATCAACACTGCACCCAGTCCCGAAATCGATGCGTCGCAATATACCACAAAATCTTCCATCCCTTCTGGGAGAGCTAATACCGGGGCTTCGCACAACCTCTGGCGAAGTGTCTCAAAGGAGGTCTGCTGCTCGGGCCCCCATGAGAATGCAACACCCTTCCGGGTCAATCTGGTGAGTGGCACTGCGATCTTGGAGAAATCCTTGATAAATCTCCGATAATACCCTGCCAACCCAAGGAAACTTCTGATCTCAGAGGGTGACTTCGG
Source organism: Lactuca sativa (assembly GCF_002870075.4). Lineage (NCBI taxonomy): Eukaryota > Viridiplantae > Streptophyta > Magnoliopsida > Asterales > Asteraceae > Lactuca > Lactuca sativa. The sequence continues at coordinate 210,960,576 of NC_056627.2, read as the reverse complement.
CACCTCCCAACTCATCACCGACTCAACCTTGGCCGGATCGACCAATATCCCTTTCTGATTAACCACATGTCCTAAAAACTGGACCTCCCGCAACCAGAAGTCACATTTGGAGAACTTTGCATAAAGCTCCTCCGACCTCAATACCTCAAGGACCTCCCTCAAATGCTCCTCATGCTGCTCTCTAGATCTCGAATACACCAGAATATCGTCGATAAATACAATCACTGACCGATCCAACATCGGCCTGCATACCCTGTTCATGAGATCCATGAACACAGCCGGGGCATTGGTGAGTCCAAAAGGCATCACCACAAATTCATAATGCCCATATCGCGTCCTAAACGCTGTCTTCTGGACGTCCTCATCCCGTACTCTCACCTGATGGTATCCTGACCTCAGATCGATCTTGGAAAACCAAGATGCTCCCTGCAACTGATCGAATAAATCATCGATCCTTGGCAACGGGTAACGGTTCTTGACCGTTAGCTTGTTCAACTCCCGGTAATCAATGCACATCCGGTGTGAACCATCCTTCTTCTTGACGAACAGAATAGGTGCTCCCCAGGGCGAACTGCTCGGCCGAATGAATCCCTTCCCCAGCAACTCCTGGAGCTGCGAGGACAACTCTTGCATCTCTGGAGGTGCAAGACGATAAGGCACCTTAGCAATGGGCGCAGCCCCCGGAATCAGATCGATACCAAACTCTACTTGCCTCACAGGAGGTACTCCCGGCAATTCCTCGGGGAAAACATCTGAAAACTCGCGCACCACCGGAACTTCCTCAATTGATTTCTGTCTCTCGGCGATCTCCCGCGTATCCAACACATACGCCACAAAACCCTTACAGCCCTGCTGTAGACACTGCCTCGCCCTAGCGGCCGAACAAAAAGCTGATCCCGAACGGGTACCCTCGCCGTACACCGAAAGAACTCCCCCTCTAGGGTCTCGCATGGTCACCAACTGACGCTCACAGTCGATGACAGCGCCGAATCGGCTCAGCCAGTCCATGCCCACAATGACACAGACATCCCCCATCGCAATAGGAATCAGGTCAATCGGGAATTCAACCCCGAAAATCTCTAGTACACATCCCCGAAGAACCTCCGTAGCACAAATCACTTTCTCGTCAGCTATAGAAACTCTCAAAGGTCGATTCAATGACTCACAACTAACGCCGATATGCTGACTAAAGGCTAAGGACACAAAGGACCTACTCGCACCCGAGTCAAATAACACTAAGGCAGGCACAGAGTTCACAAGGAAAGTACCTACGCATATAATAACATAAGCATAACATCTTGACATTAAAATAAATACATGAATTATGACATACCTGCCACAACATCGGGCGCAGTGCGGACCTCCTCCGCAGTCAGCTGAAAGGCTCTCCCACGAGCCCTCGGGGCCTCGACCTTCACCGGTCGAGTCTCAGTAGTCCTGGCAGCAGGTGCAGATCCCTGACGAAGCTGAGGGCACTCGGCCTTCCGATGGCTGGTCTGGTTGCAATGAAAGCAAACCATAAATCCCTTGGGACACTCCCTAGCAATGTGTCCCTCCTTGCCACACTTGTAGCAAGCACCGGCTCGACACGCCCCATCATGACCCTTGCCGCACTTTACGCAAGTGCGGTTCTTCGAACCTCCCGTCCTCGAATCGGCGGACTTGATCCGCTTGGCTGTCGGCTGAGACTGAGACGGCCGCCGGTCTGCCTGCTGAGACTCGGCCTCCTCCCTGGCCTGAGTCTCTAACTCGATCTCACGCTTCCTGGCATTCGCCTGAAGCTCAGTAAAAGTATGGTAAGTGGAGTTTGACACAAACTCCCGAATCTCCCTCCTCAGAACACCCAAGTACCGGCTCATCCGAGCCTGCTCTGTGGCCACCAGCTCGGGGCAAAACATCGCCCTCTCATGGAACTTCCGCGTGATCGCCGCCACCGAATCAGTACCCTGCTTGAGGGTTAAGAACTCCTGAACCAATCGTTCCCGCTCCACCGGAGGAACGTACTCATCCCTGAACATGGTAGTGAACCCCTCCCATGTCACTGCCGCAGTCTCTGCCAAAGTGAAGTTCGCCGTCACGAACTTCCACCAGTCCTTTGCTCCCAGACGGAGCTGGTTCAAAGCGAACCGTACCCTCAGGTGCTCCGGGCATGAACAAGTGTAGAAGCACCACTCTATATCTGCGATCCACCTCATCGCAGCAATCGGATCCTGCGTCCCATCGAACTCTGGTGGCTTCGTGTTGCTGAACTCTCGGAACAGCAACGAGTCGCCCCCCTGTGGCCTAGCAGCGGCCACAGCTGCGGTAGCTGCAGCGGTTGCAGCCTCAGTCAACGCGGCGTACCGCTCATCGAATGTCTCCATCAGGGTGGTCTTGATAGACCCAAACATCTCCGGGATCTCAACCCGGATCGCCGCCGCCACCTCCTCGTGAATCATTTGACGAATATCCTCGTCACTCACACCGCTCGTACTCGCTCCGTGGCGTGGTCTAACCATGATGTCTCTGAAATACAACATAAAACTATCAAAGACTCCATCAAGTGTAATTGCACTCGATAACGCAACCCTACCCCGTCCCCGATATCCAGGGATTCTTACTTGGGTCTCCCACGGACCCGGTGTCCTCGGTAGTATGGGCCCAATACTACCGACCACACCGCATCAGTGTTCATCCCAAGTCCTCCTCCCCAAACTTCGGATAGTGAGTACTCTACTTCTGATATGCACTATCTACCCGCATACTAGCAAAGCATCTCATATAAGCAAACTTCCCTAGACTAAGGCATCACAAATCAGGCCACTCTAGTCCTATCATGAATACTTAGTCTTCTAGCATGCATAACAATTCACATCATATAATATTGTAAGGTATTTTGGGGATCATTACCGTTCGGGCGCTGACTGATCGTACACACTGCTTCTTTCTTGCTTACCACAAACCATTTACAAAAGTTTATGCCTTTATTTGAAAAGTTTTCCTCAACTCCTCGGTTTGAGTTCAGTTACCCCCCGAAGGTGCACCCGAATCCCTCAAACCAAGGCTCTGATACCAATTGTAACAACGCAAAATTTTCAAACAAATTTTTCATTTTTAAAACATAATTATTTCCATTTAAAACAAGGCATAAATAGTTTAAATATTCTGTCAAATACAAATATTCAAAATCCCAAGATCATAAAAGCAGTCTTCAGTGTGTATCGATCACGCCGGCGCCTTCCCACGGTCCTCGCTAGTACCTGAAATACATGCACAACAACTGTAAGCATAAATGCTTAGTGAGTTCCCCAATATACTACTTACGCACATACGCCTTTCCAGGCCTTGACCTTTCGGTCCTCAATACAACGCCTTCCGGCCCATAATATAATCGCCTTCCGGCCCATAACATATTGCCTTCCGGCCCACATAACATACATAGCACATATAACAAATAACTTACCACATATAGCATACATATCACATATCATATCTGACCTTCTGGTCACACAGTCAAACCCTTCCGGGTACAGTATAGTGAGAAGACTCACCTCGTAAAAGCTGGACGCTAGCAAATCCCGAAATGACTCGTGCACAACCGACGAGCTACAACCTCCCTATAACATTACATATCTCATTAATACTTATATCTTCTAAGTGTGACTATCCCTAAGAAGTCAGACTTAGGCCAACTCTGGTCAACGGTCAACTGTCAACTCGACCGGACTCGGCGAGTACCATGGCGACTCGGCGAGTCTAGTCGTCCTCCAACTTTCTGAGATTCCTTATCTACTCGTCGAGTACCCTCCTCGACCCGACGAGTTACTCCTGGAAGAATCACGGGGCCACCCCGACTCCACTCGCCGAGTCTGAAGAACAACTCGGCGAGTCCCAATAAATCTTCAAGCTACTCGCCGAGTCTGAAGAACAACTCGGCGAGTCAATGCCATGCAGACGAGCAACTGCTTCCTGAATTACGTATGGTCCCGAGATATACAACCATGGGACTCTCTGGGCTTCTAAACATCTCATTACTGTGGTATAAACGTCTGGGTAATAACATAATAACCCATCTAATCACTAAATGGGTTTTCATAAACCCTAGGTTCATAAACACATTAACTAACAGAAGGGAATCCGAAACATTACCTGGAATATGCCCTCTCTGTGTCTCCAAACCGCAGAACTCGAATCCCTTGCTGTTCCTTTAGCCAAAACCCTTCTCCTCCTTGCCCAACAATTTCTTCAAGCCCTAATATCCTCCAATCTTGCTCTAGATGTCCACAGCCGTTTAGGGTTCCTCTCAGTCGACTAAAAACGGACAATGACGGCCTATGAGAGCATTATATATGATTCAAAACTGAACGGTTAGGGTTTCTGCTGAACAGCGTCGACTCGCCGAGTCCATATTTGGACTCGTCGAGTCCAGTCGCGGACCCGCGACCAAGTCTGCGATCCTACTCGGCGAGTCTAGGCTCCAACTCGCCGAGTCCCCTCTCAACTCACCCCAAAAACATAATTAAACAATACCTGAGATTTCGGGCTGTTACATATAGTCTAAGCTATATAGACATCTATTGAGAAGTATTATGTCATCACTAACATGAATACGTTTCCACCAGGTGCCTTTGGTAGCTTGCCAATTATATCCATTCCCCATTTCACGAATGGCCAAGTGGAAATGATAGGATGTAATAGTTATGTAGGTTGATGAAGGATGTTGCTATGTATTTGACAAGCATCACATCTTTGGGCATGCAAGAAAGCATCCTTTTTCATTTTTGGATAGTCATATCCCATCCTAAACACTTTGGAGCTTAAAGATATACCCCTGGTGTGGTTGCCACAATCTCAATCGTGTATATCTTTTAGGACTTCTACAGCCTCGTGATCTTCAAAGAATCTAAGGTATGGGCTTGCCATGGATTTCCTATATAGTTTTCCTTGGATAATCACAAAATGTGAGACCCTCATCTTAAATGGTCTGTCTCTTTTCTCATCTCTTGGGATCGTGTCATTTTGAAGATATTCCACAATGAGTTGGATCCAAGATTTTGAGTATTACAGAGGATCTTGAATGTTAGCATCCTGACGAGTAGGATCTTAAGAAAGTGGTTGAGGGTCAGGATCCTCGATTATTGCTACATTTGTTGATTGATCATGGTCATTGGGATTATCTTGTTTGTTGGAGGGATCTTCTACCGATGGGATCAGTATATGGGTTATAAGGATCCTGAGATCTGGTGGGATCCTAAGGGAAGATCCTAGGTTGGCTAGTGCGTCTTCCTCATCATTTTCTTCTCTAAGAACTTGGCTTAGAATGAAAGCTTCAAATTCACAGACCAACTTTTTGAGGAGTTGGAGGTATTGTGCTAGTCTTTCGCCTTTTACAGCATAGGATTCATTAAAATGTTTAGTTAATAATAAGGAGTCAAAGAATACAAGAAGATCCTTGGCAAATTGTAATCTCATGATCAATGCATCATAGTCAACTTTGTTGTTGGTTGCATCTAATTCAAAGCCGACTACCTAGCATATGATGTACCCCTATGACGATTTTAGTAAGATCCCAATGCATGTACCTATAAAATTGGAAGATCCATCAGTGAAGAGTGTCCATTTTCCCATGCTTTCTTATTTTTGGAGTTCCTTTCTTTCCAATTCTGCTTTAAGTTATAGATCATCACTTAAATCAGCCATAAAGTCTAATAGTGCTTGTGATTTTATTGCTGATCTTAGTTCATACTTGATGTCATATGTGCTCAACTTCACGAACTATCACACCCCCAAACCAATACGGCAGAAATGTCAGGGGGTGGATGAATTCATGTACAGTATCATAACAATTGAATAATAGTGATCAAATCCATACAATCATCATATTGATACTTAAGAAGTTAACATTATACACAAAACATTATTTGCTTGATATTAAATACAGATGTCAAGAGTAAATAACGTGATGCGGTGATGCCCCATCCTTAAAACCCTTTTGGTTACCTGTTTACTGATTTCCTGAGAATACAAGTGGTTTTCAAAAAGTGTCAACAATTAAGTTGGTGTGACGTTTTCGGTCCCATATAGATTTATACACAAGCGTCAGAATGTTAAACATTTGTCACCCTAGACCTGCCAGTCTAACTCTAGCTAATAGCTTAGGTGTGAGGTTTTCAGTCCTGTATAAATCTATACACAAGTGTCACTGTAACATACACGTTTTGAAATCGAGTTTTAAGTAAATAATATTATAAAATATTATGTGAATTTGAATGTTGAGTTCTAACAGATAGTTTTTACTAGAATTGAAGTAAAACTATGCTTATAATCATTTAGAAAGTATTGGAAGTCTTATGAGATTCCAATCAAATGTCAAATAGTGAAATTTAATGAAAATATAAAATTTGGAATAAGTAAAATCTTATTATTGAAAGTTGTAGATAATCTAGTTAGAAACATTTAGGCGAAAACCTCATCGAATCCGAGTTATAACGAAGAAGTTATGACCAATCGAAGATTCGTGACAAAACCGGCACGACGCCGGATGACGTAAAAGTGAGTTTTTGATAAACTACTTTTTAGCCTTAGTAATCTAAATGAAAGTTGTAGTATTCGTTAAACCGAGAAGTTCGATAAAAAGAACACTAAAATCTGACTTCGTCTGAGGAAGTTATGATTTTTCGAAGTTTCAGCTTAGCAGTCGACAGCTAAAAACTTGAATTTTAGATCAAGTGATTTTTAGCCGACACAACATAAACGAGAATTGAAGGTCTCATCATTCGTAATACAACGGTAAAAATTCTGACGAAAACGGAGGTCGGATGAAGAAGTTATGAATTTTTAACGGATTTTCCTGTCCCGGTCTGTTAAAAATAATAATATAAAAATTAAAGTCAAAATTAGCTGACGAAGTCTAAACGAAAGTTGTAGTGTGTAATTTTACCTACGCATTCATATAAAGAAAGTCAAAAACGGAGCCCGTATGTGACAGTTATGAAATTTAGAAGATTTTGGCACAATTTTCGAGGAAATTCGCATGGATTGTAGTTGGTCACGTGATCCTCACATGCCTGCCTCGTGCCCAACTCGCATGTCGCATGCTGATTCGACCGAGGGTGCGGTCCAATCAACTTTCGACACGCCTCACAACTGTTGCTCCGTGTCCGAGGTGTTGGCCAAATCTGAAGCCGGCACGTAGCCTCCTCGTATCCGAACCTCAACAAAGCAGCCAGCTGGTCTGAGCCTCGCAGCCACCTGCCCTCTTCTCATTGCCTCGGATCCGAGCCTTCGGACCTCCTCCCCTATAAATAGCAGCCATGCGAGCCTTCCCGGGTAGTTTGAGAAATTTGCACTTTCACACCCCTTTTTGATATTTTTACTATCTCAACATCCCCCAAAGCCCCAATATCATTTTTTAGCACCCAAAACACGCCCCGAGACTCCCGAGAAGCCCGAAAATTTTATCTTTTTGGTTTTGAAGCTCTACCTTCGCAGAGCCCGGTTTCCAACAAAGAAAGTGATATTTAGAGCCGAAGTGCTGCCCAAATTAATATTTTTGCCCCTGGTTATTTCACAGCGAGTGTAATATATAGAAATAATTGTATTTTATGTGTTATATGTGCTACGTGCTTTTCAATGTTATTATTTCGGGTTATTTTCCCGTGTTATTTTTATTCGCTATTTTTAATAGCAAAGCAATACCTTTGACCATGTGATCAGTGAATGGACTTAGATTCACGTTGGTACTGGTATGTAGCCTCTGGCCATTTAGAACATGTCTCCGTAAGAGAATGATTTCTATTCTATGGTATTGGCAGAAGGTTACTCAGGGCTATAAGCCTGAAATCTACCAAAATGTTAAATTCGAAGTTGTATGTTTTTTTGTGCCATTTGGGCCAAAGCTTTGATGTTGTATATCAGCTATGGAAATTGTTATGTCTCATTGATTATATATCTTTGAATCAAATCAATTATTGTTATGGAAAGTTTGTCACATGATTCACATATGCCCTTGTTGTTCCTTTTTCCTCTTTGCTTCAGCCATATTGAAGTAGATATATGCATAACGTTATATTGTATCTATTATTGAACTCACTAAGTGTCACTGCTTACCCTCTCAATGTTTAACAAATTGCAGGAGATAAGCATCCAGTATAGTTATATACTCGTAGAAGATTTTTTAGTAGTTTGAAACTAGTGTATCGATAGAAGCTTATGAATAGTTTGAAACCATTGTATTTTGCACTCCCATATGTATAAAACTATAGAATCCTTGGAAGTTATGTAATATATAACACTTTAAAATAGTCGGTTTGTATCCAGTAGTTTGTAACCTCTTTATCAATGTAAAATATTGTTTTTATGAATATGAAAGTAGCATGTTTTGGAGTAACTATATTGTCAAGTATGAAAGTTTGGGTCTTTCATAAATACGAAAGTGAGGATCTTTCAATCATGGTATAAGAGCAGTAGTTTGAGTGAACTAAATTCCACAGATTGGTATTTAGACTTAAACAATTGGAAGTTCAATATATGAACTTAATAAATGTAAGTATAGGGATACAAACCATAGAAAATATATAAGTAAAAGTATTATGTAATAATAAACCCTAATATTCTAAAATACAGTGTTACTCCGTATTGCAGAGCAATGGCTGAACAGGTTAGTAGCCATACCCATGAGGTTGGTGGAGGTCCTCAACCCGAGGAAGTGAATACTCCAGTATCTCCTCATGAGGAGTGACTCTTGGGTAAACTTACCGGTGTTATTCGACAGACTCTCGAAGAACACAAAAAGAATGGTGATAAGGGAAAAGAGAAAGCCACTGGAGAATCTTCAAAAGGAGAAGTGAAGCGTCCCTCGTTCAAAGATTTCAAGAGTAGTGGTGCTACAGAGTTTTCCGGTGTTCTCAATCCCATTATTTTTCTTACTTGGATCCAGAACACAGAGAAAGTGTTTCGTTTTTCTCATGTCGATAATGAAGACAAGGCTAATTATGCTTCCGCAATGCTCATCGGAGAAGCCTTGGTCTGGTGGGAAGCAACATATAAAGCTCTCAACGGGTTTGACCAGGAGAAATTAGCCTGGGAAATGTTTAAAACTCGTTTTCTAGAGAAGTATTGTCCTCTAGACATGAGGAGGAGATTGGAGAAGGAATTCCTTGAGCTTAAACAGGGAGGAATGGCTGTGAATTAGTATGAAACTCAGTTTAATCAAAGAGCAAGGTTTTCTACAAAGTATATTCCAACTGAAGACAAGAAAATTCAGTTATTCATGGAGGGACTACGACACCAAATCCACAATTTCGTTGCCAATCGAGAAGTTCTGTCATTCGGTAAAGCCGTTGAGTATGCTCGAAGACGTGAGCATGACTTATAAATACGTGGTGCCACTTTTACTGCTCTGAAGCATCCACATACTAAAAGCACTATTCTTGTTCCTTGTTTTCTACCAGCTCAATCCGTTCGGACTGAACCTGGTAATCAAGTTCAAACTCAAAATGTCTCTCGTGGACACGGTAGATCACAATCTTTTCCTATGCAATCGCCTTCATGTCGTATTTGTGGAAGGAATCATCAGGGCCAATGCAAAATAGACAAGGAATCTATTGTCTGTTATGGATGTGGAGAAAAGGGTGATATAAAGCTAGCTTGCCCAAGAAAGGATGTTACTTGCTATGAATGTGGTATTACTGCCCACAAGAAGCGTTTTTGCCCTACTCCTACTAGTCAAATGACGGGAAGTTAAGCTTCTGTTCAACAACCGGCGAGAAGTCAAGTCCCAGTTCAACAATCAAAGGGTACTCCAACCAAAAAGGAGGAGGTGCCAAAAGCTATGGGTCGTGAATTCCAGATTACCTCAGAGGAGGCATGTGTGGACCCGAATGTTGTGACGGGTACATTTCTTGTCAACTCTAGACCTGCTCACATCATATTTGATTCTGGTGCCTCAGATTATTTTGTGTCTTATGAATTTGCTCATTCCTTTCAAATTGCTTGCTTTGTACTCCCGCAACCATTTCACATAGATACTTCGGGAAGTATATCATTACTTGCTGATAAAGTCTATAGGGATTGTGTTATAGAAATTGAAGGTTATACTTTTCTTGCTAACCTAATCCCTATCTCCTTCCCCATCTTTGATATTATTCTCGGCATGGATTGGTTATCAAAGAACCATGCAGAACTCTTGTGCTATGAAAAGATAGTATGCATTCCTGTGGAAGGGGAGAATCCTATCTATGTCTACGGTGAACAAAGACTCTTAAAAATAATCTCTTTCCTTAAAGCTCATAAATTCATATTGAAAGGGTGTTCTATCTATCTATCTAGCCTACACAGTTGATGTCTCAAAAGAGGAGAAGAAAACTGTAAATGATGTTCTCGTTGTTAACGAATATCCTGATGTTTTCCCCGATGACTTGCCTGGCCTTCCTCTGGATAGGCAAGTAGAATTTTGAATTGACCTTGTGCCTGGTGTTGCCCCGATTGCAAAGACTCCTTATCATCTTGCGTTAGCTGAGATGAAAGAAATGATGATCCAACTGCAGGAATTACTTGACAAGGGTTTCATTCGACCGAGTACCTCTCCCTATGGTGCTCCAGTACTGTTTGTCAAGAAGACAGATGGATCGATGCGAATTTGCATTGATTATCATCAGCTGAATAAGGTGACTATCAAGAACAAGTACCCACTACCTCGCATCAACGATTTATTCGATCAACTTCAGGGTGTTGGCTATTTCTCAAAGATTGATTTAAGATCTGGCTATCATCAGTTGAAAGTTCAAAAGTAGGATGTACCGAAGACTGCTTTTTGTACTCGATATGGGCATTATGAATTCCTTGTTATGCCGTTTGGTTTAACAAATGCTCCTGCTGTATTCATGGATATGATGAATCGGGTATGCAGCCCAATGCTTGATAAATCAATCATCGTATTCATTGGTGATATTCTAATCTATTCCAAGTCTAAAGTTGATCATGCCATTCATATTCGTGCGGTATTGGCACTTCTTCGAACGGAGAAACTATATGCTAAATTATCGAAATGTGAATTTTGGCTTCGCCAAGTTCAATTTATCGGCCATGTTATTTCTAGTGACGGTGTATCCGTAGATCCTATCAAAATCGAAGCCATTCAAAATTGGGAAGTGCCCTGTAATGCTTCCGAAATTCGTAGTTTCTTGGGTCTCGTGGGATATTACTGGAGATTCATTAAAGACTTTTCTCGTATAGCCGTACCTCTCACGAGTCTTACACGGAAGGAAGTGAAGTTCGAATGGGGTGAAGCCCAAGAAAAAGCATTCTCAACTCTAAAAGATCTTTTGACTCATGCTCCAATATTATCACTCCCAGAAGGTGATGATGATTTCTCCATATATAGCGATGCTTCAAGATTGGGACTCGGTTGTGTGTGGATGCAACGTGGCAAAGTGATAGCCTATGCCTCACGACAACTGAAAGATTATGAAAAGAAATATCCCACTCATGATCTCGAACTCGCTGCAGTGGTATTTGCCCTAAAACCTTGGAGGCATTATCTTTTTGGTACAAAATGCCAATTATTTACCGACCACAAAAGTCTCAAGTACATATTCAGTCAGCAAACTTTGAATATGAGACAGCAACGAGCCATGGAGTTAATCAAAGATTATGATTGTGAAATCTTATATCATCCTGGAAAAGCCAACGTAGTTGCCGATGCACTTAGCAGAAAGGTTTATCGCAATAGTATGTGTTATGCTATTACTCATACTACAGTAAAATTCACTATTTTAGATGAATTAGAGAAATGGCAACAAGAGGCCCTAAAGCCAGAAAATGTGAAGAAAGAAGGGGTGATACATTATAATGATGCTTTACTTGATGAGGCGTGAGGATTAAAAGTATTCAAGAATCGGCTATGGATTCCAAAGATTGGTGGATTAAGACAGAAGATTTTAGATGAAGCCCATAAATCTAAACTGTCAATCCATCCTGGTACAAGTAAAATGTACTATGATGTAAGAGTTGATTATTAGTGGCCTGGATTAAAGAGAGACATTGGAAGATATGTACAGGAATGCTTAGTATGCTTACAAGTCAAAGCAGAGCACCAAAAGCCTTATGGAACCCCAGAATGTCTTAGTGTTCCTGTATGGAAATGGGAAGAACTATCCATGGATTTCATTACCAAATTTCCAAAGACTGCTAGACAGCATGATAGCATTTGGGTAATCGTCGCCCTCCTGACTAAAAGCGCATATTTTCTTGCCATGCGTGAAACGGCTCCAATGGAGAAATACGCACAAGTATACTTTGATGAAATTGTTGCAAGACACGATGTGCCACTAAATATCATTTCCGATCGTGATACTCGCTTCACTTCTCGCTTTTGGGCGAGTATGCAATGTGAGTTGGGATCTCAAGTTGGTCTCAGCACAGCTTTCATCCCCAGAAAGATGGTCTGACGGAAAGAACAATCCAAACAGTTGAAGATATGCTTCGTGCATGTGTTTTGGTGTTCGGTGGTAACTGGGATAAATAATTACCTCTTGTCGAATTCTCGTACAATAACAGTTACCACGCTTCAATCAAAATGCCACCATATAAGGCATTATATGGTCACAAGTTTCGTACTCCATTATGTTGGCGAGACATAGGATAGAAGATCCTTGGTGGCCCTTAAATGATTCAAGACACCACCGACATGATTCAAATCGTATGAGAAAGAATGAAAGCGGCCCAGGATCGTCAGAAGTCCTATACAGAAAAGAGGAGACGAACCATAGAATTCTAGGTGGGTGATTTCGTAATGCTAAAAGTATCCCCGTGGAAAGGCATTATGCGATTTGGGAATAATGGAAAACTAAGGCCTAGATTTATTGGTCCTTTCAAAATCATCCAGAGAATTGGAAAGCAAGCATACCGCTTAGAATTGTCTGAAGATTTGGCAGGTATTCATGTTGTGTTACATGTGAGCTATCTGCGCAAACACTTGAGCATCAATGATGAGACAGTTCCATTATCCAAGGTGAAATTGGATAATAAGTTATGATATGTAGAAGAGCCGGAAGAGATTGTGAATGAAAGAACAACTAATCTACGTAATAAACAAGTAGAGTTGGTGCTTGTCAAGTAGAAACACCATCGAGGCCCAAATTATACTTGGGAAAATAAGAATGAGATAAGAGCAAAATATCCCCATTTATTTTAATCGATCAAAATTTCGGGAACGAAATCCTCAAAAGGAGGAGGTATTTGTAACATACACGTTTTGAAATCGTGTTTTAACTAAATAATATTATGAAATATTATGTGAATTTGAATGTTGAGTTCTAACAGATAGTTTTTACTTGAATTGAAGTAAAACTATGTTTAGAATCATTCAGAAAGTATTGGAAGTCTTATGAGATTCCAATCAAATGTCAAATAGTGAAATTTAACGAAAATATAAAATTCGGAATAAGTAAAATTTTATTATTGAAAGTTGTATATAATCTCGTTAGGAAAATTTAGGCGAAAACCTCATCAAAATCCGAGTTATAACGAAGAATTTATGATCAATCGAAGATTCGTAACAAAACCAGCACGACGCCTAATGACGTAAAAAGTGAGTTTTTAATAAACTACTTTTTAGCCTTAGTAATCTAAATGAAAGTCGTAGTATTCGTTAAACTGAGAAGTTCGATAAAAAGAACGCCAAAATCTGACTTCGTATGAGGAAGTTATGATTTTTCGAATTTTCACCTTAGCAGTCGACAGCTAAAACCTCGAATTTTAGATCGAGTGATTTTTAGCCGACACAACCTAAACGAGAATTAAAGGTCTCATCATTGGTAGTACAACGGTAAAATGTCTGATGAAAACGGAGGTCGAATGAAGAAGTTATGAATTTTTAACGGATTTTCCTATCCCAGTCTGTTAAAAATAATAATATAAAAATTAATTCAAAATTAGCCGACGAAGTCTAAACAAAAGTTGTAGTGTGTAATTTTGCCTACGCGTGCATATAAAGAACATAAAAAACGGAGCCCGTATGTGAAAGTTATGAATTTTAGAAGATTTTGGCACAATTTTCGAGGAAATTCGCATGGATTGGAGCTGGTCACGTGATCCTCGCATGCCTGCCTCGTGCCCGACTCACGTGTCGCATGCTGATTCGACCGAGGGTGCGGTCCAATGAACATCCGATATGCTTGCAACTGTTGCTCCGTGTCTGAGGTGCTGGCCCAATCCGAGCCGGCACGTAGCCTCCTCGTATCCGAACCTCGCCGAAGCAGCCAGCTGGTCTGAGCCTCGCAGCCACCTGCCCTCTTCTCATTGCCTCGGATCCAAGCCTTCAGACCTCCTCCCCTATAAATAGCAGCCATGCGAGCCTTTCCGAGTAGTTTGAGAAATTTGCCACTTTCACCCCCCTTTTTGATATTTTTACTATCTCGACATCCCCCGAAGCCCCAATATCATTTTTTAGCACCTGAAACACGCCTCGAGACTCCCGAGAAGCCCGAAAATTTGATCTTTACGGTTTTGAAGCTCTACCTTCATAGAGACCGGTTTTCAACGAAGAAAATGATATTTAGAGCTGATGTGTTGCCCAAATTAATAGTTTAGCCTCCCTGTTATTTCATAGTGAGTTTAATATATAGAAATAATTGTATGTTATGTGTTATATGTGCTACGTGCTTTTCAGTGTTATTATTCCGGGTTATTTTCCCGTGTTAGTTTTATTCGCTATTTTTAATAGCAAAGTAATACCTTTGACCATGTGATTCACGTTGGTACTGGTATGTAGCCTCTGGCCATGTAGAACATGTCTCCGTAAGAGAATGATTCTATTCTATGTTATTGGCAGAAGGTTAGACAGGGCTATAAGCCTGAAATCTACCAAAATGTTAAATCTGAAGTTGTATGTTTTTTTTGTGCCATTTGGGCCAAAGCTTTATTGATGTATATCAACTATGGAAATTGTTATGTCTCATTGATTGTATTGCTTTGAATCAAATCAATGATTGTTATGGAAAGTTTTGTTAGGGTGCAAAGTTACTCTTGGATGTAGTGTTTTAGGCTTTCCCCTTTGTATGTGTAAATGGGTTGAGTCTTTCCTATAAATAGGAAGTGAGTGACTCCCATTATGTAAGTGAATCCATTTGGAGTGTTAGACTAGAGAGAGAAATTTTGTATAAACCCATTTGCATATTCTTTCTAGATCTAATATGAGCTTACAAAGATTTATTTACTCCTGGTGTTCTTGATTTTACATGATGATTCACTAGATCTTTCCTTATTCCGCACATGCCATCATAATCAACACCACTACAATTGGTATCAGAGCAGAATTTCAAACTGCATTGATCTGATTTTCATTTTAGAATCATTTGCTTTTTGAGTAATAACTTTACTCAAAATTTTCCGCGCATTTTGGTTCTGAAAATCTCTCTTGATCTTCAGATTTGAATCGATTTTGCATTTGAATTGTTTAGTCGAGTGATCGATTAGCAATTTGTGATCAATTCACAAATACATCAAGTTTTTCAAGCTTTCTAAAAATTTCTCGTGTTCATCAATGGAGAACTTCAACATGAACACCATGACTTCTTTCTCTCACTTACTTGGTTCTTCAACCAAAATTCCAATGTTAATCCCTTAATACTATGATCAGTGGGCTAATAGGATGGTGGATTACTTAAATGGAATCGATGAAGAGCTCTGGAATTTTATCAGTGGAAAAGGTCAACTTCCTGATAATGTTCAACCAATTGGACAATCTGCTTCTTCAGATGAAATTGCTAATCAAGAGAATCGCATGAAGCAAAAAGAGAAAAGAAGTGTGAGAGAACTAAGAGGTGCTTTGCCTCCTGCGGTTTACAATTACATTCGTAGTTGTAAAATAGCTAAGGACATTTGGATCACACTAAAAGAGAAGTATCAAGGTAGCGAAAAGACGAAGATCAATTCTGGTAAGCAATGTCTTGTTGAACTTAAGGAATTCAGACAAAAGGATGCTGAAACTCTTGAAAACTACTATGATCGTCTGAATGAGTTTGTTTATCATTGCAATAGGTATGGAATCACAAGGTCTCTCATGGAATTCAATCTAACATTCATCATGGGTCTTTGCAAAGAATGGCGTAGTGTGAGCATGATGATAAAGAACCAACAGAGTTTTGATACAACCAGCTTCAATAATCTTTACAACCAGCTGAAAACACACGAAAGTGAAGTTACAAAAATGTTTGAAGAATCAAAACAGAGTCTACGAAGACCTTTGGCTTTGGTTTCAAAGATTTCAGAAATTAACACTGGTGAAATAGAAGAATCAGACAATGAAGGTTACTTAATGAACTCTGATGATGAAGCAGTTGTATTCTATTCAAACAACAGAGTTAAGAAATTTTTCAAAAAGCCTTTCAATCCAAAAGGAAAGCCAAATGATGCAAAGAATGGTTTCATAAAAGTTGGAGGTGAGGAAAAGAAGAAACTGGAAAAGGTTTAAGAAAAGAAGAAATATGCGAAGGAAGAGAAGAAACTAAAAGGTGATTCTGGAATTTATTGTCATTACTACAATTGGACAAATCACTTCGCAGCTGATTGTATGCTGAGAAAGAAAGAGGAAAAGAAAAAGAAAAATCAAAGATGAAGCCTGCTACTTAGAAAAGCTAGAGGAGGTGCGTGCGAAGGCAAAAGGCTTGTCATTAGTTGTGAAAGGAGAGTCTGATGAAGAAGAAAATGGAACTTATCAGATCTAGTCTTCAGGATCTGATGATGAAGAAATGAGGCATCCAACTCATGGAGCAATGTTCGCAAGCTATAAAGATAATTGCGAAGAGGAAGTTGCTGGACGATGCTTTGTGTCCAAGTCCATTGATAAATCTCCAATGACCACCAAGGTACGTGCTATTCTTAAATCATTTAATATTCCTTTATCTGCTTATGATGCTGAAATAACTTCATTTGATGATACTGTTGCTTATTTTGATTATGTTATTGTGTCTGCTAGTACAGAAGCACAAAATCTAAAATTGCAACTAGTTGAGACAAGAAGAGAATTAGAAATAAGACGAAGCAGAGTAGATAAACTTGAACTACAAATGGAAAAAATAAATTATGATAGGAACAATCTAGATAAAGAAGTTAGGTTGTTACTAGCACAGAGAAACATTTATTGTAACTCTGTTAAACGTTTGTATGCAAAGTTAACTACTTTACATCATTCATCTGAAATAAGCAAAGAACAACATAGGAAACTTTGACCTTTTCTTGAATATGAACGCGAAAAAGTTGATGTTGTTTCTTATGACTGCGAAAACACAATTGCTCATTTTGACAAAATACCTGATGATAGATTCGCATATGGTATTGTCAAAATTGATGAATTCTTGAATGCTGATGAGTTGGTTGATATTGTTAATGAAAGTTTGACAAAGAATGAACAAGTGAAAATCTTAAAGAAAACTGAAAATTCAACTCTTGATTCTCAACTCAATTATGCTGATGTCGATGACAATTCAGATAATGTGAGTGAAATCAGTGAGATCGAAT
Organism: Lactuca sativa; assembly: GCF_002870075.4. Taxonomy (NCBI): domain Eukaryota; kingdom Viridiplantae; phylum Streptophyta; class Magnoliopsida; order Asterales; family Asteraceae; genus Lactuca; species Lactuca sativa. The sequence goes on along the minus strand of NC_056627.2, from coordinate 210,943,077 downwards.
AGGAAGAAGAGGTCGATTGTTATTAGATCACATGGTTATTTCGGTCCAAGTACTAATCAAAATAACAAGGTTTTGGGTCTTAAGCCAAGAACCCTAAAAGAAAGGTATAAATCACGATTTATGTCCTAACTCGTTGACTTGTTTGACTTTTGCTGACCCAGAACTGCCAGTTGTCAAATTACCCCCCTGCTAAAGGGAATTCGTCCCCGAATTAGATTTTGAGTGAGTACTCATGAGCTAGGGAAAAGATGTGGGTACATTTGATCTTCTCTTTCCCAGGGGAACTTAGGCCTTCACTTGGCGTTTTAATTGACCTTCACTATGGGTATACAGCTTTGTTTCGTCCTTTTGACCTCCTGTTCATGATTTCCATAGGTTCCTCTATGAAGTGCATACTCTCATTTACCTTGATTTCATCGAGTAGGATTACAAGAGTCTCGTCGGACAGACACTTCTTTAGGTTGGACATATGGAAGGTGGGGTGTACGTTACTAAGTTCTTGTGGTAGCCGAATTTTGTAAGCCATTGGGTCGATTCTAGCTAGGATCTTGAATGGCCCGATATACCTTAGAGTCAGCTTCCCATGTTTTCCAAATCGTATCATCACCTTCTAGGTTGAGACCTTCAACAAAATGCGATCACCAACCTGGAATTCCAAAGGTTTGCGTCTCTTATCCAAATAGCTCTTTTTCCTATCCCGGGATGCCTTTAATCATTCACGGATCTGCACAATCTTTTGTAGTTTCCTGTATGGTCTTAGGGCTAGTGAGTGTGCTATTAGGCACTTGTCCTCTTGCTAGCTGTGTGTCACCCACTTCAGCCTAAAACATAGGTGATTCGCACTTGCACCCATAGAGGGCTTTGAATGACGCGACTTTAATGCTAGTGTGATAGCTGTTATTGTACGAAAATTCGATGAGTTGCAAATAGGTATCCCAAGCTTTACCAAAGTCTATCACACACACTCTCAACATGTCTTCTAGTGTCTGAATGGTTATCTCGCTTTGCCCGTCAGTTTGAGGGTGATAAGTTGTACTCATATCGAGTTTGGTCCCCAAGGACTTTTGTAGTGACTGCCAGAACCGTGAGGTGAATCTACTATCTCTGTCGGAGATGATGGATATTGGCACCCCATGTAGTCGTACAATTTCTTTAATGTACGTCCTTGTTAGCTTCTCCATCTTGTCAATCTCTTTTATTGGTAGGACGTGTGCGGATTTGGTTAACCTGTCAATGATCACCCATATGGTGTCAATTCCGCCCATTGTCTTGGGCAACTTGGTAATGAAGACCATGGTTATCCGCTCCCACGTCCACTCAGGTATATCCGGTTGCTGAAGCAAACCCGAGGGGTTTTGGTATTCTACCTAGACCTTGGCATAAGTCAGGAACTTGCTAACATAGGTAGGGATTTTTTCCTTCATGTTTTTCCACCAATAAAGTTTCTTGAGGTCCATATACATCTTTTCTGAACCGGGATGAACAGTGTATTTTGTTTTGTGAGCCTCGTTTTTGACAACGTCTCTGTACCCGTCGAATCTCGGTATCCATCTTCGATCCATGAGGTAAAGAGCTCCATCATCCTTGACTTCGAGGTTTTTATCCATTCCCCGCAAGGCCTCGCCTGCAAGGCTCTCGGGTTTCAGGGCTTCGAGTTATGCCTCCTTGATCTGTGGGGATAGGTGTGAATGGATGGTTAAGGTTAATGATTTTACTCGGCGGCTCGTGTATTCTTTTCGACTTAGGGCGTCTGCTACTACGTTGGCCTTGCCTGGATGATAACGAATTTTGCTTTCGTAGTCATTTAGCAGTTCTATCCATCGTCGTTGTCTCATGTTGAGCTCTTTTTGATTGAGAATGTGCTGAAGACTCTTGTGATCTATGAAGATGGTGCATTTTGTGCCGTAAAGGTAGTGTCTCCAGATCTTCAAGGAAAATGCCACTGCTCCTAATCTGAGTTTGTGAGTGGTATAATTGACCTCATGAGTCTTGATTTGTCTTCAGGCATAGGCGATGACCTTTCCTCGTTGCATGAACGCATCCTAGGCCCTGCTTGGATGCATCACATTAGACCACAAAGTCTTTGGGCCCTTCTGAGAGGGATAATATTAGAGCACTACATAGGGCTTGTTTAAGTGTTTGGAAGGAAGTTTCTTGTTTATACTCCTAGTTGAAAGTCACTCCCTTCTGGTTCAAGGTAGTGAGTGGCTTTGCGATTTTGGGAAAATTTTGTATAAACCTTCCGTAGTAGCTAGCATAGCCCAAAAATTAGCATATCTCCTTCGGTGTTTTTTGTATTTCCTAGTTTTCAATTGCCTAGACTTTGGAAGGGTCCACGTGTATCCCTTCCTCGCTAACTATGTGTCCCAAGAAGTCTACCCTTTTGAATCTAGAATTCGCATTTCGAGAATTTCGCATACAGTTTCTCTGCCCTTAACGTCTCCAAGACTTGTCGTAAGTGTTGACTATGTTCTTGCCTGCTTCGTGAATAGATTAATATATCGTTAATGAATACAATCATGAATTTATCCACGTAAGGTCGGCATACACGGTTCATTAGGTCCATGAACACTGCAGGCGGATTAGTCAAACCAAAGGGCATCACTACAAACTCGTAGTGACCAAAGCGTATTCTTAGTGTCGTTTTAGGAACATCCCCCTCCGATTCGCAGTTGATGGTACCCCGACCTTAGATCAATATTTGAGATGTAGCTCGTTCCTTAAAGTTGGTTGAACAGATCACTATTCGGGGTAGGGGTATCGGTCCTTGAGGGTGAGTTTTTTCTCTCTTGACAACCAACGCACCTACGGAATCAACCACCATTCTTCTTTACGAGTAAGACCGGCGCTCCCTGAGGTGAGAAGCTTAGTCTAATAAATCCTTTACTCATTAGTTCATTCAGTTGACTAGAAAACTCATGTATTTCTATTGGTGCTAATCAATATGGGGATTTGGCTATGGGAGTGACTCCAGGAATCAAGTCAATTCTGAATTCAACTTAGCGAATGGGTGGTATTTCCGGATGGTCTTCTAGAAATAAATCCAGAAAGTTATAGACCTGTGGAATATTCTTGATATCTTTCACTTCCTGTTTCTCATCCACAACATGGGCTAGGAAGGTGTGGTACCTCTTGTGTAGGTACTTCTGAGCCTTGATGCAAGAAACGATTTTGAGGTTTGTGTTAGGTTTGTCATCATGGATGGCATGTGTTTCGTTATTCAGTAAGTTAAGTTGAATAGCCATTTCATAACACATGATATCTGTATGGTGAGGACTTAGCTAAAGTATGCAAATGATCACGTCAAATTTCCTGTCGTCCTCGATATTTGATCGATTTGGAAGGAATGATTGCTTAGAGTTAGGGTGCATCCTAGGTATGTGTTGTTAATGGTTTTCGTCCTTCCTCTAGTTATCTCCACTATGAATATTTTAGTGAATGTTTAAGGTTTTTGTTTGAGTATGTATTTATACTTCGTGACTCACAAGCCTCCTCTCCTCACCCTTATTGTAAAGTATGCATGCATATGAGTTATTTGAGGGGGAAACATACCGGTAATCACAGCAGGGTCCCTGATCACTTCCTCATGTCCCGTTCTAGAAAATCTGCTGACAACTCTGACATTTTTGTTTCTAGTCTTTGGGCACTTCTTTTTGAAATGCCCCGCCTCCCTACATCCATAGCAGACCTGACCTACCCTAGCATTAGCGGCTTGGGTGGTTTGTTGTGCCGACGCCCTATAGAAATGGGTGGTGTGCCCCTTCCTATTGCAATTATTAAAGTGCATCTCTTGGCTGGCTCCATAGTGATAGAAGTTGCACTTGTTGCATTTCGGAAGATTCTCAGCATATTACTTGGCTAGTGCAGGGGCGATAGGGGCGGGGACGGTATGGACGGCCATAATTTTTTGTTTTTTGATAGGATCTTAAGTGGGTTGGCCCTTTTTCTTATTCCAGAACTTTCATTTCATGGACAGTACTCCTCCATTGTCGTGGGAGGTCTTAGGTTTGTTATTTGGGGTGTCTTTGAAGGAAGACACTCGTTGGTGTCCTTGGTTTTCACCATGATTGGAACTGTTGGCACCGTTCCCATTTCTGTTTGTGTTGTTAGCGCTAAGGTTTATCATGACGGTTGCCACAACGGCTGTTACATCAGCTTGGAATATAGCGGTGTCCATTTGTAGAACCGGTGTTCTGTCGGTACGCTGGCTACTTCCACATGATGGCATGATTCTCTTGTATGGTATGAAACAAGTTTGAAAGTAACTATGGTCGGTGCTAGTTGTATCCCATCTATATTTATCTTTATATACAAATAAATTTACATATTTTGCTATACGATTCCCAATGTTTCCACCAACATCGTAATGTACTTATGGTAGTAAGTAGTGGCAGGTATTGTACAAATGTTAAGTTACCTAAATGGCACATAGATTTCAAAACATTAAGTTGATTCAGTTTACATTGGTTTTGGAGGGCGTACCTCGCTTGATTTACTACTACTAGTTGTGATAAAAGATGAAATAAGCCTAACTCATATTGTGAGTAGTGTAGTCACTAACTCACTAGGCTATAGTAGTCTATCATATACCAAAATGACGCACAAGGTGCCCCGTCATCTCACACATCTCGCGAGTGGCCTCCTCCTCTCTTTGCTCTGCTACGACTGCCCTAGTTTCAGCTGCAAGGATTTGTTGTCTCATAATGGTCATCTCCTCCTCTAAGGAGTGTAGGCGGTCTATAATTTTCTCATGCTCTTCTTGTTGGTTCAGTATGGCACTCGTATCTTGTTCTTGTTCGTCGTGGATGCATCCAATTCACATTGTCGCGTTCTGGGCTTTGCCACCAATCTCAATTGGCTCATGGTGGAGAGCATGAACCTAAGTGTCCAAACAGGCCACTTGTGGTACAAATAGAGGTAGTGCTTGATTTATGAGGGTGTTGGGTCCCGGAGCATGGTGTAGTGGGTGTATGTCGAATGTGGATTACCAACCGTTTTCTCTAGCCCAAGCATGTCCAATATGGATTGTTATTAGGCACTTGTCCTCTTGCTAGCTGCGTGTCACCCACTTCAGCCCAGAACATAGGTGATCTGCACTTGCGCCCATAGAGGGCTTTGAATGACGCGACTTTAATCCTAGTGTGATATCTGTTATTGTATGAGAATTCGATGAGTGGTAAATGGGTATCCCAGGCTTTACCAAAGTCTATCACACATGCTCTCAACATGTCTTCCAGTGTCTGAATGGTTATCTCGCTTTTCCTGTCAGTTTGAGGGTGATAAGTTGTACTCATATCGAGTTTGGTCCGCAAGGACTTTTGTAGTGACTTCCAGAATCGTGAGGTGAATCTACAATCTCTATCGGAAATGATGGATATTGGCACCCCATGTAGTCGTAAAATTTCATTAATGTACGTCCTTTTTAGCTTCTCCATCTTGTCGATATCTTTTATTCGTAGGAAGTGTGCGGATTTGGTTAACCTGTCAACGATCACCTGTATGGTGCTCTTGTTCCTCGTGGAGGCGTCAAATTCGCATTGTTGCGGTCCGAGCTTCGCCACCGATCTCCATTACCTCATGGTGGATAGCATGAACCTAAGTGTCCAAACAGGCCACTAGTGGTACAATTAGAGGTAGTATTTGATTTGTGAGGGTGTTGGGTCTCAGAGCATGGTGTAGTTGGTGTATGTCGAATGTGGATTGCCAGCCGTCTTTTCTAGCCCATGCATGCAGCTGGGTTACCCATCGTCGGGCACATCCTGGAAGAAGGGAGATGGAAGGGGCTCATGCCTGCTCTTGATATGGTAGGGTTTGTTAACAATCTCCCTAGTGCCTTCCTCCTAGTCTGATCCTTTATCAGAAAACTCATCCTCGTAATCCAACTCTAGGTACTCTTCCGGCTCCTCTTCTGAATTCTCCTCATAAAACTCTTTTGGCTACTCCTCGATCCATCCGTTGGCTGCCATAGCAGGGTAGTAGGGGTCTTCATGGCGAAATCCGACCAAGTCGTCTGTGCGAGAATAGAGTTATAAGAGACATATAAAGAATCTATGTGTATGGTTCTATGGTATCATAAAATACTCCTATAGTATTGTAAACTTTATGTTTGGTTCTAAGTTTTATTTGTATGGAATGTCAGTAAGTTTTAGACTTGTTGTTCACTATAACTATTCCCCGACATATGCTAGTCACATCTTGGATAAATATAGTTGATTAGGCTGTATTTATCCCGATTCTGATTACGCACCCCAAGGCCTACTCGTAGTGTTCAACTTATCATAATACTTTTATATGGTTCTTGTCAAGACACAGTCGTAGTATGAAAGTATATACCTATACTTTTATATAAATATCCTTATATTTTAAAAGTATACTTTTAGTCAGAGTGTTTTAGCCCTATGTATTTATAGTTGTATATCTTACATAGTTTGATATGCTTAGTTCACTATAAACAATGCTCTGATACCAATCTGTCACACCCCCAAACCAAAACGGCAGAAATGTCTGGGGGTGGATGACTTGATGTACAGTATCATAACAAATGAATAACAATGATAAAAGCCACACAACCATCATATTGATAATTAAGAAGTTTACATTGTACACAAAACATTGTTTACTTGATATTAAATACATATGTCAATAATGTGACACGACGATGCTACATCCTCAAAACCCTTTTGGTTACATGTTTACTGATTTCCTGAGAATACAAGTGGTTTTAAAAAAAGTGTCAACAATTAAGTTAGTGAGTTCATAAGAGTTTTGTATGAGAATAATTGGTAACTTTTCCTTGTAAAGATGATAGAGTGCACTTTGAGAAATCCAATATTTTCTTTAAAATGAGTTGTATGTCTTAAATCCATAGACTAAAAATGCAAGTAGTGTTGTACTGGAAGATAGTCTTATGAAGTTTTATCATTATATAAAACTAATTGAATGTATTTTAGCCCCGTAAACCAAATGTATTGTTAATACCCCATGTTAGTTATCATAACCATGCTAGCGACTAGTGGCCTGCTACGACGTTGTTCAAGCATCAGAATGTTAAACATTTGTCACCCTAGACCTACCGGTCTAACTGTAGCTAATAGCTTAGATGAGAGGTTTTTAGTCTCGTATAGATCTATACACAAGTGTCACGCTCTCTTACTGAGACTCTGTTTATAATTTAGGACTTTAGTGTGTACTCTGGTAGGTACAGTGAAGCCAAATGTCTCACAAAATTGAATCAACCAGTTTACGTCTAGTGTAATGAAAACCCTTTTTTCTTGTTAGTGAAAGTATTATTCTTTCATAGTGGTTACATAGTGTACAAATAACTATACCTTTAAATAATTATATGTTTCGTCCGAAATTATAAAGTAGTATTGGTGACTCCCAAACTATACCAATTATAGTTTATTATGAATGTTTTGTTTAATCCGTTTACATAATCATTTATATAAATTTGTACTAGTTATATTTTCTAGATGTTTTTAAGAGATTATATCATAAATACTTCCATCTAACGCAAGTATGAGAAGTTGGTATGAAAAGTCCATTTCTAGCTTTTGCCATTTTTTAAAGATATACCAGTAACTAGGAAAATATAACTTGATAAAAGTTGTTTCTCTTCATTTTGGGATTTTAACTCAAAAATAGCTTCAGAATATTTAAACCATATATTTTTATTTAAAACTCACAAAACGATGTCATAAGCTTGTTATGTCCATTTTTATTAAAAAAATTCATTTTTACATAAAATGATAAATTGTTGAGTTTGCTTTTTGTAAAACTAACTCCTTGATATTTTGTCTAGTTTCAAAATGTATGACCAAAACAACTTGTTTTGGGTTTTATCCCACAAAAATGGTACAATAACTAGGTTATAACCATTTTTGCTAGAAATGTCATATTTTGTCTAACGAAATTCTTAGTCTTTGTAGTTTTGTAATTATAACTTTTTCTTATGAATATATCACATAGTTTATGTTTTGTTTTTTTTAGTTTTACATATCAAAACTAACATATCACAAATAAATGATCTGGAAACTAGTGATAACCATATTTCATGCAAATAATGCTTTATATTCAACATAGAAATGAAACATGCAAACATTTATTTAACTATTCCAAATATTTCTTGTATCCCCCTCCCCTCCCCCCCCCCCCCCCTTTAAAACATGAAAAACTCAAAAATATGGGGGTATGAACTCACATTGAGTGTGTTGATGGAGATGATGGTGAAGATCTTCAAGCCTAGAACACTTGAAGGTGGTTGAACAACTCTTTGAAGATGGTATTATCCTATGGGTTTTAGCACATGATAATGTGTGTAAATGAGATGAAATTAACATGAAAGTGTGTAGAAACACTAAATTACCAAGAATATTTACAAAAAATTATAAGAACCAACTTGGAGAAATAAATCCTTGGAAGATTTGGACTTGTCTCTTGAGAGGAAAGTGAAGGAGTTTGAAAATGGTGGGAGTTTAAGGAGTTCTTGGTCAAAGATAAAGAGGGGGTGAGGTGATGTTTGCATTGTCATTTGTTGGATAAAAGCCTTGATACATGTGGGTAATATTTTGTTTTGGAATGGATGAAACCTCATGTCATGAAGTCAACCCTTTTCTTCTTTTCTTTCCTACCGAAAATCTCATAAAGCTACCAAAGTTATATAGTGATTTTGGTCTAGTACCACCGAGATCACCTGGTGATGTCGGTCCAGGTACCACCGAGTTCACAAGGTGATTTCGGTCAATGTACCAACCGAGATCACATGGTGATTTTGGTCCAAGTACCAACCGAAATCACAAGGTTTTGGGTCCTAAGCCGAGAACCCTAAGATGTTCACTTTCGTTGACTTGTTTGACTTTTGCTGACCCAGAACTGCCAGTTGTCACACAAACCAATTTGACATCCTAGCTGACATCTCTGGTTTTCATATAACATTCTTATTGGAATAATTAATTCTTGCATGTATAGTATCTGTTTCAAAATAGTGTCTTAATTTTGTAAAAGCAGTCACTAATGGAAGTATTAGTTTTTCAAGATGGGAATACCTGGTCTCAGATCCAAGAGGCTTTTATTTACATAGTAGATGGTATGTTGGTTTCCGTTGAGATCCTTGGCTAAAATAGGACTTACAATGTTATAAAATACTGAAAGGTGTAGGAGAAGTGGTTCCCCCATCTAGTCATTTAACTAGAAACGGTTTGGAACTTAAAAAAATTTTAAGTTCCTAAGAAGCATCTTAGTGCTCTTTAGTACACTCAAACCTTTTTTTTTCTTTTCAATATGTCATAGAAAGGTTTGCACCTTTCTGAGGAACTTGAAATGAACATGTTTAATGTTGGTACTCTTCCTGTTAGTCTCTGAATATCCTTTGTCGAGGATGGGGATCTTAAATCGACAATGGCCTTTATTTTCTCTAGACTTGCTTGTATTCTATCTAAGGAACTTGCATGATCTCATTTCAAAATGGTAATTGGAAGGATTCAACTCCATGTTGTATTCGTCTAGTATGTCGAAGGCGTCTTCAAGATCCTTGAGGTCATCTTGAACTTTCCTTGATTTTACAACCATGTTATTGATGTAGATTTCCATGATGTCCCGCATTTTAAGACCAAAAGTCATAGTTGTATAACAATATACACATATTGGGGTTATGAACGCGGTATCCTTCTAGTCTGATGGTTCTATTTGAATTTGTTGGAACCCTACTGATGCATCCAAGAACGTTAGCAGTTCATGGGCAGCCGTAGCATCAATCATGGAATCTATGTGTGGCACGAGGAAAGGATCCTGAACGCAAGCCTTCTTAAGATCTGTATCATCCACACATATTTGCTATTTTCCATTCTTCTTTTACACTACGACCATGTTTGTCGGCCACCTTGGGAACTTTACTTCCTTGATCATCCTTGTCTTGAGAACTTTTCTACTTTTTCTTGGATGATTTGATTTCTATTAGGTGCAAACTTCCTTCTTTTTTCGTGTATTGGTCTGAAAGAAAGATCAATGTTAAGTTTATGAGTTATAATCTTTTTTCTATACATGTCAAATCCGTATGCTTCCAGGCGAATGCTTTGCTTCTATCTTTTAGGAACTTTATTACTTCTTGCTCGATTTGTTCTACAACTGACGATCCTACGAGGATTTTAGCTTCAAGATCCTCGAGGTTTAGGGGCACTTTCTTTACATTATATTTTCTTGTTTCTAGCACACCTCATGACCCCTAAATTAATTGTTATGCTTGTCGTGGTACCCTTGAAGATTTCATCGAGGTCTTGTAGCACTCCTTAGATTCTTGTAGATCACATATGATCTTTACTGTTCCCGATGTAGTTGGCATTTTAACACATTGATGGCATGTTAAGGGGATAGCCTTTGTATCGTGGATCCATGGTCTACCTAGTATAACATTATAGGAGGATATTGTATCAATTACACAAAAGTGTTGCATGGAGTTTACCCCTCTATGTGGATAGCTAGATTTATCTCATCGACTATATGCTTTGTTTTGCCATTAAATCCTATTAGCACTGAGGATCTTTTGACTATTTCAGATTCATAGATGTTCATCCTTTTTAAAGCATCCAGGAGTATAATGTGGACTGAGGATCCTCCGTCAAAAAGGATCATTCTAACAAAAAGGTTGGCGATGTAAAGAGTGATCACCAGTCTATCGTGATGGGGATCCTGGTCATTCATTTTATCAGCTTTGACAAAAGGTAATCTCCTTATCATTCATAATGAATTTATTCTTCTGAAGCCTTTCTTCTTTCGCCTTTTTTTATACTTTGGCATGTCTTTTTGCTGTAGAATAAGATGTATGACAAATGCCAAATCCTCTACAGTTCACATTGATTACCTTGGCGTCTACAGGAGGGGATCCTGGTTTTTCTAGGATCTTGTGAGGATCCTGATCCTTTTCTTTGGATCTTTTTTTTTTCCAAGGATCTCATTGAGGTATTCCTTGCTAAGTAGGTAATGGATCTCATTTCTGAGGATCCTCCGTCGACAAGGATCATTCTAACAAAAAGGTTGGTGATGTAAAGAGTGATCACCAGTCTATCGTGATGGGGATCCTGGACATTCATTTTATCTGCTTTGGCAAAAGGTAATCTCCTTATCATTCATGATGAATTTATTCTTCTGAAGCCTTTCTTCTTTCTCATTTTTTTTATACTTTGGCATGTCTTTTTGCTATAGAATAAGATGTACGACAAATGCCAAATCCTCTACAGCTCTCATTGATTACCTTGGCGTCTACATGAGGGGATCCTGGTTTCTCTAGGATCTTGTGAGGATCCTGATCCTTTTCTTTGGATCTTTTTTTTCTTCTTCCAAGGATCTCGTTGAGGTATTCCTTGCTAAGTAGGTAATAGATCTCCTTTCTGAGGGATATGCAATCTTCTGTAATATGGCCAAAGTCCTTATGGTATGCACACCATTTGGACTTATCTTTCTAGAAAGTGGACTTTTCTCTCTTTGTTGGCCATCTTACCTTGTCGCCAAGATCTTGAATAACAAATATTAAACCTGAAACATCCATAGAAAAAAATAATAGTCAATGATCTTAGGATATTCTTCTTCCTCCCCTTCATCTTCAAGGGCATTGACCTAATGATGATCGGGTTTGGAATAAGGTTTGGGTTTATAGGATCTTTGAACCGACGAATTGACCTTCCTATTAGGGTTATCATATGAGTTTGGTGGGTTGCCCCTTTTTAGATCTCCTTCTCTTCTTCGAGCCTTATAAACCTTAGTGCTCTACTCCTTACTTCATCCATTCTTTTCCATGGAGTCATTACAAGGTCTTCGTATAAAGGAGAGTCCTTATTTAAGCCCATTTTGAAGGCTTGTATGGTAGTCATCATGTCGATGTGTAACGTCCAAAAAATTATAAGGTAAAAGTTTCATTTTTTGTTTAACCATAAACACCATTTAATCCGTTCAAACATTCAAAAGTATATCAGACTAAAAATAGTTATCAAAGTACATATCACAAAATTATAAAGTGCAGAAACATGGGTGGATGTGTTGCGATCAACCCAGGCCCTTCCCTCTCGAACCCAGGACCTTGTCGCCAAGATCCTGCATAGCAAATATTAAACCTGAAAACATCCATAGAAAAAAATAATAGTCAATGATCTTAGGATATTCTTCTTCTTCCCCTTCATCTTCAAGGGCATTGACCCAATGATGATCGGGTTTGGAATAAGGTTTGGGTTTATAGGATCTTTGAACCGGGGAATTGACCTTCCTATTAGGGTTATCGTATGAGTTTGGTGGGTTGCCCCTTTTTTGATCTCCTTGTCTTCTTCGAGCCATATAAACCTTAGTGTTCTACTCCTTACATCATCCATTCTTTTCCATGGAGTCATTACAAGGTCTTCGTATAAAGGAGAGTCCTTATTTAAACCCATTTTGAAGGCTTGTATGGTAGTCGCCATGTCGATGTGTAACGTCCCAAAAATTATAAGGTAAAGGTTTCATTTTTTGTTTAACCATAAACACCATTTAATCCGTTCAAACATTCAAAAGTATATCAAATTAAAAATAGTTATCAAAGTACATATCTAAAAATTATAAAGTGCAGAAACATGGGTGGATGTGTTGCGATCAATCCAGGCTCGTACTTCTTGAACCGGAAGTACATGGATACATTTTTAAACATCAATCCTAAGCACAAAGCTTAGTGAGTTCCGCAAACTACCACATACAAGACATATACACCAGCTTAAGGTTGTGTAGGGTCTATTTCACCCCCGGGTCTAGTTCACTCCCGAGTCTATTTCAACTCATATGCTAACTCAAGGCTGTGCCGGTTCTATCTCACCCTTGAGTCTATTTCCACACATATGTCAGCACAAGGCTATACCAAGTGTATTTCACCACACACACATATAGAAAACAGGGATGTATGTATACAATACATACAACACAAGTCAAAAAGATTAAAAGCACATACAATCCCTAGTGTCCTACAGTATATTGAGCAAACTCACCTCAATCTACTTATAATCCAAATGATGCTTAGGCTACTAGACCAGAGAATCCCCATGCTAACCAATCAAATACAATCATAATCAATAATTGGGTCACAAACCATAACTAGGACTTAAATCACTAATCCTGACTCCTAGGGTAAAAGACTATTTTACCCTTCCACTCAATTGGCCCAATTATATGAGGCCCAAACTCAATGGTGCTTAAAGCCCAATGATGGCCCAAATCCATAAAAAAACTCAAGTCCCAATATGAGCCCAATTCCATAAAGGCTCAAGTCCTAATAATAGCCTAACTCAACAATATTTGTGGCCCAACAAAACCCTAAAACCATAGAGTCCACAAAGGTCGCCCAAAATCGAGAAAAAGTCCATTCTGCGTACGCCCTACATAGCAGACTTGTAGACCTAGCATATAGCTCTTCAATGCACAAGGTACAACTCATCCTTGCTTGAACTCGTGGGATCCATGCATTACATTGAGCGTACTCTTACGTATGCCTAACGTACTCACTAGATGACCTAAACCTCATATTAAGCATTTAATTCTTAAGAAAAAACATCCAAACTCAAATCTAACTTCATTTTAAGGTCTTAACACATAAAGTTGGCGACTTTACTACTTTGTATGTCTTAATGGGACCCAAAACCCTATTTTATCCAACTAAGACCATAACATGAACACCAAATCTCACATGGTTTGTCCAAACTCATTAAGATGACATTTTTATGCACTAACAACTTCAGAAATGCTAAGATCCAAACTCACCAAGCTCTTTCTTTTTTAAAGTGAGCAAAAGCACCAAAGGTTAACGACCCAAAGCTCAAGAACACTCAACAATAGGCTAGGGTTTCGTATTATGGTTTAATGGGATGGAGGTTGAAGATAAAATGGTTTGAAGATGAGTTAAGGCCTTTAAGTAGGGTCAAAGACCCTATGGATTTGGGACTGAGTTGTGTACGCTTAGCGTATGCTAGGGAGCCTTCACAATTAATCCATCCATGTACTGCGAGCGTCATTCCTTATACGCCCAGTGTATACAACATGTTCCTTAGCAATCTATCTTCTGATGGCTATAACAGTTGCGTACCAAATCCATGTGTGATGATTTTTATATCCATGGAAAGGTAAAGAGGAGCTTTACAACCCTATCTAATTACTTTTGACTTAAAATACCTCGAACTCAAATCCTTAATCCATGAAAGTCCTAAACCGTCACTTTTACAATTATACCCTTGGACTCCGAAGCACAAACCAAACTCTTGGTACCCACAACCAAAGTTATCCATAACTAAATGTGTCTAAACCTCTCTTTCCCCAAAGACCAAAGCCTTATGATACTTGATTCTTGGGTCGTGGCTCCGAATAATGAAACGAACCAAAAACAGGTGTTACACGATGTTGGGGATACTCAGAGCTTCCCTGCCAAACCTGTTCACAAAATCCCTGAGGGATTCCTTAGGATCCTGAACCACTTGATAAAGATCACTAGTGATCTTTTCGAATGTTCGGCTACAAGAAAATTGCTTGTTAAAAATATTGACATAATGTGCAAATGAATTAATAAAGTAAGTAGGAACATTTAGTATCCATTTCAAGGTTGATTCTATGAGGGACGAACCAAAAGCCTTGCATAGACAAGCGTCCTTCAAATGTGTGGGAATAGGGATGATCTCCATTCTTTCCCTTTATTATGCCATATGTTCTTCAAGATATGTAGTGCCATTGTAAGCCTTCATGTTGGGAGTTTGGAAGTGTTGTGTGATTTCGATATCAACAATCGTCGAAGAAAATCTTGAGATCCTATGTCTTGTTGGGGAAACTTCTGATATAGGTTGGACCACCCCCGAGAACTATTGAGATCATCTACCTTAACAATTGAAGTTCCTTGGCCATGACCGAGCCTAGTCCTGCATCAATATCCATGGAGTTAGTGTTAAAAGTATTATTATTTAAGGAGTTACCAAGATTCATGTTATTAGGAGTAATGAAGGTTTTGTCGGGATCCTGGTTCATATGCGCTTACACTTTTTGATCTGACCCCAATAGGGAGCAGGGGCCGGTGTTGAGGATCCTATCCCACGACGATTTCCTGAGGACCGTGTGTTGTCAAAGTTCATGATCTTGGGCTACAAGATCGAGGGTGTTGTTTCTTGGAGTTTGTGAATCTCCACCCTCATTCTCTCTTGGGTAGCAACTGCAATGGTGTTTTTCTTTATTGTCTTAGAAGTTTTCTTAGGAGCTCCTCTTCGAGGTGGAGGAAGGTTTTTAGACGAAATGGGAGGAATGAAGGAAGAAGATAAGGTTGGTTGGGTAGACATGATTCTCGAACGATTGTGAACAGCACGACCCCACGGTGGGCACCAAATTGTTTTAGTCGAAAATTAACTTAATGTAATTCAGCCAAGCTATGTGAGAGATTGTGGTTAGGATAATGCAAGTGTAGAATAAATAATGAAAGTGAAACAAGTAAGTTACAAGGAAAGCCTTTGATCCTTTGTAAGATATCTAGCATAAAACCTTAGGAGGTGATAATGGTCACATGCTTTGTTGCTTTTTATTGATTTTAATATGATATTGCAGAGATGATGAAGATAATATGCGTACAAGTGTAATGGTTGAGCTAATTGTGTGTTGTGTGTGATTTACATGCGCTATTTATAGTCTAAGCTAATAAAAATGAAAGGTCGAGATTTTCGGGATCCTCCTTGAACAAGTATTTGCACGTTGTTTGACTAGGTATTCCCGAGTCTTAAGCTTGGTTGAAGTGGTTCATCATTGAGAATGAGTATTTTGTTGATTAATTCTGCACATGTAAGAAAAAAGAAAAGAAGAATATATGACACGTTATAAATGTTAAGAAATATTGGTGATAATATTTAGGATTCTGAGATATGTTTATAGATGTTGAAGTTTAAGGAATGTTAAGGATCCTAAATACGATACTAGGATCCTGCCCCTCAATATATATATATATATATATATATATATATATATATATATATATATATATATATATATATGACTAGGGCTCACTTGCCACCACTCACGAATATATGTTCTGGAGTGAATGGTTACTTTGCCAAAAATCGTTAATGTGGTTTACTCAATTTTCTGTTTAAGATATATATGGTTTAACTAGGATGGTATACGCAGGGGCGTAGTATCTATGGGGCCAGGACGGGCAGTGGCCCCCCCTGATTTTTGGGCTAGAAGTAGGAATTGTAGTCTAAAAAAAATTAGTTATAGGCCTGCTATCTTCAAATTTGGGCTTTGGCCTCTCCCGATTCTTAATCAGACATGTCCAATAGTCCATATTCTCCAAGCAATATCAAGAAATCAGAATCGGTTCATCCCCATTTGCCCAATTCGTCATTCGCTGCCTATTTCGCCTGCTGTCTCCGTGTCCTGCTAGTCGCTTGTGCGACTTGTGTCGCTGTCTCGCCAAGTCGCTGGTCTCACTCTCGCCATCGCCATTCACCAAGTGCCCTAATCGCCATTCACAAATTACAGAAAATCAGGTATGGAATCCCGATTACCTTCATCTCGAGACCCGAATCCTACTCTTTCTTTTCTGATTAATGATTGTTGGTGTTGCACTGTTGCTGTTGTTTAATGCTGCCTGTGTTATTGAGTTTCTTTTTTAACTTGGCTGTCATTTGCAATTTGCCAATTTAATTTATGAGTTGAGTTGTGAACTTATGATTTGTCAATTTAGCTCTTCTAGTTTTCTTTCAGTTTTGATTTAATATAAGCTCTACTGCGCTAGGACACCAATTCACCAAACATAATTAGAAAAAAATTGATTTGGTTATGTTATGCACTTATGCTGATTTTTGATTTGGTTATTGATTTTCAACTTTGATTTCTAATTGTTGATTTGGTTATGCTTCACAGCTTCAAACAAAACTGAAAACAAATACTGATTTGGTTATTGTTAAATGAGTTATTGGTTATTGTTCTGATTTTGATTTTGAATTTTTGATTGAATCAATTGTTTCTTCATTTTGATTTTTCTAGATATAATCATGGAAAAGATGAAAACCTTAGATTATTTTTTCAAAAGAAATGTAGATGATAAAGAAACTAATCATGAAAGTGAAGAGAGTAAACGTCATAAAGCTTCAACAAGTGAGCCACAACCGCAAAAAACGGAAAATCAACAAGAGATTAAGCCACAACCGAAAGGAAAGGAAAATCTACAAGAGAACGAGCCACAACCACAAGAAAAAGAAAATCCTAATGAACTTGATTTGAAGAATCTAGAAAGAGATCCCGCTAAACGCAAGCAAATGTGGGATTATCCGGTTAATTTAAGGGAGCAAGTGAGACGAGCTTATATGAATTTAGGACCTTTCCAAATACGTCTTAAGGAGTATCAAGCTAAAGGTTCAGCGAAACATCCTCGCAGATTTCAATATTCTTGGTTCAACATTTTTCCTAATTCGCTAGAGTATTCTCCAACAACACACGCTTCTTATTGTTTTATTTGTTATATATTTAATGATAAACCAAGTGTGTGTCATGGTTACGATGCATTTACTGTTAAAGGATTTGATAATTGGAAAAAAGTTAATGATGGGAAAAATTGTGCATTTTTGAAACATATTGGTTGCTCACAACATAGAAATGTTGTTGCATTTGCTGAAAACTTGATGAACCAAGCAGCACACATTGAAAATATCATAGTGAAGCAAAATGAAGCGCAAATATTGAAAAACCATTTACGATTAAAAGTTTCAATTGACACGGTTTGTTGGTTGACCTTCCAAGCTTGTGCTTTACGAGGACATGATGAAAGTCCTAATTCCAAAAATCGTGGTAATTTTCTCCAACTACTAAAACTTCTAGCATCTTATAATGATGAAGTTGCAAACGTTATATTAGAGAAAGCTCCTTATAATTCAAAGTATACTTCTGGGGAAATTTAAAAAGAAATTCTTAGTATTATTGCCATTAAAGTTCGAAAGCATATTCGTAGTGAAGTGGGGGATTCATACTTTTGTGTCATGGTTGATGAGTCACGGGATGAGTCTAAAAAAGAGCAAATGGCGATAGTTTTGAGATTTGTTGATGCAGAAGGAATCATACGAGAAAGGTTCTTGGATTTGGTTCATGTTAGGGATACCTTATCATTAACCTTGAAAACAAATATATGGAGACAACTTTTACACTATCAATTTGATGTTAGTAAAATTTGTGGCCAAGGTTATGATGGTGCTAGTAATATGAGAGGGGAATGGAATGGATTACAAGCACTTGTTCTTAAGGATTGCCCTTATGCATATTATGTTCATTGCTTTGCTCACAGATTGCAACTAGCCTTGGTGGCTGCTTCAAGGGAAATTATTCCGGTACACCAATTTTTCACAAACTTAATTTTTACAATTAACGTAGTTTGTGCTTCCAGTAAGCGTCATGATGACTTACAAAAGGCAAAGGCAACTGAGATTGAACAATTATTGGAACTAGGTGAAATCGGATCAGGGAAAGGATTGAATCAACTTGGGACATTAAGAAGAGCTGGTGATACACGTTGGGGTTCTCATTTTCGTTCTGTTTGTAGTTTGATTGACATGTTTGCTTGTACTCGTGTTGTTCTCCAAGGAATAATTGATGACGTATCTGCTACTTATTCTCAGCTCAAAGATGCTGATGCAGCTTACTGTTATCTAAAATCATTTGAGTTTGTGTTTATTCTTCACCTGATAAAGGAAGTAATGGGAAAGACCGATATACTTTCTCAAGCTCTACAAAAGAAATCCCAAGATATTCTTAATGCTATGGAGTTAGTTTCAGCAACCAAGGAGGGTCTAAATGATTTCAGAAACAAAGGTTGGGATTCTTTACTTTCACAAGTAAAGTTTTTTTGTGAAAAACATGAAATAAATATGCCAGATATGAATGCTCCTTATACTTCTACTCGATATCGGTCTCGAAAAACATATAATCATGTTACTTTTGAACATTTTTATCGAGTGGATTTGTTTACAGCCACATTGGACAAACAGCTAAATGAGTTGAATAGTAGATTCAACGATCAGGCAGTGGAGTTGTTAAGTCTTAGTTCTACTTTAGTTTCTAAAGTGATTAACGTTGATCAAATTTGTCTTCTTGTTGAGAAGTATTATCCTGAAGATTTTACGGAGCAAGAGAGGATTCAATTACGATATCAATTGGAGATTTTTAATATTGATATGACAAAGAATCCAAGGCTAAGTGGTGTATCAACTATTGCCGACCTTTGCAAGCGTCTTGTGGAAACTCAGAAACGTGAGACATATTATTTGCTTGATAGAGTGGTTAGGTTAATCTTGACACTTCCAGTTTCTACCGCAACAACAGAGAGGGGATTTTCAGCAATGAAAATATTCAAGAACTGTCTTCGCAATAAGATGTCAGATGATTTTCTCGCAAATAACTTGGTGATTTACATAGAAAGAGAAATTGCTGAAAACATTGATTCGAACTCTGTAATTGATGAATTTAAAGACATTAAAGATCGTCGGGCTGAGTTGTAATTCTTTTTATAGATGTTTATTATTTGTTGAAAACAATCTGTGTTTTTTTTTAAAATGTTAATTTCAGTTTATAATATTTTCGACCCCAAGTTATTTGTGCAAGCAACACCTCTAGGTATACGTACTTTTTAGTTTGATGTGGACAGACTTCAGCAGTTTCGAACTTTTGATCAGCATGCATGGTTTATAAAATAAGATATTAATAGATAAGTGATTCTTGATATTTTTTGATAGTATTTAACATATAATTGTATGTACGTCTAAAATATACATGTATATATAAATACGGGGTGGGGGTGGGGCTCATCTTTTGAAGCTCCTAACAAGGATTCTCTTAGGTCCTCAAGAGGGCTAGTGCAACACCAACACCAACACATTTATCAAGAGATAGTACAAGATTCTATACTGTACCCTTTTCTTTCATTCAATATTTTTATGAGTTCTAGAAATAACAGTTTTTACTAATATATACTTCTTCCCTTCCAATATTATTGTGCAAAGACAAAAATACATATATTAAGGAAAATATTAATTATCATTAATTTTATTTAATAAAATGACAGTTTTGTCTTTATTTTGTATTTAATGTTCCATTAAAATGCTTAGTTGATTAAGTAATAATGACGGGGTATTTTGATAAAAATGTTATTTATTTTTAAAAGTGGACTATTACTTTGTGACAAACCAAAAATGAAAGATGAACTATAATTTTGAAACGGGGAGTATATATATATATATATATATATATATATATATATATATATATATATATATATATATATATATATATATATATATATATATATATATATATATATATATAGAGAGAGAGAGAGAGAGAGAGAGAGAGAGAGAGAGAAAGAGAGAGAAAAAAAAGAAAAGAAAAAGAGAGAGAATGTGTGTGTTTAGTCAAATATAGTATTAACCCTTTGGTGATTTTTATTTAAATTTTTGCATGAGAATCAAACAAAAGTGGTGGTGAATGATGTTGTTTTTGATCGGAGGTTATCTTTTATGAAATTTGATGCCCCACATTCCTCTTACATGGACACTTTAAACACTCATCATTACTGCTGAGGTGGCATCGGGCAATCAAACTTTGCTTTTCTCAACTTTTGTTTATGCTTCTCTTTTGGTAGGGTTGAAGGAATGTCTCTTTGCTTCATCTCCTATATACCCTTCTTATTTTTTCTATTTTTCTTTTTGTTTTACGCTAGGGAATGTATCCTTTTACTATCTTCTACTTTTTTTCTTATTATCTAATCGTCATCTACTTTTTTTTCTTGTTATTTAATCGTCATCCTTATGTTTTTTTAGTAATAGAAAATAATCACTTTTAGACATTTATATATTTATATTTATAAAAAATTTATTGGAATGGTGCTACTATTAAGACATCTATTAGACATCCCATATATATTTTTATCAAAAATCAACCAATACATAATCATTTATATTAATCTTTTTCAAAAAATAATACAATTTCAACTAATAAGAAAATACTTTAAAAACTACACAGATGTGTAAATATAAAATATGATGTTTTTTTAGTCAATTATTGTCTTTTTCACATCATCATTTTTATTCTTTTATTCAAATTTACTATTTAACATATGCATTATATTAAACCCTATAAAATTTAATAAATTTTCACTTCATTATCATTATATTTTTAAACATTATAAATTTAAAAATAAAATATATAACAATTAAAAAGATGTAATACTTAAAAATAAATTATTTAAAAATTACGAAGTTTAGAATATTTAATACATAAAAAATACATTAATTAAAAAATATGAAAACTAAATATATAATAAGTAAAAAAAAAATACGACACTTACAAATTTATTTTCGGTTAAATTCACAAATGGCCATTTAGCTTAAAATTATGTCCATAAAATTGTTTTCATAAAACCATATTTGCATGAATAGTCCCTATAGAGAAAACATTGCATACAAATAATCATTCTGATGGATGTATGTTACATGGATCTATTAAGTTCAACGATTTTTGGATAAGGATAATTTATGTCATTTTTTGAAACGTCGCCTAAGGACTATTTGTGAAATTTAAAAAAAATCTATTAAATTTGTTTTTATTTACAATAAAAGGCAAAAAACATAGAAAATGTAATATTTATATAAGTAAAAAATTAAAATTTACATATTATAGTGATCATTCAACTATATTTTTTAAATTAAATAAATAAATTTTGTTGTATTTATATAAAATATTCAAAGTACAATACATAATTAAATATTTATGTTTACTATTTTTGTATTTAAAAAAGTTTAATGTATAAAAACATCATTGTATTACTTTTTCTTTTTTTACTTGATGTAATTTTCAAAATAAACATTTATTTTCCTTATATAATTATAAATATTTTTGTGCAAAAACAAAGTATTATTTGGAAAAAAAAATATGATATTATGAAAATAATAATATGCTGCTATTTTATTTTAAGAATATAAATATGTGGGTTTTAGTTAAAGGTAAAAATGTGTTTCAGTTTTCGATTCATAATATAAGTGCGATAAATTTTGTATTGGTTTTATATACACTTTTGATATTTAATTTTCACAAAATATTTAATTTTATGAAAATTTGCATAAACTAAAAAAATATACGTTTAAAGGGTTTTTGACTCATAAATAATAGCATACCATACTTTTTTTATAAAAATAAATATATTTACATAAATTATTTTTTCTAAAAGGTTTATGTTTGTGTTTTATAAATGATAACTTATACAAATATATTTATTTTATTGAAACAATATAAGATGTTGTTTCAGAAACACAAATCTTTTAAAAATACGAAATATTTTTATTTTCCTTAAAAGAAAATGAAATGTATGGAACTAATGTCATTCATTCATATAGTTAATTATTTTAACATGTTACTAGAGCATATGTAATTAGTAGCTAAAAGGTGTTTTTTATTATTTTTTAAAGTTTGCTTTGAAAAGGTTAGGTCTTTGCTAATGAATATATTAAAATTTGATAATACTAAATAATTTTTTTAAACTACGTATCACAAGTTTATATCAAACCAATATAAATATTACCATACATATATTATCAATCAAAAACCGAAATACATTTTTATATTTAAGTAGAAACCATATACTTAAATTTCTAAAACAAAAGAGGAGCATACTATTATATTTATAATTATGTAGTTTTTTTTTTATAATAACACATTGTATTTTTTAATAAAAATAAATATACTTGTATAAGAAATATAAAGATAAATCTTAAAAATTACATCGCATAAAAATTTAAAAGTAATAAAATGATGTTTTTATACCTCAATCTTTTTAGATAAAAAATAAAAAACGAAAATTTTTAATTATGTATTGTAGTTTGAGTATTTTATATAAAGTTTACACAACAAAATTTATTTATATATTAAATAAAATATATTGGCATGATCATTAAATTTTGTATGTTTTTTTACTTATATAAATATTGCATTTTCTATGTAACACCCAATTTCCAGGTAAGCACTTATGTTGAGCTATCAGTTAATTTTTAAGGATTTAGCCATGGTTACGATGTGAGCACTTGTGTGTCATGATGTGATAGTGCTCGATGAAACGCACATCTTATTTAGGTTGTCACGACGTGACTACATGTGGGTCACGACATAACAGCCCTTGCATGCAATAACCCTAATTTTGGGGGTTGTCCCCAAATTTAAGCGTAGTGAGTGCTAGGGTTCGCTCATCCTGAGAATCCATCACCCCCTTCACCTTCAAGAAAATCCTAATCCTCAATTGTTGATTTTGAGCTCCTTTTTGGGTGATTTCTAGCCAAGAAGAACAAGATATAGAGTTTTGTTGCATCATATTAGCATGCAAGCCTCACCATCATCTTCCCTCTCACTTTTTGGACTTTTGTGAGTATTCAAGCTCCATGATTTATCATCCCATGTGCTTAGATCTATGTTTTTATGTGCTTTTCTTCATGTTTAGGCTAGTTGGAATGTTGGGGTTCCATAAAGGTACCAACTTTATGGATTCCCATAGTCCCTTTATAGTTAAAAGTGAAGGATTTGAGGTTTAATAGAGTTTTAAAATATTGCATAAGATCTTGACCCCTCTTTTACATCATTTTGAGCTAAATTTTGTTTGAGGCATGCATTGGACATTCATGTGTAAAAAAAGCTACGATGTTTATGGTATTTTGAGATAGAGAAGTCCTTCTGGAAGGTTTGGTTGCATAGATCAAAGGATAAAGAGCTTAGGATATTAGCATGTCCTTGTAGAGCTGGTTATCCGATATGTGATCAGTAGTGTTATCTTATAGACTGCAAGGTGATTTCCTCACTTTACTTTTTTATTGTAGTATGTGCCCTTGTGTATAGGATGTTATTATACTATAGTGATCTGTTATATTGGTAGATCTATATGATTACATCTATTTGGTGGTTATTGATTATTTGTTTACATATGTCAACATAGTGTTGTTGTGTTGTAGGCTAACATACTTGGAGCAGTCCAGTCGTGTGTTGTAGGCCATGGGTAATCTAGTTTTATATTGTATGATCAATATGCATGCATTGTATATATATATATATATATATATATATATATATATATATATATATATATATATTATTGTGTCGGATATTTTGGAAAAACTCACTAAACTTTGACGTACATTTGTTGATTATAATGTTTCAAGTCCTTCTAATGATTGGGGGCAAGGTGAAGGTGTGATTGTAGACATCCTATTATTATTTAATGTCATGAGAGATTAATGATACTCTAATTATCTATGGATGTGATTGGAAAACAATTGTTTATTATTTTATGATTTTATAAAAACTAAAAAATTGCGATGGATTTTGGGATGTTTCAAGTTGGTATCAGAGCCTTGGTTTTAGAGAATTGGATGAACACTTGTGTGAATCCAGAATCAAACTATGGATTAGAAAAATATTTTCATAAATAATTTTAAAATCAACGGAGAGGATGTGATGTGTACAATCAGTCGGACCCAAGGAAAGTTATTCTCCAAGATACCCATAGTTGTTTATATTGATGATATTGTAGAATTTCATGCTAGTTATAGTCTAGGGATCTTCAGGAATTGTATGATAGAATTGCCTGATTTTATGATTCCTGACAGCCTAGGGGGATTTCTTGATATAAGATATGAATTTGAATCTATTACTATAGTCGTTTAGTGTGTGCATGATGGTTATACTTAACTAAGATTTTATAGCATGAGAATGTTTGATGTAGCCTTATTTCTTTTTTGTTGTCTGGTTGTGGGCTTAGGCTATAATCAACTATTATACTATCAATTGAATCCCGTGTTATGCATGTTTAACATACGTAAGGCGGCTTCCGGGTGAGAGGAAGTTTCATGAGTAGGTATGGTTGTTAGAAGGTTAGTGTAAGGAATGGTTAGCTACTGTTGAGAGAGTGAGTATATGATGTATCTGTATCCTAGTTGCTTGGGCCTTTTGGATTAGAAGTTTATGGCGATCCTTCGAGACAAATATAGGTAGGTGTGGAAGGTAGTATAGGCTTATAGTGTTGAAAGCACAGGACCTATACACGTATCAATGAAGTCACAAATTCTACAGATTTATTGGTCGATTAGTGAAGTGATGGAATATAACGTGATTTTATGATGATTTCAGGTTTATTTTTAGTATGATGACCATGAGACGATCAGGATCAGGAGCCGATGGCATGGAATGGCCAGGTTTGATGAATGATGAGATTCGTGACATGATCACCACCCAGGTGACCATGGAAGTTAGTGAAGCAATCCCATAGATGTTTGGGTCTGTCAAGACCACGATGATTCAGATATTCGAAGAGTGTTATGCCACTGTGTCGGAGGTTACTGGTATCGTACCCACTACAGGTGTTGCTATTACGGGATTTCAAAGGAGATATATGACGTAATACTGGGACTTTAGCAACACGAAGTCGCTGGAGTTCGGCGACGTCAAGGAACCAATTATCGCTATAAGGTGGATATATGATGTGGAGTGTTGTTTTTTTTACATGTTCGTTCCCAGATGACAAGAAGGTAAAGTTCTCATTGAACATTCTTCGTTTGGGGGTAAAGGATTGGTGAAAGCTGGTGATTGGTGCTTATTCTCTTGCAAAGAAGGTCAAAGTGACTTGGGAGTAATTCACGAAGATGTTCTATAGTGAGTATGTTCCCATTGTAGAGATGGTGAGGTTAGCCCAGGAGCATGTGTCGTTGAAGCAGGCCACATAGTCAGTAACAAAGATCACCAAGATGTTTACTAAGAGAGCATATTTCACCCCCCAAGTATGATGCTTCATTCAGATGTCTTGCTATTTGAGCATGCTCAAGATGGAGATCTATGAGTTTGTATCGACACAACAATAGCGTTCCCTTTCTGAGCAGCAATCATTTACATGGTGGAGTGAAATTGAGAGTAAGACACGGACGAGAGAGAAGGGGAAAACCCCAGTTTAGACTCATCTAGCAAGAAAGTGGTTTAAGTCTGCTGATTCACGATCCACAAGTTAGAGGGCTTGGACTTCTGGCAAGTGCGGGAAGGAACATGAGGGAGCATGCAGATCAATGACTGGGTGCTACAAATATGGTAGGGATGGCCATTATACGAATGATTGTCGTCGATAGGCTCTGTGAGTGAGCTGTAGGATTTGTTACCACTGTGATCAGGCTGGCCATGTGAAGTCTAATTTTTGATTGATTACTGTTAGGCCAATACATGCACCAGCTCCGACTACCTTTGGGATCACAAACGGGCGCTAGGGGAGGGTCAAAGCCCCAAGGGCTAGGGATATGCGTTTCAGCTTACTGCAATGGAGGCTAGGGCGGCACCTGATGTCGTTATTAGTATGTCTTAATTTCTTATTCTGAAAAGTTAAATTTTCTATGCTTATATTTATGTTTATAATAGGTATCTTATTAGTGAATTCATTTCTTTCCCTTGTGCTTTTCCATTGGGGTGTGAGTCGCTCCTTCGTATCTCAGTCCTTCATTGACCATTTTGCTATGGCCATGGGAGATTTGGAGTGTTCGTATCGAGTTTCCATCACCAACGAGCACAAGACTTCTACTTCATGCGTGTTTCACGATTGTAGAGGTTTCATGAGGAGTTTGGTACTAGGTTACAATTGAGCACTACTTATCACCCTCAGATAGATGGTTATAGAGAGCGGATTATTCAGACACTTGAGCATATTCTAAGGGATTTTGTCATCAATTTCAGTGGGAGTTTTGAATACTACCTCCCGTAGATGAGTTTTCCAACAACAAAAATCATCATTCCATCGTTGGTGCACCTCCTTATGAGATTTTATACAGGAACAGGTGATGTACTCCATTTTATTAGGGAGAGGTCAGCCATAGGATTAGGAAGAGGACTAAAGTGGTTCTCCAAACAATAGAGCTTATTCAGTAGATCCGACAAAGTTAGAAATAGCTCACATCCGACATAAAAATTATGCTAATAGGCCATGGTTTGAGTTGGAGTTTTAGGATGGGAATACAGTTATGCTAAAAGTATCACCGTGGAAGGGTATCATATGCTTTAGGAAGCGGCAAGTTGGGCCCTAGATTCATCATACCTTTTTGAGTAGTAGCCAGGGTGCGCAAGCTGGCCAAACACCTGAGGAGCTCAGTGTGATTCATAGCACCTTCCATGTTTCTCAACTTCAGAAGTGCTTGGTTGATGATGTAGTGGTGGTACTGCTAGATGACATTCAGGTTGATGAGCACATGAATTATGTGGAGAGTCTAGTAGCTATTATGGATAGGAGGAAAAACACCTTGCACAACAAGGTGGTATCCCTAGTCAAGGTTTAGTGGCAGCATCGGAAGCGTTTCGAGTGGCCATAGGAGCTTGAGTCGCAAATGCATGAGCACTACCCATACCTATTTACAACTGAAGATTTCGAGGAAGAAATCCAGTTCAATTGGGGGAGAATTAAAACACCCAGTTCCATGTATGAATTTTATATTGAGCTATCAGTTAACTTTTAAGGATTTAGCCTTGGTCACGATGTGAGCACTTGTGTGTCACGACGTAACCGTTCCTGAGGAAATGTGAATCCCATTTGGGTTGTCATGACGTGACCACATGTGGGCCACGATGTGATAGCCCTTGGATGCCAAAACCCTAATTTCGGGGGTTGTCCCCCTATTGAAGGGATGTGAAGATAAGGTTTGCTCACCCTCAGCCTTCATCACCTCCCTTCGCCCTCTACAAAACTGAAGGGTTTTGAGCATTCTAACACTCCTAAGGTGTACATGAAACTCTAGAAACCTTGGATCTATGTTTTACTAAGATACATGCAAATTTGATTATTCAAGGTTCTTAACATAACTAGCATGGCATGGGGAACTTTGAAACATAAAAGCTAGTAGAAGACATACCTTTCTTGTTGCTTGGATTCCTTGAGAACCTTGTAAGCCTAGCACCTCAAGTCTGATGCCTCAAAGGTTTCACACAACACCACAATTCTTGGAATAACTTTGAGAGAAGTACAATATCACTCAAAATTGGCTAGCCCTCTTGTTCTACACATAGTAGTGTCGATTTTGCTAGCCATGGGGTCCTTTTATAGTTGTGTCACAAGTAGGGTTACACATGTAAACCTTAATTGACATGGGTTTTCATATTCCATGATCCATGGGTTTATAAAGTCCATGGACTATCCATGGAGCACATTATGGGTTTTAGCCTAATTCAATAAACCATTGATCATTAGCCCATTATAAAAGAATGGATGATTTGCACAATCAACCCTATATTTTTAATTGTTCTCCTTTTGATCAACAAATTAATTCTTGATCAAAACTAATTATATAGTATTATTAATATGTTATAACTTATAATCTATTAATATACCTTAAGTGCCCTTTCTCTCATTTACTCTATCTAAGTGTTGCAATGTCATGCAACCCAAAATGGATTATGCTAACCGGGTCAAGCATAATCCAGAAATAGTTATGAACTTAGACACCTAATCCAACAGCCTCCCACTTGGATAAGTCTAATAGCTATAACTGCAAGAATGACTTCAGGAACCGATTGGCAATCGTAGCTCTTTCAAGGTGTCTTGGAACTGAGATGATGATGATACACCATTTAAGATAAGTGACCATATAATCCTCTATTCTATATACCAGCCAGAAAAATACATGGAACAATGTCTTACTTATTGTCCAACAGTTTGTTTCCCGATTTCCGATTTGTTTGATGTAGAACTTAATCGAACACATCAATTTAGTTCTGACCAGGCCCGATACATAGGTCAACACAAAATCATCGAGGGGCTCAGATATCACTTCTAATCCAAGAAGGAACATTTAAACTTCGACTCATATGATTGTTTTACTACTTGTTGAATCAAACACAAAGGCACGTTTTATATCATTGAGTTACCAATGTGTTTTTGTACAATCAATGTATAACCAACTCATAGTCAACAACTCATATCTCAAGGTTTGAAGACTTACATGATATTAATATTTCACGATCACTCGAGATAAATTCCATGAAGTGATACAAGTGAGCGTGGGTTGAATCCAATACTCAGAACTTATGAGCACTCATGAGTGTTGTAGAAACTCTTGCTATGTCCAACACCTTAGACATCTTCATGCTAATTCATGAGAGTCTTGATTCATATCTGCTTCCAACATATGACCGACTGTGGAGAATTTGAATAATATGATATACCATAACATAATTATTCTGGAAGTCAAAACATGAAAAATGAAATGATAGTAAACGATTGACAGAAGATAACAACACTTTGCTTATAAATAAACAACAACTTTTATTTATCATCAAATGTCAATTACACTTTACACATTTCAAAGCTATCTAATTTCTTAAACTAATATCATCCTTCATCCCTATGTGCCTCACATGATGAAGATGCTTAACCCTACCCAGTCCCTTTGTGAGGGGTACTGTTGGGTTCTCATACGATAATACCCTCTTTGCCACAAGGAGTCCTTCTTCTATTTGATGTCTAATGAAATGATATTTTCTGTCGATATGTCTGGATCTTCCGTGATCCCTTGGTTCCTTGGCTAAGCCAACTGCACTTTCACTATCATAAAAAATCTACATAGGCTCCTTTATAGCTGGTACAACTCCAACGTCTCCAATGAAGTTCGTTTGCCATATAGCCTCCTTTGTTGCCTCGCTTGCTGCTATATACTCTGATTTGCAAGTTGAATCAGATATTGTCTCCTACATGGAACTTTTCCAAGTAATTGCTCCTCCGTTTAAGGTAAAGACCCAGCCTGACTGAGAGTGGAAATCATCCCTATCAGTCTGAAAGCTAGCATCACTATACCCTACTACTCTCAAGTCATCACTTCCACTGAGGGTAACGACCCAGTCCTTAGTCCTCTGCATGTACTTGAGAATGTTCTTTACCGTAGTCTACTAAGCCTTGCCTGGATTCCCCTAATATCTGTTGATCATGCTCAACGCGAAGGCCACATCAGGACGAGTAAAAGTCATATCAAACATGATCGAGCCTACATCGGAAGCATACGGTACTCGACTTATCTCAACTATCTCAGCCTCTGTACTCGGGTTCAGATTCTTACTCAATCTGACGTTACTTTGGATCGGTAAGTCTCATTTATTGGAATTCTACATGCTGAACCTATTCAACACCTTATCCAAGTAGGTACTCTGACTAAGTCTAATTAGTCTTTTACTCATGTCTCTCAAAATCCTTATCCTAAGATATAGGCAGCTTTACCAATGTCCTTCATAGCGAAACACTTCCTAAGCCAGGACTTCACTTCCTATAGAGTTTGGATGTCATATCCTATGAGTAGTATGTCATCCACATACAGTACCAAAAAGCTAACTATACTCCCACTAGCCTTGACATATATACAAGATTTATATTTGCTCCTCGAAAAGCCAAACTCTTTGACTTTCTAATCGAAACAAAGATTCCATCTGTGAGGTGCTTGTTTCAATCCATAATCGGATTACTGAAGCTTACACACTCTATTAGGGCACTCTGCGCTGCTAAAACCCTCTAGCTGACTCATGTAAACATCCTCAGTTAACTTTTCATTAAGGAAAGCAGTTTTGACATCCATTTGCCATATTTCATAGTCATAAAATGAAGCAACGACTAGCATAACCCTAATAGACTTAATCTTCGCTACTGGTGAAAAGGTCTCATCATAAACAACTCCCAGAGTTTGAGAAAAGCCCTTTGAAACCAGTCGCGCCTTATAAGTGTGTACATTATCATCCATGTCGGTCTTCTTCTTGAAGATCCATTTGCACGTGACTGTCTTGCAACTTGGTACATTGTCAACCAAGATCAAAACTTGATTTTCATACATGGACTGTATCTCGCTGTCCATCGCCTCTTTCCATTTAGCAGCCTCAGGGCCTGCCATGGCTTCCGAGTAGCTGTTAGGTTCATCTAGACTTACCAGTGTGCTATCACTGATAAGTGTATCACCTTCCGAGTAATATGGAAACCATAGTAATGCTCAGGTGCATTCCTAACTCTCGTCGAACACCTTAGAGGTACATACTCGTCTGTCGGATCAATAGGAGTTTCCTCCTCAGGTGGATTGCTAGGGTTTGAGGTTCCTTCACCACTTGACTCTTGAAGTTCTTCAAGGTCAATTTGCTTCCCACTGTTTCCTTGGCTTATGAACTTTCTCTCGCGAAAGATTCCTCTCCTTGCTACAAAGACCACAATATCACCGGGTCTGTAGAAGAGGTAACCAAATGATTTTTGTGGGTAGCTGATGAAAATACACCTCTCACTTCGAGGTTCGAAATTATCGTGAATCTCGCGCCTCACGAAAGCCTTGCAACCCCAAATCTCTATGTGGTCCAGATTGGGAACTTTTCCAGTCCACATCTCGTGAGGTGTTTTGGCAACCTTTTTGGTAGGGACTAGATTAAGAATATGGGCGGTAGTCTTTAAGTCATACCCCCCAAAATGAGATTGGTAGCGAAGCTCGAATCATCATGGAATGAACCATATCCAACAAGGTTTGATTATGCCTCTCAGTCACACCATTAAGTTGTGGTGTCCTGGGAGGTTTCAATTGTGACACAATCCCACATTCCTTAAGATAGTCAAGGAACTCTGTAATAAGATACACACCACCTCGATCGGATCAAATCATCTTAATGTTCCTACCCAGCTGATTCTCCACTTCCTGTTTTAAACTCCTTGAAATTTTCAAAGGTTTCTGACTTATGCTTGATTAAGTACACATATCTATATCTACTATAATCATCAGTACAAGTCACATAGAAGCTATTAGCATCCCTTGTGGCGGTTTTCAAGGGTCTACACACATCAGTATGTATGAGATCCAACAAACCCTCACCCCTAGCACAAGAACCAATGTAGGGTGACTTTGTTATTTTCCCAAGCAAACAACATTCACAACTATCATCTGAATTTAGGTCAAATGACTCCAAGACCCTATCCTTTTGGAGTTGGCCTATGCATTTCTTGCTTACATGTCCGAGACGACAATGTCATAATGATGCTTTATCCAAGTTAGTGGAAGAATCGATGCCACCACATTAATTATCAAACGAAAAGGTAAACCCTTGTTTGTACAAACCATGAATGGAAATAATATTTCTCGCTATTTCAGACGAGTGACAACATTTATTCAAATCTAATGTTAACCCACTACTTACCAACAAATAATAAACTCCAATCTTGGTGACAGGTGGAGCTTTCCTATTCCCCATGATCAAGTTTATCTTCGCATGCTCCACATTCTCACTTCTTCTTAGTCCCTGCAAATCAAAACATATGTAAATACCAGAACCTGTATCAAGGACCTAAGAATTAGAATTGAGTGAGTTATTAGACAATACAGTGTAAATACCTGCATGGTTGGGTTTCACTTTCCTATCCTTAACATCTTGCAGGTAGTTTGAGCAGTTTCCCTTCCAGTGCGACTTTTAATGGCAATAAAAGTATTTATCCTCTTTAGGGTTGGTAGAAGGAGTGACAAAACCTCTTTTGGTTCCACTCGAAGAGGAGCCGTCAAGGGACTTTCCCTTGGTACTATAAGTCCCCAAATATGCTTGTGTATCAATCAGATCTGTTTGATGGTGCAGAACCTCAATCAAACGAATGATGCCAGATCAAAATAGAAGAGAAGAAGAGCAGAATAACTTGAATCTTCATTGTATTGAATAGATTGAAATGATGATCCTTTACATGATATTCGCATACACACACATACACATAAGCTCCTTTCTCTCTCTACTATTCCCTTCAC
Source organism: Lactuca sativa (assembly GCF_002870075.4). Classification (NCBI taxonomy): domain Eukaryota; kingdom Viridiplantae; phylum Streptophyta; class Magnoliopsida; order Asterales; family Asteraceae; genus Lactuca; species Lactuca sativa. The sequence goes on along the minus strand of NC_056627.2, from coordinate 210,910,267 downwards.
ACCACTCCTCACCCCTTACACCTATATTTATAGGGAACATGGGCCGAACACAAGTTCATGGCCGTAAATGGCTTTACGGTCATAAACCCATTTATGGCCGTAAACACCCACCTAGCCGTAAACACCCACCTAGCCGTAAACACATAGAATATTACATAAAAATACAATTGCCCAGAAAAGCAAAGTATAAACCAAATTTTTTACCCAACAATCTCCCCTTTGGTTTATAGCTTTCTTTTCTTAATTGACCCAACAAGCTCCCCCTAAAAAGTAGCTGAATTTTCTTGTCAATCTTCATCGAGAACTTAATCTTCAAATTCTTCACAACTTCAAGATGAACATGATGAATCTTTAATGAATTAATTCATCTTGAGCAGTTGGGATTTTCTTCAGAATTTGACATTGAACGCACATTGGGTGAGGAGGCTTATTGAAAAGATTCTGAAAGACATCGCTTTCAATTTGAGAATCTTCAGAGAGAATATTCAAGATTATGTGACGGATTGCATTGAAGTCTCGTCAATCAGTCAATTGACGAGACTTCAATGCAATCCGTCACATAATCTTCAATTGCTTGACCTTGCTACTAGGGTTGAAAGATTGAATGTTGAAAGAACAGTCTTCAGTTCTTGCTCCTTCGAATGAGAATTCTTCAATGATCACGGATGAAGCCTTGGCTCAGAAATTCTCGATACAGTCTCCATGAGTCGCATTTGAATTCACTTTTCAAGACAAAACAAAACTAAAAGAAAATTTTAGCACACAATATTTTTGGGTTTTTCATATTTTCTGAAAAAAAAAAGACAAAAATAAAAATATTTTTGGATTTTTGATTTTCTTGAACAAGAAATAAAACAAAAATAACACTAATCTTTTTTTTATTTTTAATTTTCTAATGTTTTATTTTATTTTATTTTATTTTATTTTCATTTATTTTTATTTTTTATAATTCTCCTCTAATTTTCGGAGATCTATCCAAAAATGAAAATATCCTTCCAAAATAAGATCAAATAAGCTCCAGATCTGACAAAATTGACTGATACAATCCGAGTTCTGATACCAATTGTAAGTCCCCAAATATGCTTGTGTATCAATCAGATCCGTTTGATGGTGCGGAATCTCAATCGAACGGATGATGCCAGATCAAAATAGAAGAGAAGAATATCTTGAATATTCAATATATTGAATAGATTGGAATGATGCTCCTTTACATGAGATTCGCACACACACACACACAAGCTCCTTTCTCTCTCTACTATTCCCTTCACACCACTCCTCACCCCCTTACACCTATATTTATAGGGAACATGGGCCGAACACAAATTCAGGACCGTAAATGGGTTTACGACCGTAAACACCCACCTACCCGTAAACACATAAAATATTACATAAAAATACAATTGCCCATAAAAGCAAATTGTAAACCATATTTTTGACCGAACAATTGTTTAAAGAATAATCTTTATTTCTTGCTCCTTCGAATGAAAATTCTTCGATGTTCACGGAGGAAGCTTCGGCTCAGAAATCTCGTTACAGACTCCATAAGTCTCATCTACATCTGAATTCATTTTTCAAGACAAAATAAAACTAAAAGAAAACTTTAGCACACAATATTTTTGGGTTTTTCATATTTTCTGAAAAAGAAAATAAAACAGAAATACAAATATTTTTGGATTTTGGATTTTATTGAACAAGAAATAAAGTAGAAATAACACTAATTTTTTTGATTTTTTTTTTGGTTTTTTTAATTCTCCCCCTAAATTTGTGCATAGAGGAAAACTATGAACAAATTTAACAAAAAGAAGAATATTTGGGATCAAAGTTGTGAGACAGCCTAAACTTGTTTATTAGTACCTTCACTTTCATAAATAGATCTGGTCAATTGCTGGTATTGTGGTCAACTTAAATACGAAGGATATCGAAATTTTTTTCTACATATACCATTTAGCTGACGATGACCACGGGTATTGTTGTCCACTTAAATTAAGCAGCAAGATCTATGGGCAACCTCTAAATGGTTCAATTTTAGTTGCACTAGAATGTGTTCCCCACTTCCCGATATACCCTGGTTATCAAGAACTTCCTAAGGCCGCCTTACTTTAGGTGAGTAAACAATTTTTGAGGAGGAAGTCAGATTTAGAGATAGATGTATATGTTGTGTCCCAGGTTAGATCTTTTTCAATCACGCAGAGGGGACAACATATGGCTAACTAGGATAGAGGGATTGAGAGGTAGAATGTTGCATATGCTGTGTCCCAGGTCGGATCTTCCGATCATGCAGAGGGGAAAACATATGGCTAAAAGATAGAAATAGTTTCATAGATAAGAAGGTGTGTAGAAATAGAGTTGCATATGTTGCATTCCAGGTCGAATCTTCCGATCACGTAGAGGAAGCAACATATGACTGACAGATAGAAAGCAAGAAAATAATTTCCTACAAACCTACTTTATCAGAACCCCCCAGTCACCGTATCAGAACCAGAATTAAGGACATAAGTTCGTACCTCAAGGAAAATTCGAACCACTGTTCTAGATGCGTATTAATTTAGTGTATCCCGTAGGTTCCCGTGTTTATCTCATTGCTCAATCAAACCGAGCATCGTATGGTTAGTCCAAAATATCTTATCCGAATCCACAATGTCAAATCCTCCATGCCTACCAGCATATTGAACACAGAGTCTAGAAAATTCAGATTCAATCCCTTACACTGTTTTTTCGACTGCCTGTTATCACTTTATCTTTATATCACTTCCCAAAACAACCTACTAACAAAAAACTATAAGAAAATAAAAGATTGTCTTCAAAATGAAACTGATTAAGATAAACTTAGGAATATGAAGAAGAAAACTCATACCGTAAGTCACCGATTGAGTTTGCATCCAAAAGGTCTACGAACAGCACAAACAATCTCAGAACAAATCCAAAAATTCTTCATGTCATTAAGAACAAACCCCTTTTATGATCTCTTCCTTTCCTCCTTTCCCACAGAAGGACACATACTCTCAAACAAAGGTCTGAATGTTGTACAGTTGAGAGATGTCCCCTATCATGTGCCTGGAACAACCACTATTAACAAACCGAAGTCTGATGATATGCCTCCATTGCTGCTCTGAAACAGAGCGGGATCAGTTGGTGTTTGGAACCTTGTCCATTTTGAAACTGGGTCGACCATTGTCATCATTGCAGGGTACTCTGTCACACCCCAAAACCAAGAACGGCGGAAACGTTCTGGGGTGGAGGACGTCATGTAAAGTATCACAACACAGTATAACAGTAAATAAGCAAACAACATCATCCATTGCATTAATATATAATTTTAATACAAGCGTGTTCCGTACAGTTATAGATACCAAAAAGTAAATAAAAATAATAAGATGAGTCTTGGATGCGCTCCATCTTCTCAAAAGCTGGCCTCGGTACCTGTCTACTGACGACCTGAGAATACAAGTTATTTTGAAAGAGTTTATCAGCATTGAGCTGGTGAGTTCATAAGTATTTTAGTGTCGGTGTTTGTATCAAAACGTTTGAACATGGTTTTAAAGTATGAGTTTGTAAACATTGGTGATAACAGTATGTGAACGTTTGTAAGTGTTTGTAAAAGTTTGAATCTCTCAAAAATACCTATATTTTCTATTAAATGTAGCCTTCTACCAAGGCGTAACTGTTTTGTGTGTTCGTTTATTGTAAAAGTGTGTAATTTCCCAAGTGTAACTATCATTAACAAAATATAGTTTGTACATTAATGTTTAAGTGAAACAATCACTAAATATATGTAAAGGGTAAATTATTGTAGTACTATAGTGCTGTATTATAGGAACTACTGTTGTACTAACTACCTTAAACCGGATATATATATTAAGGTATCATGTGATTAGATGTACCATACTATCGACTGGGTAACAACGACTAATGTAGGTCATAAAAAGATATGACGTTTGGCACCCACAAACCTGCAGGTCCGGCTGTAGCTAGCAGCAAGGTGTAGGATAGTCAATCCCGTATAGATCTATACGCAAACTCACTCTCTCCCTCCAAGAGACACTGGCTACAACTCGGGCCATGACATTGAAGGCATGCTCCGATACAGTGGATCACAATTTGTTAACGTATTCACGTATATGTAATGTATTATTACTTGTTCTAGTACCGTTATATATGTTCTCTTTCTAGTATAGTTGTATATGTTCTTCTCCTAGTATATTTGTATATGTTCTCCTTCTAGTATAGTTGTATATGTTCTCTTTCTATTATAGTTGTATATGTTCTTCTTCTAGTATAGTTGTATATGTTCTCATAGTAATAAGTACTGACTCATGAATGAACTGACTAATTGATCTAGAAATAGTATGAGTATGATCCTGTGTTACCCCGATGGTAACTAACTAATGATGTAACTAGTACGTATGAATATAGAAGGACTTTTATGACTATATATGTACACATGATATATAATTAATATTGAAGCGACCTTCGGACGGCTACTCGATATCCCACCAGACCACATCCAAATCGAGGAAAAGAAAATAAGGCGGACGACCTTCCTAAGCCTTTTAAACATTGCTTATATAACTATACATATACGGGCATGCAATTTATAATAAGTATAACAAAGTTTAATTAAAAGTATTTGATGAGTAAAAGAGTTTGTAAAGCAGTTTGAAGTAAAACAGTTTGATAAATAGTTTGAACAGTAATAAAATCATTGGTTGTGTAGTTATTAATCACATGTGATTGATGTAATAACTATAAGTATTAAACTTGTATTCTCCCCATTAAAGCATATAAAACATTTAAAAGTATTTCAAAGGTTAGTTAAAGGGGGCATGAACTCACTTGCGAGTGTCGGGTACGGTGCTAGGCGACAAATGAAGACTTCTACACACGCACGAGCCTAGTTATCATATAATGAACATATATATAACTAATTAGCCAATTTATAACTAATAAATTAAGTTGGGACACCCTAGAACATGAAAACACTGTGTTTCAAGTGTTAAAGATCACAAGGATTGGATCCGAGTGTTGGTAGGGCAAAGCTAGTGTGCTTAGAGTTCAAGGGTAAACTCCCTTGGAGTTTACGGTATTGGTGGTCATAACCTAGGGAGTTTATGGTAGTAAACTCTAGAGTTTACAGTCTTAAACACTAGTCCTAATGACCATGTGTTGTTTTGTGGTTTAACAAGCCTATTGAAGCATTTCTACTAAGTGATTTGGCCTTTGGAAGGGACTAGGGAATCAAGGCTTAAACACAATAAGGAAGGGTTTAAACATGTCAAGGATGGTTTACACATCAACTAGGACTTAGATTACGGGCTTAGGCACACTTTGGTGCCATTTATGGTGTTTACGGCCCAAGAACATTCTTAGACCATGAACACCTCCAATCTTGTGTTCTTGACATAATTTCTTGATGTTTAAATGTAATACTAGCTTAAAATCAATCAAGAATGGAAGTACTTACTATTAGAAGGCTTGATTTGAGTTAAAAGGCCAAGAACACTTAGTGTGTGTTCTTGGTGTTTTGGAAATCTAGACAAAAATACACATATGGGTGGATGATTAGATGCATAAACAATAGATTAAGTGTTTTACTAACTTGGAATGGTTAGAACACTTACAAGATTGAAGATTTGGAATCAAAACTAGGATGATACTTGAAAGAGTTTTTGGAGTTTACTCTTTTGTGAAAATGGGGAGTAAACACAAATGGCTAGACTTTTGGGGAGTAAACTCATACATAGGAATGAGTTCACGGTTTTTGGGTGATTTTTCACCCAAAACCTAAAAGTTTGGTCGGGAATTTCTAAGACGCGAGGTGTTTGCGGTTTTTAAAATTCAAAACCCGAGACCGCACTTTCTTTCACCCATTCGAACTTTATATTTCTTAAAAATAAGAAATAATGCATTGACTTATGATACAAAGTGGTTGACTTTTAAGGTTTGACCGAATGGAAATTTCGGGTTGTCACATCATCCCCCTGTTAAAGGGAATTTCGTCCCGAAATTAAAGTCTAAACAAATAATGTAGTTACAAATAACTAAGCAAAAAGATGAGGGTATTTCAGTTTCAACTGATCCTCACGCTCCCAAGTGAATTCCGGCCCTCGCTTGGTGTTCCAACTAACCTTCACAATCGGGATACATCTTTGCTTCGTCTACTTGACTTCTCGGTCCATGATCTCTACTAGTTCTTCCACAAAGTTGAGGCTCTCGTTGATCTTGATCTCGTCGAGTGGGATTACAAGAGTCTCGTCAGACAGACACTTTTTCAAGTTAGATATGTGGAATGTAGAATGTACGTTACGAAGTTCGTCGGGTAGATTGAGTTTGTAAGCTACAGGGCCGATTCTTGCGAGAATCTCGAAGGGCCCTATATATCTCGGATTAAGCTTTGCATGCTTACCGAAGCGTATAAAGCCCTTCCAGGGTGAGACTTTAAGAAGGACTCGGTCTCCCACCTGGAATTCCAAAGGGTTCCTTCGCTTATCAGCGTAGTTCTTCTGTCGGTCTCTAGAGGCTTTCAATCGTTCACGGATCTGAACGATCTTCTCTATCATTTCCTGAATGATTTCTAGGCCTGTGAGAGTACTGTCAGAAACTTGCCCCCTAGCTAATTGGGTATCACCCACCTCAGCCCAGCACAGAGGGGATCTGCACTTTCGGCCATAGAGGGCTTCAAATGGAGCAACCTTGATGCTCGTGTGATAACTGTTATTGTAGGAAAACTCAACAAGGGGTAAATGAGTATCTCATGCCTTTCCAAAGTCAATCACACAGGCTCTCAACATATCTTCCAGTGTTTGGATGGTCCTCTCACTTTGTCTATCAGTCTGTGGATGGTAGGTTGTGCTCATGTCCAGCCTTGTTCCCAGGGAATGTTGTAGCGATTGCTAGAATCTTGAGGCGAACCTATTATCTCTATCAGAGATAATGGATATAGGTACACCATGTAGTCGTATGATTTCCCTTATGTATGTCCTCATAAGCTTCTCCATCTTGTCAGTTTCCTTGATAGGCAGGAAGTGTGCAGACTTGGTCAATCAACCGACGATGACCCATATGGTATCAAGTCCACCCGTTGTCTTGGGCAACTTGGTTATGAAATCCATAGTGATCCGCTCCCACTTCCATTCTGGAATCTCTGGTTGTTGTAGTAAACCGGAGGGCTTCTGGTACTCGACCTTAACCTTTGCGCAAGTAAGGCATTTACTTACGAAGGTAGCAATCTCTGCTTTCATATTAGTCCACTAATATAACTTTTTAAGATCCAGATACATCTTATTCTGAACCTGGATGGACGGAATACCGAGTGTTGTGTGCCTCGGTCATGATCAAGTCTCCGAAACCACCGTGCCTCGGTGTCCAGATCCGGTTCATGAAATATAAGGCTCCGCCACCCTTGGCTTCTAAATTTTTATCTGTTCCTCTAAGGGATTCACTCGTCACATTTTCAGGTTTCATGGCTTCAAGCTGGGCCGCTTGAATTCGCTTAGACAAGTGTGAATGGATGGTTATTTTCAATGACTTGACTCTTCGACAGGAATATTCCTTCCGACTTAGGGCGTCTGCTACGATGTTGGCTTTACCCAGATGATAACGAATTTCGCATTAGTAGTCATTGAGTAGCTCGAACCATCGTCGTTGTCTCATGTTGAGCTCCTTCTGATCAAATATGTGTTGTAAACTCTTGTGGTAGGTAAAGATAGTGCTTTTCGTTCCATACAAGTAGTGTCTCCAGATCTTCAGAGCAAACACAACTGCTCCTAGCTCAAGATCGTGGGTCGTGTAGTTAACTTCGTGTGTTTTCAGCTGTCTCGAGGCGTAGGCGATGACCTTACCTCGCTGCATCAGAACACACCCGAGCCCTTGATTCGATGCATCGCAATAGACTACGAAGTCTTCTATCCCTTCGGGGAGGGATAGTATTGGTGTGGTGCACAAAGTTCGCTTGAGCGTTTGGAACGCTCTCTCCTGTTTCTCTTCCCAATCAAAGGCCACGCATTTCTGTGTCAGTGTTGTAAGAGGTTTCGCTATTCGGGAGAAGTTCTGTATGAACCTGCGGTAGTAGCCAGCGAGACCTAGACATTGACGAATTTCTGTAGGCGTCTTCGATGTTGACCAGTTCTCAATGGCCTTAATTTTTGATGGGTCCACGTGGATTCCCTCTTCGCTTACCACGTGTCCTAAGAATTCGACTCTTCGGATCCAAAATTCACATTTATAGAACTTCGCATAGAGCTTCTCCGTTCGTATGGTTCCTAGAACTTGTCGCAGGTGATCGCCATGCTCTTCCTTACTTCGGGAGTAGAGCAGGATGTCATCGATGAAGACAATGACGAACTAATCCAAGTAAGGTCGGCATACTCTATTCATCAGATCCATGAAAACTGCTGGTGCATTAGTCAATCCAAATGGCATCACCACGAACTCGTAGTGTCCGTAACGAGTTCGGAAGGCTGTCTTCGGAACATCCTCCTCTAGCACTCGTAACTGGTGATATCCGTATCTTAGATCAATTTTCGAAAAGTAGCTCGCCTATTGTAGTTGGTCAAATAGATCGTCTATGTGAGGAAGAGGGTAACGATTCTTGACCGTTGGTTTGTGGAGTTCTCTGTAGTCGATACACATACAGAATGATCCGTCTTTCTTCTTAACGAACAAAACAGTTGCTCCCCAAGGCGAGAAGCTTGGTCTTATAAATCCCTTGCTGAGCAGCTCGTTAAGTTGACCAGATAGTTCCTGCATCTCTAATGGTGCTAATCGGTAGGGCGACTAGGCTACTGTGGTAACTCCTGGGACTAAGTCGATTCTTAACTCGACCTGCCGTTGCGGAGGTAATCCTAGTAGCTCTTCTGGAAAGATGTCGGGAAAGTCTCTCACTACTGGAATGTTCTTTAGTTTTTTCGTTTCGACGCTCGTATCGACAACGTGAGCAAGGAATGCATGGTATTCTTTACGTAGGTACTTCTGTGCCTGAATACTTGATATAATACGAAGACTTGCACCGGGTTTGTCACTATATACGGTAAGAGTTTCGTTAGACGGGAGGTTTAGACGGACTGCTTTCTCGTAGCACATGATGTTGGCACAATGAAGACTTAACCAATCCATGCCGATGATAATGTCGAAGCTTTTAATCGAGACCGGCATAAGGTTGATTGGAAATGAATGGTTATCTAAAGTTAGGGTACATCCTAAGTATATGATATTCGTGCTTTCAGTTTTTCCATTAGCCATTTCTACTGTGAATTGTTCTTTAAGTTTGTGTGGTTGTTGTTTAAGCATGCGAGCAAGTTTATGGTTCACGGAGCTTCGCTCCGCTCCACTATCGATCAGAATGCATGCATAGCAGTTATCGAGGAGGAACGTACCAGTCACCATCGTCGGGTCAGCAACTTCTTCCCCATGGCCTATTGCTAGTACCCTCCCTGCTCCGCCAGCATTCTTTGCTTTGGGGCAGTTCCTCTTATAGTGGCCCGCCTCGCCACATCCATAACAGCTCTGGCTCACGCCAGCGTCGGGGACTTGGGTAATCGGCCTCGCCGGAGATTTACAGAAACGGACTGTGTGTCCTTTCCTGTTGCAGTTAGAGCACTACATTTCACGGCAGGGGCCGTTGTGGTGGTAGTTGCATTTGTTGCACTTAGGCAAATTTCCAGCATACTGCCCCACCGGAGCAGTAGCAGCAGCAGGGGTTATTGTGGCATGCACTGCGACAATTTGTTGCTTTTTCGCAGCTCGCTGTTTCTTCTTCTCCTCCCAGAACTTCCGCTTAGTGTCAGCGGGTTTGGAGGGTTCTGAGATGGCTAGGGTTGTTGTTGTTGTAGGGGTTTTGACTCCATAGTCGATGAGTTGCTGTGCCAATCGCTTGCCACTGTCGAAGGTAGCAGGGTTTGATGATAGGACATTCCCCTGATACGGAGGCACTAGCCCCCATATGTACCTTTCGATCTTTTTCCTTTCAGTAGGAACCATATTGGGGCAGAGGGCCACCAGTTCGTTGAATCTGGCGGTATATGCGACTACGTTGGTGCCCTTCATGGTTAGGCTCCAAAGCTCCTGCTTTAATTTCTGAATTTCGCCCCTCGGGCAGTATTCCTCAATCATGAGGTCCTTCATGGTTTCCCAACCCATGTCATTCGCCACTACTAGAGTTAGCGCTTTAACGTGGCCGTTCCACCTCGTCAGGGCTTTTCCTTCAAAGATGCATGCGACATATTTGACTTTGCTCGCAGCAGGGCATGAACAAATTTTGAAGACTGATTCAGTCTTCTCGAACCATTGCGAGAGGGAAATGACTCCGCCGGTTCCCTGAAAGGACCTCGGTATTGTTGGTAAGTTTTTAGACTTGTTAACATATCACAACCATTCTAGGGCATATGCTAATCACTCCTCAAACCAACATAGTTGATCAGGCTATGCCATTTCCAGGACTGACCATACATCCCCGAGCTCACTTGTGATATTTAACAACCGTAATACTTTTTTTGTTGTCATTGTGACACTGATTTTAGTATGAATGCAGACTAGTATACTTAATTAAATATTTTAATATTTAAAGTATAGACTCTTGGTCAGAGTGTTTTAATCCTAAATGGGTTTATAGTTAGTATATCTTTTATGGGTTGATATACTCAATTCACTATAAACAATGCTCTGATACCAATCTGTCACACCCCAAAACCAAGAACGGCGGAAACGTTCTCGGGCGGAGGACATCATGTAAAGTATCACAGCACAGTATAACAGTAAATAAGCAAACAACATCATCCATTGCATTAATATATAATTTTAATACAAGTGTGTTCCGTACAGTTATAGACACCAAAAAGTAAATCAAAAATAATAAGATGAGTCTTGGATGCGCTCCATCTTCTCAAAAGCTGGCCTCGGTACCTGTCTACTGACGACCTGAGAATACAAGTTATTTTGAAAGAGTTTATCAACATTAAGCTGGTGAGTTCATAAGTATTTTAGTGTCGGTGTTTGTATCAAAACGTTTGAACATGGTTTTAAAGTATGAGTTTGTAAACATTGGTGATAACAGTATGTGGATGTTTGTAAGTGTTTGTAAAAGTTTGAATCTTTCAGAAAAATGCATATTTTCTATTAAATGTAGCCTTCTACGAAGGCGTAACTGTTTTGTATGTTCGTTTATTGTAAAGCTGTGTAATTTCCCAAGTGTAACTATCATTAAGAAAATATAGTTTGTACATTAATGTTTAAGTGAAATAATCACTAAATATATGTAAAGGGTAAACTATTGTAGTACTGTAGTGTTGTATTACAAGAACTACTGGTGTACTAACTACCTTAAACCGAATTTATATTAAGGTATCATGTGATTAATTGTACCATACTATCGACTGGGTAACAACGACTAATGTAGGTCGTACAAAGATATGACGTTTGGCACCCGCAGACTTGCAGGTCCGGCTGTAGCTAGCAGCAAGGTGTAGGATAGTCAATCCAGTATAGATCTATACGCAAAATCACGGTCTCCCAACAAGAGACTCTTGCTACAACTTGGGCCATGACATTGAAGGCATGTTCCGATACAGTGGATCACAATTTGTTAACGTATTCATGTATATGCAATGTATTGTTACTCGTTCTAGTATCGTTGTATATGTTCTCTTTCTATTATAGTTGTATATGTTCTTCTCCTAGTATAGTTGTATATGTTCTCCTTCTAGTATAGTTGTATATGTTCTCTTTCTAGTATAGTTGTATATGTTCTTCTTCTAGTATAGTTGCATATGTTCTCATAGTAATAAGTAGTGACTCATGAATAACTGACTCATTGATCTAGCAATAGTATAAGTATGATCCTGTGTTACCCCGATGGTAACTTACTAATGATGTAACTAGTACGTATGAATATAGAAGGAATTTTATGACTATATATGTACACATGATATATAATTATTATTGAAACGACCTTCGGACGGCTACCCGATATCCCACCAGACCACATCCAAATCGAGGAAAAGGAAATAGGGCGGAAGGCCTTCCTAAGCCTTTTAAACATTGCGTATATAACTATACATATATGGGCATGCAATTTATAATATGTATAACAAAGTTTAAGTAAAAGTATTTGATAAGTAAAAGAGTTTGTAAAGCAGTTTGAAGTAAAACAGTTTAATAAACAGTTTGAACAGTAATACAATCATTGGTTGTGTAGCTATTAATCACATGTGATTGATGTAATAACTATAAGTATTAAACTTGTATTCCCCCCCCCCCCATTAAAGCATTTAAAACATTTAAAAGTATTTCAAAGTTTAGTTAAAAGAGGCACGAACTCACTTGTGGTGAGTGGATTGGATTGAAGTGTCGGGTACAGTGCTAGGCGACAAATGAAGACTTGTACACTTGCACGAGCCTAATTATCATATAGTGAACATATATATAACTAAATAGCCAATTTATAACTAATAAATTAAGTTGGGACACCCTAGAACATGAAAACACTTTGTTTCAAGTGTTAAAGATCACAAGGATTGCATTCGAGTGTTGGTAGGGCAAAGCTAGTGTGTTTAGAGTTCAAGGGTAAACTCCCTTGGAGTTTATGGTTTTGGTGGTCATAACCTAGGGAGTTTACGCCAGTAAATCTAGAGTTTACGGTCGTAAACTCTAGTCCTAATGACCATGTGTTGTTTTGTGGTTTAACAAGCCTATTGAAGCATTTCTACTAAGTGATTTGGCCTTTGGAAGGGACTAGGGCATCAAAAACACTCCTTGGAGGAGTTTACGGCCTCATGGACTTTTCCCTTTGGGTTTACTATCGTAAACCCTCATGGAGAAGGGTATTGCTATGTTTTAAAGTTCTTAACACAATTAAGTAAGTGTATAAGCTAGTTTCTAAGCCTAAGGAAGGAAAATGACCAACTTAAACTCACATTAGGGTGTTTATGGTTTTGGGAGATCCCCAAATGGTAAACACCTATAATTGATGGTCTTTGATGTTTTTCAACGCTTAAACACAATAAGGAAGGGTTTAAACATGTCAAGGATGGTTTACACATCAACTAGGACTTAGATTAGGGGCTTAGGCACACTTTGGTGCCATTTATGGTGTTTACGGCCCAAGAACATTCTTGGATAGTGAACACCTCTAATCTTGTGTTCTTGACATAATTTCTTGATGTTTAAATGTAATACTAGCTTAAAATCACTCAAGAATGGAAGTACTTACTATTAGAAGGCTTGATTTGAGTTAAAAGGCCAAGAACATTTAGTGTGTGTTTGTCGTGTTCTTGGTGTTTTGGAAATCTAGACAAAATACACATATGAGTGGATGATTAGATGTATAAACACTATATTAAGTGTTTTACTAACTTGGAATGGTTAGAACACTTACAATATTGATGATTTGGAATCAAAACTAGGATGATACTTAAAAGAGTTTTTGGAGTTTACTCTTTTGTGAAAATGGGGAGTAAACACAAATGGCTAGACTTTTGAGGAGTAAACTCATACATAGGTATGAGTTCACGGTTTTTGGGTGATTTTTCACCCAAAACCTAAAAGTTTGGTCGGGAATTTCTAAGACGCGAGGTGTTTGCGGTTTTGTAAAATTCAAAACCCGAGACGGCACTTTCTTTCACCCGTTCGTTTAAAAATAATATTAAAATAATCAAACGAACTTTATATTTCTTAAAAATAAGAAATAATGACATTGACTTATGGTACAAAGTGGTTGAATTTTAAGGTTTGACCGAATGGAAATTTCGGGTTGTCACATATTCTCTCCCATGACATATCCTGTTTATCAGAAACAGAAGATGTAGAAATACTAGAACCGTTAGAAGATTTGAGAGTGTGAGCCTTCAGAACCCATTTGTAGTTGGGTTTAACCCATTTTTTTCGATCTGATGGGTGTCTCAGCACTTGATTTTGTACTTGATGTTGACCGTTGAGATGACTTTGATTTTGGCTTCACGGGAGCATCTCTTAGATTGGACTTTTTGGCCGGCATACCCTTCTTGACCTTGGGATTTGATTTCTTGGTATTGGGAGTTGAATTCTTGGCCTTGTGGGTATTCCAGTTGCCATAGCGTGATTGTGACCTCGAATGATTTCTTTTGTAGAATCTCCCACCCTGCGCGTTCTGTCAGCCTTGTGCGTAGTAAGGAACGTATGCACGATTTGGACAGTTTCAGGCAATGTGTCCAGGTGTTCCACTGTGAAAGCATGTCTTTTTCTTCACTGGGAAGTTGTTTCTTCTTGCCCCTGGTGGCGTATCCTTGCCTTGTCTCTTATTTCTCCCACAAGCACAATTACAACATGCACTCTGTTTCACTGGAATCGGTGGCATGTATTTCTCAACAGCAGGTTGATCAGAAGCAGCTGAGTTCGAAGCAACAGATTCAGAGCTCAAGGAGATGTTGGTTTGTTCAATGGTTTTCTCCTTGTTCTCATCCTCTGCTACTTTACCTCCTGACATAAATCCAGCTGGTTTCCCATATTAAAGATGTGCCTCCCTGTCAATTTCTTCCTGTGTCATAGGGATGGATGTGTAGTTATGATTGAAAGGTAGAGGAACACCATCATACCCTAGACCTTTTTGTTGGTTATTTTTAAATTGTAGACAACGGGATATCATGTTTGCAACTACTTCGCTAGACACATCAAATTTTTTAAAATCAAAATCTGCAGTTTCAAATTTGCTTTTTAATGTGTTGAGCTTAGCAGTTAATTTAGCAGGTTGTCTCTTAACATAGTCATAATTTTCACATTTGTCGTTATAGTCTTTCTGAAGCATCCTAAAGTCTTTGGTTTTTGCTTCTAATTCAGCCTTTAGGGGTTTCTGTCATTTCCTAAGTTGATATCCTTCATATTTTAGGTCATCGATTTCCATTTTTAGCAAATCATTATGTTCACAATGAAGTTTAATCGTAGCTTCACATGATTGAGAGCATGAAACTTCATTGACCTGGATGTTTGCGGAAGTCATTCTTTTTCCACACTTCAAAGCATCAAGTTCTTCAGTTACAGCAGCAAGACTAAGACGATTGAGATCTTTTGTCTTCTTGATGACAGCCATGTTCATATCACATGATTTCGAAAGTGAATTCAACAGCTTTTTGTTTGTCTCAGATTTAGTAAGAAGATCCCAACTATATATATATATATATATATATATATATATATATATATATATATATATATATATATTCCAGATAATCAATCGACATTCCATTAGGTACAACAACACTCATGCTTTTGAATTACAATTGCATAAATCAAATTATATTCCCCAAATCTATCATTCATAATCGAATGCTACCACAACAGAGAAACAAATCCAAAATCCTAATCGGAAACCTATTCATCATCTTTAGAAGATGCAAAAGACGCCTTCTTTTGAAGCAAGTGAGCATGAATATTGGGCATCACTCCACCATTAGCAATCATAACAGCTCCAAGAAATATACTAAACTCTTCATCATTTCTCACAACTAACTGTATATGCCAAGGCACAACTCGAGTCTTCTTGTTGTCTCTGGCAGCATTTTCGGCCAATTCAAGTACCTCAGTTGCAAGGTACTCCATGACGGCGACAAGATAAACAGGAGCACCGCCACCAATCCAGTCGGCGTACTTTTCGGTTCAGAGAAAACGAGTGATACGGCCAACCAGAAACTGGGGTCCGGCCTTGCTGCAATGAGATGTCGACTTCTTGGCTACGGCGGTGGACTTAATGGACTTTCCTCTTCTGGCCATTACTTGAACTTAAAAAACTAAATTGCAATCTGCTTGTGTATCAATTAGATCCGTTTGATGGTGTAGAATCCCAATCAAACGGATGATGTCAGATCAAAATAGAAGAGAAGGAGAAGAAGAATAACTTGAATCTATGATGTATTGATGATGAGAATGGAGATCCTTACATTAGATTCACACGCACTCTCTTCTTCTCGCTTGTTTCTTTCTCTAGAACACACCTTAGAATACACACACTTAAGCTCCTCCTTCCGTACACTCATATGCACTCCTCACCCTATATATATGAGACATGGGCCGTGAACAGGTTTATGGCCATATACCTGTTCTCGGCCGTAAACACAACCGTAAACACTTTTATAACCGTAAACACTAAGCTGTTTACGGTCCTAGACATAAAAATAAATTTTTCTAGAAAAGTAAAGTATAAACCATAATTTTGACCCAACAATCTCCCCCTTGGTTTATAGCTTTCTTTTCTTAATTGACCCAACAAGCTCCCCCTAAAAAGTAGCTGGCTTTTCTTGTCAATCTTCATCGAGAGCTTAATCTTCAAATTCTTCACAACTTCAAGATGAACTTGATGAATCTTCAATGAATGAATTCATCTTGAGCAGTTGGGATTTTCTTGCAAATTTGACATTGAACGCACATTGGGTGAGGAGGCTTCTTGAAAAAATTCTGAAAGATAGTGCTTTCAGTTTGAGAATCTTCAGAGAGAATATTAGAGAGAACAAATCTTCTGGATCACTTCAGCAGGTTCATAAATAGCAGCAAACTGATTGAGGAGGCTTCAATGCATTCCATCACATAATCTTCAATTGCTTGACGTTGCTACTAGGGTTGAAAGATTGAATGTTGAAAGAATAATCTTCATTTCTTGCTCCTTCGAATGAGAATTATTCGATGATCATGGATGAAAATTTGGCTCAGAAATCTTGATACAGTCTCCATGAGTCTCAACTACACCTGAATTCACTTTTCAAGAACAAACAAAACTAAAAGAAAACTTAGCACACAAATTAAAATAGAAACAAAATTATTTTTGGATTTTCGATTTTTCTGAACAAGAAATAAAACTGAAATAAAAATATTTTTGGATTTTGAATTTTCTGAATTTTGTTTTATTTTTTAATTCTCCCCCTAAATTTGTGCATATAGGAAAACTTTGAACAAATTTAACAAAAACAAAAATATTTGGGATCAAAGTTGTGAGACAGTCTGAACTTGTTTATTAGTACCTTCACCTTCATGAATAGATCTGGTCAATTGCTGGTATTGTGGTCCACTTAAACACGAAGAATATTGACAAACTTTTCTAAATACACCATTTAGCTGACGATGACCACATGTATTGTTGTCCACTTAAATTAAGCAGCAAGATCTACAGACAACCTCTAAATGATTCAATTTTAGTTGCACTAGAATGTGTTTCCCGCTTCCTGATATACCTTGGTTATCAAGAACTTCCTAAGGACTCCTTACGTTAGGTGAGTAAACAATTATTAAGGAGGAAGTTAGATTTAGAAATAGGTGTATATATTGTGTCCCAGGTCGGATACATTTCAATCACGCAAATGGGACAACATATGGCTAACTAGGATAGAGGGATTGAGTGGTAGAATGTTGCATATGCAGTGTCCCAGGTCGGATCTTCCGATCACGTAGAGGGGAAAGCATAGTGCTAACAGATAGAAATAGTTTCATAGATAAGAAGGTGCGAAGAAATAGAGTTGCATATGTTGCATTCCAGGTCGGATCTCTTCCAATCACGCAGAGGAAGCAACATATGACTGACATATAGAAAGCAAGAAAATAATTTCCTGCAGACCTACTTTACCAGAACCCCCTAGGTTCCCTATCAGAACCAGAATTAAGGACATAAGTCCGTAAATCAAGGAAAATTCGAACCGCTGTTCTAGATGCGTATGAATTTAGTGTATCCTATAGATTCTTGTGTTTATCTCACTGCTCAATCTACCCGAGATGTCCCCTATCACATGCCTGGAACAACTACTACCAACAAAACGAAGTCTACGATATGCCTCCACAGCTGCTCCAACACAGAGCGGGATCAGTTGGTCTTTGGAACCCATTCCATTTTGAAACTGAGTCAACCTTTGTCATATTTGCAAGGAACATTCTCCCACGACATGTCATGTTTATCACAAAGAGAAGATGTAGAAATATTAGAGACATTAGGTGATTTGGGAGATTGAACCTTTAGAACCCATTTGTAGTTGGCTTTGAACCATTTCTTTTACGATCCGATGGGTGCCTCGACACTTGATTTTGAACTCGAAGTCGGGTTTCGAGATGATTTTGACCTAACCGGTCTTGGCTTCACATGAGCATCTCTTGGAGTGGACTTCCTGGCTGGCATTCCCTTCTTGCCTTTGGGATTTTGATTCTTGACCTTGGAAGTTTGATTCTTGGCCTTCTGTGCATTCCATTCACCATTGCGCGATTGTGACCTTGAATGATTTCTTTTATAGAATCTCCCACCCTGTGCGTTCTTCCAGCCTTGTGCGTAGTAAGGAATGTATGCGCGATTGGGACAGTTTTGTCTTAACATATCCTGACGACTCTCTTTCATGTCTGTAATTCCCTCGAAGACCTCAAAAGCCATTAAAAGCACAACTAGAGGCCAAAATCAAACTTAAAAAGTCAAACCGAAAAGCTAAATTTGAAAATTTGAAGGTTGAACGAGAAAGTCAAAGTCTAAAGTCAAAGGTCACACTTGAAAGTCAAAGTCAAAATTTTATGTCAAAATTCAATTTAGAAATTTAAAAAATTAAAAGCTAAAATCTTTGGAAGAAAAGTAGAATTTAAAATTGAAAGAAATTGAATTTAGGGGTTAAAAGTGTTAAATTTGCGAAAGAGGAACCGAGAAAACGAATCTTTAAGAATTAAAAACGGAAGGAAGGTGTCATCTAGCAACCTAGATGAGTTGGAAGGGGCGTTGGTTGAGTTTGGAGGAGACCCGAGTTCGATCCCCGACAACCCCAATTCTTTTGCAATTTTTTAGATGCGTGCTGCTACTGAGCTGAAAGCCAACGAGTCGCAATCCACCAAGCCGAGCAGCAGCCGTTAGAGCCGCAACCCCCACCATAAACCGCCGCCCGCAAACCGCCGGACATAAAATCCGGCGACCGTAAACTCCGGCGACCATATAGTCCGGCAGCAAACCTCGGCGACCATAAACTCCGGCCGCAAACTTGGGCCGTAAACTGTTTCTGACCATAAACTCCTTGCAGATTACGTGAAAAACAGCGTTTTTCACCCCTTTTTTGTCCAAAACTCGATCAAAAACTCGTTTTCATAAAAAACGCGAAGAACAAACCCCCTTAATTTGCCAAGATCTATCCAAAAACGAAAGAATCCTTCCAATATAAGATCAAATAAGCTCTAGATCTGACAAAATTAACTGATACAATACAAGCTCTGATACCACTTGTAAATCCCAAAAATGCTTGAGTATCAATCAGATCCGTTTGATGGTGCGGAATCCCAATCAAATGGATGATGTTAGATCAAAATAGAATAGAATAAGAAGAAGAAGATGATGAATCTTGAATGTATTAATGATGTTATTGAAGTTCCTTACATAAGATTCACTTTCTGTTTCTAGAACACACCTATGTTTCACACACTTAAGCTCCTATCTTCTTTCTCATTCACACGACTCCTCACCCCTTACACCTATATTTATAGGAAACATGGGCCAAACACAAGTTCACGACCGTGAACGGGTTTACGGCCGTAAACACCTACCTAGCCGTAAACACATAAAATATTACATAAAAATATAGTTGCCCAGAAAAGCAAAGTATAAACCATATTTTTGACCCAACAGGTACCCTTTGAAAGGCTCTTCCTCTTCTTCCCTTTACCTTGCACGATTGCCAAGACAGGGGCCGCGGTAGGAGTAGGAGTAGTAACAACCGATTTACCTTTAAGACCACTTTCGGCGGTCTTCAAAAGTTCTTGAAGTTTGTTGAGTGTAACTTCCTCCTTGTTCATGTGGTATGTCATTCAGAATTTATCATAACACGAAGGTAAGGAGTGCAAAACGATGTCAATTGCCAACTCCTTAGGAAGTTCACATTCAATTTCAGCAAGCGGTCCACATACCTTTGCATTTTCTGCATGTGGCCCGTGATGGGTTCACCATCCTTTATTCGGGTTGTTATCATGGAGGAGATGATTTCATACCGCTCTTCACGAGCACTCTGATGGTAGCGGTTCATCAAGTCCTGGTGCATCTCAAAAGGGTAATAGTCCTCATAGGACTTTTGGAGCTCGACTGTTATCGTGGCCAACATGATACATGCCACTTTGGTGGCATTTCTCTCGTGAGTCTAGAATTTAGCGATCTCCTCAGGAGTAGCAGACGACTCATCAAGTTCCTTATGCTCCTTATCGAGGACATATTCCTTGTCCTCGTAAAAAGTGACCATCCTGATTTCCGGATCCAATCCATAAAGTTGGAACCATCGAAGATGACTCTTCCACAAAGGTTCATGTGAGAGAAGGAGCCGGTAGGGTTTGAGCTTGAAGCAACATTCTTGGAAGACATGTGAAAAAGAAAAAATACATGTTTAGATTAGATATAAACATAGTCTTTAATAAGACACCCAAATGTAATATTAAGGTTAGGAACCTACACAATATTTTATAACTTAGAAGAGGGATGCCGTAATCCAAGCTATAAAATATTTGAAGGTAGGTGAATGACGATTCACCAATTTCCACCATGAAAAACAAAATAAATTATTAGGTTTTAATTGGTTTTGAAACTCCTAGATTCTTTTGAGATTCATTGAACTTTTTAATGGAATGTTTCAATCTTGAATGTGCCCTTCAAATTTTGTGACTGGGATGCCGAGGATCACAGAACAACGTGTGAATTAACCATTCAAATTACTTGGTACTTTTAATATCTATAACCTAACCGATGTGTTGGTTAACCACACACGCTCCATCGATCTATGATAAACCATAAGCCACCCTTTTCCTACCTTTTTAAGTCCAAGTTAGTGTACGGATTAACCACCCATGCTCCACCAACGACTTAAGCAAAGTGCAAAGTGTAATTTCACAGGTTAGCACCATATTCATATTTTCCTACAATAACTAAGATTGAGAATTTATAAAACCATTTAGTTACTTTATAACCATCATACTTTTAATGAGGATTAAAGTGATTGTCCTACCCGTTCGGCTAACGACCCTCCACCAGTCAAGGAAGAGGTGGGTGAGAGTGGACACCCATTAAGCTGCCATTTTATAGGCAACAACCTTATACCCCCTTATAGATTGGCTTCGTGAATGAGGCCTACTAACGGTAAAACGACTTCTTATATATATATATATATATATATATATATATATATATATATATATATATATATATATATATATATATATATATTAACTTATACTATTATAAAGTATAAGGGTTAAATTTTAACTTTTAAAATTCTAGGGGTTAGAACTAAAGTTTTCAAAGTGACTTTACATGTTCCAAAACTTGAGGGCAAGTTTTGTAACTTTCAAAACTTTTCATCCTTCATAACTTATGAGTTAATGGTTTATTAAAATGATAGACTCTTCATTTTATGTAACCAATGTGTTTATTAATGGACTTTAAAAGGAAAACTTTTGGTAATCCATAACTTGAGGACAAATTATGGATTCCACTAAAACACATCAAGATGAATAATTAAACTAACAAATTAATTTCTATGATCTACCATACTCATAAGTTCATGAACATTCATATCAACAATTTCAATAAATCATAAAAACACATATAAGACTTGAAATTTTGATAATAGCTATTGTAAATGGATTAGCATAACCATTATACCATCTAAAACAAGTTTTGTAAGACCAAAACAGTTTAGGGTAATGTTTCTAGTCCATTTCCAACAGCAAAACTCGAAAATATGCATTCAGGTCCTCCAACACATCGAGTGCAAGAACCTACTCGATGAGTAGGATGAATTAACACATGGACTCGTCGAGTACCCCCATGGAATCGGTGAGTTCACTTAGCAGAATGCTGAAATCTTGAGTGTTTTCAACAATTTGCATCAAGTATCAAGAAAACAAGCCTAGGGTCTGAGACCACTAAATGGTTTTGAGTGTTCTAACACACTTAAGGTGTACATGCAACCCTAGAAACCTTGGATCTATGTTTTACTAAGATACATGAAAATTTGATTATCCAAGGTTCTTAACCTAACTAGCATGACACTGGGAACTTTGAAACATAAAAGCTAGTAGAAGACATACCTTTCTTGTTGCTTGGATTCCTTGAGAACCTTGTGAGCCTAGCACCTCAAGTCTGATGCCTCAAATGTTTCACACAATACCATAACTCTTGGAATAACTTTGAGAGAAGTACACTATCACTCAAAATTGGCTAGCCCTCTTGTTCTACACTTAGTAGTGCTGATTTTGATAGCCATGGGGTCCTTTTATAGTTGTGTCACAAGTAGGGTTAGACATGTAAACCCTAGTTGACATGGCTTTTCATATTTCATGATCCATGGGTTTATAACCTCCATGGACTATCCATGGAGCACCTTATGGGTTTTACCTCAGTTCAATAAACCATGTATCATTAGCCTACTATAAAAGAATGGATGATTTGCACAATCAACCCCATATATTTTATTAGTCTCCATTTGATCACCAAATTGATTCAAAATTAATTCTTGTTCAAAACTAATTAAATAATATTATTAATATATTAGAACTTATAATATAGTAATAAAGCTTAAGTGTAATTTCTCTCATTTAGTCTATCCAAGTGTTGCAATTCCATGCAACCCAAAATGGACCATGCTAACCGGGCCAAGTACATTCCAGAAATAGTTATGAACTTAGACACCTAATCCAACAAAAACTCCACTCCTCCATTGTTGATTGTGAGCTACTTTTTGGGTAATTTCTAGCCAAGAAAAAGAAAATATAAAGTTTTGGTGCATCATCTCAACCTTCAAGCCTCACCATCATCTTCTCTCACACTCTTTGGACCTTTGTGAGTATTCAAGCACAAAGCTTTATGATCCCATGTGCTTAGTTCTACGTTTTTATGTGTTTTTCTTCATATCTAGGCTAGTTTGAGTGTTGGGCTTCCATAAAGTTGTCAACTTTATGGATCCCCATAGTCCCTTTATGGTTAGAAGTGATGGATCTGAAGTTTGATAGAGTCTTGAAATCTTACATGTGATCTTGACCCCATTTTTACATCATTTTGACCTAGCTTGTGTCTAAGACATGAATTGGACATGCATGTCCAAAAGGCTATGATTTTTATGATACTCCGAGATAGAGAAGCCCTTTTGGAAGGATTGGTTACATGGCTTAAAGGATTAAGAGCTTAGGGCATTAGTCTATCTAGAGTGTTCCTCATAATGTGACACCTTGGTCGTCATGACGTGATGAAGGTCTAGTATGTGATTAATTTTTCTTCATTATGCCACGAGTTCAAAAATGGGTGGTCACAACGTTGAGACCGGCTGAATGATTGTTAAGTGTTGACTTTGATTTTGACCGTTGAATTTTTAACAAAGTTGGACTATAGGTCAAACTTATGGTTTTGGGTGTAGTTTGAGGATGAGCCCTTGTTTGATGTATAGGTGACCTTTAGAGCTGGCTATCATATCTGTATACATACTATTATCTTATAGACCATGAGCTGCATTTTCTCACAATGCTTTGTATTGTAGTATATGTCCTTATGTGTAGGATGTTATTATACTGTACTGATCTGTTAGATTGGTAGATCTGTATGATTACATGTATTTGATGTATGTTGATTATCTATTTGTATATGTCAACAAAGTGTGGTTGGGTTGAGGCGGTACAAATTTGTGCTGTGGGCCAACAAACTTGGGGTAATCTAGCCAAGGGCAATTGTAACAACCTGAAAATCCTTCCGTTAATGACGTTAGCTTTTCCGTTATTCGAATAACTATTGATGCGAATGATTTCAGTGTTATGTTATTAAAGTGAAATATATTAAATAACAATGGTTTTTTTAACATCTAAATGAATTATACAATAATTAAGAGAAAATAATTTAATCTAGTGATTTTGTAGGAAACTTAAGGTAATTTCTAGTTATTAAAAAAGCTTAATATGAACTGAGAGGCCAATGTGTCATTAAAAGAAACTGAAATTCTTAAATCATTAGGGCTAGAAATGTTTTGGATTTAACTATGACACTTGAGGGGCTTATTGAAAAAATACTCCCACACTCTTAATTGACGGGTTTAATGTGCATTAATCGATGGGTATTATGACTTGTTACATTCAATAGAAGAAGAAATATAGGAGAAGCAACAATCGGCATGCGCTAGGAGAAAAGGAAAAAAACGAGTGCAAGGGAGTAGTAAGAACGGACTGAAGGAAGAAGATGGGAAGGCTGCGACTTTGTGACTCAGTTGAGTATAGAAATTGATTTTGGTAAGCCTTTGATTCCCTTCTTATGAAATTCATTCACCAATTGATGAGAATTGGTTGAAAATTTTGTCAATTGCTTCCTATTTGACATTCTTGATTATATTTCTTTCTACTCTCGATTATTGAAGTTATGTGTTGTTAAATTTTCATCCTTATGGAGTGTTATTTAGTAGTCCATTGTTGTCAAAATCATTTTATGAAAACTCCTTAGTGTATTGTTAATCATGTTTAAGAATTGCTCAAAATCAAGGAATCAATGTCTTTGTTTTGTTGCTAGATTTCATGTTTCCTTCTATGTAAATTCTCGTGATTTTTCATGAGGTATTTTTTTATAAAAGACCATGTTTTAAACCATACAAAAGTTCTTCAAAAAAATCCCTAAATGTCTTAATATGATGCTTAATGGTGGAGTAAACTCAATCCCTAGTGGTGTTTTCTCTTTTAGCATTGAACTTTGTTTTTCCCATGAAAGCAATGTACTTTGAATCGTGGCTTGAGGTGGAAATTCTTATTTTAGCTTCTTGACATGTTTCTACTGTTAATAACTCAATTTCCATTTTTATAGTTGATTTTGGTTATGGCATAATGTGTTATGTTGTCAATTAGCCCTTAAAATACAATGTTCAGAAATTCGAAAAAATTAACAGTTTGTCCTAGTTTTGAAAAAAATCTAGAAAAATCATCAGGAGTCAGATTGGGGATCCCTAAACTCTAAAAGTTTGAATTTTGAGTCTAGTTTATCCATGGTTTTCCCAATACCTGACATTGTACCTAACCAAGGAGAAAGTCTTCTTTTTCATTGACTGGTCAGAAATTAGCTGCACAAACATGATGTCTTGTAAACTTCATAGAAAATTATGGAAAAATCATATGGACTTGTGCGGTCATCTTATGAAAAACTAAAAGTATAATATGCTAGAATATGAAAAATATTGCAACTTATTCAGGTCTATATGGGGGTAAATTAGCCTTGAACAGGCTGTTTTGTCAGCTTAAAATCTTAGAATTATACCTAATAACTAATTTGCATGTTTGGGTAGTAAATTTCCATTCTTTGTTCATGTAAAATTATAGTAATACATTACTTGTGTTTTACAAGGGGAAGGTTTGACACCTCAGTAACTACAAGATTTGAGGTATAGATAGGACACATTTTTTTTTGACAAAGGTGAGTCATTTCTTGTGCTTAATTAGTACTTGTTTAAGAGCTAACATGCTTGTACACTTGTTTGTTGATGTGATGAATGTTTGATACTATGTCTTGCTTTGTATGATATGAATGCAAGTCTAATCTTGTGATGCATGTGTAGTAATAATGATTGCATGATTCTTGGTATGCGATAAATTATTATATGAACTAAATGGTGCTAATTTATGAGTGTATGTTCATGCTAGTGGTGAAACTAAGTATTAAATGCTAAAAAGTTGATTGCTAAAAGGTGTAATTTTCTATTTTTATGATATATGCTAAATGTGAGAAAATGCCTTCATTGTTGTGATGAGTTTTAGTTGTAATATGCTTACATAATAAACTTTAATCTACATGTATGATTACAAGATAATGGTGAGGTGTGTGTTACCCATGTGAGTGAAGTAATTAATTATAAATTAATTGAAAATAATGAGAACACTAGTGTGCATGATAAAAGGGTAGAAACCTAACAATAGGTGAGTGTCTTTTTGGGATATCGCCACAAAAGGATATCGAGGAGAAAGATTTTAAGCCAAGACCATGTGGAGTGGATTTCTAGACAACCAATTTGAGGCATGGTTTGAGTACACTAAGGTGTACGGGACTGGAGTCATGTCGATGATCTTGGATACCATGTATAAACATCAAGTTTGTGTGTAGACATGATCGTGGAGTTGTTGAGGCTACCCTTCAATGACAACACATTGGTTACGTCTGTGGGTGGGGAGTCGTGTCCCATTGTTGCACTGGTTTGCCAAATCACGTTAGTAGGGGGTATTAGCAATGACTAGACTCATTTACCGAGGGACATTAAAAGTAGTTATATCGATGGAAATAAATAAATAATTATTGCAAAGAAAGAATGTTGTAGTCTGCCTAATAATTAGTAATACATAATCAGGGGTTATTAACCCTCTTGGACACCTTTACCCTTTTATCCCCTTTTTAAACTTTTCACAAATGACCCTGATACTGATATGAATTATTTTATGAAATAAAATCTCATCATATTCCAACAAAGTTTAAGTCGTGTAATAAGGCTTATCGGGCCCTTTCAACCTTTAAGTTAACATTTGTCTATTTCATTACTTAGGTTCTAATTTGCTTAAGTATGTCCCTTCATGCACAAACACATCGCCATCATTCCACTCTTTATTAATTCCATTAGTTTGTCATTACCAAGATTTAGCTGCCGATATATCTTTCCATCTTGCCCGTTTTTACCCTCACTGGTTTCAAAGTCTTAAACATAACATAGTACCTTCAACGTGCCTTAAATTCTTACTAAATCATGATTTGCAAGGTCGACATACTAGCATCTCCTATGGCCTACATGTTAAAACATACTATGGTACCCATACCATTCCGTTTCTATAATATGGTTTCTATACTTATCACTCCCAGTCGATTGCATTTGATTACGCCTTTTATGCATAAAACATGATACTTACAATACAATGCATTACTCCTTCCAATTTAAGTTTACTTTTAAACTTCCGTTCAGTTCTGGTCTATCACTTCCTTCATATGAATAATTTTACTTCGCTTCCTAGAGCTCTTACTTTAAAATTACAAAAATGATACTTTACCCTCAACAAGATCTGCAAGTCAATTTATGCTAACAATGCTTTCCATCAGATTTGTCCACAAGGTAACCAAATCATGTGTATCATTCCTTGTCTAATATTTTTATACCAATGAGTACCATACTACCCCAAGTCTATATTTACTTCCTGAACCTTGTCCATATCCTCTTTCATTCATTTTATTTTACACGTCAGACCAAAATCTCATTTCATGAGTTAACACATTTCATAGGCCTACAATCGTAATACCATCACAAGAAGTTTTAAAGCACATGGATTTCTTTCAACTCAACTTTAAAAATCTTGTTGGGTCTGAATGATCTCAACACTAGTAACTTGTTTCTTGCGAACTATCTACCCCATCAAGTTATCACATCTTGTTATCACATCAAGTTATCACATCTTGAAGTCTTATCCCTCCTGACGCGTCGTCATCATCTCCACTTAATCGTAACTCTTCATTACAAATCACAAAGCTTTTAAGTAGGGCATAAATATTTCCTCCCGTTAAATTGTTCATCACGATAGTAGAGTACCCTAGCGTAGGGTACTCTCTTGGAATATCACTGTCAGTCCTTAGTTTCCATTATGAAGGATTCGAGACGGTCTTCATATTTTTTTTCTTCTTTTTGGCTCAAGGAATAACTTTGGGTATCTCACACTCCTCTTTTTTCCTTGTAGTAACTCCATTCACTGGTCCAGTTCATGTGGGTAATGCACCATTGCTCACCTTTTTTCAAAAATCTTGGTGTCACAATGACACTTTGCTTCCGCTGCTACCATTGCTCTCGTCAACTAATATTGTTGGCATTCTTTTGCCAACTCCTTAGGATCCCAAAACACCTCATTGAGTCAACAACATCATATTCCTTCCCAAGTTGTATCAGTCATGCTTTTTAATATTATCTCTATTTCATCATCATATCACTATTTTTCCAATTAGTTCATTGTTCCTACCTTCTAATATCGTTAATTACATGAGAGTATTTAATTTCGTCGAGTTATCGAATTCGTGATTCCATTTCATTATTTCCTCAAACAACTTGTAATTATAAGTTATCATTCCTAGGTACTAACACAGACTTGTCCCAAATAACTAACTTCAACTAGTTCCTTAATCATAATTTTAGACTTCAAATTCTTGAGTAGTTTTAGGCTTTTACTAAAGGTCAACTATGTCCCTTTTTAGCTAATTAACTGTTAACACATTAAATAGTTAAATATACTTCATTCTTTGGTGTTTCTAACTCACTACCATTAGTACTAAAAGAGTACAAACTCAATTTTGAACACATATCAAATGTACACTAAATAATTTTCATTTGCATACTACTTGTTTAACTTTGACAAAAAAGTCAAAGCTGTCAAAATTCTCACATTATCTATTAACATGCTTTAAACTCATTCATGACTTTTATTTGACACAAGGTAATTCAGTAACTCCCTACCTCACTTAAATCCTTACCATATTTTATAAAACCCCTTTATGGCTCTATTGAGTTCATGTATGTATCATGTGTTTATAATGGTATTGTCCTTATATTATTACACCCGCATCATAGGTAACCAACCTTTACCTCATTACTTAGGAGGTTATGATCTAGTTGTTTAGATTGTCCATTACTCACTCTAGAAGAACATAATGCAACATTCTACAAGTCCATCTAACTTTATTTAAAATGTCATAACCATCTAGCGCATCAATTCCTTTCTATTACTTGTTGCACAAGATCCCACCTAACTTAAGGCATATCAATCCTATAGCTCGTTTACACTTTCCATAACCAAGTTTTAATCCAATGAGTGGAAATATCCATATCTAATTTGCGTAAACTATGGTGTTGATACCAACATGTAACATCCTAGATTTTTCAAACTTTTTCAAACTTTAAG
The DNA here is from genome assembly GCF_002870075.4 of Lactuca sativa. Classification (NCBI taxonomy): domain Eukaryota; kingdom Viridiplantae; phylum Streptophyta; class Magnoliopsida; order Asterales; family Asteraceae; genus Lactuca; species Lactuca sativa. The sequence continues at coordinate 210,881,386 of NC_056627.2, read as the reverse complement.
ATGCTATGGTTTTAAGAAAATCATTATGGGAATCAACACATAGTTAATAAATAACTTTGTTCCACAAACACATTTACAATTGAAACGTTAGGTATTACCATTAAGCATTAAAAAAACGATAGCAAGCAAATAAGAATTAAATCCATACAATTAATAAGGAACTTGATAAGGTCCACTCCATTATCTATCCCTTAACATCGAACTTCCATCTATCCTCTTTCTTCCTAAATATATACTGAGATACATGGCATTAAAAAGAGACACATAATAAAATAATGCCTCGTGATTTATGTGGGTTTGAGACCCAAATCATTTCAAGAATTTACATGAAAAATCATTTCATTCACAACATAACACATTTTAAGACCATAAAACCTTTTCTAGCATTTTCAAGGAAGACTAATTTGATACATATCATAAATATCATTTCATATCTTATCATTTAATTTCAAACGACATCCTTCCACCTTACATTCTCTTTTATCATTATTGGCTAATTTTAGTATTAAATTGTTGCCATTTTTATACTTAGCGTCTACAGCTAATAAAGCAATCACTCCCAAGTCTAGACCTAGGTGGAAACAACAAATAAATCCACCAACACACCATTTCCATTAGGACATCTACTTTTCTACGAGGAATGTACCACACCATTAGATTCCTCTAGTGCCTCTTGTGAGCTATCATGGCCCATGAATTTTTCATTTTTTCTTTACTTTTTTTCCATTTTTACTTTCTTTTTAAGTTTTCACTTTCCACATTATTAATACTGATATCTTCATTTACAATATCATAGATTATTAGGAATATATACTTTGAAAAGACACATTACATATATCAAACATTCGTTCTTCCAAAACATTCTTTGTTTTCAAAACATTCTTACTTACAAGGCACTTTGTCAAAACATTCCTGTCACACCCCGAAACCGATGGCAGAAACGTTCCGGGGCGGAGGACGTCATGTAAAGTATCAAAACCAATGTACATTGTAAGCATAGTAAACACAACCATTACATTACATAGGAAAATTACATTTGTTTGAAAGGTAAAGTTATACATATTTTATCTATAAATTAGTATATCAAAAGTAAAGACGAGACTTCTATACGCTCCATCTTCTCTAAAAGATTGCGGGATACCTGTCTAATGAGGACCTGAGAATACAAGCAATTTTAAAATATCAGCATCAAGCTGGTGAGTTCATAAGCGGTTGGTTTCTGTAAAAGAACATGTTTCCTTTGGTTTTCTGAAAAAGTTGTGCTATCCAAGAAAATCCCATATTTTCTTATAAGAAAAGTCTAGTTATCCATTGATCACACAACATGGATAAGAAAAGTCAAGTCATCCCAGGAAAAACGATTATTTTCCTTAAAAGTTGGTTATCGATCCAGAATGAAGTGTATAAGTATCTACCATACTTGTAGCGTTAAGAGAAGTATTCTGAAAGCCTGGTTATCCTTGCAAAGTGCATTGGTTTTAACACGTATATAAAACTAATAAGTAGGAAGTAAACTAATTACTAGGTTCATTATTACTAACAAGTGAATCTCTGTTATCTAAATTGCAGGTTCCATAACCATACGATAGACTAGATATGGCAATAAGAAGTCTAATATCATTTTATGACTTTTGTCACCCGTAGACCTGCCGGTCCCACTGTACCTAGCAGCAAGGTGCGGGGTAGTCAGTCCCGTATAGATCTATACACTCATGTCATGCTCTCCGTCCAGGAGATTCTGGTTACAGGGGCGGTCCTCCACTCGGGTATCTCTGTGGAGTGTTTCAAAGGACGTGTCTCCAATTTTTAAGAATAACAAATTTACAATTAATAATATGGAAAAATCCTGTTACAAAGGTGGTCCTCCACTCGCGTATCTCTGTGGAGTGTTACCGAGGATGAATCCAAAGTACTAAGCTAATGCTTTTAACAGTAATGATGTGGAAAAATCATTTGTGAAATATAAAATATAACATTTTATAACGAGTTTCACAAATAGTTTGAAAACCAACTCTACAAGTTAAACGGTTGGTTAATACGGTTTCCAGTGTTAAAAGCATATGGAATATGAAACATTTAAAATGAAATAATACGTTTGAGCACAAGATTTCCTTGTACTTTTGCTTGTATTCCCCCCTGAAAACATTGAAAATATGGAAAAAGGTGTAGGGGTATGAAATCATCAGTCAAGACATGTGCCGATTAGGATGCTAAGTGTCAGTTCGGAGCTTGAATACACGCGAGGTTCCTATGTAATATGAAGAGATACATAATTGTATCTAATTATACTTTGAACTACCAATTAAGTAAGACAATACACTCCGAGGCGCGGAAACACCTTATATCAAGTGTTAGGAGTGATCCGGGTTGCATCTAAGGAGGTGTAAGGCCTAGATATGGAGTTTGCTCTTCAAGAGTAAACTCCTAAGGGAGATTACGGCCTAATGACAATATCCCCATGAGTTTACGGCCGTAAACTCATGGATGGTGTGTTCTTGGATGCTTAATGGTCTTATAACACTTGTGGAATTAGGCTAGGATCAATTCTAAGTCATTGGAAGGGATTAAACCATCAAATGGACCATTATGGGGAGTTTACGGCAATAAACATAGATTTTATGGCCGTAAACTCTTACTTACCCTTTTCTTTTGTGTTTTGGTGGTCCTAGGTTAAGCACAAGTGGTTCTAGTCCAAGGTACAAGCCATGGAAGGAAGTTAGGGCACCATTTGACCACTATAGAGGAGTTTACGGCCCAGGAACCATTCCTTGGGGGGTTTGCGGCCGTAATCTCCTAAGGAGGTGGTTTCTCTCATGTTTAAGGTCCCTAACACAACGGAGGTTGGTTCTAGACATTATTCCAAGGCATAAGAGGTGTTTAAGGGGCATGTTAACACATTAAAAGGTGTTTACATCCTTAGAAGGGGTGTTTACAGTCCAAGAATGCTCTTGAGCCATCAAATCATGTTTAATCCCCAAAAATAAAGATTTTGGTGTTCTAATTCCATTCATGCAAGCCCTAAGTCATTGCTAAGCTCCATAAGTAGTTTGGAAGGGTTCTGGGGCTCCAAAACCCCATTTAAGAGTGTTTTCGGTTTTGGGATTGTTCCCGGACCGTAAACACAAGTCTTTGGTCCTTTTGGATGATTTAAAAACGAATTTGAAAGCTAAACATGTTAAACTATAAGCTAGGATAGATCACTTACCAAATTGGAGCTTGAAAATGGTGGTTTTGGATCAATGTTTGGATTGTAGAGAGAGAGAGAGAGAGTGAAAAAGCTTCAATTGAAGTCCACTCACCCTTATATAGGGTTTGAGTTTGAGACCCGGTGGAAATCTACTCGATACTCACGTTAAACGAGACTTATGGTCGTACCTGATTTAGTTGTGGTAACCTGACGTGGTCGAAACTAAAAATTCTCCTATTATAAATTGGGATGTTTTAACGTGTTTCAAATGGGTTTGGACACTCACAAGATCATAATAAAGGTCTCAATTTAATTAACTTAACCCAAAAATTAAAGGAAAATTTGGAATACAAACGGTTTTATTAACGGGAACGGGTTACAATGACGGAATAAATTACGGGTTGTCACATTATCCCCCCGTTAGAGAAAGTTTCGTCTCGAAATTTAAAATTAAGATACGAATCATGGATTTTGAAAGAGATGTGGAAATTTTTGTTTCATCGAGTCTTCGCGCTCCCAAGTGAATTCGGGTCCTCGCTTGGCATTCCAGCGAACCTTCACTATCGGGATGCGACTTTGTTTCGTACGTTTGATCTCTCAGTCCATGATTTTGATTGGTTCTTCCACAAAGTTCAGGTTTTCATTGATCTCGATCTCATCAAGAGGGATCACAAGGGTTTCATCGGATAGACACTTTTTAAGATTTGAGACGTGGAAGACAGGGTGGATGTTGCTAAGTTCTTGAGGTAGTCGGAGTTTGTAGGCTGTGGGACCGATCCTTGCGAGGATCTCGAAAGGTCCTATATACCTCGGGTTAAGTTTTCCACGCTTTCCAAAGCGTATCATGCCTTTCCAGGGCGAGACTTTCAATAGGACACGATCTCCAACCTGGAATTCTAGAGGTTTCCATCGTTTATCGGCATAACTCTTCTGTCTGTCTCGCGAAGCTTTCAGTCGATCTCGGATTTGAATGATCTTTTCGGTGGTTTCACGGATGATTTCAGGACCAGTGAGAGCATTGTCGGGTACTCGAACCTTACCTAGCTACATGTCCCCTACCTCAGCCCAACACATAGGGGATCTACACTTGCGACCGTAGAGGGCATCCAACGGGGCAACGTTGATGCTGGTGTGGTAGCTGTTGTTATACGAGAACTCGATCAAGGGTAAATGGGTGTCCCACAACTTTCCAAAATCGATGACACATGCTCGCAGCATGTCTACTAGGATCTGGATAGTTCTCTCACTCTGTCCATCTGTCTGATGATGATAAGATGTACTCATGTCCAGCTTAGTTCCAAGAGCTTTCTGAAGGGATTGCCAAAACCTTGAGGTAAACTTGCTATCTCGATCGGAGATAATTGACATAGGTACACTGTGCAACTAGACTATCTCTTGGATGTAGGTTCGTGTAAGTCTTTCCATCTTGAATGATTCTTTAATCGGAAGGAAGTGAGCGGATTTTGTCAAACGATCGACAATTACCCAAATGTTATCGTACCCACTCGAAGATCTGGGTAACTTGGTGATGAAATCCATGGTAATCATCTGCCATTTCCACTTAGGTATATCGGGCTGCTGGAGCAGACCCGAGAGCTTCTGATACTCGACTTTTACCTTGGCGCAAGTCAGACACTTGCCCACGAAGGTAGCGATCTCGGCTTTCATGTTTGGCCACCAGTATTGTTTCTTGAGATCCAGGTACATCTTGTCCGATCCTGTGTGAACAGAGTATTTGGTCCCATGAGCTTTGTTCATAACAACTTCCCTGAAACCTTCGTACTTTGGGGTCCAGATTCGATCCATGAAACAGTAAACTCCATCACCTCTGATCTCAAGTTTCTTATCCATTCGCCTCAAGGCTTTAATCAACACGCTCTCTGGTTTTAGGGCTTCCAACTGGGCTTCTGGGATCTGCATGGATAAGTGGGAATGGATGGTCATCGTCAATGTCTTCTCCTTGTTGCTTGATCTTTCCTTTCGGCTAAGGGCATCTACTACCACATTGGCCTTACCGGGATGGTAGCGGATTTCGCACTCATAATCACTGAGCAAATCTACCCATCGCCGTTGTCTCATGTTTAAGTCTTTCTGATTGAAGATGTGCTGCAAGCTTTTATGGTCAGTGAAAATCGTGCACTTAGTTCCGTAGAGATAATGTCTCCAAATCTTCAATGCGAAGACCACTGCTCCTAGCTCCAGGTCGTGAGTCGTATAGTTAACTTCGTGTGCCTTCAGCTGTCACGAGGCATAAGTGATAACTTTTCCTCTCTACATAAGCACACAGCCTAAGCTCTGGTTGGACACATCGCAATAAACAACGAAGTCCTCTGTCCCTTCGGGCAGGGACATGATAGGCGCACTGCACAAGGCTTGCTTCAATGTTCGGAAGGCATTGTCTTGCTTTTCACTCCAACAAAAGGGTACACCTTTCTATGTCAGAGTGGTTAAGGGTTTGGCGATTCTGGAAAAATTCTAGATGAACCTGCGATACTAGCCAGCGAGACCCAAGAATTGACGAATTTCTATGGGTGTCTTCGGTGCTGACCAATTCTCTATCGCCTTGATTTTTGAGGAGTCCACGTTTATACCCTCCTTGCTTACCACGTGACCAAGGAAAGCTACCTTCCGAATCCATAACTCGCACTTGGAGAATTTCGCGTATAGCTTCTCTGATCTAAGTGTTTCCAACACTAATCTCAAGTGTTGTTTCTGATCTTCTTCGCTTTTGGAATAGACAAGTATGTTGTCAATGAACACAATGACGAACTTGTCAAAAAAGGGGCGACACACCCGGTTCATCAGGTGTATGAACACAACTAGTGCATTGGTTAGACTGAACGGCATCACTACGAACTCGTAGTGTCAAAATCGATTCCTGAATGCTGTCTTGGAAACTTCATTCTCGTGGACTCGAAGTTGATGGTACCCTGATCTAAGGTCTATCTTTGAGAAGTAACTGGTTCCCTGAAGTTGATCGAAAAGGTCGTCTATTCTAGGAAGAGGATATCAGTTCTTGATGGTCAATTTGTTCAACTTGCAGTAGTCTATACACATCCGAAAGGACCCATCTTTCTTCTTCACAAATAGTACTGGGGCTCCCTAAGGTGAGGAACTCGGTCTGATGAACCCTTTACTAAGTAGCTCATTGAGCTGACTGGATAACTCCTGCATATCTGCTGGAGCTAAGCGATATAGAGAATTGGTTATGGGGTTAGCTCCAAGAATTAGGTCGATGTGAAACTCGACTTGACGTTTGGGGGGAATTCCCGGGAGCTGTTTAGGAAAGACATCAGGAAGGTTGCAGACTTCGGGGATGCTCTCGAGGTCTTTAACTTCCTGTTTCTTGTTGATTACATGGGCTAGGAATGCATGGCACTCCTTTCGAAGAAACTCTTGGGCTTTGATGCATGAAATGATGCGTAGGCTGGAACTGAGTTTATCGTCGTATATCATGAGAGTCTGGCCAGAGGGGAGATTGAGACGGTTGGATTTTTCATAACAAAGGATATCGGCATGATTGGGACTCAACCAATCCATGCCAATGATGACATCAAAGCTCTTTATGGAAACTGGCATTAGGTCAATGGGAAAAGAATGATCATTCAAGGTAAGGGTATAGCCTATGAATATATCGTTGGTGTTCTCTTTCTCACCATTAGCTATCTCGTCGGTAAACGTTTCAGTTAATGGTTAGGGATTAGGTTTAAGATGGTGTTTGAATGAATGGCTAACAAAACTTCATTCAGCACCAGAATCGAAAAGGACACTAGCATAAGAGTTGTCGAGAAGGAACGTACCCGAGACAACGGTGGGATCGGCGACTGCCTCCTATCGTCCCATAGCTAGGACTCTCCCGGTGTTTCCAGTTGTTGCTGCCTTGGGGCAGTTTCGCTTAAAATGCCCGACCTCCCCGCAACCATAGCTGGCCTAACCGACACCTGCTCCGGACGATTGATTCATTGATTGGGTTGGAGTTTTGCAGAATCAAATCGTATGCCCCTTTTTACCATAGTTGGAGCATGACAGTTCACGTCATGGACCAGGGTTATGGTGGAAGTTACACGTGTCGCATCGGGGAAGGGTACCAGCATACCTACTAGTAGGTGCTTGAGCTGTGAAACCGACGACAGAAACAACAGCAGGGGTAGTAGCAGCGTGGACTGCCACAACTTGCTGCTTCTTCGAGGACTCCTGTGAAGACTGACCCTTTTTCTTCTTCTAAAATTTTCTTTTCTCACCACTCCACTTTGTCGGTTCAGGAGTGGTGGCCGCTACCTCAATCTCATCTCCATGGTCGGTTCAGGAGTGGTCAACCCCCAGATGAACCTCTCAATCTTTTTGCTTTCTGAGGTAACCATACCCGGACAGAGTAGTGCCAAGTCATTGAATCTGGAAGTGTAAGCGGTGATATCGGAACCCTTCATCTTTAGGTTCTAGAGTTCATGCTCTAGCTTCTGCATTTCGCCCCGAGGGCAGTACTCTGCAAGTAGAAGCTCCTTCATGACCTCCCAAATCATATCATTGGCTACAGGTAGGGTTAAGGATTTGACTGGGCCATTCCACCAAGTCAGGGCTTTATCGATGAATGTGCAGGCGGTGAAGTTCATCTTATCAGTTTCAGAGCAGGCACAAATTTTGAAAATAGATTCGATTTTATCGAACCATCGAGTTAGGGTAATGATGATGGGTTTTAGCCATAAGAACTTTCCTATGTGCGCATGCAAAACCCTAATGCTTGGATCTAGGCTTTCTAATAAACATGCATTGAATCCAAGTCTTCTAATGACTAATTAGGTTAGACAAGAACATTGAAACAGATCTAGAATCATACCTTTGAGTTCCTTGTTGATCTTGAGGTCTTGGAGCTTCTAGAGTCACAAGTGTCACTCCTCTAATGGCTTACAAACACCAAAAGCAATAAGAATGATTTAGGAGAGAGGAGAGGGGAGGAATTCGACCAGAGGTTCCTTGCTTTAGGTCAAGTGTCGAATTCCATCACCCATGGGGTCTATTTATACTTGCAGACTCCTTAAGGATTACAGATAAGTCCCTATCAGATAATCTTCTCTTAAGGCTATCCAAATCCATTCCTTAGATAAGTATATGGACGATTTAAGCTTTCCTAAAGCTCTTAGAATCCGTCCAAACCATATCCAAATGGATTTACAGTCTAAAGCTTAACTATCAAACAATTGACAGTTTATACCCCTTTATTTAATTAATCTCTTTAAGTCACCAAATTAATTCTAATTAATTCTATGACTTATATTAATCAAATAACAATATATTATTCATTATATTATTCCCATAATATATTAATAATATTTACTCTCTCTTAATAAATCATCCTATCAAGTTGCTATGGTGAAGGCAACCCAAAAGGACCATGCACAACCGAATATAGTTACAGCCTTAGACACTATTCCAACAGTCTCCCACTTGGATAAGTCTAGTAACTATACAAGTACAATTCGGTTTGCAATCGTAGCTCTCAAAGACGCTGTCAACTCTGATCTAATCAATCTTGTCCTTTAGATAAGGGAACGTACAGTCCTCTGTTAGATATCATGCTGACAATCCCATGGAATGGTTAGTCAAGCATTTAGGTTTCTCGATCTCTGATTTATTCGACATAGAACTTAATCGAACACATCAATTCAGTTCTGACCGGGCCCGGCACATAAGTCAAATCAAATCATCGAGCGGCCGAGATATCGCTTTTATCTTCTTAGATAAAAGTTACAGATAAACTTCGACTTATATGCATTTACTTATTCATTTACCAACTATACACAACAATACGTTTTATAACACCAAGTTACTGATGCGTTTTCGCATTATCAATGTACAATCAATTAACAAATAATAAACCATATATCTAGGTTTTAAGACTATATGATGTTATCGTCTTGCGATCACCTTTTATATCTTATTCCATAAGGTCATTCCAGCAAGCGCGGGTTTATTCCAATGCTCAAAACTAGTTCATAAGCACTCATGAACGTTGCAGCAATCCTTTGCTATGTCTAACACCATTTAGACACTCTACACACCAATTCACGACAATCTTCTTTCATATCTACTTCCAACATATGAACGATTGTGGACCATTTGAATAATTCGATTATTCCTAATAACCTCAATTATTCTGGAAGTCAAAACATGCAAAGTGAAACAATAGCTTAAACAATTAACATAAGATAGTAACATTACTCATAAATAAAACTCCTTTATTTAATCATCAAATGTCAATTACATTTATCTATTACACGTTTCTAATACTATCTAATCTATGCTAATATCATCCTTCAGCCCAATACTCCTAGCATGCTGCAAGTGCTTAACCCTACTCAGTCCCTTCGTAAGCGGATCTGCTGGGTTATCTTCTGATGATATCCTCTTCACTACGAGTTGTCCTTCTTCTACACGATGTCTGATGAAGTGATATTTTCTGTCGATATGTCTTGATCTACCATGATCCCTCGGTTCCTTGGTTAAGGCAACCGCACCTTCGTTATCACAGAAAATCTCCATGGGCTCCTTTATGGCAGGTACGACTCCAAGATCACCGATGAAGTTCTTTAGCCATATTGCCTCCTTCGACGCTTCGCTCGCTGCAATGTACTCTGATTCGCACGTTGAATCAGCTACGGTTTCCTGCTTGGAACTTTTCCATGTCACTGCTCCTCCATTTAGGGTAAAGACCCAGCCCGACTGCGAACGGTAGTTGTCCCTGTCGGTCTGAAAACTGGCGTCACTATACCCTCGCACCTTCAAGTCATCACTCCCTCCGAGGACTAAGAACCATTCCTTTGTCCTCCGAAGGTACTTAAGGATATTCTTCACCGCAATCCAATGTGCTTTGCCAGGATTCCCTTGATATCTGCTAACCATGCTCAAAGCGAAGGCTACATCAGGGCGAGTACAAGTCATAGCGTACATGATTGAGCCAACTGCGGAAGCGTATGGTACTCGGCTCATTTCTGCTATCTCAGCTTCGGTACTCGGACTTTGAGTCTTACTCAATTTGGCATTACTTTGTATCGGTAGTTCTCCCTTCTTTGAGTTTTCCATACTAAAACGTTTCAGTACCTTCTCCAAGTAAGTGTTCTGACTAAGTCCAATTAGTCTCTTACTTCTTTCTCTTACTATCCTTATTCCCAAAATGTAAGAAGCTTCTCCGAGGTCCTTCATAGCGAAGCACTTCCCGAGCCAGGACTTTACCTCCTGCAGAGTCGGGATGTCGTTTCCTATGAGTAATATGTCATCGACATATAGAACGAGGAAGCTTACTATACTCCCACTGGCTTTGACATATACACAAGATTCGTCTTCGCTTCGTACAAATCCTAACTCTTTGACTTTCTCATCGAAACAAAGATTCCATCTGTGAGATGCTTGCTTAAGTCCATAAATGGACTTCTCAAGCTTACACACTCTATCCGGATGCTTCGGATCCACAAACCCTTCTGGCTGAGCCATGTAAACATCCTCAGCCAACTTTCCGTTAAGGAAAGCGGTCTTGACATCCATTTGCCAAATCTCATAATCATGAAATGCGGCAATTGCTAACATCACTCTAATAGATTTAATCTTCGCAACTGGTGAGAAGGTCTCATCATAGTCAACTCCGGGAGTTTGAGTAAAGCCCTTCGCGACCAATCGCGCTTTATATGTGTGTACGTTTCCATCCACGTCGGTCTTCTTCTTGAAGATCCATTTGCACCCAACGATCTTACGTCCGGGCACAAAATCAACCAAATTCCAAACTTGGTTATCATACATGGATTGGATCTCGCTATCCATTGCCTCTTTCCATTTTGCAGACTCCGGGCCTGCCATGGCTTCCTTATAGCTATTAGGTTCATCAAGGTTTACTAGTGTACCATCACTAATATACGTGTCCCCTTCGGTAGTAATATGAAAACCATAAAACTGGGGTAGAACTCTAACTCTATCGGAACGTCTAAGAGGTAAGGATTCGTCAATCGGTTCAACCGGAGTTTCCTCCTCGGGTTGAGTGCCAGCGGTAGAGGTTCCTTCATCTATCGACTCTTGAATCTCTTCAAGCTCGATTTGCCTCCCACTGTCTCCTTGGCTTATGAGTTCTCGCTCTCGGAAAACTCCTCTCCTTGCAACGAAGACAATATTGTCCTTCGGTCTATAGAAGAGATATCCAAAGGATGTCTGCGGGTAGCCGATGAAAATACATCGCTCACTTCGAGGGTCAAGTTTGTCGTGAGCATCTCGTCTTACGAAAGCCTCGCAACCCCAAACCTTGATATGTGCCAACGAGGGAGCCTTCCCTGTCCACATCTCGTGAGGTGTTTTGGCAACCTTCTTAGTAGGGACTCGGTTAAGGATATGGGCGGCAGTCTCTAAGGCATACCCCCAAAAAGAGATTGGTAGCGAAGCACGACTCATCATAGAGCGAACCATATCCAATAAGGTTCGATTACGCCTTTCTGCCACACCATTCAACTGCGGTGTCCTAGGAGGCGTCAATTGTGAAACTATTCCACACTCCTTGAGATAATCGTGGAATTCAAGACTTAGGTACTCTCCTCCTCGATCGGATCGAAGTATCTTGATTTTCCTGCCCAATTGATTCTCCACTTCATTCTTGAATTCTTTGAATTTTTCAAAAGTGTCTGACTTTTGCTTGATTAAGTAGATATACCCATATCTACTATAGTCATCGGTAAAAGTCACATAGAAGCGGTTCCCATCCTTCGTGGTTGATCTAAATGGTCCACACACATCGGTATGTACTAGGTCCAATAGACCCTCGCCCCTTTCACATGTATTTGTGAAGGGCGACTTAGTCATCTTCCCAAGCAAACAAGACTCGCATGTGTCATCTTCCCTAAGGTCGAATGACTCCAACACTCCATCCTTTTGGAGTTGGGCTATGCATTTCTTGTTGACATGTCCAAGACGATAATGCCACAAGGATGCTTTATCCATACTAGTGGAAGAATCAATATTCAAAACATCATTTCCTAAGTTATCAACAATCATAACGGTTTCATATATTCCATTACATGGTATAGCTTCAAAGTAAAAGACACCATTTAGATAAGCCAAAATAGAACCATTCTCATTATTAAAAGAAAATCTAAATCCTTGTCTATATAAACCATGAAATGAAATGATGTTTCTTGCCATTTCTGGCGAATAGCAACAATTGTTCAAATCTAAAACTAAACTATTCCTAAGCACTAAGGAATACACTCCAATCTTGGTCACAGGCGACGATCTTCTGTTCCCCATGATTAGATTGATCCTTCCTTGCTCCACATCCCTACTTCTTCTTAGTCCCTGCACATTAGAACAAATGTGATAACCACAACCGGTATCAAGAACCCAAGAAATAGCATGATTAGAATCGTTAGATTTGATTGTATATATACCTGCGAAAGATGGCTTGATCTTTCCTTCTTTGATTGCTTGCAGGTAATCCGGGCGGCTTCTCTTCCAATGTCCTATCTTGTGGCAGTGGTGGCACTCTGCCTCCTTCGGGTTAGAGCAGGGCTTTGCGGGATCAACTTTGGTCCCACTAGAAGAGGCACCATCTCGGGCTTTCACCTTGCGATAGTTCTTCGATGAAGCTTTCCTCTTCTTTCCCTTCCCTTGTGCAATAGCCAAGACAGGAGCAGCGGGCGGATTGGGAGTGGGTGCAACAGACTTGTCTTTGAAGTTGCTCTCAGCAACCCTCAAGAGACCTTGGAGCTTGCTTAGGGTGACCTCTTCTTTGTTCATGTGGTAGGTCATCCTAAATTGATTGTACATCGGAGGCAAAGAGTGAAGCACCATGTCGATCGCCAAATCCTCACCGAAGTCAACATTTAACTTGCGAAGGCGGTCGACATACCTTTGCATCTTTTGCAAGTGCACGGTAAGAGATTCTCCATGACCCATCTTCGCGGAAATCATGTTAGTGAAAATCTCGTACCTCTCTTGTCTCGCGTTTTGGTGGTACCTCTCCAATAAGTCTTGATGCATCTCGTACGGGTACATGTCCTCGTAGGACTTTTGGAATTCGGAGTTCATGGTGGCGATCATGATGCAATGTACCTTCGTTGCATCTCGCTCATGAGTTTCAAAGGCGGTGATTTCGGCGGGAGTAGCAATTTCGGGGTTGATTTTCTCGAGCTTCTCATCGAGGATATACTCCTTATCCTCATAGCGAGCAATGGTGCGAATGTATCTTATCCATTCGCTAAAGTTCGTTCCATCGAAGGTGACCTTTTGGCAAAGGCTCATCAACGTGAAAGAACTAGCAGCAGCGTTGTTTGCGTTCGACATCTACAATTAGAAAAGGACAAAGATAGATTAGAATAAGAATCCCTAATTATCACCCAATAAGAAAATTAGGGCTAGGATCCAACAATAACATTTACATACTAGAAAAGGGATGCCGTAATCTAATATGCAAATAAATTGAAGGTAAGTGAATGACGATTCACTAATTCTCCATCACGAAACTTAAACTATTAGTCCTAAGTGTTTTTGAGAATTCCTAGGTTCGGATGAGATTCATTGAAACTATTCAATGGCATGTTTAAATCTCGATATGCCCCTCTTGTTTGTGACTGGGATGCCGAGGATCACAAAGCGGGTGTGAATTACCATGCAAATTCACATGGTGCCTTCATTGTAACAATCACCTATTCAATGTGCCGGTAAACCACACACGCTCCATTGAACTATGATAAACAACGAATCACCCTTTGCCACCTTCGCTTAGAACCAATTAGTGTGCCGGTAAACCACACACGCTCCACCAACATCTTAGCAAGGTGCAAAGTGTAATTTCATGGGATTGCATCAATTCACTTTTCCTAAAGTAACTAGGATTGGGAAATTTTAAGATATGTGTAGTTACTTTGTATTTCTTATTATACTTTTAATGAGAGGATGAGGTTGCCCTATCCTACCCGTTCGGCTAACGACCCTCCACCAATCAAGCAAGCGATGGGTGTGAGTGTACACCCATTAAGCGCCATTTTATAGGCCGCAACCTTATACCCACCTTATAGATCGGCTTCGTGAATGAGGCCTACTAACGGTAAGACTAGCATTTAGTTATACATATATATATATTATTCTAGTAATATCATATTAGTATAGGGTTGTATTTTAAAACTTTTAAAATCTAGGGTTTGAAATTTAAGTTGTCTAAATTAAAGCTTTTAATCACAAAAGTAAATTTCAAAACATGAGGGTAGGTTTTAAACATTTTAAAACATGGAGGATCAAATAACAAATAATTCCAATTAACAATTAATATCCTAATTATCTATATTTGATTTATTCAAGATTTCTTTTAAGATAATTACCAAAATAATTAAAATAATTAATTAATTATCATATAAGGAAATTAAATATTTAATTAGTTGATAATTACCCTCAACTAGATCAAGATAATAGTTATATTTATCAGAAAAACGAATTAATGTTGATCTAATTAGTTTATGGTAAGTTAAGATAAGATAAACACAAAGAAATCCCGAATCTGGCCATTCCTGACGCCTGGACTCGCCGAGTGCACAAATGGACTCGCCGAGTCAGGCCTACTCGCCGAGTCCACTTTGAGACTCGCCGAGTCCATGACTCAGAAACCAAAAATTCGAATTTTGCAGGTTTGTTTCAGTTAATCAAGCAACAATTTACAGAAAACCAAGCAAGTCTCTGATACCACTGATGGGTTTTAGCCATAAGAACTTTCATATGTGCGCATGCAAAACCCTAATGCTTGGATCTAGGCTTTCTAATAAACATGCATTGAATCCAAGTCTTCTAATGACTAATTAGGTTAGACAAGAACATTGAAACAGATCTAGAATCATACCTTTGAGTTCCTTGTTGATCTTAAGGTCTTGGAGCTTCTAGAGTCACAAGTGTCACTCCTCTAATGGCTTACAAACACCAAAAGCAATAAGAATGATTTAGGAGAGAGGAGAGGGGAGGAATTCGACCAGAGGTTCCTTGCTTTAGGTCAAGTGTCGAATTCCATCACCCATGGGGTCTATTTATACTTGCAGACTCCTTAAGGATTACAGATAAGTCCCTATCAGATAATCTTCTCTTAAGGCTATCCAAATCCATTCCTTAGATAAGTATATGGACGATTTAAGCTTTCCTAAAGCTCTTAGAATCCGTCCAAACCATATCCAAATGGATTTACAGTCTAAAGCTTAACTATCAAACAATTGACAGTTTATACCCCTTTATTTAATTAATCTCTTTAAGTCACCAAATTAATTCTAATTAATTCTATGACTTATATTAATCAAATAACAATATATTATTCATTATATTATTCCCATAATATATTAATAATATTTACTCTCTCTTAATAAATCATCCTATCAAGTTGCTATGGTGAAGGCAACCCAAAAGGACCATGCACAACCGAATATAGTTACAGCCTTAGACACTATTCCAACAAATGACACCTCCAGTGCCATTGAAGGGTGTGGGTTTCGCGTTCATAAAGTCCTTGTAGGAACACTCCTTCTGGTGTCCCTGACTACTTTCCAGGTTTTGAGGCTGAGTACCACCTCCTGGCCCGCCTGAACCACCAGGGTTCACTTGTGACATAGCAGCAGCCACAGCAGCAGCAACATCTGCTTGGAACATGGCGGGATCAAATGGAGAGGGAAGTGATGGTGGAGGAGGATTGTTGTTCTTTGTGCTAGGTCTTTTCCTCAGAGGCATCTTGATATAAAATGATCAGGAGAGAGAGGATTATAAGTCCTCTGAATTTAATCAAGAGATATGGAACAAGAGATATCTCACTATGACAGATATAGAGTTCTATTAAGCGATAAAACAGGAAAAAGTTATCAAAGCATATAAACTATCGCTAAGGAAGCAATGAGTAGTAACACTCGGAATGAATTTCTACAACGCAATCGGCTTTGGCTAAAATAATCCCATAGTATTTTATGTTTCGCTGCGACGACGACTCATTGTTTGGGTATTAGGTAAGTTTTAGGCATGCTGCACACCACAGTCACCCCCAAACACATGTTGGCCGTGTCTTGAATGAATATAGTTCATTAGGCTATATTGACCCTAGACACGGCTACATAACTGCTCAAGTTTAACCGCAGTGTACAACACCCAATTACTTATGTTTTCTTCTACTCTTAGTTACAGTTTCTGGCGGTTAGGTATTCTTGTATACTTTTGAAAATACTTATATTTTAAAGTATACTTTTAGTTCAGAGCACTTCGGCCCCTTAGTGTTTATATTCTTATACCATGTAAGGTTCTGTATACTTAGTTCACTATAAACAAGGGCTCTGATACCAATCTGTCACACCCCGAAACCGATGGCAGAAGCGTTCCGGGGCGGAGGACGTCATGTAAAGTATCACAACCAATGTACATAGTAAGCATAGTAAACACAACCATTACATTACATAGGAAAATTACATTTGTTTGAAAGGTAAAGTTATACATATTTTATCTATACACTAGTATAACAAAAGTAAAGACGAGACTTCTATACGCTCCATCTTCTCCAAAAGATTGCGGGAAACCTGTCTAATGAGGACCTGAGAATACAAGAAGTTTTAAAATATCAACATAAAGCTAGTGAGTTCACAAGCGGTTGGTTTCTGTAAAAGAACATGTTTCCTTTGGTTTTCTGAAAAAGTTGTGCTATCCAAGAAAATCCCATATTTTCTTATAAGAAAAGTCTAGTTATGCATTGATCACACAACATGGATAAGAAAAGTCAAGTCATCCCAGGAAAAACCCTTATTCTCCTTACAAGTTGGTTATCGATCCGGAAGGAAGTGTACAAGTATCTACCATACTTGTAGCGTTAAGAGAAGTATTCTGAAAGCCTGGTTATCCTTGTAAAGTGCATTAGTTTTAACACGTATATAAAACTAATAAGTAGGAAGTAAACTAATTACTAGGTTCATTATTACTAACAAGTAAATCTCACTTATCTAAATTGCGAGTTCCATAACCATACGATAGACTAGATATGGCAATAAGAAGTCCAGTATCGTTTTATGACTTTTGTCACCCGTAGACCTGCTGGTCCCACTGTACCTAGCAGCAAGGTGCGGGGTAGTCAGTCCCGTATAGATCTATACACTCATGTCATGCTCTCCATCCAGGAGATTCTGGTTACAGGGGCGGTCCTCCACTCGGGTATCTCTGTGGAGTGTTTCAGAGGACGTGTCTCCAATTTTTAAGAATAACAAATTTACAATTAATAATGCGGAAAAATCCTGTTACAAAGGTGGTCCTCCACTCGCGTATCTCTGTGGAGTGTTACCGAGGATGAATCCAAAGTACTAAGCTAATGCTTTTAACAGTAATGATGTGGAAAAATCATTTGTGAAATATAAAATATAACATTTTATAACGAGTTTCACAAATAGTTTGAAAACCAACTCTACAAGTTAAACGGTTGGTTAATACGGTTTCCAGTGTTAAAAGCATATGGAATATGAAACATTTAAAATGAAATAATACGTTTGAGCACAATATTTCCTTGTACTTTTGCTTGTATTCCCCCCTGAAAACATTGAAAATATGGAAAAAGGTGTAGGGGTATGAACTCATCAGTCAAGACATGTGCCGATTAGGATGCTAAGTGTCAGTTCGGAGCTTGAATACACGCGAGGTTCCTATGTAATATGAAGAGATACATAATTGTATCTAATTATACTTTGAACTACCAATTAAGTAAGACAATACACTCCGAGGCGCGGAAACACCTTATATCAAGTGTTAGGAGTGATCCGGGTTGCATCTAAGGAGGTGTAAGGCCTAAATATGGAGTTTGCTCTTCAAGAGTAAACTCCTAAGGGAGATTACGGCCTAATGACTATATCCCCATGAGTTTACGGTTGTAAACTCATGGATGGTGTGTTATTGAAAGCTTAATGGTCTTATAACACTTGTGGAATTAGGCTAGGATCAATTCTAAGTCATTGGAAGGGATTAAACCATCAAATGGACCATTATGGGGAGTTTACGGCAATAAACATAGATTTTATGGCCGTAAACTCTTACTTACCCTTTTCTTTTGTGTTTTGGTGGTCCTAGGTTAAGCACAAGTGGTTCTAGTCCAAGGTACAAGCCATGGAAGGAAGTTAGGGCACCATTTGACCACTATAGAGGAGTTTACGGCCCAGGAACCATTCCTTGGGGGGTTTGCGGCCGTAATCTCCTAAGGAGGTGGTTTCTCTCATGTTTAAGGTCCCTAACACAACGTAGGTTGGTTCTAGACATTATTCCAAGGCATAAGAGGTGTTTAAGGGGCATTTTAATACCTTAAAAAGTGTTTACGGCCTTAGAAGGGGTGGTTTTGAATCAAAGTTTGGATTGTAGAGAGAGAGAGGGAGTAGAGAGAGAGAGACAGAGAGAGAGAGTGAAAAAGCTTCAATTGAAGTCCACTCACCCTTATATAGGGTTTGAGTTTGAGACCCGGTGGAAATCTACTCGATACTAACGTTAAACGAGACTTATGGTCGTACCCGATTTAGTTGTGGTAACCCGACGTGGTCGAAACTAAAAATTCTCCAATTAAAAATTGGGATGTTTTAACGTGTTTCAAATGGGTTTGGACACTCACGGGATCATAATAAAGGTTTCAATTTAATTAACTTAACCCAAAAGTTAACGGAAAAATTGGAATACAAACGGTTTTATTAACGGGAACGGGTTATAATGACAGAATAAATTACGGGTTGTCACAATTCCTTTCAAAAACTTTTAACACCTACTTTTCAAAACATTTCATGTATCAAAGAATTACATTTCATAATTATAAAATCATTTTTCCATGTACCCCAAAGTGGGAAAATGCCAACATGTACTCACCTTAATCACAAGAAGGTTAACTAGTCCTCTTCTAGTTTCATTCGCCTACGTTCATACTTTTTCATGACAAATAATTTAAGCAATACAATTTAGTAATGGAACCTTTTAGGGGAATTTTGGTCATTTTAATGACTTATGTTTGTATTGTATATGTAGTGTTTGAACATTGTTTCTCTAAGGAAAGAAACTAGAAGACGACTAGTTAACCTTCATGTGATTAAGGTGAGTACATGTTGCATTTGCATACAAAGAAATGTTCATTTGCATACTAGTTGTTTGACTTTGACAAAAAATTCAACGTTCTCAAAATTTTCCCATTATCCATAAACATGCTTCAAACACCTTCACGACTCTTATTTGACACAAGGTACACAATCAGTAAGTCCCTACCTCACTTAAATCCTTACCATTTTTCATAAAACCCCTTTACGGATCTACTGAGTTCAAGTATGTATCATGTGTTTATAATGGTACTTGCCCTTTACTATTATAACCACACCATAGGCATCCAACCTTGGCTTCACTACCTAGGAGGTTTTGATCCAATTATTTAGATTGTCCATTACTCACTCTAGAAGAACATAATGCAACATTCTAAAAGTCCATCTAACTTTATTTAAATTTTCATAACCATCTAGCGTAGGAATTCCTTTCTATCACTTGTTGCACAAGATCCCACCTAACTTAAGGTATATCAATTCTATAAGTCGTTCACACTTTCCATAACCAAATTTTAATCCTATGAGTGGAAAGATCCAATTCTAATTCATGTAAACTATGGCGTTGATACTAAAATGTAACATACTAGTTTTTTCAAACTTTTTCAAACTTTAAGATGCTATTGTTTTAAGAAAATCATTACGGGAATTAACACATAGTTAATAAATAACTCGGTTCCACAAAAACATTTACAATTAAAACGTTACGTATTACCATTAAGCATCAAAACAATAACAGCAAGCAAATAAGAATTAAATCAATACAATTAATAAGGAACTTGATAAGGTCCACTCCATTATCTAACCCTTAACTTCAAATTTCAATCTATCATCTTTCTTCATGAATATAACATGGGATACATGGAATTAAAAAGAGACACATAATAAAATGATGTCTCATGAGTTATGTGGGTTTGAGACTTAAATCATTTCAAGAATTTACATGAAAAATCATTTTATTCACAGCATAACACATTTTCAAACAATAAAACCTTTTCTAGCATTTTCAACGAAAACGATTTTCATATGTATCATAAATATTATTTCATATCTTATCATTTCATTTCAAACGACATCCTTCCACATTACATTCTCTTTTATCATTATTGGGTAATTTTGGTATTAAATGGTTTCCATTTTTATACCCAGGGTCTACAATCAATCAAGTAACCACTCCCAAGTCTAGACCTTGGAAAAAACAACAAATCATTCCATCAAGGCAACATTTCTATTAGGACATCTACTTCTCTACGAGGAAGGTAGGACACTAGTAGATTCTTCTATTGCCACTTGTGAGGTATCATAGCCCAAGAAATTTTCATTGTTTCTTTACTTTCTTTCCTTTTCATTTTCTTTTTCGTTTTCTGTAACACCGTAAATTTCAAAGCAATTTTTCACATTTTAAAAACATATTTTCATTCATAAACATTATAAGATCTCATCGTTTCACATATTAATCCATAAAACACAACCCAATATCATAATGTATAAAAACTCCTCATGTATGTACTAATCATGTCGGCGCCTTCCCGCGATTCTCACTGGTACCTGAAACACATAACACCAAACATTGTAAGCATAAATGCTTAGTGAGTTCCCCAAAATACCACATGCGACACATATTAGCCACTTGAGGCTATAACTCTGTATGACCCTCTGGTCAAAGTGTCTCAGTGGGACCCTCCACTCCCATAACTCTATGGACCCTCTGGTCCTAACTTTGTGGACAATTCAGTCCTAACTCTGAATCACATATAGCACAGAATCACATAGATAACACATAACATACAATATACTCTGTCACATAACTCTAATTACCACTCTAGCATACAATATACTACACTAGCCTCTGCCTAATCACATAACTAATTACTCTAATTAATACAACTTCTAAAGTCTAGGTTAAACCCTCTCTATAAGTTCTCTAAGAAGGGTAAAAGACCATTCTACCCCTCTAATGGCTCATACGTCCAACACTGACTAAACCCTAAAAGTCAACAAAAGTCAACGGTCAAACTTTAACCCGAATCGTCGAGTGCACTCGTGTGACTCGATGAGTACATGCATGTCCTCTTTGCCCCTGGTCCTCACTTGACTCGCTGAGTCAACCCTACACTCAACGGGTTATCATAGGTCGCGAATCGTGAGGCAACCCGACTTGACTTGTCGAGTCCCTTGTGGGACCGGCGAGTTCCTCCCATGACAACACTCATCTGTCCTCTTGAGGTCAGATCTGCTTCTCTAATCTATAGATCTGACTTCCCCATGACCAATAATCACGTAAAGGTCAAATCTTGCTATACATGCAATGCTTCCAAGGCTTATTTTGGTGAAATCCCTTCTAACATGGCAACCCATGTCCATTTCCTCCATAGAACCACAAAAAGTAGCATGGTTTAGGCTCCCTGGACCTCAAAAGGTCTAGATCTACGGTTTAGCACTCAATGGGACACTATACACAACTAAACAAGCCACAAAAGGGTATAGAAAACCCTAAATTCAAGTCCCTTAAGCAAAACAGAAGGATAGGATCGAATAGCTACCTTAAACTTGAAGATCCAAGCTAAGAACCCACTGAAATGCAGTCCTCTTGACCTTCCCTTACTGGAAACACTTTCTACTTTGCAAAATTACACTAAAAATGATCAAAAAGGCTCAAACTCTCTCACAACTCACTGAAAATATCTAGGGTATCTCTCTCTCTCGACCGGTAGCCGCAAATGGAGGCCATAAAGGCCTTTAAATAGGGCACAGACCCAAAGAATTAGGGTTTTAATCCACAGCGTGAACTCATCGATTCCACCCTTTCCGACTCGTCGAGTCCGCTCATTAATCCAGTCAGCAGTCGTGGTCCTACTCGACGAGTCTACGACTCAACTCGTCGAGTCCCTCTCTTTTTCTCTAAAATAAATGATAAAATATAATACCTGGAATTCCTGATGTTACAATTCTGCCCTACTAGAACCAGACTTCGCCCTCGAAGTCTTACTCCACAAACAACTCTGGATACTGCTCACGCATTTCTAACTTCGGCTCCCAAGTCAGCTCGGACCCTCAACGATGTTGCCACTGGACCTGCACTAGGGGCACCTCCTTGTTCCTCAAAACCTTGATCTTTCGATCCACAATCGCAACTGGCCTCTCAACATAATTTAGGTTGGCATCCACCTGAATATCCTCCAACGGTACCACCACCGTCTCGTCGGCTTTACACTTCCTCAGCTGAGACATGTGAAAGGTATCATGGATCTGACTCAACTCCACAGCTAGCTCCAGACGATATGCTACCCTGCTTACCCTCGCAATCACCCTGAACGGACCGATTTATCGGGGCCCCAACTTGCCCCCCTTCTTGAAAGGATCACTCCTTTTCAAGTAGATACCTTCAGGAGTACAAAATACCCCACCTGGAACTCAAGCTCGGATCGTCGTCTATCCGCATAACTCTTTTGGCGACTCTGAGCTGTCAACAACCTCTATCTGACCTGTTGTATCTGCTCAGTCATCTGAAGCACTAACTCATTCCTGCCTATCACTCGCTACCCAACCTCTCCCCAGCATATGGGAGTCTGACACTTCCTCCCGTATAACAACTCCAAGGGAGGCATGCAGATACTCGGATGGTAGCTATTGTTAAAAGAAAACTCAGCCAACGACAAATACGTGTCCTAACTTCCTCCGAAGTCCATCACACATGATCGCAAAATGTCTTCGAGCATCTGAATTGTCCGCTCATTCTGACCGTCCGTTAGTGGGTGGTATGCGGTACTAAAATGCAGCCTTGTACCCAACTCCTCATGGAATTTCTCCTAGAATCTGGAAGTGAAATGCACATATCGATCTGACACGATCGAGATCGGCACTCCATGCCACGATACTACCTCTCTCACATATAACTTTGCCAGCCTCTTAGCAGAAAAGCTCTTAGTGATAGCAAGAAAGTGAGTGCTCTTCGTTAGGCGATCAACAATCACCCAAATTGCATTGACTCCCCTCGCAGTCCTTGGCAATTTGGTGATAAAATCCATGTAAATTTGTTCCCACTTCCACTAGGGAACCTTAATTGGTTGTAACTTGCCATGCGGATGCTGGTGCTCGGCCTTCACCCTGCGACAGGTCAAGCATCTCTCTACGAACCACGCGACATCCCTCTTCATACAGGGCCACCAATACTCCCTCTTCAGGTCCAAATACATCTTAGTGGCCCGGGATGGATTGAGAACCTCGATCTATGCGCCTCCTCCATCAGAATGGTACGTGCTCCGCCTTCATACGACACAAACATCTGACCCTGAAAGGTCATAAGCCCACGACTATCGGCAATGAACTTAGATATCTGCCCGATTATCCACTCTCTTTTGCGGTTCTCCGATCTCATGGCCTCTACCTGGGCCTCCCTAATGCTGTCCAACACTGGAGTCATTACTGTTAATCTCAAACAAACATCTCGTAACAGGGCACTCTCCACCCTGCGACTTAGGGCATCAGCTACCACATTAGCCTTGCCAGGGTGGTACTGGATCTCACGCTCATAATCCTTTTACTCATCCAGCCATCTACTCTGGCGCATATTCTGGTTGGGCTGATCCATTAGATACTTCAAGGTCTTGTGATCCGTGTATATGGTACACCGGACCCCATACAAATGGTGATGCCAGATCTTGAGGTCGAACACCACAGCCCCCAACTCCAGATCGTGAGTGGGATATCTTGTCTCATGAGGCTTCAATTGCCTCGATGCGTATGCTATCACATGACCTCTCTGCATCAGCACGACACCCAATCCTGACATCGACGAAATACAACACACCACAAAGTCC
This sequence comes from Lactuca sativa, assembly GCF_002870075.4. NCBI lineage: Eukaryota > Viridiplantae > Streptophyta > Magnoliopsida > Asterales > Asteraceae > Lactuca > Lactuca sativa. The sequence goes on along the minus strand of NC_056627.2, from coordinate 210,857,300 downwards.
TCCATCCCCTTCGGATGGGCTAATACCAGGGCTTCGCATAATCTCTGGCAAAGTGTCTCGAATGAGGCCTGCTACTCTAGGACCCAACTAAATGCTACGCCCTTCCGGGTCAACCTGGTGAGAGGAACAATAATCTTGGAGAAATCCCTGATAAATCTCCGATAATAGCCGGCCAACCCCAGAAAACTCATGATCTCTGAGGGGGATCTCGACACCTCCCAACTCATCACCGCCTTAATATTGGCCGGATCGACCAACATCCCATTCTGGTTGACGAGGTGTCCTAAGAACTGGACCACTCGTAAGCATAAATCGCACTTGGAGAATTTGGCGTAAAACCTCTCCGATCTCAGAACTCCGAGGATCTCCCTCAAATTCTCCTCATGCTGCTCTCTGGATCGCAAATACACCAATATGTCATTGATGAACACGATCACTGAACGATCCAAAATTGACCTGCACACCCTGTTCATGAGATCCATGAATGCCGCCGGTGCATTGGTGAGCCCGAAAGGCTTTAGCACGAACTCGTAATGCCCATAACGAGTCATGAACGCTGTCTTCTGGATATCGTCCTCACGCACTCTCATTTGATGATATCCAAACCTCAGATCAATTTTGGAGAGCCAAGACGCTTCCTGCAACTGATCGAACAAATTGTCAATCCTCGGTAAGGGGTAACGGTTCTTGACCGTCAGCTTGTTTAACTCCCGGTAATCAATGCACATCCGGTGTGAACCAACCTTTTTCTTGTCAAAAAGGATTGGTGCTCCCCACGGTGAGCTACTCGGCCGTATAAACCCCTTTCCCAGTAGCTCCTGAAGCTGCAACGATAACTCATGCATCTCTGGAGGCGCAAGGCGATAGGGCTTCTTGGCGATAGGCGCTGCCCCGGGAACCAAATCGATACGGAAATCCACCTGCCTCTCGGCAGGCAGTTCCGGAAACTCCTCAGGGAAAACATCTAGGAACTCACACATTATCGCGACCTCATCGATCGTCCTTGGTCTCTCTGCATCTACTCTCGTATCCACCACATAAGCCACAAACCCGCTACAGCCCTGCTGTAGGCTCTGCCTCGCTCTAGCGCCCGAACAAAATGCTGACCCAGAACGGGTACCCTCACCATAAACCGTAAGAACTCCCCCACTAGGGTCTCGTATGGTCACTAGCTGCCGCTCACAGTCGATTACCGCACCAAAACTGCTCAACTAGTCCATACCCGCAATGACACAAACATCTCCCATCGCAATTGGGACCAAATCAATCGGAAACTCAACGCCCAAGATCTCGAGTACACATCCTTGGATCACATCAGTGGCATACATCGCTCTTTCTTCAGCTATGGAAACTCATAAAGGTCGACTCAACGCCTCTCGACCGATACTGATGTGCTGCTTAAAGGATAACGACACAAAAGACCGACTTGCACCCGAGTCAAATAACACCAAAGCAGGTACAAAACTCACAAGAAATGTACCTACGCATATCATAATATAAGCATAACACCACAAACTCAAAATAGATAGATGAAAGAATACATACCAGCCACAACATCTGGCGCTGCGCGAACCTCCTCCACTGTCAACTGGAAGGCTCTCCTGCGAGCCTTTCGCGCCTCGGCCTTCACTGGCCGACTCTCTGCAGCTCGAACAGTAGCAGGGGCAGATCCCTGTGATGATCCCTGCAACTACGGACACTCGGCCTTCCGGTGTCTGGTTTGGTTGCAGTGAAAACAGACTGCAAACCCCCTGGGGAAATCCTTGGCCATGTGCCCCTCCTTGCCACACTTGTAGCAAGACTCCGCTCTACAAACCCCCTCATGACCCTTGCCGCACTAGCCACAAGTGCGGCCCTTCTGGTTCCATGATCTCGGATCGGAGGGCTTGGCCCGCTTAGCTGTCGGCTGGGACTGAGCCGGTCGTCAATCCATCCCCTGTGACTCCGCCTCCTCTCTAGCCTGAGTCTCCAGCTCTATCTCCCTCTTCCGAGCATTTTCCTGGAGCTCGACAAATGTCCGGTACAACGAGTTCACCACGAGCTCTCGTATGTCCCTCCTCAGAATACTAAGATACCGACTCAAACGTGCCTGCTCAGTAGACACGTTCTCAGGGCAGAACATCGCCCTTTCATGGAACATCCTGGTGATCACAGTAACAGACTCAGTACCCTACTTGAGGGTCAGAAACTCCTAGGCCAATCGCTCCCTCTCCACCCGGGGAACGTACTCATCATGGAACATGGCGGTGAACCTCTCCCACGTCACTGCAACAAGCTCAACAGGCGAATAGTGCGTTGTAACAAACTTCCAGCAGTCCTTTGCTCCCAAGCGAAGCTGGTTCAGCGCGAACCGAACCCTTAGATGCTCCGGATATGAACACATATAGAAGCATCCCTCAATATCAGAAACCCATCTCGTCGCAGCAATCAGATCCTGCATCCCATTAAACTCTGGTGGCTTCGTGTTGTTGAACTCTCGGAACAGCAACGAATCACCACCCTGAGGTCTCGCAGCAGCAACAGCTGCGGTAGCTGTAGCGGCTATAGCCTCAGTAACCGATGCGTATCTCTCATCAAAAGTGTCAATCAGCGTGGTCTTAATAGACCCGAACATCTTTGGAATCTCTGCACGGATGGAAGCAGCCACCTCCTCATGAATCAACTTGCAGATCTCCTCGTCACTAACACCACTGCTCTTAGGTGTGTGGCGTGTCCTAACCATGATGTCTCTCTGAAATACAACACAAAATATCAGAGACTCGCTCGAGTGTACACACAATCGATATCCCATTCCTACTCGATCCCTGGTACCCTAAGGATTCATACTTGGGCTGTGCACTGATCCGGTGTCTTCAGTAGTACGGGCCCAATACTACCGTCCAAACCGCATCAGTATTCACCCTAAGTCCTCCTCCTTGGATGCCAAATCCCATGTACTCTACTCTTACTATGCATAGTCTACTCTCTAGCAGATCTTGATGGGTTTTGAGCATTCTAACACTTCCTAAGTGTACATGCAACCCTAATAACCTTGGATCTATGTTTGTCTAATTATCATGAAAAGTTGAATTCCAAGGTTATATTCCTATCTAGCATACATGGGGAACAATTTTAACTTGAATCATAGATAGAATAACTTACCTTGTTGTTGCTTGTGTTCTTTGAAACCTTGTGAGCCTAGCACCCCAAGTGTGATGCCTCAAATGCTTCACACAACACCAAATGCTCTTGGAAAGACTCTTGAGATAACACACAATTCTCAAAATCGGCCAAGCCCTCTTGTTTCTTCTTAGTAACTTGTGTGTAGCCGATTTTGTGGAGAATGGGATCCTTATATAGTGTTGACACATCTAGGGTTACACCATGTAAACCCTAATGTGTCATGACTCTTCATTTCCATGACCCATGGGTTTGTAACTCCCATGGAGCATCCATGGAGCATCCTATGGGTAGAACCCAACTTGATAATCCATGGAGCCTCTTAGCCCACTATACAAGATATGGATGAACCCATATATTTAATTAGTTAACCTTTGATCACTTAATTAATTCCAAATTAATTCTTGATCAAACTAATCAAATAATATTATTAATATATTAGAACTTATAATATATTAATAATCTCCAAGTGTTATTTCTCTCATTTAGTCTAACCAATTGCATGGTGCCATGCAACCCAAATGGACCATGCCGGGTCGGGTCAAGTACAAGCCCGAAATAGTTATGGACTTAGACACCTTATCCAACAGTCTCCCACTTGGATAAGTCTAATAACTATATCTCTAGTACTTCAGGAACCGACCGGCAATCGTAGCTCTTTCAAGGTCTCTCGGAACTGAGAAGACGATGGTACGCCATTTAAGTTAAGTGATCATATAATCCTCCGTTCTAGATATCAGCCGGACAAATACATGGAACAATGTCTTACTTATTGTCCAGCAGTTGTTTCCCGATTTCCGATTTGTTTGACATAGAACTTAATTGAACACATCAATCTAGTTCTGACCGGGCCCGGTACATGGGTCAAAACAAAATCATCGAGGGGCCCAGATATCAGCTTCTAATCCAAGAAGGAACAGATAAACTTCGACTCATATGTTTGTTCTACCACTCATTGAATTACACACAAAAGTACGTTTTATAACATCGAGTTACCAATGCGGTTTCGTACAGTCAATGCATAACCAACTTGTAAGTAACAAATCATATCTCTAGGTTTGAAGACTTATATGATATTACCGTCTCACGATCACTCGAGATAGAATTCCATGAAGTGATTCCAGTGAGCGTGGGTTGAGTCCAATGCTCAGAACTTATGAGCACTCATGATTTTTGTAGCCTTGTCCAACACCTTAGACCTCTACAACCCATCATGACAGTCTTGATTCATACCTACTTCCGACATATGACCGACTGTGGAGGTTTGAATAATATGTTACACCAAACAAAATTATTCTGGAAGTCAAAACATGCAAAAGAAATATAGTAAACGATTGACAAGAGATAGCAACACTTTACTTATAAATAAAACACCTTTTATTCATCATCAAATGTCAATTACACTTTACAAATTTCTGGGTTATCTAACTACTAAAACTTATATCATCCTTCAGCCCTATGCTCCGAGCATGCTGGAGATGCTTAACCCTACTCAGTCCCTTCGTGAGGGGATCTGCTGGGTTCTCATCCGATGATACCCTCTTTGCCATGAGGAGTCCTTCTTCGATCCGATGTCTAATGAAATGGTATTTTCTGTCGATGTGTCTGGATCTCCCATGATCCCTTGGTTCCTTGGCTAAGGCAACAGCACTTTCACTATCACAGAAAATTTCCATTGGCTCTTTAATAGCTGGTACAACTCCAAGGTCTCCAATGAAGTTCTTCAGCCATATCGCCTCCTTTGCTGCTTCACTAGCTGCAATATACTCTGATTCACAAGTAGAATCTGCCACTGTCTCTTGCTTGGAACTCTTCCAAGAAATTGCTCCTCCATTTAGGGTAAAGACCCAACCCGACTGAGAGCGGAAATTATCCCTATCAGTCTGGAAGCTAGCATCACTATACCCTACAACTCTCAAGTCATCACTTCCACCAAGGGTAAGGACCCAGTCCTTAGTCCTCCGTAGGTACTTGAGGATATTCTTTACCGCAGTCCAGTGTGCCTTGCCAGGGTTCGCCTGATACCTGCTAACCATGCTCAAGGCAAAAGCTACATCAGGTCGAGTACACGTCATAGCATACATGATCGATCCTACAGCCGAAGCGTAAGGTGTTCGACTCATTTCTGCTATCTCAGCCTCAGTGCTAGGGCTTTGTGTCTTACTCAACCTGGTGTTACTCTGGATGGGTAACTCTCCTTTCTTGGAATCTTGCATGCTGAATCGCTTCAGCACTTTATCCAAGTAGGTACTCTGACTAAGTCCAATTAGTCTTTTACTCCGATCTCTCAAGATCCTTATCCCTAGAATATAGGCAGCTTCACCAAGGTCCTTCATAGCGAAACACTTCCCAAGCCAGGACTTTACTTCCTGCAGGGTTGGAATGTCGTTTCCTATGAGTAGTATGTCATCCACATACAATACCAAGAAGCTAACTATACTCCCACTAGCCTTGACATACACACAAGATTCATCTTCACTCCTAGAAAAGCCAAATTCCTTGACCTTTTCATCAAAGCAAAGATTCCATCTGCGAGGTGCTTGCTTCAATCCATAAATGGATTTCTCAAGCTTACACACTCTATTAGGGTACTCGTTGCTGACAAAACCCTCTGGCTGACTCATGTAAACATCTTCAGCCAGCTTCCCATTAAGGAAAGCGGTTTTGACATCCATCTGCCATATTTCATAGTCATGAAACGCAGCTATGGCTAACAGAACCCGAATAGACTTAATCTTGGCTACTGGAGAAAAGGTCTCATCATAGTCCACTCCAGGAATTTGAGAGAAGCCCTTTGCAACCAGTCTAGCCTTATAAGTGTGTACTTTACCATCCATGTCGGTCTTCTTCTTGAAGACCCATTTGCACCCTACTGTCTTACGACCTGGTACATTCTCAACCAAGTTCCAAACTTGATTGACATACATGGATTGTATCTCGCTATCCATAGCCTCTTTCCATTTAGCAGACTCGGGGCCTGCCATGGCTTCCTCGTAGCTGTTAGGGTCATCTTGACTTACTAGTGTCTCATCACTAATAAGTGTCTCACCTTCTGCAGTAATATGGAATCCATAGTAATGCTCAGGTGCACTCCTAACTCTCGTGGAACGTCTCAGAGGTACAGATTTGTCAATTTGCTCAACAGGAGTTTCCTCCTCAAGTTGAGGGCTAGAGTTTGAAGTTCCTTCACCGCTTGACTCTTGAATTTCTTCAAGATCAACTTGCCTCCCACTGTCTCCTTGGCTTATAAACTCTCTTTCTCGAAAGACTCCTCTTCTTGCTACAAAGACCACATTGTCACTAGGTCTGTAGAAGAGGTAACCAAAGGAATGCTGTGGGTAGCCGATGAAAATACACCTCTCGCTTCGGGGTTCGAGCTTATCATGAGTCTCGCGTCTCATGAAAGCCTCGCAACCCCAAATCTTGATGTGGTCTAGTTTAGGTACTTTACCAGTCCACATCTCGTGAGGAGTTTTGGCAACTTTCTTTGTAGGGACTAGATTGAGGATATGGGCGGCAGTCTCTAAGGCATACCCCCAGAATGAGATTGGTAGCGTAGCTCGACTCATCATGGAACGAACCATATACAATAAGGTTCGATTACGCCTCTCAGCCACACCATTCAACTGTGGTGTCCTGGGAGGTGTCAATTGTGAGACTATCCCACATTCCCTTAGATAGTCGAGGAACTCTGAACTAAGATACTCACCACCACGATCGGATCGAAGCATCTTAATGTTCCTGCCCAATTGATTCTCGATTTCCTGTTTAAATTCCTTAAACCTCTCGAAAGTCTCTGACTTATGCTTGATCAAGTAGACATATCCATATCTACTATAATCATCAGTAAAAGTCAAATAATAACGATTAGCATCCCTTGTGGCATGTTTGAATGGTCCACACACATCCGTGTGTATAAGGTCCAACAAACCTTCACCCCTCTCACATGAACCTGTGAAGGGTGACTTTGTCATTTTTCCAAGTAAGCATGATTCGCAACTATCATCTGACTTTAGGTCAAACGACTCCAAGACTCCATCCTTTTGGAGTTGGCCTATGCGTTTCTTGCTTATATGTCCAAGACGACAATGCCATAATGATGCTTTATCCAAGTTATTATTATTAGAATCAATACTTTCCCAAGTTATCTACAACAGATACAGCTTCATACACACCATCACAAGGTAATGCTTTAAAATAAAAGACATTATTATAGAACACATCTATAGAACCAACTTCATTATTAAATGAAAAGGTAAACCCTTGTTTGTACAAAGCATGAAAGGAAATAATATTTCTTGCCATTCCTGGCGAATAACAACACTTATTCAAATCTAAACTAAACCCACTACTTAGCGATAAAGTATAAACTCCAATCTTGGTAACAGGTATAACTTTCCTATTCCCCATGATCAAGTTTATCCTTCCTTGCTCCACATCCTCACTTCTTCTTAGTCCCTGCAAGTCACAACAAATGTGAATACCACAACCGGTATCAAGGACCCAAGAATTAGAATGGGGTGAGTTATTAGAAATGATAGTGTAAATACCTGCATGGTTGGGTTTAACTTTCCCATCCTTCACATCTTGCTGGTATTTTGGGCAGTTCCGCTTCCAATGGGCTTTCTCATGGCAATAGAAGCATTCAGCCTCTTTTGGGTCAGAAGAAGGAGTAACGAAACCTTTCTTGGTTCCACTTGAAGAAGAGCCATCAAGGGTCCGAGCCTTGGTACCCTTAGAAGAGCTCTTTCTCTTCCTCCCTCGACTTTTCCCGATTGCCAAAACCGGAGTAGAGTTTTGAGTAGGAGTGATAGCAACCGACTTCCCCTTAAGACCTGTTTCTGCGGTCTTGAGAAGTCCCTGAAGTTTGCTGAGAGTGACTTCTTCCTTGTTCATGTGATATGTCATGCGGAATTGATCATAGCACGATGGTAAGGAATGCAAAATAATATCTATTGCAAGATCCTCCGGGAAGTTCACATTAAGCTTCAGCAAACGATCCACATACCTTTGCATTTTCTGCATGTGGCTCGTGACGGATTCCCCGTCCTTCATCATGGTTGTTATCATGGAGCAGATGATTTCATACCTCTCTTGTCTTGCACTTTGATGGTATCTTTCCATCAAATCTTGGTGCATGTCATAAGGGTAGAAATCCTCATAAGACTTTTGGAGTTCCGCTGTCATCGTGGCCGTCATGATGCAAGCTACTTTCGTAGCCTCCCTTTCATGTGCCCGAAATTCAGCGATCTCCTGAGGAGTTGCAGTGGACTCATTCATCTCCTTAAGCTCCTTGTCAAGGACATATTCTTTGTCCTCGTAGCGGGTAATCATCCTGATGTTTCTGATCCACTCATTGAAGTTGGATCCATCAAAGGTGACTTTCCCACACAAGTTCATAAGGGAAAAGGAGCCATTAGGATTAGAGCCAGAAGCATTGTTGAAAGACATCTGAAGGAAGGAGGACAAGATTAGTTTAGATATAAGAGAGTCCTTAATAAAACACCAAAATGTAATATTAAGGCTAGGATCCAATCACAATATAATATAACTTAGAAGAGGTATGTCGTAATCTAAGCTATATCATATTTGAAAGGTAGGTGAATGACGATTCACCAATTTCCACCACGAAAACCGCAATATTTTAGTATTAGGTTTTTGAATGGTTCTTAGAAATTCCTAGATTCTTTGAGATTCAATGAACTTTTCAAAGGCATGTTTCAATCTCGAGTGTGCCCTCCAAGTTTTGTGACTGGGATGCCGAGGATCACAAAACGAGGTGTGAAGTAACCATGCAAATCACTTGGTACCCTTAAAGTTTATCACTCAATCGATGTGTCGGTTAACCACACACGCTCCATCGATACTATAATAAACCCTAAGTCACCCTTTACCTACCTTGTTAAGTCCAAGTTAGTGTGCCGGTTAACCACACACGCTCCACCAACGACTTAATCAAAGTGTAAAGTGTAATTTCATGGAATAGCACCTTATTCACATTTTTCCTAAAGTAACTAAGATTGGGAATTTAATAAAACATTTAGTTACTTTATAATATTCATCATACTTTGAATGAGAATTAATAAGTCCTTGTCTTACCCGTTCGGCTAACGACTCTCCACCGATCAAGCAAGCGGTGGGTGAGAGTGGACACCCATTAAGTCACCATTTTATAGGCAACAACCTTATACCCACCTTATAGACCGGCTTCGTGAATGAGGCGTACTAGCGGTAAGACGACTTTGTTCTTATACATATATATAATTATTAAATCATAATAATATAAGTATAAGGGTTGAATTTTAACTTTTAAAATTCTAGGGGTTGGAACTAAAGTTTTACTTAACTTTACTTGTTCCAAAACTTGAGGGCAAGTTTTGTAAACTTTCAAAACTTTTCATTTCTTGTAACTTATGAGTTTAATAGAGTAATAAAATGAGGACTTTTCATTTTTCTAACTCTTGTGTTCTTTTAATGGTTTTTTAATCCAAGGGACTTTTGGTTTTCCATAACTTGAGGACAAGTTATGGACTCCATTAAAACACATTATGATCATGAATTAATCTACCACATAGGTTACAAATAATTCCTATGATCATCTAAACATCATAAGAACAAGAACATGAATATGAACACTTTCAAGGATCAAAATCACATTTAATCTTTGTAATTTTGATAATTTGTTGTTGTAAATGAGTTAGAAAAGACATTACACCTTCTAAAATAAGTTTTCAAGTACCAAAACATTTTAGGGTAATGATTCTAATCCATTTCCAGCAACACAAGTCGAAATTCTGCACTCTGTCGACCCTACTCGCCGAGTGCATAAACCTACTCGCCGAGTAGGTTGAAGATACACATGAACTCGTCGAGTCCTCCCCATGGACTCGCCGAGTCCATCAGTCAGACAGCAAGATTTTCGACTTTCTTCAACTTTTAAGCACAAATAACAAACAAACAAGCCTAGGCTCTGATACCACTGATGGGTTTTGAGCATTCTAACACTTCCTAAGTGTACATGCAACCCTAATAACCTTGGATCTATGTTTGTCTAATTATCATGCAAAGTTGAATTCCAAGGTTATATTCCTATCTAGCATACATGGGGAACAATTTTAACTTGAATCATAGATAGAATAACTTACCTTGTTGTTGCTTGTGTTCTTTGAAACCTTGTGAGCCTAGCACCCCAAGTGTGATGCCTCAAATGCTTCACACAACACCAAATGCTCTTGGAAAGACTCTTGAGATAACACACAATTCTCAAAATCGGCCAAGCCCTCTTGTTTCTTCTTAGTAACTTGTGTGTAGCCGATTTTGTGGAGAATGGGATCCTTATATAGTGTTGACACATCTAGGGTTACACCATGTAAACCCTAATGTGTCATGACTCTTCATTTCCATGACCCATGGGTTTGTAACTCCCATGGAGCATCCATGGAGCATCCTATGGGTAGAACCCAACTTGATAATCCATGGAGCCTCTTAGCCCACTATACAAGATATGGATGAACCCATATATTTAATTAGTTAACCTTTGATCACTTAATTAATTCCAAATTAATTCTTGATCAAACTAATCAAATAATATTATTAATATATTAGAACTTATAATATATTAATAATCTCCAAGTGTTATTTCTCTCATTTAGTCTAACCAATTGCATGGTGCCATGCAACCCAAATGGACCATGCCGGGTCGGGTCAAGTACAAGCCCGAAATAGTTATGGACTTAGACACCTTATCCAACAGATCTCTCATAGCTCCTCGCTGCTATCTACTCACTCTCAAGCATCCCTAACAGCAAAACCCCTAGGCTAAGTCATCACAAATCAGGCCACTCTAGTCCTAATAAGAATACCTAACCTACTCTACCATGCATAACATATTATCTCATATCTCATAACACATAATATAAGGGTATTTTGGGAAATCATCGTTTGGGCGCTGGCCGATCGTACACATTGGTCTGCTCTGCTCTTTACAAAACTTTTACTCTTAGAGAAAAATTTTGTGATTTTTATTTGAAAATCTCTCAAATCCTCAGTTTGAGTTCAGATACGCCCGGAGGTGCACCCAAATCCCTCAAACCAAGGCTCGGATACAAACTTGTAACACCGTAAATTTCAAAACATTTTTTCACATTTTAAAAACATATTTTCATTCAAAAACATTATAAAATCTCATCGTTTCACATATCAATCCATAAAACACAACCCAATATCATAATGTATAAAAACTCCTCATGTGTGTACTGATCATGCTAGCGCCTTCCCGCGATCCTCACTGGTACCTGAAACACATAACACCAAACACTGTAAGCATAAATGCTTAGTGAGTTCCCCAAAATACCACATGCAACACATATTAGCCACTCGAGGCTACAACTCTGTATGACCCTCTGGTCAAAGTGTCTCAGTGGGACCCTCCACTCCCATAACTCTGTCGACCCTCTAGTCCTAACTCTGTGGACCATTCGGTCCTAACTCTGAGTCACATATAGCACAGAATCACATAGATAACACATTGCATACAATATACTCTGTCACATAACTCTAATTACCACTCCAGGTAATGTATAGTGAGAAGACTCACCTCGGGTAACTCGGTAAACCTCGAACTCTGAAATACTACACTAGCCTCCGCCTAATCACATCAATAATTACTCTAATTATGACAACTTCTTAAGGCTAGGATAAACCCTCTCTACAAGTTCTCTAAGAAGGGTGAAAGACCATTATACCCCTCTAATGGCTCATAAGTCTAACACTGACTAAACCCGAAAAGTCAACAAAAGTCAACGGTCAAACTTTGACCCGACTCGTCGAGTGCACTCGTGTGACTCGGCAAGTACATGCATGTCCTCTTCATCCCTGGTCCTCACTTGACTCGCTAAGTCAACCCTACACTCAAAGGGTTATCATAGGTCGCGAATCGCGCGACAACCCGACTTGACTCGTCGAATCCCTTATGGGCTCAGCGAGTTCCTCCCATGACAACACTCATGTGACCTCTTGAGGTCAGATCTGCTTCTCTAATCTATAGATCTGACTTCCCCATGACAAATAATCACGTAAAGGTCAAATCTTGCTACACATGCAATGCTGCCAAGGCTTATTTTGGTGAAATCCCTTCTAACATGGCAACCCATGTCCAGTTCCTCCATAGAACCACAAAAAGCAGCATGGTTCAGGCTCCCTGGACCTCAAAAGGTCCAGATCTACAGTTTAGCACTCAATGGGACACTATACACAACTAAACAAGCCATAGAAAGGTATAGAAAACCCTAAATTCAAGTCCCTTAAGCAAAATAGAAGGATAAGATCGAATAGCTACCTCAAACTTGAAGATCCAAGCTGAAAACCCACTGAAATGCAGTCCTCTTGACCTCCCCTTGCTGGAAACACTTTCTCCTTTGCAAAATCACACCAAAAATGATCAAAAAGGCTCAAACTCTCTCACAACTCACTGAAAATATCTAGGGTATCTCTCTCTCTTGACCGGTAGCCGCAAATGGAGGCCATAAAGGCCTTAAAATAGGGCACAGACCCCAAGAATTAGGGTTTCAAACCACAACACGAACTCATCGATTCCACCCTTTCCGACTCGTCGAGTGCGTTCATTAATTCAGTCAGTAGTCGCGGTCCTACTCGACGAGTCTACGACTCAACTCGTCTAGTCCCTCTCTTTTTCTCAAAAATAAATGATAAAATATAGTACCTAGAATTCTAGATGTTACATTTTCACTTTCCACATTATCAATACTCATATCATCATTTACAATAACATATACTACTAGGAATATATACTTCGAAAAGACACAATTCACATACCAAACATTCGTTCTTCCAAAATATTCTTTGGTTTCAAAACATTCTTACTTTCAAGGCGCTCTTTCAAAGCATTCATTTCAAAAACATTTAACACTTTGTTGTCAAAACATCTCATATATCAAAGCATTGCATTTCATAATCATAACATCATTTTTCCATGTACCCCAAAGTGGGAAATGCCAACATGTATTTACCTTAATCACAACAAGGTTAACTAGTCATCTTCTAGTTTCTTTCCTTAGAGAAACAATCTTCAAACACTACCTGTTCAATACGGACATAATTCATAAAAATGACCAAAATTCCCCTTAGAGGTTCCATTAGTGAATTTTGTTTTTTAAACTATTCGCCATGAAAAACTATGAATGTAGGCGAAAACATAAATCTGAATTCGTATGCAAACGTTATGAAGAAAACAAGTAACTATCTAAAGGAGACTTCCACGACCATGGATATTAAGGTATGAAATATCCATGGGTCTATGTTTTCATGTCTGCACACACACACGACTCAGTTTTTCTCAAAATAACATTCTACTTTCATAGTTCTTGAAGGCCCTTTTCCAAATCACTTTTTACCATTTGTATTCCTTCTGACACATGATAAGAGGTGTTTTATCTTCCAAAACCAGCCTACTTAATTCATTAAGTGGTCATTGGAACCTTTAAGAACATTATTATCTACAAGTTGTAAAAGAAATGTTATCTTAGGAATGAGCAAAAACCGAACCGATAAAAGAAAAATTGCAATAAATCTCAACCAAAAAACTGAAACCGATGCAAAAACCGATTGTGTGGATTTTATTTTTATGAAAAACCAAATTTATTTGTGCGGTGCGGTTTTTGTCTAGAAACATGACCACCAAAAACCAAACTGCACCGAAGCTTATTAATAATAAAATAAATCAATAATTTATATTATACACTTATACATATTATTTAAAATAACTAATAAATTCTAATTTATAAAAATATTATATTTTGAACTTGACGATAATTAGTAATTAGGTATTAGGTTTAATATGTGAGTTTGTCACTTTGTGTTTGTGACTTAATGATTATGTGTAAAGTGTAAACACTATGTGGGCTACAACTTGCAAGCTTGTAACTTCTAAGCAAAAATTGAATAAAAAAATATGGTTGAGATTATGGGTTGCAAATGAAGTGATCAAGTAAACAACATAAAAAACTCAAAATTACAACTTCTGATTGTGAGGAAACGAAATGGCAGCAGGTCATACAATCATAAATCTTCATATGAACACCATGGTTAAAAAAATCGTACCGGTGAACATAAAAAACCGCACCATATGTTTGACTCGGTTTAAAACCGACACCAAACCAGTACAAAAAGGAAACCGCATTCAAAAAAGCGCAAAACCGAACCATTGAAAAACCGCACCCAACGATATTTATAATTCAAAAACCGCATCTTGCGGTTTGCGGTTCAGTTTGGCCCTAAAGCTGCACCAAACCGCACCATGCTCGACCCTAGGTTATCTAGTCTATCATGAAATAGAACATTTTTAAATTCATATAGTTTGTTCCTAACTCATTGAAAACTCATATGTAAGTTGGAAAGTACATGAAATCACGTTTAATCTCATTGTAAATACTCAATCTAACTACGGAATCCTTAATTCCATTCCATGTTCCAAAATTGCCCTTAGGCCAAAACAATCACTAGAGCTAGAGGTTTGCTAACATTCCTTCATGTTTATGTTTCACTATCATCTCTAGAGTGTCAATTCATGTTCATGAATTTCATTCACTTCTAACTAGTCAATCATCATGTATTTATTCATAGATTTTCCAAAATGCCCTTTTGTTAAATTATTCAATAAGTTTAACCGTAGAAAACCATTCCAAGAGTATCCATTCATGATTATAGACTTCCTTACTCATCAAATGTTTCAACTATTCAATTAGAACCATCTAGTACACTCAAGGGAGGTTATAAAAGCAAACCATATTCATCTATTGACATCAAAATCGACATTGGAGTTCTCCTCACGTCACAAAAATGATTTCTAGGTTGAATGTAGGAGAAATTATACCTTGCAACACTTGATTTCTTCATAACTTACACTAACTGAGCCAAGAAGGATTGAGATCGAATTCTCGAGATTTTCTTATGCTTGAATTGTCATTTCATAATTTCCTTTCTTCTGTCTATTTTTTCCCTTGGCTGAAATGAAGAGAGTACACACTTATTTTCATATTTTTTTTATATTTGGTCCCTCTAGTTTATATATTTTCCCAATTTCCACCATAAGTTTAATTTTTTTTTTTATTTTAATTCAATTTTTGAGATAACAAGTCATTTTCCATCCATTATGTAACTTATGTAGTCCCCTCTATTAATTTCATCAACCTTTTGGTCAACTAACTTTTTCAACTCAACACTTTTACCCCTTAGACTTTGAAGTGTTGTCTTTTCCACTTAACTATCTGAACATCATACCAACTACTTATATGTTTATCCCATAATGATTTATTTACATAAATCATCCTTCAATTAATTAATTAATTAATTTAAGAACTTGGTTTTAAATTTTACGATGTGATAGTAATGCTACAAGCAATTCTTTGGAGAGTATTAGTTCCTTCTTTTACCAAACTTATGTTATGGATTTTAATAATTTTATTATTAATATGGGTTTTATGATATTCCCATAAGGGGTCAAGATTTCATAAGGGTTAACTCATAAGGAACTAAATTATGTAAGTAGGATCATTTTTTATTCTCCAAGGATGATATTGATTTATTTGATTATGTCCCAACCTTTTCGCTTGTGTATTGGATAGCAATTGGTCGGATCGCACTTTTATATATTTAAAAATTGGTTATATTGACTACTGACTAACATCATTTAAGTTGTTCTGGTCTTGGTTTCATTTGATGAATTTCATTAGGTTATCAAACATGTCACTCTAAAAATTAGTGACATAGGAAACAAAAACATGGGGATATGGTTTTAAAGATAAAGTAAAGTATTTGAATACAAAAATTAGAGCTTCAAGTGTTGCATGGACGGTCCAATAAGGGGGATCAAAAAAGAATTGTGGAATAAAACACTGTATATTGACCCCCATTTCATACGGGGTTTGGCGTTTAGATTTTGAAATTTTACTTTTAGAATGGGTTGGTTAAAAAGTTAGAGAAATTGATCACGCTAAATTACTTCATTTATTGCAAAAATCAAAGATTAAATGGGGAATATATACGACGACAAAAATCTGTTTTTTTTACATGATTATTAGAAAGGTTTGGAAAATGGTCATTCATAGGATTATGGATGATGGTAGTTGGATTACAGATCAGAATCACATTAAAAGAGTATTCCATGATTTCTTTATAACTAAATTACATAATTATGAAGGTATTAGAACTATTCAAAGAAATCATAAATTCAAAAGGTTGTCTACCAATCAATTGTTGGATTCAGGTTTTAATCTTGACAAAGTTGTAAATATGGTCCGTATAAATGTGGTCCGGTCATGAGGTAATGATAAGGAGCCTTGTGCAAATAGGTTTTCATTTCAATTCTTTAATTGATACTTGGACAATGTTTTTTTGTGCGCCAGAGTCGAAGAATAATTTGCAAAATGTAATTTATACGGTGTGGGAGTTGCTTTGACCGAAGTTAAGAAATGGTAAAACATTTATTTTAGAAAGAAAGATAATATGGTCATGCTTTAATTTAGTGTTGTAAAACTCGCCGAGTTGGCCGATTACTCCTCCGAGTACTCGCTACTCGGCCCCTTACCGAGGCAAGTTACAGAATCTCGAGTACTCCCCTTAGTGAACTGAGTACTATTGTAAAATCCGGTCAACTCGATAATTAATACGTATAATATACTTAAAGATTTATTATTTAACACACACACATGTGATTGTTACTACATATATATCTTAAATTTTCAGTAATTGTTCATGAAGTGAAACCATTATGTGTTTTTCAGTTTTTATGTATTCATATGTATATAATTTTGTTATATATTTTAATCAAATTAAGATTTTAACTAATGATTTTGAGATATATAAGTTCCCTGAAAATTTTTATACATGAATTACCAAATCCGAGTACTCGTTAGTACTCGTTACTCGATAGTCGGCCGTAATGAGTTCTACAACCTTGCTTTAATTCCACTTACCGGTTAATCACTATATATAATGAAGATTTAAGCTAATGGTGTATACCAACTTTAATAGAAAGTAAGTACAAGTGTATGGTTCTAATAAGGAAAGGATTCAAGGTTGGGATGTGATTATTTTGATCATATATGGAAATAATTATTATTTTTAAATTTTTAAATATTTTCCATTGATTTCAAAATCCTGATTTAGCATTTTCTTCTACGTAATGGTTTAGATTTTGTTAGTTTTCATTTTTATAAAATTCTATCAATTTGTAATGTTTTAGCTTTTGCCAGTTTTTATTTTTATAAAATTCTATCATTTAAAAAAAATGTATTCTAATGGTGCTCACCTTGTGCTTAATAAAGCAATTTTGGGTAGCCTTGGGATTTTCTTTTTGTCTATTTTTAAGTGACTGGAGATTTTATTTGTGTGTTTGGAGTCTCTTAGTATCCACTTTTCTTGGGTTCATACTTTCAAGAAAATATCTCATGGGTCAAATAAAGTTTGGAGTTAGCATATAAAAAAAGTGATTTGGATTGTGGTAGTTTAAGGGCTTTTAATTAAGTAATATTACAAAATGGATATGTTATTTTTTCCTGATTTGATCTGTCTTTAGGTTAAAGTCATTAATATGCTCATGGAATTAGCGATGTGTTTAATTCTCATGGAGAATGCACAATGATGGTAGGGCTCTATTCTAAAAGCATCAGGTTGATAAATGATTTACATGACAAATGTTTAATTCTTCATTCTCATTTGCGCAAAAAGATGGGCTTGGTTGCTTAACAAGATTTTGGAAGATGATTTGTATCCGAAATTCCCCATTATGTCAAAGATATCCTAGACTTTTTCTCTTTGAAACATAAAGGTCTTCTCCTATTAAAACTTATGGAATGCTTGTTGACCAGTTTGTCTTGTCGTACGATATGAATAAATGGGTGTGGGATTTGGATGCTCAAGAGGAGTTCTTGGTAAGTTCTACGTGATACCATATTGATGATAATAATTTATATTTGTCCCATTATTTTACAAAATCAAATAAACATACTCTTATAGATAATAATAATATTCTAATTTTGGCATGTTTTACTAGATAGTTCGCAATCTATCTAGTAAACATACTTTATATTTGTGCCCACGCTTTTTGTTTTGCAAGGAAAATTCTTTACCAATAGATTGAGCAAAGTAGTAGGTGATTTATTGAGTTTTGAGAAGTCAACTTTTGTACATGGTAGGCAGATTTTAGATGGACAAATGATTCTAAATGAAGTGATTTCTTGGCGTGATGTCAAGAAAAATAAGGTGATGGTGTATAAAGTTGACTTCTTAATGGCGTACGATTTTGTGAGGTGAGATTTCTAGATGATATTCTCTATAGATTTTGGCTTCAGTGTGCGTTGGAGGTACTGGATTAGAGGGTGTCTTATCTCTTTTATGGGTTTATGTTGATAATTACGTCTTTATTGGAGAGTGGAAATACGTTAAACATTGCCATATTGTCTCTATCCTCCAGTTTTTTTCATGGCTTTGGGTATTTAAATTAACTTAAAAAAACGTAGGATAATGGGAATTGGAAATTAATTTTCGAAAGTGGAGTCAACAACGGATTTGATTGGTTCTATTCCTACCAAGATGTCATTTTCTTATCTATGAGTCATGGTTGGCGATTATGTGTCAAAATTAGTATTGGTCTAATGTGGAGCAAAAGGTGAATGAGAATTAATCTAGGTGGAAGGGTTAAAACTCATTCAACTGGGGGTATACTCATCTTATTAAAGTTAGTTTTGCGGGCTATCCCTACATACTATATGAATTTATAAGGTTTGTGATAATACTTTCGCTAAATTAGAGGCTTTAAGAAGGAATTTTTTTTAATGGCGCAGACTTAGATGAGAGAAAGATGTCTTTAATTAGCTGGTAGAATGTGCTAGCGGCTAAGGATAAGCAAGATTTGGGTGTTGGCAACTTATTTGAGTTGAACTTTGTTATGCTTTTTAAATGGGTATGACGTTTCCTTTCTAATCCGAATGTATTTTGGTTTAACCATCGTTAAAGGTATTCATGGGCATAATAGTTCTCTTGATTGCGAGATCCGGATTCATAAGCATTCTACCTGGATTTATATTATTCATTGTATTTCTCTTTTGGAAGATAAGGGTGTGGTTTTAAAGCTCTTTGTAAGAAGAGTATTGGAAATGGTGAAAACACCAATTTTTGGGAATTGTGTGGATAAAGGAAATACCATATACCATACATAACATACGATTTATACATATCTAGCATATCCAACATTCAATGGGAGGTGCTATGTGCCAACCATAGTATTGTCATTATGGCACGAGTCGTATCATGGTCATTCCTTGCCAAGTTAGGGACTAGAACCATGGGTCTTATTGACAAGTTCCAGGAGCCACCTCCTGGTCTTCCATGCAAGCATCACAAAGACAACTAGCATATAATCTACAACTACTTATCTACTTAACTGCCATAGTCCAAACTCAGGTCTTGCACACAGATTTCTCAGAGCTACCTCCTGGTCTTTCATACAAGTGCCAAGGGCTACCCCCTGGTCCTCCTATAAAAAATAAACCATTAGGACGACATTATTGCCTTTGACCCAATAGTACAGTGAGGAGACTTACCTCGCACTACTGTATCACACTGCTAATCCATGGCTGCTACTCCAACAATTCTCCGAGCTATCAATATCAAATAACACACAATTCACAATTAGATTTGAATCTATATCCTTCAATCCATACTTAGGGTAAAAAGACCATTTTACCCCTTACCTAGTTTGGCCCAAGACTAAGGCCTATCTTTCAATCCAAAAGGTCCAAAACACAATTAACCATCCAAGGCCCACATATGGCCCGATTTTCCAACTTGAGCCCACAATCCTACATGGGCCTTACCCTAAGGCCCACCAATTAATCCTAGTCCAAACATCTGCATTCATATGACCCAATAACGACACCAAGCAATTAAGCCCAAAAGATGGCCCAAACCTGAAGCCCAAACATGCAAGGCCCAACAGACCGAGTACGCGGGGCGTTCTCAACATGTACGCATAGTGTACTCGCTTGGAGGCTTGTACACTTTGCGTACCTACTTGTACGCCCAACGTCCTCATCCTTTTCAGCCTAAAACTTGATTCAAAACTTAATCCCTTAAGACAAAGCTCCAAAACATAGATCTGACTTACTTGAGCTCGACAATCACGTAAATTTGGTAACTTTACGTTCATGCATGGCTAAATGAAGCTCTTAAGCATATAAAGCACTTAATAAGTGACTTAATGCATGTATGTGACCAAAGATCCCTAAAATCTTGCACATTTATGCTTAAGGAGTCTAATACAAACTTGGATCTAAAAGGGAAATCCCTCAAAACGTCTTAACTCTTCCATCAACCCAAAAAGGACCAAAATCATAACAAATAAGCTTTAAGAAGATCTAAACATCTAAAAGCCAAGTTTTAAACTTTATACCTCAGAAAGCATTCCCAAAAGATGATGATTCTGGATCCAAAACGTTTCCACTAAGAAAGGAAACTTCAAGCTTCTCTACTTCCTTCACAAAGGCAAAAATGGGCACCAAAGTCTTTTTAATAGCTCAAGAACACAACCAAGAGGCTAAGGGGTCAATTTAGGGTTCTAGGAGGTATGGGGGATGGTAAAGAGGCCAGCCCTAAAGACTTAAGATGCTTAAATGGGGTACACTTACTAAAAACTTAGGGTTTTAGCACCCCTCGTATGCCCAACGTACGAGGCCGAGTCTTCGTGATCCTTCCTTCTTGGTACGCTAAGCATACACCAATGTACGCCCAACGTAAAACCCGCACTAGTATGCCATGCGTACTCCCTATGAACGCCCCGTGTAATAGGGATTCCTTTTAGACCCAAAAATGATCTGAAGGACATAACATCTTTATTATTCGATGATCCTTATATCCATGAAAAGGTAACGAGAAGCTCTACACGTTCATCAAATCATACTTTCCATGAAATTTCTCGAAAAAAAAATCCAATTTCCATAAAAGCTCATGCTGCTATTTTACAAAAAATACCCCTTAGCTCCAAAACCAAATCCAAATGCCCAAATCATCTACATTACATCACCCACACCCAAATGGGTAATGTTCTGGGACAGGGCGTTACAACTCTGCCCCACTTAAATTAGAGTTTGTCCTCAAAATCATTACTTAGAGCTTGGATACATAACACAATCACAACCACTAGGTGTACTACAACCTTCCCAAAGGCAACTGAACCCAACCCTAGCAGAACTCTCCAAAACCGATGAAGAACGAATCCTTAATCCCATGTAGAAAACCACTTCTACCTTCCCCAAAACCTAAAATCTCAAATTGGCCTGACTCCCCGACAGACCACCCACACTAAACCACTACCACGCCAAATCCTCATCGAATTCCAGATCAAACAAAATGCTTCCAACCCTTGATTATCTTCATGCTTCCATTGGGAAAAAATCACTGACTATATACTGATGTAGAACACTTATACTTGACAAAAGTCTCAGATAAACCTTTGAGTAGAAGATTTGTCCCTGAAACGGTTAGACTATGACGAGAGTTGTGCAACATGGTCAAATCAATTACTTTGAGATTATTTTATCCAAACTGCAAGTGACTTAGCAGATTCCCCGAATAACAAGCGACTCCACCCACGAATTCCAAATCAATAATACTTCCTGACTCATCTTGCTTCACCCTAACTGCTTTTTCAAAAGGAACCGAGACCTCCCCGGTCCCAACATACTTGCCAACTCACTGATTAAACAGACTCCTGCCTAGTTGCTGAGTCAAAAGACACACACAGTCACCCCATACGATTTCCGAAAGAATGCCTCATATGGCAATAGTGTCTTGTGAGAACAAGAGATCTGATGCGTAGGGATAAGTTTTGAAAACTTAAACCTTGAGTTAATGCTTAAGATAAATGTTTGCTTGCTAAGGAATGTTCCAGTCAAGTCTGGCAAGACCAGTCAAGTATGAGTTAATGTGTTCAACAAAATATTCAATACATAAATGAAGTGTGATAAATACGATCAATATAAAGATAATAAATGAAGAACAAAGAGAATGTTTTAGTATATGACTTTAAGAGACTAGAAGGTGAAGAAAGTTGAAGTAGTGCTAATATGCTTGAATGATCCGTTTATTGATTTTTCATAGAAAACTCCTATAAATTGGAGGATACAATGCATCGTACAAACCAATTACATACATAAGACTAGATAATAGAGTTACTCCAGACACTCTGATTATCTAAGTTTGACAAAGAGATCTAGTCCTATGATATGTAACATCAAGCTAACTGAACAATACAATTAATACAAATGGATAAAACACTGATTCAGATAAGATAACATTCCGGACACAACATCAATTTCAGAATGCCTTTATTTTGGTTCGGTACACAAACTCGTCTCTTCCGGACTCAAGCTTTACTTCGGACTGCAACCTGATTTCGCACCATCTTCTATTTCGAAACTAAGACTGACTTCGGAACTTTGAAAGGTTAGAGATTGCTAGAGGTTCACTTTCAGGTTCCAATAATCTCCCCCTAAGTGAACTTAGCAATCAGGTTAGCTCACTTTGCTTCTTCCTTGATGAACATGTCGGCTCTGAAGAACCAATCTATGACTTCGATATACCACTACAATTGACTCACAATTTTGGCTTTGATATGTTCAAGAGCATCAGACCTGGATGCACGACTGACGAAATTTTGAAGAGCCCTAGTAGGAACTAGGTGTTTGTCAAGGACACGAAAGAAGTCCTTTTTTGTCTTTCTTGTTTTGTAAACAAACCCTAGAACCGATTCATCAATGGGTTGTTTAGCTAGCAGCTCTACTTCTAGTAGAACATAGTCGATTTTGGCAAGATACATTTTAGTTCCGAACAAGTGTGCCAGCTCACAGTCGCATCGACAAAATTCAACAACATAATGCTTAAGGAAGCTTATGGCAGCATGATAAGCACCCATGATGAGATCATCATTTTGAACACTCCGAAGATGTGCAACAATGGTCAGAACGTTGTTCGGATTTATTGCATGAAAATCAACATCAATAATGGTGTGGTATGTTGGTTTATTCTGGATGATATGATACCAGAACAGTACACAATTGAGTTTGGATTTTTTCAGGATCTTCCTTCCAAACCCAGAGATCTTTGTTATCCTCTTCCTTCACCACACTTCCTTTTGAGGTTGTCTATTCTTGGAGTAGAAGGTTTTTAGTCTTTCACGCTCAGTCCAGATAAGCAGCTTCGGGTTATCTTTGGGGTGAAGAGGAGCAAACTTGGTATAGTACTTGATGTACCGAGAGAGAGGGATATCGAGTTGTTCCAAATCATTTGTAGGAATGTCATAGTATATGAAGGGTACCATGTCTAAGTCTTGGAGGATTCCTTCTTGGCATAGAGGAGAGATACCCCTCATAGGATCAGGATTGTCTTTGAGCACCTGAATCCCAATGCTTTCCTCTAGCGATAGATTGATTTCCTTCTGAGACCATCTTGATTTAGGCATTGATGGAGGTCTGAAGTAGTGATCTTGATAGCTTTCAGTGATGGGATTCTTGGCCTTGTTGAGTGCAGAGATTATATGGTTTATATTTTCATTAATGGTGTATTTCGGAGGAGAAAATTTAATACGTTCTTTCGGAATTTCGTGTGGAGTCTGGAGGGGAGAACCTTCATCAATCGGAGCAATCCTTGGAGCAGGAATTGGTGGCAGCATGGATGAAGTGGCCC
Source organism: Lactuca sativa (assembly GCF_002870075.4). NCBI lineage: Eukaryota > Viridiplantae > Streptophyta > Magnoliopsida > Asterales > Asteraceae > Lactuca > Lactuca sativa. The sequence goes on along the minus strand of NC_056627.2, from coordinate 210,833,384 downwards.
GGAAGGCATCAACCATGAATTTGGTTTTAGCCTTATCCATTTGAATACTTCTTTTAAGGACTTCTAGCAGTTTAGTTGACCAAGAGACTGCAGACCAAACTCTTTACTCTTCCTCCGTAAGCACCTTAGTTGGGAACTTCCTTAGAGCTTGGATACCTAACACTCCTTTTGTGATAACTGAATCTTCATCATCAAAATCATTGCCATCATCATCTTCTTGAAGTCTGGAAAGAACTTGGACTTCATCATCAGAATTTTCATCTTCATCTCGGAGCTGATATTCCAAGGAAGTTTTCCATGGTTGACTTGGGCCTTCTCACCCTCTTGCAATGGTGGACCTGGCAACCGGAGCAAGCACAAAAGATTCCTTTAAATATGAAAATTTCTCAAACACCTTATGAAAGCTGGTGTTGAGTTGAAGTGTGAGGGTGTCATAAGCTTCAGTAGTGGGAACCTGAGCTTTGAGATGATTGAACAACTCTTGAAGGATTGATAACATTTCATCAAACTTTTTGTTCGAAACATACACGATGTTCCAACAGGCTCTGAGAAGCTTGATGATGACTTGTTGCATTATCGAATTCATTTCTTCCTTCTTCTGGATCTCTTTCTCTAGTCGCTGAATGTGTTTCTCATGACAAACCTGAGTTATCTTAATGAGGTCACTGGTAGCAGCGACTAAGTCATCGTGAACCTTCAACATCTGGGTGATGGTATCCAAGTGGTGATCGACAGAAGATCATATTTTTGTTTAACTTCTTCGAGAGTGTGTTTGAGCCTGAGAGAGATAAGTTGGTCAAGTTGAGCTTCACGGTCAGCAGCAGACCGTTCGGACTTGTTGGCTTCAGACATGGATTGGAGAATGGCATCTAGTTTTGAATCCAGTCCGGAAACTTTTTCATCTATCTTGGTGTTGAGTATGGCTACTGATTCTTCTAGCGAATTCACCTTCTTCATTGTGTCAGAGACATTGGATTCGATATCCAGGAGCCCAAACGGATCAATGTAGTTCCCTGCAGAGGATCTAGTGTCTGAGTTGGAGTTCGAAGGTTTGTTTTTGTGGGGTTCCGGATTGACTGGATGAACTGAAGGACCAGGCTTGTTGGTAGCAGCATCATCATGAATTTACTGAGTGGATTTTGATTCATGATCATGAGTAGATGAAGAGGATCTGAAATCAAAAACAGATTTTGATGAGGATGGCTTGGAGTGAAATCGAACAGTAGGAATCACATGAGTGTCAGCAACAGTTGCACCATCGTAATTCAGCAGCACTTCTTTTAAAAGTTCGTCATTCGAATTGGAATGAATAGAAGTATGAGGTGGAGTCTTGGGAGTTTCTCTGGAAGTGAACTCAAGATCAATATTATCGTCAGAAGGAGCAATAAAGGGTTGATTGCTCTGAATGGATCTATTCCTCATTGCAATCAAGGTAGCTTCAACCTGAGATCGAGTGCGCTTCGGATGCCGTGTGTGATCCCTGTCAACATAATCTTCGCATTGTGGGTCATTAGTATCTAGTTGACTTGTACCCTTCCTGGGTATCAGACCAGTTCTAGCACAAGAGGTTAGAGGGACTGCTCTAGTCTCTGAGTGCTTGGCGTCCGGAACATGGGTTCCAGAGTTTGTGTGTGTGTGTAGAAAGAGATAGGATATCAAATGCGACACGTGGGTGAGTTTCAGGGGGTGCAAAGAAATTTTTTCAACACCAACATCACCTTGTTGGGATGGTGTGGGTGGATTATTAGCAGATTCCTCGTGAGTGTGTGCAAGTGGTTTTGAAACATCGAGGGGTACCTCGGATAAGTTGGTTGGTGGGGTGATAGGATGGCCAGAGTCATCAGGATTTTCATGGGGTCCATCCTATTAAGATGTATAGATGACTTTGCTTCTCTTTTTAGGCTTTGGCTTCGAGGGAGAAGTCTTTCTCTTAGCTGACTTCTTAACCTGTCCTATGGACGAGGTTGGTTTGGCCACTTCCGGAATGGGCATAATGGGAACTTGGGTAGACTGTGTTGGGTTGTATACAATCGATTTCTCCAAATGTTTCTTAAGATGAATGGATCCGGAAGGAATTCGGGCTAAGATATGTTCTGGAAAACGTCGGACAGGTCCAAAAGAAGATTGGTCTGAAATACAGTAATGCTTAATGGTTTTAAAAGAGACATATACCTCTTTCAGAATTGTTGCAACCGGAATCGGTTCAGACCTTTCTTTGTAGAGCTCTTGGATCGTAAGGGCCCAAAACCTAGGGTTGGAAATCTCATTTTCCTTCCTTTTGATGGTAAGTATCCGGAAGTCTTGCCATAAGACTTCAGGAAGATCCACAACATTGTTGCCTCCGGAGTAGATACTGTACACCACATACAGCAAATCCTTGCTTAAGGTGTCTGTACCAATGTGCTTTCCAGACAGCCCTCGTATGATAAAGTGCATCGACACAATCCAGAGACCAGAAACGGATGAATTCTTGAATTCTTTAGCTTTGTACTCCTGATCGTAGCCAATGTGTTCCAAGAATTGCTGAAATTCTTCGTTGGTTGATTCTTGAACCTTAAAACCCTTGGGGTTTTCTTTGATGCCTATTGTCCTATGAAATGCTGATTTGTGAATGGGAACAATGTGATCACCGGTGATTTTGGTTTCAAGAACATTATTGAAGATTCGAATCCTTGAGAACGCAATGTGAAGAAGGTTAAGTGGAAGAGGTGGTTCTGGATTTTTATAAGAGGGATGCAGATGGGATGATGTGCGATGAACTCAATCATCACACGAATTGGTTTGTCGAAATCCATGGGGTTTAAGGAGAAAAGTTGTGTGGTATCCCTGAGAAAAGGTTTAGTCGAAATTGAAGACAATGATCCTTTGGATGATTTTGTCACACCCCAAAACCAAGAACGGCGGAAACGTTCTGGGGCGGAGGACGTCATGTATAATATCAACAACAATGTAAAGTAGTAAACAAGCAACAACATCATCCATTGCATTAATAATATAATTATTATACAAATGTGTTCTGTCAAATTTTGATAAACACTAAAGCATAAATCAAAATGAAAGATAAGTCTTGAACAAGCTCCATCTTCCTTTCTCCTTGCATCGGTACCTGTCTATGATGACCTGAGGATACAAGTAATTTTGAAAGCGAGTATCAGCTTTGAAGCTGGTGATATCATAAGTATTTAGTGTCTTAATTTGTATGTAAGTATTTGTAAGTATATGTATTGTAAGTATTGAAAGTGTATATGATATGTAAGTGTTTGAAAAACCCTAGAATCCCTATGATTCCTACTAGTATATGAAGGTGTCTTCTACCAAGACCTAACTGTTCTGAATGTAGTCTTCTAACAAGACCTAACTGTTCTGAATGTGTGTCTCTTGTAAGAGTATGTATGTTCCCAAGTATAACTATCATTATCCAAAAATATAGTTTCTACATTACTGTGCGTCGTGTGAAAGTTCACGAAGTGAATGTAATGGGAAAATGAAATAGTACTATGGTGCAGTGCTATAAGAGCTACTGTCGTACTAACTACCTTAAACCGGATTTATATTAAGGCATTATGTGATAAATTGCACCATACTATCGACTAGTAACAACGACATAATGAATGGTCGTAATAACGGAATGACGTTTGGCACCCGCAGACCTGCAGGTCCGGCTGTAGCTAGCAGCAAGGTGTAGGATTGTTAATCCAGTATAGATCTATACGCAAACTCACGCTCTCCCTCCAAGAGACTCTGGCTACAACTCGAGTCATGACATTTAAGTCATGCTCCGATTTAAATCACAATAATTAACGTATTCTTGTATATGTAATGCAATGAACTGTTCTAGTTGTAATGTACGTGCTCTCTACCTAGCAAGTATAGTAATGTAATGAACTGTTCTAGCTGTAATGTACATGCTCTCTACCTAGCAAGTATAGTAATGTAATCATCCTAGTATAGTTGTATACGTAATGTACTATAATGTTCTAGAAAGTATTGACTCATGAATGAACTGACTCATTGTATGATATCGCGTTCTAGTAATTGTTTTAGTATCATCCTAAACTACCCATATGGTAGTTTACTAGTAATCTAACTGGTACGTATGAACATGGATGTATACCCTTGCTACCCAAGGGCATATGATGAATTGGAAGGACCTTTTATGACTATACATGTACACATGATATATAACTAATATTTAAACGACCTTCGGACGAGTACCCGATATCCCACCAGACCACATCTCAAGCGCGAAAAGGAAATAGGGTGGATAGCCTTCCTAAGTCTTTTAAATATTTCTTATATAACTATACATATAGAGGCATGCAATTTATAATATAAAAGCATAATAGGTTTTGTAAGACATTTGAAACAGAAATATTATTTTAAGAAAAGATCGACTTGATGTCAATCTATAAAACAATTTGAAGGCATAAGTTTGATAAAACAGTTTAAGTATAAGGAAACATTTGTTTGAAGCATAGTTGTAAATAAGTTTGAAAGGTAATGTACAGAGTAAGATGCACAGTGCAATAAGCAGTTTAAAACATAGAAAATGTTTATAAAAATCATTTGAAGGAAACTGTTTGGTAAAACGGCTAATGAGTAGCCAAATCATTTGAATGTTGTATATCAATCACATGTGATTGATTTAATAACTAGCATAATTCTACTTATTAATCACATGTGATTGATATAAGAAGTAGCATGATTCTACTTGTATCCCCCCCCCATAAAACATTTAAAAATAGTTTAAAACATTAGTTAAGGGGTATGAATTCACCTGCAGTAAGTGACTGGAATTGAACGGACTGTTATCGTACGGAAGGATCGGACAAGTGCTTGGTGTCAAGTGAAGACTTAGACAGACACAATGATCCTAATTACATATGAAAACATATGTATATAAATAATTAGTGATTAAAACACTAATTATACAAGTATAAACATTTAAACGCGAGGAAAACACTTTTGGTCAAGTGCTAGGAGGCTAATGGGTTGCAACAAAGGAGTGCAATGCCCCTAATGGGAGTTTAAGGTCTAATGACCATAATCTTTGGAGTTTACGGCCCAGGGGAGTAAACTCCTGGCTGTAAACTCTCAACCAAGGCTCTAAATGGTGCTTAGAATTATTACGACTCTAGTGGTGAATTGTTTCAAGGCTATAACAAGTGTTTGGGTACCATATTAACTCCTTTGGAGAGTTTACGGCCCATAGACCATATTCCCTTGGAGTTTACGGTCGTAAACTCCCTTGGGAGGGTTCTTATGGTGTTTTCAAGTGTCCAACATTTCTAGGTAAGGACCTATGTTGGGTGCTAGGCATAAGGAAGGAGTTAGGGTGTCATTTGACACCTTTATAGGGGTTTACGGCCCAAGAGTTTATTTTGGCCGTAAACTCCTTTTTCCTTGTGATTCCTTATGTTTTCTTGGCTTTAAACACTTTAGGGTACTTGTCCTAATTGAAGTCTAAGCTTTAGGAGGTGTCTCAAAGCATTTTTGGCATGTTCAAGGGAGTTTACGGCCTAAGATATTCTTGGGCCGTGAACTCCCAAACTTGGGTGATTCTAGGTTGATTTCATGTCCCTAAAACAAGTAGAATACTTTCTAGGCATTTGTTTAAGGCTATGGAGGACCCTAGGCACACTTTGGTGCCCTTACTTAGTGTTTACGGCCCAAGAGCATTTCCTTGGCCGTAAACTCCCTTTAAGGGGTGTTCTTGGTTGTTTTTGTTGGATTAGTGTCTAAGTCCATAACTATTTTGGTATGTACTTGACCCATGGTGCATGGTCCTTTTGGGTTGCCTTCACCAAAGCAACTTGATAGGATGAATTATGAAGAGAAAGGATTAAATATGATTTATTAATATATTATGGGGATAATATATTAAAGGAGAAATCATATTGTTTAATTAATATTAGTCAAGAATTAATTAGTATTTAGTTTTGTGACTAAAAGAGATTAATTAAACTTAAGGGACTGGAATTGTAATTATAAGATAATTGCAATTTGGGCCATGGATTGCCTTGAATCAAGAGGTGGACGAATTCTATGGGGAAAGCCATAAGGAAATCGTCCATGGGCTTGTTTAAAGGAGTCTATGGGTTGCTTAGGGCTTAAGCAACCAAATTAGGGTTTCCTTGTTAGATAACCCTAATAGTCTCACTATATATAGAACCCTTAAGGCTCAAAAACATAGGACAAGCAACCTTCTAGAGTTTTCACATGGTTTTGGGCAGCCTCCATCCTCTCTCCTCTTCATCCTCTTGCTTATGGTGTTTGTGAGCCATTAGAGGAGTGACACTTGTGACTCTAAGCCTTCCAAAGTCAATTCAAAGAGGAATCGGGATTGTTATTGCTACATAACAATCAAGGTAATATCATAAACCTAATTATATGTTAATATTGATTTCCATATGCTAGAATTAGGGTTTATAGTCTTGGATTCAAAGCATGTACAATAGAGAAACCTAGATCCAAGCATTAGGGTTTGTATGAGCACATTGGATGTCTTATGACCAAAACCCATCAGTGGTATCAGAGCCTAGCTTGGTTTAAATTGTATTGATGCATTGTATAACTGGAAAATTCGTTTTTTGGGTTTCTGGAGGCTGGACTCGCCGAGTCCATGGCTGAACTCGCCGAGTCAACTCGTCAGATGGAGGGTATTTCGGGATTTCTTGCTGTTTTTTTTATGGATAGTTACCTTATCATGATAGATCAATATTAATCCGATTATATGATATATTTGACTATAATTTTGATCTAATTGAAGATATTTATCAATTAATAAGATAATTGTTTCCTTATGTGATAATTGATTAATTATTTTGAGTAAATTGATAAATTGTTTTGCAAGAAATCATTAAATAAATCAAATATGGATAATTGTGTGATTAATTTTTAATTTAGATTATTTGTTATTTGATCCTTGTTGTTATGAAAAGTTTCATATTTTGCCCTTTAGGTTTTATAGTTTAAATTTGAACCCAAAAGTTTTGTTGTTTTGAAATTTAAATAATTGAAACCCTAATGTTTTGAAAAAGGTTTCAAAACTTGCCCTCAAGTTTTGGAATTTAAATTTTGATTAAATGGTTTAATTTTGATGTATATTTAAATTCTAAACCCTAATGTGTTGAAATGTTTCAAAACTTGCCCTCAAGTTTTGGAATTTAAAAGTTGATTAAAAGTTTAATTAGGAATGTTAAATTCTAAAACTCTAGTATTGTTTTGAAAAAGTTCAAATCACACCCTTATGGTTTTATTAATTAATTAAGGTGTATAATTAAAAGAAGTTTAATAAATCCATAAAAGTTTAGGTTTACAATTTAATTAAATTAAAAGTATAATTGTTAAATTAGACCATCTAGTATTTTAAAAGTATATAAATACACCCTATACTATATATATAACATTAAAGGTATAAAATTATATATATGTATGAGTAAAAGTCAGTCTTACCATTAGTAGGCCTCATTCACGAAGCTGGGCTATAAGGGGTGTTTAAGGAAATTGCCTATAAAATGGCGATTGAATGGGTATCCACTCTTACCCACCGCACTCTTGACTAGTGGAGGGTCGTTAGCCGAACGGGTAGGATAGGACAAAACCTTCCATTATAAGTATAATGAAGTATAAAAGTAACTAAATGTTTTCATAAAATTCCCAATCTTAGTTACTTAGGCAAAAGTGAATTGATGCAATTCCATGAAATTACACTTTGTGCCCTTGCAAAGACGTTAGTGGAGCGTGTGTGGTTTACCGGCACACTAAATGGTTCTAAGCAAAGGTAGCAAAGGGTGACTCAATGTTTGTCATAGTTCGGTGGAGCGTGTGTGGTTTACCGGCACATCGAATAGGTGACTGTAACATGTGAGGGCACCATGTAGTTTGCATGGTTATTCACACCCGCTTTGTGATCCTCGGCATCCCAGTCACAAACAAGAGGGGCATATCGAGATTTAAACATGCCATTGAAAGTTCAATGAATCTCAAAGGATATAGGAGTTTTCATAGATTTAAAACTTAAATTCTTTTTCATTTTTCATGGTGGAAATTAGTGAATCGTCATTCACTTACCTTCAAATGTTCTGCAACTTGGGTTACGGCATCCCTCTCCCGAGTCGGAGAATATTGTGTTGGGTCCTAGCCTTAGTATCTCATTTGGGTGATTTACTAAGGACTCAATCAATCAACTAACTTGAATTCGTTTTCTCTCGTTTTGTAGATGTCAAAGTTTGACAACTATGGTCTTCACAAATCCCGTGGAACAAGCATTTCACATGAAGATGATATTTCACGATTCAATCAAGGAACAAGAGATCATGCTTCACTTCCTCCTCCTCCTCAAATTATTCTCCCTAACCCACAAGTTCAAAAGCTTGAAAAGTTCAAGATCACTCAAGCCCTTTTGACAAGTAAACATAAAGAAGGAAAGCCGGTGTGTGCACACGTCCTAGGGATGAAGTCACACATTGATACGTTAAGAATGTTGGGATCCATTGTCTATGAAGAGATGGCTGTTCAGTCACTTCCTAAATCATATAGTGAGTTCGTAAGAGAGTACTATATGATGAACTGCGACGTGACCCTTATAGATCTCACCTATATGCTTATTGCTGCTGAATCAGCAATGATTTGGCGCAATAAAAAAGCAAAGTTTATCGGTGAATCTGCCTTCAAGAACTCTATGGATATAGACAATGGCAACAAAAGACATGCTATGATCGAAAAGTTTGATGCCATGTTCCAAAAGAGTCAATTTGCTTTTATTGCCAAGAGAAAGGGCATTGGAGACGAAGCTGCCCGATTTACCTAAGAGATCTAAGAGATGGGAGAGTCGAAACGTATGGCTCTAATTTAGGTAAAATCCATTAACTAACTCTTTTAAGCTTCATTCTAGATTCTAAATACATAATGTGATAAGATTGCAATTAATGTTTTGTAGAATCGAAGAAAAGAAAGGAAGCCTAAGGGAAGAAGTGAGCAGAATCTAACCATGAAGGAATGGATTTAGATCGCATTTCTCGAAGATTAGATTCTTGAGCTACTACTTAGAGTTAGAATTAGATTGCTAAGAAAGATGTATTAGCATAAGTTTTTCAATGAGTTGCATTGTAAGGACAAATTTTTCCGCAATAAAATAAATTTTGATTTTAAATTTTATTTATTTATCCTTACAATGGCGTGTATGAAAAATTGATGTTAAAATGTTTCTATAATGGATTTGGTTCTTATTATGTTATTTATGGAAAGTCGAGAATTTACCAAATAGGGAGAGTTTTTCATCGCCCAAATTTCAATTGGACAGAAATTTGGAATCAAGCAACTTGGTTGCACGATGAATGAGAAATTTCATATTTGGAAATTAGACTAATTCGTTGACAAGTTGTCAAGTGAAGGACTTGGAAATCGAGTACAAAAAGTTGCATGCTAATCAAGTCCACCATTAAAGTAACAATGATATTCGTCATGATTTACTAAAGGTTTAGTAAATATGATTATACTTATAAGATTAAGTGTAATTCTGAATTGATTGAAAAGGTTTAAATCAATAGTAGAATGAATAAGAAGAATCAAGTAGGCAAAAAGATAAAAGTTTCTCCATTCTAAGAAGAAGGGAGAGTACCTTTTATGCTTTATGATAGGTCTTAATGATTAAGAACCATATCTTAATTGATCCTCTAAGTGAGTCTTAGTACAATTGTATGTTTAAGAAGAGGAATCAAGAATTGAAGAAATGGTTAAATCAAAAAGTCAATCATACTTCGTTCCAAAAGAAGTCTTAGAGTTAAAATTGTGACAATGAGTGACAAGTATTAAGAAGGTTTATAACATTCATCAAATGTGGAAAGTTGTGATGTCTTGGATAAGACAAAGACCAACTAGGACCAATTTATAAAATAAGCTACACTAACTCTTGAATATTTGTTTGTCAAGAAATGTTTTGACAAGAGAAGCTTATATGTCAAGGAGTCAGTGGGAGTCTTAATGGTCGTGAAAGGTTTCAAGAACAAATCAAATAAACCTTAACAATCATCACTAGCACACGAGTTGAGGTTTACAACCCATCGTGTTCACATTATTTTGTTTCTATGCCAATCCAATCGAGTTAATTATGCATGTGAGTCCTATGAGTTCTCATTTGAATGCATAAAAGGCAAGGACCTTGATCAATGAAAAGTACATTGATAAGAAAAGGTGAGCTGCTTAACTACTTGGAAGACATGGTGGGCAGCTGTGCTACCATAAGGCAAGAAATCGAGATTAAGAAAGTTCGATCCATATGAGTTTGAATTTGTCGTAAAATTTGGTTTTGACAAATTCACATGGATAGCAACAAATACACCATTTAGATCTAAGTGTCATAAGATTTCCTCCTTCATGAAAATGATTGTGAGGAAATGCCTTCATGAAAATGATTGTGAGGAAATGCATTCTCAAATTCGATTATGGTTACGGTATCCCTTTCCATAATTTGAATTGTGAGGTTTGGCAATTAGTCTTAAGTGTTTAGACTCACATATGAACTATCGAAGGCAAAGGTGTATAAGTAGCCTTGATAAAAGATTATCAAAGCACTAAGTATGAGAAACATGAACTTAAGAAATTCAATAAGCATTGGTTTTCTGAAAGTTAAGATGTTTATGAATACATGTCGAAGCTAGTGGGAGCATAAGTGTTATGTTTTATAATAATCATCATGATAGTGGGAGCATAAAAGTTATGATTGTATGATTATTAAGGAAAGTATTGCAAGGTTAGCAACACTAATTATAGAAAACAAGAGTCATACTTTGCAAAGTTGTAAGAGTTGAAAGGTTGTTTTGCTATAATTAAGGGAGAGAATATTATGCTTCATTTCAAATCTAAAGGATTAGGTTGAGAAATGTTAATAAACTTAGTCAAAGGTACATAGTGTGTTCTTAAAATTTCGATTATGATTACGGCATTCCTCTTCACAATTCGAATTTTGAGAACATAGCAAATAAAACATTATGCGTCGTGATACGCTTCGGGTATAGGATCGATTGCAAATGCTTTAATGTTTGACCATTCTAAAATTTTCCAAATGTCTAGCGCATTTAGAGGGGAAAAGGACTAGAATCGATTTTGACTAAAATAATTAAACAACTATCAAAGGACAATCCAAAGTTTGACGAGGATTGGTCACTTGTGAGTAGTTGGAAGCATGATATTGGATGGACCATATCGACATTATTATGAATAGAAAAGATTCTATTAAAAATGAGTTGTCATATGGAAAATATGGAAGCGTGTCCATATTGGGAATTGAATATTGAAAATGTATGTCTAGATTAGAAACTTTTATGCAAAAGGATGTTCAAAGGAATGTACTTTGAGTGAGAGACATCATATCTAAGGAATTGTCTTGTAACAATCTCCGATAGAGGACTTTTTAATATCATTGGCAATAGTCTTTGTGACTTTGGTGCAGTGACATTACGAAAGGATAGTTGCATAGAATGTTAGAATCTAGCATATTCTATAAGTAACAAGAATTTGATATTCGTTAACTTATGAAAAATGGATTTGGAGTTGTGAAATGAGAAGGATTGGAAATGTGTTCAATGTGATCTATTTCACAAAGTAAGAACCATAGGTAAACATTGTGTGCATGCTAGGAGCATGGGACAAGTGTTGGAATTCAAGTAAGAAGTTGATTACCCGAAACGACAAATAATGAGTAATCAATATGGTGATAAATAAAAGGTGTTTTATTTATACTCAAAGGTTTGAGGCCATATGGGATTAGTATTATTCTTGTGTTTCACATTTGCATGTTTTGACTTCCAGAATAATTGAGTTTATTAAAAATAATCGAATTATTCGAACGGGCCACAGTCGTTCATATGTTGGAAGTAGATATGAATTAAGACTGTCGTGAATTGGTGTGTGGAATGTCTAGAAAAGTGTTAGACATAAGCAAGTGTTTGCTGCAATGTTCATGAGTGCTTACGAATATGATTTGAGCATTGGATTAAACCCACGCTCACTTGGATCAGTCCATGGATTGTATCACGAGTGATTGGTGAGACGATAACATATTATATTCTTGAAACCGAGATATGTGAGTTGTATCTTGCAAATCGGTTGCACATTGATAATATGTAAACGCACTAGTAACTTGGTGTTATAAAACATATTGTTGTGTGTGAGTCGGTGCGTGAGTGCAAGCAAGCATTGTATCAAAGTTTATCCGTTCCTTTTATTCAAAGTAGGATAAAAGCGATATCTTTGGGCCCCTCGATGGTTTAGTGATGACAAACGTAAATGCTCGGCCAAGCTAGGGCTAATTTGATTTGTTCAATTAGTTTGTCGTCATAAATCAGAAATCGAGAAGTAGTACAAAGAGAATGATTTGAAATCATATCTCATATGATATCTAGAATGGAGGAATATATGATCCCTTATCTAAGGACACGCGTATCTGATAGGATCAGAGTTGACAGCGGATTTGGAAAGCTACAATTGCAGATCCGGATCTGAAGTCATACACATAGTAGTTATTAGACTTATCCAAGTGGGAGACTGTTGGGTTAGTGTCTAAGTCCATAACTATTTTGGTATGACTTGACCCGATGGTGCATGGTCCTTTTGGGTTGCCTTCACCAAAGCAACTTGATAGGATGAATTATGGAGAGAAAGGATTAAATATGATTTATTAATATATTATGAGAATAATATATTAAAGGAGAAATCATATTGTTTAATTAATATTAGTCAAGAATTAATTAGTATTTAGTTTTGTGACTAAAAGAGATTAATTAAACTTAGGGGACTGGAATTGTAATTATAAGATAATTGCAATTTGGGCCATGGATTGCCTTGAATCAAGAGGTGGACGAATTCTATGGGGAAACCCATAAGGAAATCGTCCATGGGCTTGTTTAAAGGAGTCTATGGGTTGCTTAGGGCTTAAGCAACCAAATTAGGGTTTCCTTGTTAGATAACCCTAATAGTCTCACTATACATAGAACCCTTAAGGCTCAAAAACATAGGACAAGCAACCTTCTAGAGTTTTCACACGGTTTTGGGCAGCCTCCATCCTCTCTCCTCTTCATCCTCTTGCTTATGGTGTTTGTGAGCCATTAGAGGAGTGACACTTGTGACTCTAAGCCTTCCAAAGTCAATTCAAGGAGGAATTGGGATTGTTATTGCTACATAAAAATCAAGGTAATATCATAAACCTAATTATATGTTAATATTGATTTCCATATGCTAGAATTAGGGTTTATAGTCTTGGATTCAAAGCATGTACAATAGAGAAACCTAGATCCAAGCATTAGGGTTTGTATGAGCACATAGGATGTATTATGACCAAAACCCATCAGTTTTCTAGCCTCAAATGATCATACATATTATCCTAAACTAGTTGCCTAACAAGGAATTGGGACTAGATGGCCTTTAAGCTTCATTTTGGAGTTTAATCCCCAAGAACATTCTTGGGCGGTAAACTCCCGTACCTCATATATTTGACATATAATCTATGTTAATAAGCATAAAACAAGCATTATAACACAACTAGAGAAGTGTACTCACGATTTGGGATGAAAACCCGAAGATCCGTGAGAGAGAACGAATTTTCTCTAGGTTGAATTGTGAATAATGAATGAATTTAGTTTAGAAATCTATTTATAGTCCTGAAATATTTTTAGCAGAAAATATTATTATTCCTGGAACGAACTCTAATGTCCTAGAGTCTTGGAATAACAGTGTTGCACAAAACCCTAGTGCATCCACTCTCCTAATATCTTCTTAAGTGTAAAATCCTGAAAACTGCCAAACTTATACTCGAAATCAGAGTTTTCACTGTAACCGTTCTAACTTCTATTGGATTGAAATGGTTTGTTCAAAATGGAAATTTCGGGTTGTCACATCATCCCCCTGTTAAAGGGAATTTCGTCCCAAAATTAGAATTTAGGCAAGGAAGTATATACGAATGATCGAGTCGTGAGGAGGAAACTCCCTAATCGATTTGTTCTAGCGTACCTAAGTGAAATCGGGTTCTCGGTTGGCATTCCAACGAACCTTCACTAACTGGCGATGGCGTTGGTTCATCCGCTTGACCTCTCGGTCGAGGGTCACTATGGTTCTAATACGAAGGAGAGGATCTCGAAGAGTGGACTTGCAAGAGTCCTAACGGAAAGGCATGGTTTCACGATTGAGATGCGAAGAGTAGAATGTATGTTACTGAGTTCGCGGAGTAGGTCTAGTTTGTGCGAGGCGCAGGACCGATTCTGATAAGAATCTCGGAGGTCTTGTCTATCTTGGATTTAGCTTTCCACGCTTTACGAAGCGTATTAAGCCATTCCCAGAGTGAGTTATCCTAAAGAACTTGGTCACTCACTTGGAATTTCAAAGGTTCCTTTTCTTGCCTAACTTTCCAATCAAAGGCCACCCCTTGCTGGGTCAAAGTTGTACGAGTTTCTGTAGCTTGCGAGGAGTTCGGAATGAACTAAGGCGGTAGGTCAGTAAGACCTAGAATTTGGCGAAAGACTGTCGGCGTCTCTGGTGTCGATAAATGCTCAACGGTTTTGACAAATTGAAAGAGTGCTCATAATTTCTCACATTACTAACAGTGTGTCATAGAAATTTGACTCTTCAATTTCAAAACTCGTGTCTAGAGAACTTCGCTAAAGTTCCTCTGTAGGAAATGTTTCCCTGGGTTTTCTTCTTACTACGAGGGTAGATAAGTAAGTCATTACATGGAGAAATGACGAATTGATCCAAGTAAGAAAAGCGCACCCTATTCATTTAGCTCATGAAAACTATGGGCGTATTGGTCCTATCCGAAGGGTATCACTACGGACTCGAAGTGTCCGCATCGAGTTCACGAGATAGTCTTCCGGAAATCTTTCCCTAACACTCGGACTAGTGATATTCGAATCTCAGGTCCATTCCTGAAAGTAATTCTTTCCTTGAGTTTGCTCAACCATTTCATCTATGTGAGGCAGAGATAACGATTTCTAATGAAAATCTTGATGGAGTCCTCGATATCCGAGGCACATACGATGCAATCCGTCGATCTTTGGGAGAATAAGACTGGGGTTCTCCAGGGTGAGAAGCCTAGTCTTCTAATTCTCTTTCTGTGTAGTTCGTTAAGTTGTTTGTACTGTTCTGGTATCTCCGTGGGTGTTTAAACTATAGGGCGATCTGTTTACGGGAGTCGTACTGTGTTCTAAGTTTGTTCACATGACGATGTGATTACTCGTAGTCTTGAGCAGTTCTCCGTCCTGAGGTTCATATTAGAATTCATACATGGTTTCACAATCACAACTTCGGGTATACGAGTCGTATATAATTAAGATTGAAAAGGTAGTCGAATAACTGATTCCTCTTTAAGCTCACATCCCGTCGGGGAAAAAGAAGTTAAAGCGGAATCATCAATTCTAAACCTGTAGAAGCTTGATTATATATCACTCTTATGTATACCTTCCTTAGTGATAGATCAATCGCATGAATCCTTGGATTAAACTTGACGTACTGAACGAGTGGTACTTCGGGGATTTCTTCGGGAGAAAAATAACTAAGAGGTACTCCTGGCATAAGTACTTCGGTGTTCTGATATGACGGCATCGCTGGAAAATTGATCTAGAAGAAAGAGATGTACGTATAAGGCTGTTTTCGTGAGGATCAAATCGAATCGAGTCGTATGATAATGTCGAAATCATACCGAAACTTAAAGACATTAGATTTGAACATAAGACGTTTACAGACAAAACACAACCGTGCAACCATGAACAGAGTTACAGTACTTTAGATTTACCACAAGACTATTGCTGTGAATAAGGTATACTACAAAAGAAAAGTATACGCAGCACGAGAATCCCTATACAGGAGGGATCTCGCAAAAGGTAAGACTCTAGTTGCACTAGTTCTGGATAGTTTATAAGTTTGTTACAACAACACGCCTAAGTTACAATAACGAGGGTTTCGGAGTAGGCTCTCCTGCAGCTGTGATCCTGAGAATCTTCCCATCAGCACCCGAGTTCTTTGTTATCGGGCAATCTTTCATGAAGTGCCCCATCTCACCGCATTGGTGGCATGAATGGCTTGTACTAGCCTTGGTGACGGGATTGCGGTGTTTAGCCAGTGTTATGTGGACACGAGTGCCTTCCTCATTACTCCACTTTGAAAACTGCTTCTTAAATCGTTCAGCGTTATAACTAATCTTGTGGGTAGGGTTAGTCCCGATGAAAGGGACTTGAGTGATGGGTCGTGCCGGTGCTCCACAGCCACGAGCATGGTGCCCTATGCTTAGGCAATTGCAACATTGCATCTCATGGCAAGCCCCATGATGATGGAAACTACACTTATCACACTTCGGGAGTTTTCCCTCGTATGGCCTGCTCGGTACGGGAACGGCAGGGATTTCCACTTGCTGCTGTTGTATAGCCAGCTTTTGGGATCTCTTGCGTTCTTTCCGGGCTTGACGCTTTCGTTTCTTGTTTTCTGTTTTTCGGCTTTGCGAGCCTGTGACTGTTACAGCTTGGCGACCTCCTGGATGGATACCACGATTGGGAACTTCATTCCCATCAGCAACATTGACTGTGTTGTTAGCGCTACGGTGCGCAAGGACCGCGGTTACGGCAGCCACCACGGCAGCTGTAACTATTGTTTGAAAGGTAGCGGCATCCATAGGAAAAGCGGAGGTTTCCCTGTTCGACTGATTGCTTCCGGATGATGACATGATTCTGTAACACGAAAGATAAGGATTTTGTGAGCGATTCTGGTTGACCCTGATGTACTTAGATTGTTCATGTAAAGAGTACGACTGTGTTCTCGAAAGTTTGACCTACATCCCTATGATGCAGTCCTAGTACAGAATGGAAGTATGTTCGTGAAGGTTTGACCTACATCCCTATGATGCAGTCCTAGTAATGAGTAAAGGTAAGTTCGTAGAATGGTCTCAAAACGTTTGTTGTGCAAGCCGAGGTATCGTGGGTTGGTGAATAACAAGATCCAACCACTGAAAGAGACTTGGAAATGTCTCCGGATCTACCTTGCTATAGTCTAATGACTTGACTAAAGCAGGTTTTAGATAGACTCCAATGAGAGTATGATAAGAGTACTTGAATGAAGGAAATGACACAGAAGTTAGCCGGCTGTCAATATCTTTGATATTCACGATGTAAAGATTCTGGAAATTGACCTTGTAAAGGTCTTAAATCATATCCACAGAAGATAGTTCCTGACAGCATAAAGACCTAACTAAAGTACTTACGGCACAAGATAATTTCATAGAAAATGCCACATCGGGCATAGACAGAAAACACGATTTCCTTTTTAATAAAGAAATAAAGTAAAGCGTCTAATATTGGCGACGGTCATCCCTATGGTGAACTCTTAGTTTAACCAATTGACGTTCCATGTCAAGTAGGTGTCTTTCGCACACCATCTGGCGTACTCGGAGCTCTATGACTTCGGCTCGTGATTCAGCCAGTGCTTGCAGCAGGGTTTCATGGTTTCTCTCTGATCTCTCATGAGCATCTTCTAGACGAATGGTGCGGAGGGTATGCATTCTCGCATCGACGACAATTTTGGTAATTTGATGTAAGGCTGTCCTGCCTTGAATCTCATTTCGGGCCACTCTGTGGACCAAGATTGGCAGGACTCTATCTGCTGAGCCCCCATTGCTCATGTTGTACAAGCTTCGGTCGCCATCAAATGGCATAGGCTGATCTTGTCCTTGGCTCCATGTTTCCAAGCATTCCACTCACTCAGGGTCGGGCCATGAAAAGCCTGACGAGGGTTAGGAATCGGAAAGGGAGCTGCTCGGGGTAGGTTCTCAACCTCTGGTTCGGAGTTAGCATCATACGAAAGGTATTCATCATGGTGATCATTCAAGGGGATAGGATGATCATTCTCTGGTTCTTCTCCAAACTAACCAGTTATGACCTCATTCGGAAGATACTGGTTGCCGAGGGGATGGAGTCCAATTATGTTTTCTATGCGAGAATTTAGGGTAAGAGAATAATTATTAGACGAACTATCTAGATAATTATTTAGAAAACCTTCATTAGTTACATCGCTATTTGTGAAGTGCATACTAGCTATGTGTAATCTAAACAGGATAGACCTTCGAATAAGTGATTTTAACTCCAAATTCACACAGAATAGGGGTAAAGCAAAATTTTCACAGATTCTAAGTCTATAACATCCTAATTACATATAGCCTTAGTGTATCCACTTAGCAACTATCAACTTAGTAATGAAGATCCTGTTTTAGTTCTCAAGTATAAAGTACTTATAGTAACACCAAATACTCCTATAGTATTTTTAATTTTAATGTTATGTTCTATTGTTCTCATTGTGGTAGGGTTGCTAAGATTTTAGCATTGTTGCAACCACGCAATTAAACTTAGGCACATGCTAGTCAACCCTCGGATAATATAGGTGATTAGGCGATATCTTCCCAATTCTGACCATATGTCTCTAAGCCCACCAGTGTTGCCCAACAATCGTAATTCTTTTGTATTGTCCTAGTGACACTGATTTTAGTATGAATGCAGGAACATATACTTTACTTAAATATTTTACCATTTAAAGTATAAACTCTTGGTCAGAGTATTTTTAATCCCTTATGTATTTATAGCTAGTATATCTCTTATGGGTTGATATACTTAATTCACTATAAACAATGCTCTGATACCAATCTGTCACACCCCAAAACCAAGAACGGCGGAAACGTTCTGGGGCGGAGGACGTCATGTATAATATCAACAACAATGTAAAGTAGTAAACAAGCAACAACATCATCCATTGCATTAATAATATAATTATTATACAAATGTGTTCTGTCAAATTTTGATAAACACTAAAGCATAAATCAAAATGAAAGATATGTCTTGAACAAGCTCCATCTTCCTTTCTCCTTGCATCGGTACCTGTCTATGATGACCTGAGGATACAAGTAATTTTGAAAGCGAGTATCAGCTTTGAAGCTGGTGATATCATAAGTATTTAGTGTCTTAATTTGTATGTAAGAATTTGTAAGTATTTGTATTGTAAGTATTGAAGGTGTATATGAACTGTAAGTGTTTGAAAAACCCTAGAATCTCTATGATTCCTACTAGTATATGAAGGTGTCTTCTACCAAGACCTAACTGTTCTGAATGTAGTCTTCTACCAAGACCTAACTGTTCTGAATGTGTGTCTCTTGTAAGAGTATGTATGTTCCCAAGTATAACTATCATTATCCAAAAATATAGTTTCTACATTACCGTGCGTCGTGTGAATGTTCACGAAGTGAATGTTCACGAAGTGAATGTAATGGGAAAATGAAATAGTACTATGGTGTAGTACTATAAGAACTACTGCCATACTAACTACCTTAAACCGGATTTATATTAAGGCATTATGTGATAAATTGCACCATACTATCGACTACTAACAATGACATAATGAATGGTCGTAATAACGGAATGACGTTTGGCACCCGTAGAGCTGCAGGTCCGGCTGTAGCTAGCAGCAAGGTGTAGGATTGTCAATCCAGTATAGATCTATACGCAAACTCACGCTCTCCCTCCAAGAGACTCTGGCTACAACTCGAGTCATGACATTTAAGTCATGCTCCGATTTAAATCACAATAATTAACGTATTCTTGTATATGTAATGCAACGAACTGTTCTAGCTGTAATGTACGTGCTCTCTACCTAGCAAGTATAGTAATGTAATGAACTGTTCTAGCTGTAATGTACATGCTCTCTACCTAGAAAGTATAGTAATGTAATCATCCTAGTATAGTTGTATACGTAATGTACTATAATGTTCTAGAAAGTATTGACTCATGAATGAACTGATTCATTGTATGATATCGCATTCTTGTAATTGTTCTAGTATCATCCTAAACTAACCATATGGTAGTTTACTAGTAATCTAACTGGTACGTATGAACATGGATGTATACCCTTGCTACCCAAGGGCATATGATGAATTGGAAGGACCTTTTATGACAATGCATGTAC
This sequence comes from Lactuca sativa, assembly GCF_002870075.4. Taxonomy (NCBI): domain Eukaryota; kingdom Viridiplantae; phylum Streptophyta; class Magnoliopsida; order Asterales; family Asteraceae; genus Lactuca; species Lactuca sativa. Next base: position 210,813,398 of record NC_056627.2, on the reverse strand, counting down.
ACATGATATATAACTAATATTTAAACGACCTTCGGACGAGTACCCGATATCCCACCAGACCACATCTCAAGCGCGAAAAGGAAATAGGGTGGATAGCCTTCCTAAGTCTTTTAAATATTTCTTATATAACTATACATATAGAGGCATGCAATTTATAATATAAAAGCATAATAAGTTTTGTAAGACATTTGAAACAGAAATATTATTTTAAGAAAAGATCGACTTGATGTCAATCTATAAAACAATATGAAGGCATAAGTTTGATAAAACAGTGTAAGTATAAGGAAACATTTGTTTAAAACACATTGTAAATAAGTTTGAAAGGTAATGTACAGAGTAAGATGCACAGAGCAATAAGCAGTTTAAAACATATAAAATGTTTATAAAAATCATTTGAAAGAAATTGTTTGGTAAAACGGCTAATGAGTAGCCAAATCATTTGAATGTTGTATATCAATCACATGTGATTGATGTAATAACTAGCATAATTCTACTTATTAATCACATGTGATTGATATAAGAAGTAGCATGATTCTACTTGTATCCCCCCCCCCATAAAACATTTAAAAATAGTTTAAAACATTAGTTAAGGGGTATGAATTCACCTGCAGTAAGTGACTGGAATTGAACGGACTGTTATCGTACGGAAGGATCGGACAAGTGCTTGGTGTCAAGTGAAGACTTAGACACACACAATGATCCTAATTACATATGAAAACATATGTATATAAATAATTAGTGATTAAAACACTAATTATACAAGTATAAACATTTAAACGCAAGGAAAACACTTTTGGTCAAGTGCTAGGAGGCTAACGGGTTGCAACAAAGGAGTGCAATGCCCCTAATGGGAGTTTAAGGTCTAATGAGCATAATCTTTGGAGTTTACGGCACAGGGGAGTAAACTCCTGGCCGTAAACTCTCAACCAAGGCTCTAAATGGTGCTTAGAATTATTACGACTCTAGTGGTGAATTGTTTCAAGGCTATAACAAGTGTTTGGGTACCATATTAACTCCTTTGGAGAGTTTACAGCCCATAGACCATATTCCCTTGGAGTTTATGGCTGTAAACTCCCTTGGGAGGGTCCTTATGGTGTTTTCAAGTCTCCAACATTTATAGGTAATGATCTATGTTGGGTTCTAGGCATAAGGAAGGAGTTAGGGTGTCATTTGACCCCTTTATAGGTGTTTACGGCCCAAGAGTCTATCTTGGCCGTAAACTCCTTTTTCCTTGTGATTCCTTATGTTTTCTTGGCTTTAAACACTTTAGGGTACTTGTCCTAATTGAAGTCTAAGATTTAGGAGGTGTTTCAAAGCATTTTTGGCATGTTCAAGGGAGTTTACGGCCTAAGATATTCTTGGGCCGTGAACTCCCAAACTTGGGTGATTCTAGGTTGATTTCATGTCCCTAAAACAAGTAGAATACTTTCTAGGCATTTGTTTAAGGCTATAGAGGACCCTAGGCACACTTTGGTGCCCTTACTTAGTGTTTACGGCCCAAGAGCATTTCCTTGGCCGTAAACTCCCTTTAAGGGGTGTTCTTGGTTGTTTTCTAGCCTCAAATGATCATACATATTATCCTAAACTAGTTGCCTAACAAGGAATTGGGACTAGATGGCCTTTAAGCTTCATTTTGGAGTTTACTCCCCAAGAACGTTCTTGGGTGGTAAACTCCCGGATCTCATATATTTGACATATAATCTATGTTAATAAGCATAAAACAAGCATTATAACACAACTAGAGAAGTGTACTCACGATTTGGGATGAAAACCCGAAGATCCGTGAGAGAGAACGAATTTTCTCTAGGTTGAATTGTGAATAATGAATGAATTTAGTTTAGAAATCTATTTATAGTCCTGAAATATTTTTGGCAGAAAATATTATTATTCCTGGAACGAACTCTAATGTCCTAGAGTCTTGGAATAACAGTGTTGCACAAAACCCTAGTGCATCCACTCTCCTAATATCTTCTTAAGTGTAAAATCCTAAAAACTGCCAAACTTATACTCGAAATCTGAGTTTTCACTGTAACCGTTCTAACTTCTATTAGATTGAAATGGTTTGTTCAAAATGGAAATTTCGGGTTGTCACAAATTTCTTCTGGACGATGGATTTGGTGACCTTGGGAGCTGTTTTGATGGGAGTTGAAGAAGCCATTGTTGAGTGAAGATGAATGCTTGAAGAAAAATTAGAACACAGAAGAAGTTTGGGGTTTTGGAGAGTTTAAGCGCGTAAAGGGTAAATGAAGGTTGAATGAGGTTTATATAGGTGATGGAAACGGGTCGGGTTAGGAATGGTAATGATGAGATCCGGATTTGGAAATGGATCGCATTTATTATGTTGTCGTTTTTGGGGATGAGTTGACTAATGACGATGAAAGGTTTCTATGGAACAAAGCGTAGAATGCAAACCATCATACGAAGATGGGATGTTTGCTTTATAGGACGTGTAGACATGGCACAGATTTCAAGGGACAAGATAAACATCTTTTGAAAAGTATCCATTTAAAAATGTATCACCTTAAAAACCTTTGGACTTCCGGATGATTGATTTCGAACAGTATGAGTTCTGGAGGATTATGAAGTGTATTCCGGAACTGAGTGGCCTTAGAAGAAAGTCCGAAATATTTTTGAAATGAAAAAGTTCGGAGTGAAACTTTAAGATGATTTTCAGGAGTAATATTGTGTAAATTCCATAGCCAAATCTTAGAAAGCATTTTTGAGAGAGGTTTTGAAATTTCCGAAGTAAAATTTTGAAAGGATGTCCGAAATGACGGTTTTGGAAAAACAAATCCGGAAAAAATTTGAGAAACATTCCGGAGCAAAGATTTTCAAATTCTCTAAAAAAAAGTGAAATTACAGAGTTAAATGATGAGATATCATTCCGGAATGAAAATTTGAGGGCGATTTCTGAAGCAGAGTTAAGGATGTTCTCGAGCAAAGAATAGAAAGAATTTACTACCATTCTGGATTTGAATTCTAGAAATACTTTATGAAGTAAGTCGGAGAAAAGATTGTGACCAATGTGACTATATTGGTTTTTGAACTTCAAAAGACTTAGGATCTGTATAACTTAACACTTAAATTGGTGGTTAGATAAAACACACATAAATTGATGCAGATTATTCCGAGAGGCAATTGTTTTGAATTCTGAAAGGATTTTGCTTCGAAACCAACAATACTTTCTGATGTTGCCATTAGAGAGTACATACTTCTTGAAAGAATTGAGGATCAGGCATCATCATACCCATTTTGTTTAGAAAACCATTGAACTTGGTTTCGTCAAATGCTTTAGTAAAGAAACCAGCAATTTCATTGTCAGATGGAACAAAAATGAGTTCAATATTGCCATTCAAAACATGATCTTTTATAAAATGGTATTGTATATCAATTTGCTTCATCATTGAGTGTTTAATTGGACTGTGCGAGATTGCAATTGCAATTTGAGAATCTCAATAAATTGGAATGTGTAGAAAGCGGTAACCATAATCCAGAAGTTAAGATTTCATCCAGAGAACTTGAGAGGTACAGCTACCAGCATCGATGTATTCTGCTTCGGTTGTTGAGATAGCAATGCAGTTCTACTTCTTGGATGATCAACTAACCAATCGACCACCTAAAAATTGACAGCCACCAGATGTGCTTTTTCTGTCTAGTTAAAGACCGTCATAGTTTGAGTCTGAATATGCTTGAAGAAGAAAACTCTCATTTGCTGGGTACCAGATTCCGAGATTCTTTGTGCCTTTGAGGTATCTGAATATTTGATTAACAACAAAAAGATGAGACATCTTTGGATTGACTTGAAATCTGGCACACAAACATGTTGAAAACATGATGTCCAGAAAACTTGTTGTGATATAGAGTAAAGATCCAATCATTCCTCTGTACTTCTTTTCATCAAATTCTACACTTGAGGGGTCCAAAAAGATTTTGTGTCCGAAACCCATTGGTACCTTGGCTGAGACACAAGTGTCCATTGAGTATTTTTTTGAGGAGTTTTGAAATATGATTCTATTGGTGAATGAAAATTCCTCTGTTAGTCTGTTTGACTTGAAGACCAAGAAATAAGCGTAATTCTAGATTCATACTCATTTGAAATCTACTCACCATTAGCTTAGCAAAGTTAGCGACCATTGAGGAATCGGTGGATCTGAAAATGATGTCGTCAACATAAATTCGAACTAGCATGAGATGTTTTCCATTTGACCTATAAAACAAAATGGGATCTAGAATTCCTCTCTGAAATCCTGAACGCTTAAGAAAGTCATTGAGGGTCTTGTACCATGCGCGGGGAGCTTGTTTTAGGCCATAAACAGCTTTTCGGGGTTTGTAGCAGTAGTTTAGATATGATATATTAACAAAACCGGGAGGCTAGTGAAGATATACTTCAGTATCAAGTTCACCATTTACCAAAGAGCTTTTGACATCCATTTGGTAAACCTTGAAGCCCTTATGAGCAACATAAGCAAGAAAGATTCTGAGAGCTTCAAGAATTGCAACATGAGCAAAGGTCTCATCGTAGTTAAGCCCTTCAATCTGTGTAAATCCTTTAGCTACCAATCTTGCTTTGTTTCGAATGATAACTCCCACATCATCTAATTTGTTTCGAAATACCCATCTAGTACCAATAATGGGATGATTCTGAGGAAGCGGGACGAGAGACCAAACTTCATTTATTTCAAATTCTGCCAATTATTCTTGCATTGTTGTAATCTAATCAGCATGTTGAAGTGCTTCTTTGATGGATTTGGGTTCAATCATTGAGATAAATGCCTAGAAGTGACATTCATTTTCAATACTTGTGGCAGAGCAAGTTTGTACACTAGCGTTTGGGTTTCCGATAACTTGGTTCGGATGATGATCCTTAGTCCAAACATGTAACCTTGGAAGTTCTTGTGCAGCAGATGATCCAATATCAACAATGGGGTTGTGTTCCTCCCCCTGAATGGTCTGAATATTTAGATGATGCTCCCCCTGAACTTCTTAACCAGATAGGTTAAAGTCATCTTCAGGTGGGAATTCAAAGAAGTTTGCATCATCATCGATGTTGATAGGAATGGAATCATCAAAATCAGCAGCTGCATCTTGAAATCCATGCACATTTGATTCGAGGGAAGAGTGACTGTTCTCGCCCTCAACCTAAAAAGGTTGAAATGGTTCAGAATCAAATGTAGGAATACTAGGAGTAGGATCGGAGATGTTTTGGGCGACTGGAGCTTCGGATGTGGTTTTTCTTGATCGAGATTCCGAATCAAGAGTACTTTCTGAGGGTCCAAAGAGAGATTCAAATTCAACTTCAAGAACTACTTGAATGTTTGGAGAGTCAGTAGGAGAAGCATCAGACACCATGATGTGAGTAGTAACATAAGTAGGACCGGAATTCCGAACGAAGTTGTCATCAAAGGTAACATCAAAGCTTTCTTCTAAAACTCGAGGACGACGATTAAGTACTCGATACGCCTTTGATTTTGCATACTAACCAAGAAAAATTGCTTCATCAGCTTTGGGTTGAAACTTTGTAAGCTGATCACGATTGTTTTTTATGAAGCATATGCATCAGAAAACATGAAGGAATGATATAGATGGCTTCCGATCATTCATGGCTTCATACGGTGTCATGTTGAGGCATCGATTGATGATACTTTTATTCTGAGTAAAACATGTGGTAGAGACAGCTTCAACCCAAAGATAGAGTGGAAGATTTGCACTGTTAAGCATGGATCGAGAACTTCAACAAGTGTTTTGTTGCGTCTTTCGACAACACTTTTCTGTTGTGGAGTGTAAGGTTTAGAGAAGTTGTAATCAATTCATTTCTCGGTGAGAAATTTTTCAATGGTTTCATTGGTGAATTTTGAGCCATTATCACTTTAGATTCTTCTAACTAGAAGCTTGATGAAAACTTCTATTCCTTTGATGAAATTGATGAGTTTAGAGGTTGTTTCAGACTTAAGCTAAAGGAACAATACCCATGTGAATCTTGTAAACTCATCAACAATCACAAGGATGTATTTCTTGTGATGAAGACTCTCTAAAGTTGAGGGTCCACATAAATCAGTGTGCAGAAGTTCCAATGGTTCTGAGATTGATTTTTCAATGATGACTGGATGACCCTTCTTTGACTGCCTCCCATTCACCACATTAATTATTCAAAATAAGCTCTTTGATTAACCATAACCTTATTAAACTAATCTAAACAAGATCTTAGAATTAGATTAAAAGGTTGCATTAAGCTTTAAGTGGATGTTCACAACAACACCCAATACTCCTCACAAGCTTGGAGTGTAAAAGTGTGTGAAAAGATTTACACTAAATTCGTTCAAGGGAAATCAATTTAATGCTTGTTACTTAGTCCAATTCTCAAAACAGTTATGGATTTTGCAAAATGAATAACTTGAATGACCTAACCCTAATTCAAATGGACAAAATCAATTTCACTAGATAGAAATCAAGAGAAAGCATTAAGTCATATGATTGAAATCATAACCAAGAAGTCAAAACATGAAGTTGGAGAAACTAGGGTTCTAGCCACACATGGCTACAACAAAATCACAAGTTGCAAAGATGGAAATGATGTGCAATTACAACTTACCGTTAAGGGAAATAATGTTTCCAAATGATAACCGATTAAATCCTTGCAAAAACCTCTGAAATTCCTTCACCCAATGTGCTCTGGTATCATGTGTATGTGTAAAAATGACCTTCACCCCGTAATATGAAAGATAGGAAAAACTGTCAAAAGGCAGTTTTTGGGTCGAACACAACCCGTGTCAAAATAGGCTAAACTGACACGGTTCGTGTCCAACAATCAACACAGCCTGTGTTGATTTGCACTAAGCTGACACGACCTGTGTTCAACATGGTCAACAACTTCTTCTTGGTCAAACACACCCTGTGCCCACTTTTTAGTGTAAATCCAACTTTTCCATTCTTCGCCCGATCATCCCAAAATCTTCACCCATGCTTCCCGGAACCTCCCAAAGTGCGTTCTAACCTCCGGTTTACCTGAAAAGAACATGAAAACGTGCAAATAAGGCTGTTTTAGAGAATATCATGAATTAGATGAAATGCAAGAAAAATAAATAAAAACTATGCTAAATAGATGCACAAAAGGGACTAAAAGGTGTGCAAAAAGGTGTACAAAATACACCACTCACATGCAGCACACAAGTGATCATTTTCGAATTTTAGGAGAGACAGTTATCTTACAATTTCACCGGACACAAGATCATTCATGTATCGAAAGTTTAGATGAGCAAGCCTTCGGTGCCACAACCAACTAACATCAGGAAAAACATTGGAAAGAAGGTAAAGTTGAGGTTTGCCAATGATCATGTTGATGTCAAATGGGTACATATTCTTGTTGCGATTTGACTTGATCAAGCATTCTTTTTTGTATGCGGTCATTACCTAGCTATTTTTCTTGCAAAATTCAACACGTCAATTTGAGTCAGTGAGTTAAGCTACACTCATAAGGTTATGCTTTAAGTAAGCTACGTAGGCCACATTTGAAATAGAGAAGTTTCCATTGGTGAGGATGACATAACCACGAATCTGAGAGTTAGAGTTGTTTCCATATGTCATGTAATAGCATTAGGAGAAAGTTTGAGATCTCGCAAAAAGTTTTTATGCCCCTTCATGTGCATGGAGCAAGCACTATTAATATACCATATCATCCTCTTTCTCCGATGCATAGAGTGCCTGGAAAAAATAGTGAAATGTGGAGTTTTTAGTATCCAAGTTAGGTTTTTGGACAAAGGCACGAGTTTTGGGTTTTGGTAGTGACTTCTGAGTAACATATGGTTTGGAAGGTTTTTTCCTAGATTCCTTAGGAAATAAACAGAAGGTCGTGGTCCTTTCATCTATCTAGTAGTCATACTCAATGGCATGAGAGTTAGGAACGGCTGTCTTCAGACTTTCAACATTCAGAGTAGTGGGAACTACTGTGTTTTCCGGAGTTATGTCACATCTTTGTGTGTTTTAATTTTCCATACAAGTTTTTGTTTTGAAGATTTTGGAAAAATTGTTTTCTTAACACTTTTAGCTTTGGTTGATGGAACATTTGGGTTTGCAGGTTGAGGTTTAAGAATTGTGTCATCAACTTTAGCGATGAAAACGGGTGAAACAGTCCGAGGATAGTTGTTTCGGACAGATTTGGTGCTTACACTAGACCTTTTTGGAGTGGTACTAACCACTTCATTTTGTTCTACAAGACTAGGAGGATTGGAAGGTCTCTTGAGAATCTTAGTGGTTGTGAACGAGTTTTGACTATGAGTCGAGGAATGATAATTCATAGATACACTCATTTTGGAGTTCTCAAGGAATCTTGAATTTTGTTTTGTCTTAACTTCCGTTTTGAGAGCATTGTTGGCTACTTGTTTAGGACTGATGACATCTTTACTATTCAAGGAGTGTTTCTTTCTTTGGTCAGATGTTGACTTGGATGTCTGACCATTTGAAGGATTGCCAAACTTGGGCTTGATGGGAACGAAGGTTGTTTTAGAGGTTACCAAAGAATTTGATTCACACGAATCAGATGAGACGTTGCTTGTGATTTCTATGTTATCATCTAAGGATGCCCATGCAAACTCAGAAGTAACAGATTCAGTTGTCACTGGAAGAATTTCCTCAACAACACAGTTGTTAGGTGGATTGTGTTTTGGATTATAATCAATGAGATTTGAAACACTATGGTGGAATTTTGTGGTCTGATGTAGGTCTAGGTTTGTCAGAGGTGGAAGGGGCGTGGAATCAGGACACTTGACAACTATGGGTTTAAACTTAGGAATCAAATATTCAAAATGGTCAGAAGTGCCATGAAGGGGTGATAGTGGAGAAACATGTGTATCGAAATGTTAATGGTTCGGAACATCTCCCTTCATTAAAAGTATTAATGATAAATGCTAAGTAACTAAACCTTTTATAAATACCCAATCTTAGTTACTTAGGAAAAATTGAATAAGTTGCTAATCCATTAAATTAAAATTTGCACTTTGTTTAAGTCGGTTAGTGGAGCGTGTGTGGTTAACCGGCACACTAACTCGTATTTAACAAGGTAGGCAAAGGGTAACTTAATGTTTATCATAATATCGATGGAGCGTGTGTGGTTAACTGACACATCGATTAAGGGGTATACACTTAAGGGTACCAAGTATATTTGCATGGTTACTTCACACCTTGTTTTGTGATCCTTGGCATCCCAGTCACAAAACCTGAAGGGCACACTCGAGATTGAAACATGCCATTGAAAAGTTCAATGAATCTCAAAGATCTAGGAGTTTCAAAAACCAATTAAAACCTAATAATATATTTCGTTTTCATGGTGGAAATTGGTGAATCGTCATTAGCCTACCTTCAAATATTCTATAGCTTGGATTACGGCATCCCTCTTCCAAGTTATAAAAGTATTGTGTTCTGTCATAGCCTTAATATTTCATATTGGGTGTTATATTAAGGACTTTAAATCGACTATCTTGAATATCTCCCAAAAAGATATCTAATTCAGACACCTATGATCTTCCCAAAATCTCTTGGAACTTCATACTTCCTCCACCTCCTCCAATTATTCTCCCTAACCCACAAGTTCAAGGTCACTCCAGCCCTATTAGCAAGGCAAGGTCTAGGTGTGATCACATCTTGGAGATGTAGTCACATATTGACAAGCCAGGAGAGTTGGGTGTCAAATTCTAGAGGAAGTTGATGATCAATCACTTTCTAAGTCACATAGTGAGTTCTTTTGGGACTCCTATGAAACAGACTATGACAAGACCCTTAATGATCTTATATATTTGCTAAGATCAACTTCATAAAACTTTATGGACATTGACAATGATGACATTGGATATCTAGTAAAGCTCTCTCTTCCCAATGGAAAGGGATCGGCCATAGTCAACTCGGTTGACCAAATGGTAAAGAGAGAGGCTAAGTGTGACAACCCGAAATTTCCATTCTAATCAAACCATTTCAATCCAATAGTAGTAGAGCAGTTATAGTGAAAATTCAGACTTATGGAATAAGTTTGGCAGTTTTTAGGGTTTTACACCTAAAGAGATATTAGGAGAGTGGTTGCACTAGGATTAGGTGCAACACTGTAATTCCATTACCCTAGATCATTAGAATCCATTCCGAGAATAGAAATATTTTCTGCCAAAAATCTCGGGACTATAAATAGAATTCTGAACCAAATTGGTTCATTAGTTGAATTCCAATTAGAGAAAAGCCAATTTCTCTCTCACGGATCTTCGGGTTTTCATCCCGGATTGTGAGTCCACTTTCCTAGATGTGTTTTAATACTTGTTATATGCTTAATAACATTATTTACATGTCCAAAATACAAGATCCGGGAGTTTACCGCCCAAGAACGTTCTTGGGGAGTAAACTCCAAAATCAAGCCTAAAGGCCATCTAGTCCCATTTCCTTGTTAGGTAACTAGCTTAGGATGTTATGTATGAGCATTAGAGACTAGAAATCAATCAAAACCATATACATTTTCGGAGTTTATGGCCAAGGATATGCTCTTGGGCCGTAAACCCCTTTTTCAAGGGCTAAGAGTGCCCTAATCACCCCCAAAGGCTTGGACTCTATTTAAGGCAAATACCTTAATGTGTTTAGGACCTAGGAAACATAAGAAAAGCACAAGTATTGAAGAGTTAACGGCCAAGAGTAGTTCTTGGGCCGTAAACTCCCATAAAGGGGTCAAAGGACACCCTAGACACTTCCTTAAGCCAAGAGACAATTTAGGCATGTACCTAAATGAGTTATGGACTAGCTAAAACATTTAGAACCCCATGTGTGAGGGAGTTTACGGCCCAAAAGGTTCCAAGGCCCTAAACTCCATAAAATGGTACCATTTCGTTCCATAAACCATCTTAAAGCCAAGTACTAAAGCCTAGAATTGTTCCTAGTTATTATAGAGACTTGAAAGCACCATAATCACCCTCCTAAGGGAGTTTACGGCCGTAAACTCCAAGGGAAAAGGGTCTTTGGGCCGTAAACTCCCCATAGGAGTCAATATGGTACCTTAAACACTTGTTAAGCCTAGAAACAATTCCCCTCCAGAGTTGTAGAAATTCTAAGCACCATTCCAAGCCTTGGTTGAGAGTTTACGGCCAGGAGCTTACTCCCTTGGGCCGTAAACTCCAATGAATATGGTCTTTTGACCTTAAACTTCCATTAGGGGCATTGCACTCCTTTGTTCCAACCCATTAGCCTCCTAGCACTTGACCAAAAGTGTTGTCCTCGCGTTAAATGTTTATACTTGTATAATTAGTGATTAAATCTCTAATTATTTATATACATATGTCTTCATATGTAATTAGGATCATTGTGTGTGTCTAAGTCTTCACTTGACACCAAGCACTTGTCCGATCCTTCCGTACGATAACAGCCCGTTCAATTCCAGTCACATACTGCAGGTGAGTTCATACCCCTTAACTAATGTTTTAAACTATTTTAAATGTTTTATGGGGGGATAGAAGTAGAATCATGCTACTTATTATGTCAATCACATGTGATTAGTAAGTAGGATTATATTACTTATTACATCAATCACATGTGATTAATATACAGCATTCAAAAGATTTGGCTACTCATTAGCCGTTTTACCAAACAGTTTCCTTCAAATGATTTTTATAAACATTTTATATGTTTTAAACTCCTTATTACACTGTACCTCTCACTTTGTTTATCATATTTCAAACTTATTTACAACTGTGTTTCAAACAATGTTTTCCTTATACTCAAAACTGTTTTATCATACTTATGCCTTCAAATTGTTTTATAGATTGACATCAAGTCGAGATTTTCTTAAAATAATATTTATATTTCAAATGTCTTACAAAACTTATTTATTCTTTTATATTATAAATTGCATGCCTCTATATGTATAGTTATATAAGAAATGTTTAAAAGACTTAGGAAGGCTATCCACCCTATTTCCTTTTCGCGCCTTGAGATGTGGTCTGGTGGGATATTGGATACTCGTCCGAAGGTCGTTTAAATATTAGTTATATATCATGTGTACATATAAAGTCATAAAAGGTCCTTCCAGTTCATCCTATGCCCTTGGGTAGCAAGGGTATACATCCATGTCCATACGTACCACTTAGATTACTAGTAAGCTACCATATGGGTAGTTCAGGAAGATACTAGAGCCATTACTAGAACACGATATCATACAATGAGTCAGTTCATTCATGAGTCAATACTTTCTAGAACATTATTGTACATCACATATACAACTATACTAGAACGTTTACATTACTATACTTGCTAGGTAGAGAGCACGAACCGTACGGCTAGAACAGTTCATTACATTACATATACGAGAAGACGTTATTTACTGTGATTTAAATCGGAGCATGACTTAAAACCTCATGACTTGAGTTGCGGCCAGAGTCTCTTGGAGGGGGAGCGTGAGTTTGCGTATAGATCTATGCTGGATTGACAATCCTACACCTTGCTGCTAGCTACAGCCGGACCTGCAGGTCTGCGGGTGCCAAACGTCATTCCGTTATTACGACCATTCGTATGTCGTTGTTACAATCGATAGTATGGAGCAATTTATCACAGAATGCCTTAGCATAAAATCCGGTTTAAGGTAGTTAGTACGGTAGTAGTCCTTTTAGAGCTACGTTTTAGTACTACGTTAATTTTTCCATTACATATTTTTAGTGATAACCTCACTTAAACATAAATGTACAAACTATATTTTTGGATAATGATAGTTATACTTTGGAAAAATACATACTCTTTCAAGACACATACACACAGAACAGTTAGGTCTTGGTAGAAGACACCTTCATATACTAGAAGGAATCATAGGGATTCTAGAGTTTTTCAAATACTTACAAATACTTACAATTCATATACACTTAAAAATGCTTACAATACATAGACTTACAAATTCTTACATACAAATTAAGACACTAAATACTTATGATCTCACCAGCTTTAAAGCTGATACTCGCTTTCAAAATTACTTGTATCCTCAGGTCATCATAGACAGGTACCGATGCAAGGAGAAAGGAAGATGGAGCTTATTCAAGACTTATCTTTCATTTTGATTTATGCTTTAGTGTTTATCAAAATTTGACAGAATATAATTGTATAATAATTATTTTATTAATGCAATGGATGATGTTGTTGCTTGTTTACTACTTTACATTGTTGTTGATATTATACATGACGTCCTCCGCCCCAGAACGTTTCCGTCGTTCTTGGTTTTGGGGTGTGACACTAAGTCTGAGATAGTCCTATTATCAAGGGTCCATTGCCAAAGAAAGGGGAATTGATTACGACGCAGCCCAATTTACCTAAGGATGTATAAAGTCAATAAGTTTGAATCTACTTCAGGTAAAATCCACTATCTAACTCTGCTAAGTTTCTATTTTGAGATTCTTGATACATGATGTGACTGGGTCACATGCTGATGTTTTAAGAATCAAAGAAAAAAGTGAAGAAACTTAAAGAAAGAATATGTTGAATCTGATCGTGTAGGTGCATTTCTATAGCATAGTTTAAAGATCTGATTCTTGAGCTACTTCTTAGGAGTTATGATATATTGCTTAGGAATAGATAACAACAAAGTTTTCATGTGCTTTTGCACTGTAAGGATAGTTTTTCCACAAAGTTTTTAAAATAAAAGGAAAAAAAATTGATTTTATTTATTTTAAAATATCCTTACAATGGCATTTGTGAAAAATTTTGTTGCTTATAAGATTCCATTAAGAGCAAGAGTGGAAATATGAATTTTTTCTTTCATTTGTTGTAGTGTCTAAATTTACCAAATAAGGAAAGATTCTCGTCACCCAAGGTTTCAATTGGACCGAAACTTCAATCATGCAAGTTGTATAGTATGATGAATGAGAACTTTCAAGCATCTGAAAAATTAAGACTAATTACTTGTTCACATGGATGTGTGAGTCAAGTAAAGGACTAAGAAATCAAGTACACATTCTTGTGTACTGATTAAGTCCACCACAAAAGATTGATAAGACTATTCGTCATGATATACTAAAGTTTAGTAAATATGGTTACACTTACAAGTTTAAGTGTAATTCTGATACATTAGAAAATTTTCGATGTATGGCAGAGTGAATAAGAAGAATAAAATTATGGAAGAAAGATAAAAGTTTCTCAAATCTAAAAAGATGGGAGAGTACTTTAGTATCTTGTTTTAAGACCATCTTAATGATTTTGAGATCTTATCACAATTCATCCTCTAAGTGCATTCTGATAGCTACAAAGAGGAGCTATGAATTGTTGAAATGGTTAAATCAAGAAGATGAGTCTTATTTCATTCCAAAACAATTCTTAGAGTCATACTCCAAGATTGTAACTTGAGTGACATGTATTAAATAAGGTTTAAAACACTTGTCAAATGTATGAGTAAAAGTTTTCTACTCTTGTACATTTGAAATTGGTAAGTTGTGATGTTTTGGATACAACAAAGACCAACTAAGGCCAATTGTGTGAAGTGTTTGTCTTGTTTAGAATCCACACTATCTCTTGAATATCTGACAAGAAATTCTTATATGTCAAGAGGACAGTGGGAGTCTTAAAGGTCTTGAAAGTCTCAAGAACTAATCAAGAATAAAACCTGAAGTTCTTCACTAGCACACGACTTGAGGTTTATAGCCTATCGTGTTAACATATTGTATGCCCATTCCAATTAAAGTTGGCTATGCATATGAGTTCTTAGAGTTCTCAATTGGTTTCAAAACAACTTGGAAGCAATGGCAGGCCCTTGAACTACCAGATGGCAAGAAATTAAGATTGAGTTCAGTCTATATGAGTTTGAATTTGTCATTATCCTTGTCTTGTGACTATGGTTTTGACAATTCACATGGATAAGAACACATACATCATTTAATCTAAGTGTCATAAGGTTTCTCTCCTATTCATTAAAATGATGATGAGGAAACTCTTTCACTAAGTAGATTTTAGCTAGATAGCAATTTTGATATTTGCATTCTCAAAGTCATTAGTGGAGCATGTGTGGTTAACCGGCACACTAACATGGACTTGTGAGAAGTGGCAAAGGTCTAAACAATTGAGACTATGATTACGGCATCCCTTTTCATAGTTCTTAAATTGTTTGGACACACTTATGAGCTATCTAAGATAAGGTGTATGGTATTGATAAAGTTTTATCAAAGCAATCTAGTATCAGAAATCTAAACTTTGGTAAGAAAGTCAATAAAGTATTGATTTCTAGAAGTCCAGCTGATTTCTGAGTACATGTCAAAGCTAGTGGGAGCATAAGTGTTATGCTAATAATCATAATGTTAGTGGGATCATGATAATTATGATAAAGGTTGCAAGTTAGCAATGTTAATTATAGAAAACAAAAGGTTTCAATTGGGAAGGAGTCGTTGTGCTATAATTAAGGGAGAGGAAATTATACTTCATCTCAAATCTAAAAGCTTAGATTGAGGTTTTAATCATATTTAGTCAAGGATATATATATATATATATATATATATATATATATATATATATATATATATATATATATATATGTGTGTGTGTGTGTGTGTGTGTGTGTGTGAATTTCAAGTTGGAATGGCTCAACATAAGGAAATTCTTTATATGGGTTCATTATTTGCACTCTTAAATTCGATTATGATTACGGCATCCCTTTTCATAATCTGAATCATGAGAAGTTGGAAAATAGAAATGGAAATGTTATAGCAAAATACTGGTTTAGTCTTAATGTAAGACATCATTAATCGTGTCCCATATGCTTCGGATATAGGATCGATTACATGTGCTATATTCATCCTTTCTAAAATTTTCCAAATGCCTAGGGCATTAAGAAGGGAAAAGGTCTAGAATTGGATATGACTAAAAGGATTAAGCAATTGTTGAGGACAATATAAGGTTTACCAAAGATTGGTTGCTCAAGGACAGTTGGAAGTATAGTGATAATTCTGGAAGGACCATATTGACATAATCCGTAAGGAGACAACTCTTGTTCAGAAGTGATAGTCAACATGGAATATGGAAATGTTTCAAAGTTAGAAAATTATTCAATATGTGTAAGATTAGGAAACTTAATGCAAGATGGATGTTTCCAAGGAGCTGATTTCCTTCGGAATGCTCTGTAATGGTTGTTGTCAAGTCTTTCTGACTTTGTGCATAATCATTACAAGATGATCAATGCATATAAGTTTAGAATCTAACAGATTTCAGTAAATGCATGAATTTGGAATTCTTGCATTTATAGTAAGGATTTGGGACTGTGAATTGAGAATCATTGGAATTATGTTCAATCAATCTCTTTCAAAAAGTACAGATCATAGACAAACATAGTATGCATACTTGGTTTATGGCATGACCAGTGTTTAGAAAACATAGTGTACATGCTTGGAGCATGGAACAACTATTGTTTTAAATTCAAGAATAAAGTTGATAGCTGAAACAGTATACAATGAATAATGTGTAATCATATGGTGATAAATAAAAGGTGTTTTATTTATGTTCATAGGTTTTGATACCATATTGGATTCAATTATTATATTGTTTCACTTTGCATGTTTTAACTTCCAGAATAACTAGGTCATTGTTCTGGATGACTAAGCTATTTAAACCATCCATAGTCGATCATATGTTGGAAGTAGATATGAATCAAGACTGTCATGGGTTGGCTTGTAGAGGTCTAAGATGTTGTACAAAGGGCTACAACACTCATGAGTGCTCATAAGTTCTGAGTATTGGATTCAACCCGCCCTCATTGGAATCACTTCATGGATTTTATCACGGGTGATCATGAGACGATAATATCTTATATTCTTCAAACCTAGAGATATGAGTTGTTACTATGAGTTGGTTGTACATTGATTGCATGAAAACGCATTCGGTAACTCGATGTTATAAAACGTGTTTTTGTGTATGATTCAACAAGTAGTAGAACAAGCCATATGAGTCGAATTTTATCCATTCCTTTTACCTTCGGGATAAAAGCGATATCTGTGGGCCCCTTGATGATTTGGTGATGACAAATGTAAGTGCTTAATCCATATGATATCTAGAATGGAGGAATATATGATCCCTTATCTAATGGACAAGTCATTGACAAAGGTCAGAGTTCATCGATAGGGTCAAAGTTCGACAGAAGCTTTTGAGAGCTATGATTTCCAGTAGGTTCTTGAAGTCATACTTGCAATAATACTTTTATACTTATCCAAGTGGGAGACTGTTCGATTAATGTTTAAGTCCATAACTATAATTGGTAAGACTTGACCCGACCCGGCATGGTCCATTTGGGTTGCATGGCATCATGCATTTGGATAGACTATAATGAGAGAAATAACACTTAAGGTTTGTTAATATATTATAAGTTCTAATATATTAATAAGATTATTTAATTAGTATTGATCAAGAATTAATCTATGATTAATTAAGTGATCAAAAGAAGACTAATTAAATATATGGGTTGATTGTGTAAATCATCCCTACTTGTATAGTGGGCTAAGACTCCATGGATTATCAAGTTGGGATAAAACCCATAGGATGCTCCATGGTGTATTTGAACCCATGGATCCAAGGAAATGGAAAGCCATGAAAATTAGGGTTTACCCTTATTGGTGACAAAATCGGCACTAGAGAATATGTGAAAGGGCTAGCCGATTTTCATGAAGTGTGGATTTCTCTCTAAGTTATTCTAAGTGTATTTGGTGTTGTGTGGACCATTTGAGGTGTCACACTTGGGGCACTAGGCACTCAAGCTTCATGAAGACATTCTACATCAAAGAGGTATGTAATTCTAACTTGAGATATTCATATTAATCATGTTATTATGCTAGTTAGGATGAATACCTTGGAAAGTTCATATTTGCATGTATAATAGAGAAAACATAGATCCAAGGTATTTAGGGTTGCATGTACACTTAGGAGTGTTAGAATGCTCTAAACCCAACAACGGGTACGTTCCTCCTCAATAGCTCATATGTATGTGTCCTATTTGATAGTGGAGCAGAGAGGAGCTTCGTGAACCAAAAATTTAAACACTTGCTTAATCAAGCATCACAAGAACTAAAGGAAACCTTCATCATAGAAATGGCTAACGGAAAGACAGAGAGTTCGAAAGAGATATTCATAGGTTGTACCCTCACACTAGATAACTATTCATTTCTAATCGACCTCATACCTGTTTCAATCAAGAGTTTCGACATCATCGTGGGCATGGACAGGTTGAGTCTCCATCGTACCGATAATTTATGTTTCGAGAAAGAAGTCCCTCTAAACCTACCGAATAACGAAACCTTGTTGATATACGAAGACAACCCCAATACAAATCTTCATATCATCTCGTGCATGCAAGCCCATAAGTACCTACGAAAGGAATATCGTGCATTCCTTGCCAATATAGTCGATGTGAACCAAGAAACCAAAGCCTAAAAAACATCCCAGTAGTACGCAACTTTCTCGACGTCTTTCCAGATGAACTACCAGGATTACCACCCCAACGTCAAGTTGAATTTAGGATCAAATTAGTTCCAGGGGCTACCCCCGTAGCCAAATCGCCCTATCGTCTAGCACCAGCAGAGATGCAAGAACTATCCGGTCAAGTTAACAAACTACTCAGCAAAGGCTTTATAAGACCCAGCTTCTCACCTTGGGGAGCGTCGGTCCTGTTCGTGAAGAAGAAAGATGGCTGTTTCAGAATGTGTATCGATTACAGAGAACTGAACAAACTGACCGTCAAGAATCGTTATCCCCTGCCCCGTATAGACGATTTATTCGATCAGCTGCAAGGGGAGAGATACTTTTCTAAGACTAATTTGAGATCCAAGTATCACCAATTACGAGTGTTGGAATAGGATGTTCCTAAGACAGCCTTCCGAACTCATTATGGGCACTACTAGTTCGTAGTGATGCCATTCGAATTAACTAACGCACCCGCAGTATTCATGGATTTAATGAATAGAGTGTGCCACTCTTACTTGGATCAGTTCGTCATTGTGTTCATTGATGACATACTTATCTACTCTTGTAGTAAGGAGGAGCACAGTAAGCATCTGTGACTAATCTTAGAAACGCTATCGTCGAAGAAACTTTACGCAAAGTTTTCAAAGTGCAAATTTTGGATCTGAAGAGTCGAGTTCTTAGGTCACGTGGTTAGCGAAGAGGGAATCCACGTGGACCCTTCCAAAATCAAATCTATTGAGAACTGGTCAGCACCGAAGACGCCTACAAAAATTCGCCAATTTCTAGGCCTCGCTGGCTACTATCGTCGATTCATTCAAAACTTCTCGCGGATTGTGAAACCTATTACTTTATCAACCCAAAAAGGCATGGCCTTTGACTTGGAAGAAAAGCAAGAAAAAGCGTTCCAAACGCTGAAGCGAGCCTTATGCACCACACCGATGATATCCCTCCCCAAAGGGATCGAAGACTTCATGGTTTATTATGATGCATCCAACCAGGGGCTCGGTTGTTTCCTAATGCAACAAGGTAAGGTCATCGCCTATGCCTCAAGACAGCTGAAGACACACGACGTCAACTACACCACCTAGGATCTTGAGTTAGGGGCAGTTGTGTTTGCTCTAAAGATCTGCAAACACTATCTATATGGCACAAAAAGCACTATCTTCACAGACCACAAAAGCCTTCAACATATATTCGACAAGAAGGAGCTTAATATCAGACAACGACGGTGGGTTGAGCTACTCAATGACTACGAACGCAAAATTCGTTATCATCCTAGGAAAGCCAACGTAGTAGGTGACGCCCTAATTCGGAAGGAATACATTTTAGAAAACGTGGAAAACTAAATCCAAGGTATATAGGGTCGTTCGAGATCCTTGCCAGGATTGGCCCGGTAGCATACAAGGTTTGATTACCGCAAGAACTCGATAATGTACATCCTACTGTTCATGTGTCCAACTTAAATAAATGCATGACCGATGAAACTCTTATTATCCCTCTTGAAGAAATTTAAATGAACGAGAGTCTTCACTTCGTGGAAGAACCGGTAGAAATCATGGATCGAGAAATCAAAAGAACAAAACAAAATCGCATTCCCAATGTGAAGATCCGATAGAACACTAAGTGAGGACCCAAGTTCACCTGGGAACACGAAGATCAAATAAACAAAAATACCCACATCTATTCCCCAACTCTTGAAGTCCCAGTTGAAATGTGACAACCCGAAATTTTTAGCTTGTACACTTATTCAAATGAATCAAGTCCAGACTCATTTTTTGCTATCTTCTACCATTGTTTAGAGTCAATTAGAGTGTCCTAAGCCTAGTACCTTCAAAGTTAGGGTTTAGAAATAAGTCCCACAAGTGCAATACTTCAAAAATTGGCCAAACACTCCAACGTAAGGGGTGTACGGCCGTACACATGGAGTGTACGGCCGTACACCCCCTTCTGGCCATACACTCTCTTGTATAAATGAGAGTGTTAGCCTCCTTTCATCTCTTTGCACACTCTTAAGGCCGAAAATCACTTCTCTCTCAAGTATCATCCGATTTTGCCTTCAAATTTTCAAGTTGTAACTGTTTTCTTCAATCTATTTGATGATTCATTACTCTATCTACTAAAGATCTACCATTTCATCCACGAAACTACTCATTTTGTTTAGATCTTCAAGTGTTCATCAAGAACACCAAGAACACCTACAAAGTTTTGGGCCACAAACACCCCTAAAGGCTTCTATATCGTAAGTACCACTCCTCATACTTGTTACCTACTGATTTACTCCTTAGAAAACGTCCAAAAGATGATCAATGAGGATTGTACGGCTGTACACACCCCAAGTCACCGTACACTCCTCCATTTAATGGTTAAAGGCCTTAAAACTCATGTTCTAGGTTAGCACTTCATCAAGAACATTTAGGGAATGAAATATAGAACTATGGAATACACCTTTGATCATTTTTACATAATCAACAAGGGTGTACGTCCGTACACTCCTTGTGTGGCCGTACACACCCTTTTTAGGGTCCAAAATGGCATTAAACTTTCAATAAGGTTAAGCATTGGTCAAGATACCCCCCCTCTTAGATGCTTAAGAGGACTTTGTACTTCTATGGGTGGCCATACACCCATTATATGCAATCCTTTGTACTTCTAGCACTTGAATCTAAGTGTTTTCTATGACCTAGGGTGTCCTTACTAGTATAATTAGTTGTTTACACACTAATTGTATACATATATGTATCATTATATGATGAATAGGATCCGTGTGTGTGCTCAAGTCTTCATTTGACACATAGCATTCTATACCACTTGTTCATCCAAACCACTCACTACAGGTGACTTCATACCCCTTAACCTAACTTTTCAATGATTTTCAATGCTTTTATAGGGGGGATACAAGTTGAAACATTATAGTTATTATATCAATCACATGTGATTCATAACTAGAACAAACAAATAGATTTATTATACTTCAAAACATTTTATCAAACTCTTTTATGATAAAACTCTTTATTAATCTCTTTTAAACATATATATTGTCAAAATCATGTCTATATAGATATAGTTATATAAATAAGGTTAAAAGAACTTAGGACTGATAATTCAGTTTATTTCATGTTCCTTGTTTTGTTGTGGACTTAGAGTCTTCAGTTGTTTGTCTGAGTGTCGTTTGAACCTTACTTATATATTATGTATATGTAAATAGATATAAAAGCTTTTATTTCAACTCAATGCAGACGCAGTCATTAAAACAACATTACTTGTAAACTATAATTAGTATACTTTAAGAGATTACTACTCACTATTACTAGTAAAATGAAACATACAAGAGTCAGTTCATTTATGAGTACAAACTTACTATTATGAGAATCAGAAAGAACATACTAATGGGAAACTAAGAGAACATACACTATACTATACAAGAGAATATACTATACAAACACTAGAATATGATAACTATAATGTGAAATACTAGTTCATGATACAACAATACATTGTTGTA
This sequence comes from Lactuca sativa, assembly GCF_002870075.4. Classification (NCBI taxonomy): domain Eukaryota; kingdom Viridiplantae; phylum Streptophyta; class Magnoliopsida; order Asterales; family Asteraceae; genus Lactuca; species Lactuca sativa. The sequence continues at coordinate 210,791,467 of NC_056627.2, read as the reverse complement.
TCACCTTGTAACCAGAGTCTCCTGGAGGAAGAGAGGGCATCGTGTGTATAGATATATACGGGAAAGACACTCCTACACCCCGACTGCTAGCTACAGTCCCAGCTGGTAAAGCCAACGGTGACAAAATGTCACCTCACTATTTTTATGCCGCCAAAAGGTCGTCAGGTATTCAGCCGTCAATCAGCATGGTTACAACAAATTCACATGAAACCTTTTAATTAATCAAACTGGAATTAAAGGTAATAAGAATATTTAAGGAGTATAGTACAATTAATACAATTATGAGTCTTCAGTTTTATCATTTCATATTCGGTAGTGTCACTACTGAAATAAAACATTCTATCTTTCAAAATAAATAATAGTAATAAATGGGAGAAAACATACTTTTCACGGGTATAGAGTACTACTATATTTTTCTTACTATTCCAAGTACATATGCAAACATCAAATTTTTATATGAGAATAAACATCTAAAACAGTCGGGCCTCGAGTAGAAGGCTGCCTTCATTTTAAGGTTTTAATACAACCATTTCAAGGTTTTAATACAAAAATTTCGTGGCTTTTAACTACTAAATGACACTAAATACTGATGAACTCACCAGCATTTGATGCTGATACTCTCTTTCAAAATAACTTGTATTCTCAGGGAACCAGTAAGACAGGTACACCCGTGCAGCTTTGGAAGGACGGAGCGGATCCAAGAATCGTCTTTATTTTGATTATACATTTTTGGTGTCATTTAAACCTTACAAAAGAACACACATGTGTTTAACTATTCTATTAATGCAATGGATGTTGTTGCTCATTTTTACTATTATGCATTGTTATGATACTGTATACGATGTCCTCCACCCCCAAATGTTTCCGCCAATTCGGTTTGGGGGTGTGACATGAAACGCATATTTCAGGACGCAATTCCATTATAACGGGGGGATGATGTGACAACCGCCAAATTCTGGTCAAATCAAAGTCAAACAAAGTCAAAGAGCCAAATCGGTAAACTAAACTAGTGCTTGTAAGTTATGGCTTACTCTATTTTACTAATGTACAACTCTCTATCTTAATACAAAGTATCACTCGGAAGTTTCACACGTTCAAAAATTCTAAATTCTAACCAGAGTGAGTGATGTAATGACTCTATAAAGCACAATTATGTACCCTTTGGGGGCATAAAACACTCATAACAAGGCATAATGGGGTTCACAAATCTTGCATTATGGAGCTAAACTCTAACAAAGGCTACAAACAATGTCTCTCTAAATATCTCCTACTCTATCTCTCTCTCCCAAATCTCTCTTTGTATCCCAAATCTCTCCTAAATCTCTCCCAAGACTCTCCCAAATCTCTCCCAAAGTTTCTATAAACATCCATACTATCCCAACCCTTTCCTTTGTTGAAAACAGCTCAAAACCAAAGGAGAAAACCCAAAAGGACCCTCTAGGTTTGGAACCCTCTTAGTCTGAAACACCTTCTCAAGAATCGTGCAATCTTGTGCCGGACACCTTCTGATTCAGAACCTTCCCTTGTGCTTCGGAACTTCTAAATCCAAACATTGCTTGACTCCGGACCATCTGAGGAATTGAGGAATCTCGCATGCTCCGGAAACACCTCCCAATTTCGAAAGATCTCGCCCCGGAAGTCTCGCATCTCGGAAGGTCAAGCGACTTTGGAAGCTGTTGTTTCACTCCGGTATGTACCGAATGACTCCGGAAGTTAAAGCCTAGCCTCGGAACTCATCTGTTGACCCCGAAAATGGCTTCTTGACTTCCTGAACCCCTCGCAACTTCCGACCCATTCCGAAATTTAAACCATTTCGTACTTTTTCTTCATAAGAGATTTTGACGTCGAGAACTCTCTCAAACTCGTATTTCTCATGACTAAAACCCTCTAAACTCCTATTTTATGCCAACCTTGAAGAGTTAGAGCACATTTTTTTAAATAAGGTATAAAACTCATATTATTTTATACATAAGGTAATCACCCACTTTATGTCACTATTCACACTCTACCTAGTCAAATCATTGTCCTTTTTTAACTCATCCTAACAGTCCATCAGATTTCCTTAACCAAATTCACCCAAGAGATCTTATTCCTCACATTCAAAGTCTCATTTTCCTTCTCCAAAAACACACTTTTCCCTTTCTCTCTTTCTCAATCACGATCTTCTTAGCAAGAAGTATTCAGGAGATTTCCTCCATTCTAAGTAAGTTCCTTCATTTAGCTCCTAAATACTCTACATTTCTTCACACACATCATGAATTATTCACACAAATATCGACATATTTGTTCTTAGGATCTTCAAATCTTCAAGCATCTTTTCAATGTCTTGACTTGAAACTCCCCTTCTTCAACTTACCACCTCAAAGAATCACTCAAGGTGACTTCATATCCCTATCTTTTCATGTTTTCTTCAAGTTTGAAGGGGGATAATACAAGTTACAACACCAAGAACATTTTCTAACACAAGCAACAGCTTTCAGTAGAAAAGTTATGGTCCATTCATGAACTGTTTTGACCATCTTAAAATTTATATTTTTCAAAAAACGTTCAACATTCAAATAGTATAATTTCATACATTTCTAATGACTACTTGAACATGTTCACACGATTTTTCTACAATATATGACGATTTTTACAAATTTGCCTATCATTTCAGAATTTATTTCGGACCAGTCAGTGAAAATGGACATATTCCCACTGGTCAGATACATCGAAAAATCATAATAAAAATTATGAACAAACTAGACACATTGTCTAAACTCTCAGAGTTTACGGATTCAGTTTTCGACTTACAATGATTTTCTATGAACTTTCTAAAAGCAGTGACAGAAAAGTCAAAACTAGCAAAGTAGTTTTTAAATTCATTAACACTTTGTTACATGTTGAGCAAAGTGTATAACAATGTTTAGCTACATCTTGATTTTATTTCATGTTGGTTTACCTTCATGAAGCAGAATTAGTCATCCATCATAAGGATTTTCATTCATTACAAACATATATGATAAACGATAATAGGTATAGTTTATGGTTCGTTACACTACAAACTCACTATGAAAGGTTTGCAATTACACTACAAAACGGGGCTTTCTTTCACTACAAATATTTTGGATAAACTATAATAGGTATAGTTTATGGTACATTAACACTACGAACATACTAAGGGAAGGTTCCATTTTACACTACAAAAAGGATTTTAATTTACACTACACGTAAACTCGTTGAATCAAATGTGTGAGACGTTACTTCATTGTACTCCTTAGAGTACTGGTTAAAGTCATGTATTATAACCATAGTCTCTTGTAGGGAGAGCGTGATACTTGTGTATATTGGGACTGACAATCCCACACCTTAGCTTCATGCAACAGCTAGACCGGCAGGTCTGGGGTGGCAAATCTCAACACATTCCGATGCCCGAAGTACGTCGTAACAGGCCTATTATGTCAATTGCACAGTTATAATAACTCACATAGGGAAACAACGACACACATAGTTTATGGGAATTCTTACATTCAAAAGGGTTTTATTTATTTAAAATTGCATATACTATCATAAGTATGTAAAATACTTGTACATTTAGGTCTATGGGTCTTAAGACTATAACTCATTTTATAAGGAAAATATTGGATTTTCTTGAACATACACTACATTTACCAAGAAAGGTTTTCAACTATACATACAAACGCTTATGCACTCACCAACTTAATTGTTGACACTCTTTCAAACTTACTTGTATTATCAGGTAATCAATGAAAACAAGTAACTACCAGCTTTTGATGATGGAACGCTACGACGTTAGACAAACCATTTTATCATTATATTGTAATCAATTTTGAAACATGTAACTCATGAAACCATGTAACTTTCTCGATTATATTTATGATGGTTGTATTTACTTTGCTCACTATTATACTTGTTGTTATGATAATATACATGAAGTCCCCCACCCCCGGACGTTTCCGCCATCCTTGGTTTGGGGGTATGACTCATACCTACTTGTACGCCCAACGTACTCACCCTCTTCTGCCCAAAACTTGATTCAACACTTAATCCCTTAAGACAAAGCTAAAAAAACGTAGATTTGACATCCTTGAGCTGGATTAACACGTAAAGTTGCTAACTTTACGTTCATGCATATCTAAACGAAGCTCTTAAGCTTAAAAAGGACTCAGTAAGTGACTTAATGCATGCATGTGACCAAAAATCCCATAAAGCTTGCACCTTTGTGCTTAAGGAGTCCAATACAAACTTCGATCTTAAAGGACAAGCCCTCAAAACGTCTTAACTCTTCCATCAACCTAAAAAGGACCAAAAGGATAAAAAAAAGCTATTAGGAGATATAAACACCTATAAGCCAAGGTTTAAATTGATACGTTAGAAAGATTGGCCAAAAGATGATGATTTTGGATCCCAAACCTTTCCACCAAGCTTCTCTACTTCCTTCATAAATGCAAAAATGCGCACCAAAGTCTTCTTTATAGCTTAAGACACCACCATGAAGTTAAGGGGTCGATTTAGGGTTTTAAGAGGTTTGGGGGCTGGTAGATTTTCTGGTTACGCTAAGCACACACTAATGTACGCCTAGTGTACTGCCCTTGACACTAGTACACCCTGCTTACTCCTTATGTACGCCCCGCGTACTAGAGTTTCCTCTTAAACCCTAAAATACTCTGAAGGCCATAACTTTTTTGTTATAAATCTAACTTCGACGATCCTTATATCAATGAAAAGGTAATAAGAATCTCTACACTTTTATCAACTCATACTTGCCATAAAATTTCCCAACCAAAAATCCAATTTCCATAAAAGCCTGTGCTGTCATTTTACCAAAATACCCCTTGGCTCCAAAACCAAATCCAAACACCCGAATCATCTAATTTACATCACCCACACCCGAATGGGTAACGATTCGGGACAGGGCGTTACACTTTGTGTCTTCCTTTTCCTAGATTATACTTTCTTGAGTGTGACAAAGATTTTTTGTTGCTGAAAAAACTAAGAAAATCGGTTATTCAGTCTTTTCGGAGGATTCTGCGAGGTAAATCCGAGGGTGTGTAAGAGAGGGCTCTCGGGTTTATGTTACAATCGGTTTTGGTGTCTAGGTTGGAGCTAGGTGAGTTTGGTTGCATGATAGTTTAGGAGAGTCTTTTGTTGCTTCAACTCGTTCTTTGGTTGACGTGGACCTTTTACCAGCCTCTTTAGTTGCTACAAGATGGGTAAATCTTGTTCTCATTAAAATAAATGTTTTTTCTTGGAAGTTGGTTTTAGACAAATTACCTATTCGCCTTAACCTTTATAAGGGAGGTTTGGATGTTCCTAGTTTGTGTTGCCTTATTTGTAAAAATGGAGTGAAATTGCTAAACCATTTGTTCTTTTCTTGCCCGTTGGCTTTGACTCTTTTGGAGAAGAAGGTGGGCTAGTGGGGTTCAGATTGCCCCGTTATTTTCTCACATGACAATTGGCTTTTGTGGTTTGACAATTTGCGTCATAACAAGGTTGTTAAGAACTTGTTGGGAGCTGTTTTTCTTATTATGTGGTAGCATATCTATAATTTTAGGAATAAAATGTTTTGTTTTGATAAAGCTCTGCTTGAAAAAAACCTTCTTTTAATGGGATCATTAAGCATGCATAATCTTGGTGTCATAGTACGTGTAAGAGTTATTTAGATGGGTTGGATGATTGCAGAATCCATCACTTGTTATTATGTAATGTTTTAATTTTATACTTTTTATCTTACATCTTGTTAGTTTCTTTTAATATAATTTATGTTGTTCTAAAAGAAGCGTTAGCTCTTTTGTGAGCGTGTATTAGTCGATGGTGGGAAGATGCCATTCCAAATGTGTTTAATGTTCATGTGTTGTTTGATTGGGTTTATAATAACGGGATTTAAAAAATGAAAAAGAGTGTTATGGAGGTGATCATTATGACATTACTATTTGGATGATTTAGTGCTTCTATAATAATAAAGTTTTCGCTACCAATAATTATTGTAACTTTGTAAAGATTCGTTTTTTTGATAGAGTTGTTTGTTATTCTTTTAATTGGTTTGGTTTGAGAATTAGTCAACTTAAAGTCCATTGGGTTTAATTGGATATAAAAAACCCAATCTTGACAATTCTCATGTAATTGTTTCCTAACGTCTTGCTAATATTCTTTGTGATATTTAGTCGTGAAACAAAAATCTTATACTATATGTTTGGTGATTGTCGTTGATACAAATATGTCCACGGTGTAAATGTGTAATTTATTTATATATTTGCCACCTAGTTAAATGAATAGTTTTATGCGTTGTCTTTTTTTTTTTTTTTTTGAACTATTGAATTTGCACGGTTCAAATACTTTGTACCGTAACTATGTAGACCATAACTCTATCAGACGACTATACGTATTGATGTATACATATAATACTTTCAGTTTTATGTTAAATTGGGCCTTGGCCTTTTAAGAAGAACAATAATAATATTATTTCATGATTTCATCACGCAATGGATACAAGTTATATTGGGCCTTGGGCCGTTACAAAAAAGCACTAATTGCATTCTCAGATACAACTGGTCATTTATATTTTTTTTTGTAAATTATAATCATAGTTTATTCATTGTGTCTCGCATGATCATTTTGTTTATAAGTTTAGGGATAATGATTGGTAATATATTTTTTGATTTATATATATTTGGTCATTGATTTTTTTCGTCCATAATTAGTACTTGAATTTGTTCAACTGTACACATTCAGTCCTTATGACCGTTTACTCTATGTTAGCCAGGAAAAATGATTTAATAGATAATATATTTATCATTTTATACACATTTAGTCCTTATTATTTTTGTGCACATTTAGTCTTTAATATTTTTTATGTTTCAATTAAGTCATTTTTGTTTTCTTTTTTATTTTTGTACACGTTCAGGACATTTCTTTAGGTTTTTTTTCTCACAACATCTAACGTGGAACAATCATTAATCAAGTGTTTCGGGAAGTTAATGTTTATGTCCATCGCAATCTCGACTGCTTGGTTGTGTAGGTCTTGTGGCTTGACTAAGGTCTTGCGCTTTGAACGTCGTAACTTTTTCATACGATATTAGATTTTAACGATATTTATATCCACGTGTTCATTTTTTTAGTCTACTACAACTTTCATTAAGATTACTCCCGTAAAAATTCAATATGTTTTTATTTATGATTTTATAAAAAAAACATTCATACATGCATTTATAAAAAAACGTATGGATATAAAGACCGTAACTAAAAATATATCACTTTTTAACGGGAGTAATGTAAACGAAAGTTGTAGTAGATTAATATACAAATGCATGGATATAAAGATCGTTAAAATCTGAGATCGTATAAAGAAGTTATGACATTCATAACACATGACCTAAACAACCAAGTAGTCGAGATCACGATGGACATAATCATCAAAAGCTCTAAACACTTCATTAATGTTTGTCACACGTAAGATGTCATGAGAAAAAACTTAAGAAATCATTCATAAGTACTGAATGGGTACACAAACAAAAATTACTTATTTTACAATATATATATATATATATATATATATATATATATATATATATATATATATATTATTGACTAAATGTTTACAAAAATATTTAGAACTAAATATGTACAAAGTGAGAAATATATTACCCTATTAAGTCATTTTTACCGGCTAACTTGGAGTAGCTGGTCATAAGGACTGAATGTGTACAGTTTAACAAGTTGAAGGGGTAAATGTGGATGAAAAAAAAATTTAATGACCAAATATGTACAAATCAAAAAAAATATATTACTTTTTTAAGTCATTATCCCTTAAGTTTATGAACAAAAAGGATTGGTCTCAGACCAACAAAAAGGATTAGGAGAAAATAAGTTTATTAAATTTATTATGAATTAATAAACTAAATAGAAATTATATTGGAATTAATGAAATAATTTTATTTAATTAAAATGATTGAATATTAATTTGAATGTTCGAGAATCCTCTAGGAAGTGACAGAGGACGATTTCAAGATAATGATACAGATTATCCTTAGGTTTTTTTTAATGACTCAAGGATTAAGCAAGGGGCTATAAATTAGATGTTAGAGATCAAACCCTGGTGCTCCTTGCTCCCCGTAAATTTATCCAGATCCTCCTTTCTTTTTTCCCTTGACGAAAATTGTAACCCTTCATTAGGGTTATAGAATTGTCAAAAACCCTCTGTCTCCAAGGGTTTCCTACTTACTCTTTTGGTGTCTTTGGTGTGAAGTGAAAGAGGTATTTCTATTATTAGGACATTTTCATCTAAGCAAAGGTGGTTGTTACAAGATCGCAATCATAAAATAAATATATATACGAAGATCAAGAGGTTATTAAATTTCAAGTTTCAAAGTAGGTTGCAATAATTAAATAAACCTAGATTTATTAGTGTACACGTACCCATAAGATTTATATAATATTTACATTTCCAAAATTAGTGTGTATAGATTTCTAAAAAACACATCAGTAGTATTAGACGTTTAGGTTCTTGTTACATGCAGTACAAAAGAATCGAAAATCTGAAACCTTGAAAGACATAGTGTGCCTTGTTAGAAAATCTGTTGAAATTTTGAATTTTGGATAATGCATATTAATTTAAATTATTATTTAGAATTTGACCAAGTTGCACGATTTAATTTAAATTATTATTTAGAATTTGACCAAGTTGCACGATTCCAAATTTCTGTCCAATTGAAACTTGGATGATGAGAAACTCTCTCTATTTGGTAAATTCTTAACCTTTCCAGAATTAACATAATTAAGAATCAAATCCATTTGTTGCAGAAATATGCGAACATCAATTTTTCATAATGATTTCATTGCAAGGAAATAAATAAATAAATGAGTCAAACCAAAATTTATTTTATTTATAAAAGCAACGGAAAACATTTTGTCCTTACAATGCAAAATCAATTGAAAAAATTATGTAATAAATATTCCTAACAACTCTATCATAACTTTCTAAGCTCAAAATCTAATCTTCGAATCCATGCGATCGAGATCCATTTCTTCATGATTAGACTCATCTTGCTCTTTCATCAAACTTCCTCTTCTTTTCATTGATCCTGCAAAACATTCAAATGCAATCTTATCACATCATGTATTAAGAATCAACGAATAGGAACTTAATGGAGTTAGATAGTGGATTTTACCTGAAGCACATCCATACTCTTTGACTCTCCCATCTTCTGGACTCTTCAGGGTCTTAGGGCAGACTGGTATCCAATGCCCTTTCTCATGGCAGCAAACGCATGTTGGTTTTCCTAGAACGTCCTTGGAAGCATGGTTGGTTGACTTTCCCAACAAATACGCTCCATTGCTTTGCCAAATCATTTCTGATTCAGCAGCAATGAGCATGTAAGTTAGGTCAATGAGGTTTTCGTCATGATCCATCATAGAATACTTTCTTTTGAACTCATTATATGATTTGGGAAGTGGCTGCAGAACCCAGTTCACAGCCAACTTATCCGGGAATGATGCACCCAACATTATCAACCTATCAATGTGTGATTTCATTCCTAGAACGTGGGCACACACGGGTTTCCCATCTTCTTGTTTCATTTCCAACAGGGCTTTAGTGACATTGAACCTTTCAATTCTTCGATCTTGTGGGTTAGGGAGAACAACGGGAGGAGGAGGAGGAAGCGAAGCATGATTTCTTGTTCCTCGATCGAATCGTGGAATATCATCTTCATATGGAATGCTTGTTCTACGGGATTTGGGAAGACCATAGTTGTCGTTCTTTGACATCTTCAAAACGGGAGAAAACAAATTCAAGTTAGTTGATCGATTGAGTCCTTAATAAAGCACCCAAATGAGATATTAAGGTTAGAACCCAACGCAATATTCCACAACTCGGGAAAGGGATGCCGTAACCCAAATTGCAGAACATTTGAAGGTAAGTGAATGATGATTCACTAATTTTCCACCATGAAACACGAAAAACAGATTAAGTCTTAAATGTATTGAAAACTCCTAGATCCTTTGATATTCATTGAACCTTTTCAATGGCATGTTTAAATCTCGATATGCTCCTCTAGTTTGTGACTGGGATGCCGAGGATCACAAAGCGGGTGTGAATAACCATGTAAACTTACATGGTGCCCTCATATGTTACAGTCACCTATTCGATGTGTCGGTAAACCACACACACTCCACCGAACTATGACAAACATTGAGTCACCCTTTGCTACCTTTGCTTAGAACCATTTAGTGTGCCAGTTAACCACACACGCTCCACTAACGTCTTCGCAAGGGCACAAAGTGTAATTTCATGGAATTGCATCAATTCACTTTTTCCTAAAGTAACTAAGATTGGGAATTTTATGAAAGCATTTAGTTACTTTTATACTTCATTATACTTATAATGGAAGGTTTCTGTCCTATCATACCCGTTCGGCTAACGACCCTCCACTAGTCAAGAGTGTGGTGGGTAAGAGTGGATACCCATACAATCGCCATATTATAGGCAATTTCCTTAAACATCCCTTATAGACCAGCTTCGTGAATGAGGCCTACTAACGGTAAGACTGACTTTTACTTATACATATATATAATGTTAGACTTTTAATGTTAGACTTTTGATTATACTTATATACTATAGGGTGTATTTTACACTTTTAAAATACTAGATGGTCTAATTTAATAATTATACTTGTAATTTAATTAAATTGTAAACCAAGAACTATATGGATTTATTAAATCTCTTTTAATTATACACTTTAACTAATTAATAAAACCATAAGGGTGTGATTTCAACTTTTCAAAACTATACTAGGGTTTTAGAATTTAACATTTCTAAATTAAACTTTTAATCAACTTTTAAATTCCAAAACTTGAGGGCAAGTTTTGAAACATTTCAAAACATTAGGGTTTAACTTATTTAAATTTCAAAACCAAAACTTCCAAGTTCTAATTTAAACTATAAAACCTAAAGGGATTAATTTGAAACTTTTCCAAACCTTTTCAAGAATATTCTAGATCACATAATTCAAATAAGGCAATTAACTATAATTGGTGGTTACAAACTGCTTTCAAAATAAGTTTAACATCAGAGAAATCCCAAAATCGTGAAATAAAAACATGAGGAGGTGCACGATCACGCATTCTCCTTCCTACGATCCTCAGAAGTACCTGAAACATAATCCAAAAATGTAAGCCCAAATCTTAGTGAGTTTCCCCCAAAATACCAACACACAACAAAACCAGAACAATACAATAAAAAACATGCATATAGAGCCTTCAGTCTGACTGGAACGCTTCATTGGCATTCAGTCTAACTAGTACGCTCTCCGGGCCTCCGATCCGACTGGAACACCACCTTCGGCCTTCAGTCAATCTGGGACACCCTAGGTCTATTGGCCTTCGGCACAAAGCAAGACTGCCTCAACCCAACCACACATAACATAACATCAGATATCATATCAAGTACTAGATAGCATGCACAGTCAGTCAAATAGATCTAACAGATCACTAAGCATATCATTATTCTTTAATCGGAATACAGATCTAACAGATCCCTACACATAGCATCATACAATAATAGGGTAACAGTCCAATGGGCCGGCCTTGGTGCCTTCGACCCAGTAAGTATAGTAAGGAAAACTCACCTTACAAGCAGCGCTGACTGATAAGATCCAACTCCCAAATCTCAGCTCCTGACTCGAATGCCTACAAGCACCATGTGACCAAATCCATCATACTCTGAAATACCAAAAATTCCCTCAAAAGTAAAACTTGGTCAACCATGGTCAAAGTCAAAATCAACAGTCAAGGTCAACAGTCCATGTTAACCCAACTCGTCGAGTGCACGTACCAACTCGTCGTCTTCCTATAGTATTCAGAGAATCGGGTAAACCCTAGCCAACTCGCTGAGTTTTCCCACCTTAACATATTCAATCCTTTATCATCAAGTCTAATGCTTTAAAAAGTAGATATGATACCCAAAAATTGGAAAACCATGTATAATTGCAAACTTTAGGTCCATGCATGACACAACGAGGCTCCGAAACTCAAGGAAGGATTAATAAGGGACCTAAAGCATGAAGGAGGCCTAGAACTTGATAAATCCTTAAACTTTAAGTCTAATGAAGCGACAAAACGTCCAGATCTGAAGTGATAACTTCATGAAATACTCAACCCATGAACAATCCCAAAAATCAGCCAAATATGACAATAAACTTCCAAGGATAAGATCTAAGAAATATATAAGCAAGTTGTTAGACTTTTTACCTCAAAAGAACTGCAATACTCAAAGAGTTTCTGGATATGAAGCCTTCCCTTCACTCTAAACACTTCCAACCTCAAGTTCCTTTAAAAGAACACCAAAAGGACCAACTCTTTAAGCTCACACACTCAACTTGGGAAAGGATGCATGAAAATTAAGTCGACGAGTTCCAAGGAAAACTTGACTTTAAAAAATAATAAATCTCACACCTAGAAAATGGGATGTTACACATGCCCTTAAGATTTACTTATTATTTATCAATAAGGATGAATCCCCAATTCAGCAAGTCCGGATACCACAATAAACCCTCATTCGGGCAAAATACCACTTTTCCCTTCCAAGTCCTCAACCCCTCTCAGTTGACCAAAGGTCAAATTGGTAAAATAAGTCAATGTTCAACCTATTTTTAACTTATGCGTCGTATACATCCTACTCCACACAGGGCGTACAATCTTATCTAGAAAAATGGGTCAAAATTGAGCTACGTTGGGTGTAACTCAGATTACACCCTACGTATTGGGATTCTAAGTCCTTTTCATTTCTAGTTCATAATCTGTAAACACAAGTCATTAAATGATCATATATGGTCTCAATAAACTTATAGAATGAAAGTTGATGACTTTATGCCTTTGTATGGCTACATGGTGCTTAAAGTTAACCCTGGCTTCCTAAAATGTGTTAATGTCCAAAATCTCTTGCATGGATGAAAGGTAGCAACCAAGATTCCATTTTTATATCTTTACAACCTTAGAAACACATAAAAAAGCAATCCTACGGTTTGGAGTATCTTCTACTCACAAGGCTAAAGATTATGGGACAAAAGATCATGCAAAACAAGAATCTAATAAGATTTAACACATGGATTAGCAAGATTGAATCTTTATACGTCCTAAAGTTGAGATATTCAATGTACATTCTTCATCCACAAGCTTACATTCTAGATCCACAAGCTTGGGCTTCAATAAAACTTCAAGCTTGACCTTCTCCTTATTGAAGATGCACCAATGCCTACAAAACGGCTCAAAAGTTTCTCTAAGGGATTAGGTTTTGTTCTATATGCTCAAGAGAGTGGAGGCTAGTGGTAAGAAGGGCCTCAATGAGATGAATGTCCTTAAATAGGGTCCAAGACCCCGAAATTCGAGTTTGCATCCTGCATGGTTACGCTATGTATAATCTGGTTATGCCTCGTATAAGTCATTAAGTCCCCATGTCCAAATAATGAGTTACGTCCTGCAAAACTTGGCTCGCTACGCCATGCGTAGAGCCACTATTTTCCAAAATAAATAATTTTAAAACATGAAGAAACGTACATGAGAACCGAATGTTACAACTCTCCCCTAGTTGAATCAGACTTTGTCCTTGAAATATGTTGCTTTAAACAACTCGGGTTAATTCTCTCGCATATCCTCCTCGGTTTCCCATGTCCTCTAGGAATCCTTCCAGTTCTACCATTGCTCCTTCACAAGCTCCACTACCTGGTTGCGCTAGGTCTTGGTCTTCTTGTTGAGACTCGTCACTTATCTCTTCACATAGTTCATGCGATCAGCCACATGAATATCATCCAATGGTAGCACTAAAGAATCATCAGCTAGGCACTTTCGCAGATGAGAGACATGAAACATGTTGTGGATCTGGCTCAGCTTGGCTAGTAAATCTAACTGATAGGCAACCTTTCCCACCCAGGCGAGGATCCTGAAATAACCAATGAATCTGGGGCACAACTTGCCCTGCTTCCTGAACCGGATGACTCCTTTCCAAGGAGACATCTTCAGGAGCATAAAATCCCTAACCTAAAACTCGAGGTCTGAAAGGCTTCTGTCTATATAGCACTTTTGATGGCTTTGAATGGTCTGGAACCTCTCGCATACTTGTTGAATCAACATGATGGTCTTGAGTACCAGTTCGATAATCCCCATGAATCATTGTGCAACCTCGTTCCAACAAATTGAGTTCCAACACTTCCTCCCATAAAGCATCTCAAAAGGAGGTTGGTTAATGTAGACATGATAATTTTTGTCGTAGGAGAGAACTCGGCCAACAATAGATATGTATACCAGCTCCCACCAAAATCTAACACAATCTAGATAGTCCTGCCTCCCCCCCTCTCTATCTTTCTCTCTTTCTTTTTCTGTCTCTCTCTCTCTTTCTCTCTCTGTCTCTCTCTCTGACCGTTGGTCTATGGGTGGAAATTCGTGTGGAAGTGCATTCGAGTACCTAACTCCTCGTGGAATTTCTTCCAGAATCTGGCAGTGAATCAAACATCCCTATCTGAAAGCACTGATATCGGAACTCCATGATGCCCCACTACCTATCGAATATAAATATATGCCAACTTCTCTATAGAGATGCTCTCCAGAATGGGGATTAAATATGCGCTCTTGGTCAATCGATCCACAACGACCCAAATCGAATCCACCCCTTGCACTGTCCGCGGTAAATTTGTGATGAAGTCCATCGTGATCTCTTCTCATTTCCAAATGGGAATACCCAATGGCTCTATTTTTCATGTGCTCGTTGATGCTCAGCCTTGATTTTCCTGCAAGTCAACCACCACTCGACGTAGCAAGCCACATCCTGCTTCATGTAGGGCCACCAATAATCAGGTCTGAGGTCTCTATATTTCTTTGTCGCACCCAGATAAATAGAGAATTTCAAATTATATGCTTCTTCCATTTGTATCTATTGTGCACCGCCCTAATACGAAACCGAAACCCTCGTATGCAAGGTCAACAGTACCCTACTATCAAAATCAAAAGAGGACACATCCCATATAATGTGGTCACTCTTACAGTGGTCCTCTTTCATGGCCTCAAGCTAAGCCTTGCAAATCTGCTCGAGAATTGGGGTCACCGCCATCATCCTCAAACATAGATCCCGAATAGGTGTGTTAGTCACCTTGTGGATCAGTGCGTCAGCCACCACATTGGCCTTCTTGGGGTGGTATAAAATCTCATAGTCATAATCGTTCACTACATCTAGCCACCTATGCTGCCTCATATTCAAATTTGTATGATCCATCAAGTACCTCAAGCTCTTGTGATCAGTATAAATGGTGCAAAGGACCCCATAGAAGTAACGTTACCAAATCTTGAGGGCGTAAACCATAGCCCCCAACTCCATATAATGTGTAGGATAATTTGCCTCATGAGGCTTCAATTTCCTCGATGCATAAGCGATCACGTGACCCCACTTCATAAGCCCCCAACTCCATATAATGTGTAGGATAATTTGCCTCATGAGGCTTCAATTTCCTCGATGCATAAGCGATCACGTGACCCCACTTCATAAGCACTGCACCCAATCCCGTGATGGAAGCATCATAATAAACTACAAAGTCATTAACACCTTTAGGTAGAGTGAAGCTCAGAGCCTTGCACAGTCTCTCCCTCAAAGTTTCTAATGTTGCTTATTGCTCAGGCCCCTAATGGAAGGTAACTGTCTTCTTTATCAATGTGGTCAATAGGACTACAATCCTGGAGAAATTATTAATGAACCTCCGATAATACCCTGCTAAGCCAAGGAAACTTCGAATCTTGGATGGAGACCTCGGAACCTCCCATTGCATCAAGGCCTCAATCTTGTTCGTATCGACCAAGATACCCTTCTAATTGACGAGGTGCCCTAAGAATTGCACCTCATGCTACCAGACGTCACACTTGGAGAAGTTGGAATAAAGCCTATACCTCCTTAAAGTCTTTATAACCACTCGTAAGTGATCCTTATATTGCTCCTTGGTCTTAGAATAAACAAAGATAGCATCAATGAAGACGATCACCGACCAATCAAGCATCATCCTACAAACCCTAGTGCATCGGTGAGCCCAAAAAGCATCGCCACAAACTCGTAATGACCATATCAAGTTTTGAAAGCTGTCTTCTGAAGATCCTTATCATGAACCCTCGTATGATGGTAGCCTGAACACAAATCAATCTTGGAAAAGATGCTCCCCGAAGCTGGTCGAACAACTCTTCGATCCTCAGAAGTTGATTTCGGTTCTTCAACATTAACTTGTTCAACTCTCGGTAATTGATGCACATCTTGTGGGAACCATCCTTCTTCTTTACAAACAATATCGTTGCTCCCCATGATGAACTACGTGGTCTAATAAACACCTTGTAAAACAGCTCCTATAGCTGTGTAGACAACCCCTACATCTCATGTTGTGCTAACCGATAAGGTGCCATGGATATCGGAGCCGTACCTGGCACTAAATCAATTTGGAACTCAACTCACCTCAATGAAGGCAATCCAGTAAGATACTCAGGAAATAAATCAGGATACTCTTAGAAGACCAATCCATCCCCACGATGACTTTGGCCTCATATAAAAGGGTTAGGAAACAAATTGATCGGATACCTCTCTTAAATCAACTTAACAGTATTGTCCCGATGAAGCCTCGATACTCTCACTGGACGATCATCGATGATCTCTGTGTCTAGCGGATAATCAAGCATCGTAGGAGCATCACCAAAGCTCTTACTGAGAGCAAGAGATACAAAAAACCAAGTGGCACCCGAACAAAAAATAACCAAGGCTATAAAACCTTTCACTAAGAACATCCCTAAACAATTATATACACATTACGCATAAATTATAAAACAATAAATGAGATAAGGAGGATATACATACAAATAACCACATCTAGTGTTGCATAAGCTTCCACGGCTGATCGCTGGGAAGCTCGACTCCTCATAACTTACGCCACTGCTTGGCCCTAATGGCCATCAGTAATTTGCAATGTAGCTAGAGTAGGTGCTACAACTGCACCTGTTTTCAAACTCGAACAATCGGCTTTCATGTGTCCCTTCTAATTGCACTGGAAGCAAATCAAACTTGATACCTATGTGGTTGTTGTGCAATCCCTACTGAAATGACCGGTCTTTCCACACTTATAGTAGCCTCAACCACTCGCCCTACAAACTCCATCATACGTCTTGTCGCATATGCCACAATGGCCTCGGCCCTGCTGGCTCCTTGATCTATGATTAGAACTATTGGGTCTCTTGACGAGTGATATTGCCATATTTATACATATTTTTAGGCAATATTTATTTATATTTTTATTAAAATTTTGGTTATTTACATAGGATCATGGTACTTCTAAGGATAAATTGTTATTTGCAGCCAAAGTGAATCATTTTCAAAGAAAGGGAAAAAAATTGCCTATACTTGGAACATTGGAGACTTGGAGTACAAAAGATGAAGAAATTCATGGATTCAACCAAAGTCACGTCGTGAACGAGAAGATCACGACGTGGCACGAGTATTCTAGAAGATAAGCTTACAAGAAGAAGGAATCCTTGCCCGATACGATAATTCTCAGATCACGACGTGGAGCTTCCTACCACGACGTGGATCACAACTTTTCAGAAAACTATAAATTCCCTTGCCCGTTACGACTTGGAAAACTTTTTGGCTGATTGGAAGGTTACCTGAAGACGATTTTGAATAGAAAAAGAGTTCTGAAAAAGGCTTTCAACATCAAAAGAAGTAAAGGTTCATAATTAGTTAGTTAGTTTGATAGTTATGAACATGTTTGATAATTTGATTTGTTTTTGCTTACTTGTTACTATGAGTAGCTGAATCTAGCAGCTCCTGTCTAGCTAGATGAAGCTTCTGAATTATGTTTTAGCTTAATGACTATTGAGTTTGATTAATTGGTAAATTGCTTGTGTTTAATTATCATTACCTAGGATGTTATTTTAATTTCTTAGTTGCTTAAAGTCATGTTCTGTGTAGCTTACTGACCATTAAATTACATGAACTTGAAACCTAGTGATTTAGTGAACATTGAATTGCTAGAGCTAGGATCGACAAAAATCTTAGATAAGTGATAAAAGTAACTAATTTAGCTGTGCTAGAGTACATAATTTAAGACCATAATTGTGTTTGCTTAGATAAATCTTACATAGCTCACCTATAATTAATAACTAGTTATGTGTTCTGCTTATGTGTGACCATACAAGGTAGTTCATGAATTGTTAAAAAGATTAATAAATTTGGACTTGAATTGCTAATTACATAATAATTGGTGGCCAACTTTGATAATCCATAATGATTGGCTAAACATAAATAAAGAAGTGGATTCAAACTAGACAGGAGTGTTTTTAATTAATTGATTGAATTATGTGATTTAAGTTCGTCTGGTCTTGCAAAATCAGATAAAACCCCCTCTTTGATCTAAAATTAGGTTAATTTAATAGTAGATAAATTAATTAATCAAAGTCGTTCCCTGAGATCGACACCCGACTTACCCAACTATTCTATAACTTTGACTAGGTACACTGCCTAAGTGGAATTAGTTAGTTAAGGTACTTAGGTTATAAATAATAAAATTAGGTGTAGCTATTTGCATGCATCAAGTTTTTGGTGTCATTGCCGGGGAACGACTTAGTTATAAATTATTTATTTGGTTTTGATTAATCGATCCTTTTTTTTGGGATAAAACCTGCAAAAAGTTATTTTACCAAGCATAGTGTGTGTGTGTGTGTGTGTGTGTGTATATATATATATATATATATATATATATATATATATATATATATATATATATATATATGTATGTATGTTTATTATTTTCTTTTAGTTACAGGATTCACGACATGAACCCCTAGGCTCACGACGTGAAAACTGTGAATTCTAGTTTTCTTTGATTTTTAGTTAATTTTTCTATTTTATTTCAGTTTTAGGTTTTTATTTTTGTTTTATTTCAGGAGTTCATGACCAGAGGATCTAACACACCTTTGGTGCCACCTATTGAAGACCTAGAGTCCGCCCTTCAGAAAAAGAAAGATAAGAACGTGAAAGAAGATCAAACACCAAAAAAGAAAGATAAGAAGGTGTGTTAATTAGTTATTAACACACCTTTGGTGCCACCTTACAAGAACTCAAGACAGTATTTTCATAGAAAGTCGGGAAAGAAGACGGAAGGATCAATTTCATCTTCAAAGGACAAGAACAAGGTTGAAAACTTAGATCAAATACCTATCCCGAACAAATACGAATACGAATTCGAAGCCGATTTTGGACTTTATACAAGTGAACCCAGGAACGAGCCAAGGAACAAGATGGCAAAAATTGAAGAAATGTATATGGGAGGTTACAAAAAGAGAATTAGAGATAATGCCGGTCCATGTTTAGTACAACCTGCCATTCCTGCCATTGCCACATTCGAGCTGAAAGGAGATATCCTTTCTGTACTGAAGGATATCACATTCCATGGAAAGATCACGAGGATGAATTTAAGCACTTAGATAAAGTCAACAACATTGTTGATTATTTCAATGTCCCGAATGTGAATAGAGATACTGTCTTGCTAAGGATGCTACCAGTCACTTTCAAGTGAGCAGCAAAAGATAGGTTAAAAGCACAACCACCGGGTACAATCACTACTTGGGCTCAAATGCGTGAGAAATTTCTAGATCAGTTCTGCCCACCATCCAAGATAGCTAAACTCAAGAAGGCAATAGCAATTTTTAGAAAAACCCGGGGGAGTCACTTTACGAGGCTTGGGAGTGCTACAAGGGGTTGTTAAGGAATTGTCCTCAGCATGACCTTAACATCCAACAAGAAGTGTCAATATTCTATGACAGGGTCAATGTAATGACTAGGCAACTCCTTGATTCTCAAGGACCACTTACAAAGAAAAATCTGGATGAAGTCAAGGAATTAATTGAAGAATTTGCAAAGCATTCTCGTGAATACCATAATCCAAGGAATGAAGGAGTAAAGGGAGTTGGGAGTGCACATTCTGAAGAGATGGCTGCTATGATGGCAATGCTAAATAATATGGACCAAAGGCTGACCCAAATGGACCAATCAATTCATGCATTTAGAGTTGGTTGTGAACGATGCAGTGGGCCACACTTGACTAAAGATTGCCATTTGGATGAATAGGGGAACAAGAAGGCTCAAGTTTGCTACTCGAGTGGGGACAAGTATGATGAAGACTGGAGGAAACCAAAGAAAGAGTGGCTGCCATATGATGAGTACAAGAGGAAAAAAGAAGAAAAATTTAAGCAAACAGGCCGAGGCTTCTACTAAAAAGAGCAACCACCAGCCGAGACGAAAGTAGACTTGGAAAAATATTTTGACCAAATTTATGGAAGCTTCTAAGAAAAGGCATGATGACACCGATGCAGTGCTAAAGGAACACATGGAAATTATGAAAGAACAACAAACAATGATGATTGCTCAGCAAGCTTCATTAAGAAATCGTCAAGCATCAATCCATAATCTCGAAGTCCAAATTGGTCAACTAACTACTTTGGTGAGCCACAAATTGTCCTCACAATTTCCCGAAAAGAACGTTCAATCCCATGTAATGATGATTGATACTGAAGAAGATGCCATCTCCGAGTTCCTAGAAAACCCTAGAAGTGGAGCCAAATCCATCCGAACCAAAGCCAAAGAAGTCGAAAATTGAATATGAGAATGTTGCTGAACTACCGAATTCACGTCATGAACCTCCTCTGTTGACGACGTGGCCCCAACCTGAACAACAAAATTCAGATTCCATCCCGGTATATCATCTGCCTCTACCGTTTCCTTCCCGAGCTGGTCTTAGTCCACTGGAATGAGAGCATTTGGAGTTTATTAAGCACGTGAGGGGTATCTCGATTAATACTCCTTTTGTCGAGTCATTATCCAAAATTCCCAAATATGCAAAGTTTTTACAAGACTTGATAGACACTCGTCAGCAACTAAAGAAGAATTCTAAGGTGATTCTAAGTGAGCAAAGTTCAAGAGATGTAATGAGAAAGTTACCTAAGAAGATGGGAGATCCCGGACGCCTCACTCTTCCATGTGAGTTTGGAAACAATTTGAAGAGTTATGCTTTAGCCGATTTCGGGGCTAGCATAAATTTGAGGCCTTTTTCGTTCTACCAAAAGTTAAATATCCAGAAGATGAAGGCAACAAAAATGACCATCCACATGTCCAATCATTCAGTGACGCATCCGAGGGGAATTTGAAGACATCCTTATTAAAATTGGGAAATTTGTTTTCCTAGTTGAGTTTGTCATTATGCATATGAAGGAGGATGCAAATATCCCAATCATTCTTGGTCGCCCTTTGCTAAATACCGCTGGTGCTTTAGTTGATGTTCGTAAATCTAAGCTTACATTGAGGGTTGGTGATGATAAGGAAGATTTTGGAATACAAGATGGATTTCAAGGATATGATGTTAAGGGTGAAGTGTTCAATATTGATGAAGATAATGAACTTGAAGAATTTTAGAAGCTTATTGAAGACGAAATCAAGACAATTAATCAAGTCAAATGCACTAAACCAAGAGCATCTGTTCCGTTTTTCGTTGAAGTCATTGCCTACACAAAACCGACACCTTTTTGAGTGAGGAAAACGATGAGTTGTCAAGTGATGAGGATGAGGCTACTTCCAAGGAGACGGTTCCAATTGTGAAGGAAGAGAAGGTCCCTATTGAGCTAAAGAAGAATGAAGAAAAAGAGGAAACAAAAGGGACCAAAAGGAAGATTAATATAGACGAGGCGAAGGCTAAAAAGGAAAATTCAAAAAAGGCGTACATTAGACGAGTCCAAGCATACAAGAGGTAATGGAAGGAGCAGAAAATCTAGCTGGCGATGGACTCATCTGAAAATTCAACGTACGAAGCACGTAGTCCAGCTCACGACTCCATCGAAAAGAAGCGCTGCTCGGGCGGCAACCCGAGTTTGGTTTGCATTTTCTTTTCTTTTCTTTTTAGTTTTTGATTAGGAAAGTTATCAAGTCATCATCTAAAAAACTATTAAAACTTAGCTGTGGGGTGTTTTGTTAAACAATGAAAATAAACAAATATTATTATTAGCTAAATTATATTTTGTGTCCAGACATCATTCACGTCGTGGGCTGATGCGCCATGTCGTGGTTGTAGATGGAATACGGAGACTGATTTAGAATTGACCAAGTTAGCTTTTTACAAAAAACCCTGTAGTGGTATTGCCTTCCATGACGTGGCCTTTAAAAGTCGGGGGGAGGCGGGGGGGGGGGGGGGGGCAGTTCATAAACACTTTGACCACAAGTCTTTTTCACCATTTGTTTACTATCGCACGCACGGAAGCAAACCCACAACCGATTTTTCTTCATTTTTCTTCCAAGTTTCTTGTATTTTCATGTATTCTAACTCCATTTGGTATGTATTTCATCCTTTAATTGTTGAAATTACTTGCAATTTATACATTCTCTTGCTTAGGGTTTGCTTTGAAGTTAAATATCCCAAATTGGTTGAATTGGTTAGTATTTTTCGGATGCATGATTTTAGAATAGCAAGAGAAACAAACACCAAGTATGATTTTTGGATGGATTTGACTGGACATTGTTTGATTTGAACCGCATGTCCTGACTGCGTCCCAAGACGTGGAGCTCAGAACCACGACGTGGTTCCTGGGTGAATAGAATTCAATTTCGTTTTTTTATAATGCTTTGGGTGTTTTTGTTGGTTTTGGTTTATTTTTTATTTCAGGCATGGCTCCTAGACGTGTTGTTCAACAGGAGAACAACACGATTGATGTGGCAAGTATTCATCCATTGTCTCGGTTTCCTGAAAACATATCTAGAGCATTATTGAACATATATGAGAACCGGTTTGGATGGTTATATAATGGGGAGTTTTCAATAGCACCCATTGTGAATTGGATTTGGCTTAGGGGTGTGGGTATGATTTCAGAATTGGAGCATTTTTGGACAAAGGTATATGAAGGGAATGGTTTTTCTTTTATCTGTCATGGGTGGAGGAACCTGTTTGCACTTCAAGAATCTGTTTATTGGGAATTATCGGTGGAGTTCTGTACTACCATTAGTTTTGAAGAGAGGACTGTGGACTTTGATTTTGGATGGGCGCTAGTTTTCCGATTAGGAGGGGTATATCGAGAGTGCAGTCTTCGTGAGTTCGCTTGGTGCATGGGGTTATATACAGCAGTAAAGACTCAATCTCCCTTCTTTGTTCCTTTTCTACTTGGGTGTGTTCGGGATTTTACTCCCGGCACTTTGGATGTTCAGTTTTGGCGGACTATCTCAACTCACGAGTACGATTCTCGTGACTTTAGTGAAGCACAAATTCAGAATCCCGTGTATCGTTTCTTCATCGTCTTGTCACCTTTTCTATCAATCACAAGCACCATGGTGATCAAGTTTCCCTTTAGAATTTTTTCTATCTATGGAGTATCATTACTCCCAAGGTTTGTTGTGATTTGCCATATATGCTTGCAAGATTCATGGGGACGAAAGCAGCCGATTCTAGGAAGGGGAGTCCGGTAACGGGTGGACATTTGGCCACCCGCCTTGCTCGGTCATATGGTATTTTGTCTCATGAGTTTGTGAGGAATCTTATACGTCTTCCCGACAATGAATTGTCGAGTCAGGTGTTGGGAGTTATGCGGGTGGTGGTAAATGTCGGGGGCGGCTATGTTATACCCCCGGAGGATGGAGAGCAAGAAGAGGAGCAACTGGAGCAACAACCTCTAGAGAGGCCCCATAGACGAAATGTTAGAGCCCGAGGAGAAGTTGAGAGAGGACGTACTACTCAACAACATGAGGGAGGAATGCACATCGACCCATTTCAAAGTCGGGTTGGGTCCTATTTGGATAATCTCCGTGGAGGGACGAATTACAACACGCGGATGTTGGAGGCCATGTTTTCTCACATGGGTGTGGTTCGACCACCTGGTGTGCCGCCGCAGTGCTTGTACATACCTACTTGGGAGGAGCTTTGGATACCAAGGGGAGATAGGACATACCGATGATGATTGATTTCTTTTTCTTAATTTTTTATTTAGTTTTTATTGGCTTTTGTTTTGTGTCGTTTTTGAATTGTTTTTAAACTTACGGTTTGTAAGACTTTGTTTGATTATTATGTTACCCTTTTATTACTTTTTGGTGGTTTAATTTCAGATTGCTAAGGTGTCTCAGGAGTAGAGTCAAGTCGAAAGTAAATATGTCTACCCAAGAGTCGGTTAGAGTCTAGAGTCAAGAGTTGAAACCCACAATTGGAAATAAGTGTGGGGTGCGTCAAAGAGAGTGGATAGAGTCAGGAAGGGTCTTTAGAGTACTAAATGAGAAGTGTCTTAAATAGTTAAGACGTTGGTCAAACTCTCAGGCTGAATGAAAAAGTGGGAAATCTTAGTTCTGGATTGCCTAGGTTTCACGACGTGGTACCTCATTTCACATCGTGAGCTGGTATAAATGAGAGATTTAACACGTAATTTGTGCAACACCACGATGTGGTCCTCTTCACTACGACGTGGTTTCTAATTTTTTTTTTCACAAATTTGAAGGCCATTGGCATACTTTATTTTATGGCTTGCCACATTTCTTCTTGGGGTCATTATGAAGACTCTTATGGCTTGTTTCCTCTACTATGTAATGTGGCGTATGCTTTCCCAGATTATTCTACATGTTTTACACATTTGCATCCATTTTTATGGAAGATTGAAGTTTCGATTCATTGCTTGATGGTTCAAGGTCCAAGTACCTGTTCCGAAGAGGTTCACATTCGAGATGCACATTTTATCCACACTTTTGGAGTTCGATTACACCACTATCCCAGGGGAGTCTGTTCCCTTTTATCCCTTTTATTGCTTTTAGTTTATTTTATGCATACAATGAGGGCATTGTATGTAATAAGTGTGGGGTAGGGGGTAGGAAAAGTAAAATTACTAAAAAATTTGGTAAATTTTAAATTTTTTAATAATTAGATCTAGTAATAATAAGTGGAACTCTAGTTGCTAATGTTATATGGGATGATCCGATAAGAGCTTAAATGTTTTGTTGAGCCGATACACGTTATAGTGCATTTGTGGCCTCCCTTATTTTAGTGAAATCATGGAACAAAAACACAACCCCGCTTAGTTTGAGGAATGCGATATGTTTAGCAGCCTAACCAGAAATCTATCCAGGAAAGCTATGTCTTAGCCAATAAAGGTTGAAGTTAAGCGCCCCTGCTTAAGCATGTAGGGTTTTGAGTGAAAAAGTGAGCTACATGTAAAAAAAAGAGAGAAATTACCAAAAAGTGAAAATTGAAGAATTTTGGAGCACAAAAGTATCAAAGTATGAAGATCAAAGATCAAAATTTTGAAGTCTCAAAAGTTGAAGATACGAAAGTTACACAAAAAGGTCGTGAATTCATAGAAATCAAAGATCAAATATCAAAGAAAAGAAGAATTCAAGAACTCCAAGTTGTGGTATCTTCTAAAAAGTTGTAATTTTCTAGTTTATGTATGCTTGGGTAGCTTTACAAAAATACTTCGAGGCTAAGTAGGATTTCTGAGGATGGGTTCAGAGGGTTGCATAAAATGAGAATTGTTCAAAAGAAGAGGGGGCATTTTATGAGGATTGTGAGTATTTAGAGTATGGGGGGTCCCTTAGAAAATTTTAGGCACAAATGCATGCGTTGAGGTCTTGGCATAATGGCTAAGTTCAAAAATGGATTGTTCTATGTGATGCTAGTAATGAAGGTTTAAGTTTAAATAGTTAAATTTGCTTGAGGGCAAGCAAAGCACAAGTGTGGGGTATTTTGATATTGCCATATTTATACATATTTTTAGGCAATATTTATTTACATTTTTATTAACATTTTGGTTATTTGCATAGGATTATGGTACTTGTAAGGATAAATTGTTATTTGCAGCCAAAGTGAAGCATTTTTGAAGAAAGGGACCAAAATTGACAATGCTTGGAACATTGGCGACTTGGAGTACAAAAGATGATGAAATTCATGGATTCAACCGAAGTCACGACGTGAACGAGAAGACCACGACGTGGCACGAGTATTCTAGAAGATAAGCTTACGAGAAGAAGGAATCCTTGCCCGATACGATAATTCTCGGATCACGACGTGGAGTTTCCTGCCACGACGTGGATCACGACTTTTCAGAAAACTATAAATTCCCATGCCCGTTACGACTTGGAAAACTTTTTGGCTGATTGCAAGGTTACTTGAAGACGATTTTGAATAGAAAAAGAGTTCTGAAAAAGGCTTTCAACATCAAAAGGAGTAAAGGTTCATAATTAGTTAGTTAGTTTGATAGTTATGAACATGTTTGATAATTTGACTGGTTTTTGCTTACTTGTTACTATGAGTAGCTGAATCTAGCAGCTCCTGTCTAGCTAGATGAAGCTTCTGAATTATGTTCTAGCTTAATGACTATTGAGTTTGATTAATTGGTAAATTGCTTGTGTTTGATTATCATTACCTAGGATGTTATTTTAGTTTCTTAGTTGCTTAAAGTCATGTTCTGTGTAGCTTACTGACCATTAAATTACATGAACTTGAAACCTAGTGATTTAGTGAACATTGAACTGATAGAGCTAGGATCGACCAAAATCTTAGATAAGTGGTAAAAGTAACTAATTTAGCTGTGCTAGATGACATAATTTATGACCATAATTGTGTTTGCTTAGATAAATCTTACATAGCTCACCTATAATTAATAACTAATTCTGTGTTTTGCTTATGTGTGACCATACAAGGTAGTTCACGAATTGTTAAAAAGATTAGTAAATTTGGACTTGAATTGCTAATTACATAATAATTGGTGGCCAACTTTGATAATCCATAATTATTAGCTAAACATAAGTAAAGAAGTGGATTCAAACTAGACATGAGTGTTTTTAATTAATTGATTGAATTCTGTGATTTATGTTCGTCTGGTCTTGCAAAATCAGATAAAACCCCTCTTTGCTCTAAAATTAGGTTAATTTAATAGTAGATAAATTAATTAATCAAAACCGTTCCCTGAGATCGACACCCGACTTACCAAACTATTCTATAATTTTGACTAGGTACACTGCCTAGGCGCAATTAGTTAGATAAGGTAGTTAGGTTATAAATAGTAAAATTAGGTGTAGCTATTTGCACGTATCAACGAGAACCCTAGTTGTTTGCACTTGCTCTGTCTTCTTCTTCCCCAGGTGGTCCAAATAAATCTCTTGTTCCTAGACTTTAGCTATCATATCCTCCAATTTCTGAAGTGCTAAAAAGCTATCAAGCTCCCAGATATCTGCTCTAAGCATGTCGTGGTACCACATCTTCATCATCTTCTTATCCACGACATACTATGGCACTAACAAGGCTCTCTCCTAAAACTTGGCGGTGATCTTCGCCTAAAATCTTCCAAGTCACTTCCCTACTATCAATTACTTCACTTGCGCTATAGAGTGCCCTATTCACTAAAACGTCTCCTATGATTTCCTAGGGTTCCCTTCCCACTAATCTCTCCCATCAGCTGCATAAGAGACTCCCTCTAATACCTTCTAACTACCTCGCAAATACAATTACATGTCACTGACACCTGATAATTTTTCGACTTATAGGTCCCACTCTATAATGGTTGGACTCAAATAAGAGCTGTACAATAGGGTTGAACCTAACCTTTTAAAATTATCTAATACTACAACATCTAATTTAATGTATTCGCTTAATAGCATTCTATCATGCTATCTTGAGTAGATCCTTAGCCATAATTTAGCATGTAATCCTAATTTACTCATTTCAAATCAATGACATAACATATGTATGGGTATTTTGGGAAATACTAACTTGAGCTCGGCTGACTGCACACATTACACCCCTTTTTGTTTTAGAAATATTCTTAGAAAAGTTGTTTTCTTTCAAAAAATATTACCAATTCCCTAATTTGAGTTCAGACACACCCGAGAGTGTACTTGAATTCATCAAACGAAGGCTCTAATACCAATTTGTAATGTCTCCAAAATTTTGAGTAAAAAAATTTCTTTTAAATCGATAAAAAAACCATTCATTCAGTTTGAAACCCCATCACAGAAAAAATATGTAATACAATCGTTAGAGGTCAAAGTCAATAAAATCATGCGGTACAATCATGTCGAGCACGAAGCTTATCGAGTTCACCAAAATACCCCATCCCATACATACATATAACATGAAGCTATACGAGTCTATTTCACCCCTAGTATATTTCAACTCAATTAGTATTTTTCAACTGTACGGGTTTATTTCACCCCCGAGTCTATTTAAACTCAATCACTATTGTTCAACCAAACGTGTCTACTTTACCCTACATACAAATAACATGTAGGCATATCAGCAAGAGTCACAAAGACATCACGTACATAATGAATGAGTCTATTTCACCCCGAGTCAATTTCACCTTTATACTTAAGAATAAAATCATATCAAAAAGAGTCACAAGACTGTCAGGAACCTACATACATAATCCAGTAGGCCAACATTGGTGCCCTCAACACACGAGTACAATGTAGAGACTCACCTAAATCGGTCAACGATTAGATCTCACACTCGGGCTGTTGATGCTGAAGTCCTCCCACTAAACATAATCAAAATCAAACCCTAAATAGCAATCATGATGAATCCCAAACTCGGCAAGTCCATATATCACAATAAATCCTCATTCGGGTAAACAACCACTTAGCAATTCCAAGTCCTCAACCCCTCTCAGTTAACCAAAAGTCAAACTAATCAAAAAGTCAATGGTTAACCCCTTATTGCTTACATGTTGCGTACATCCTACTCTACTTGGGGCATAGAGTCTTATCCAGAAAACGGGCCAAAATTATGCTACGATGGGCATAACTCAGAGTATGCCTCGCTTACTGGGCATTTAAGTCCTTTTTATTTCTAGTTCTTAATCTGTAAAGACAAGTCATCAAATGCTCAAATTTGGTCCAAATAAACTCCTAGAATGATAAAGTTGATAACTTTATGCCTTTGTATGGCTACATGGAGCTCAAAGTCAAACCCTAGCTTCATAACCTTTTATAATGACAAAAATCTCTTACATGGATGAAAGGTATCTACCAAGATTCCATTTTTATGTCTCTATGGCCTTAGAAACACAGAAACTAGCAACCCTAAGGTCTAGAATAGATTTTACTCACACATTTGTATATTATGTGAAAAAAGATCATGCGAAACAAGAATCTAATGAGATGTAACACATGGATTAGTTGGATTCAATCTTTATACCTCTTGGAGTTGAGAATTGCAATGTAGGTTTCGGAACCACATGCTTAGGCTTCAATAAATATTCAAGCTTGACCTTCTCCATCTTCAAGATGCACCAAGAGACACAAGAGGTCTCAATAGTTTCTCTAAGGGATTAGGTTTTCATTCTATATGCTAAAAAGGGTGGAGGTTGGTGGTTAGAAGGGCTTCAATGAGATTAAGGTCCTTATATAAGGTCCAAGACCTCTAAATTAGGGTTTGCACCATGTGCGGTTACACCTTATGTAACTTGGTTACAACCTGTGTAAGGCATTAAGTCCCCGTGTCCAAATAATGAGTTACACCTTATGTAACTTAGCTACCTATGCCTCACATAGAGCCAGTATTTTGCAAAATAAATAATTTTAAAACATAAAAAGTGTAATGGAGAATCGGGTGTTACAAGTATAACTTGTGACTCACAATTCTTATCTACATCCATATCACATATCAAAAGCATATGTGACTCAACTGATTCTCTCTAGTTCCTCCTTAATACTTCATAATTTACCCATACTCAACAGTATGCCATGTTTCATGGGTAGATTCCCTTTCTTAGAATCTTACATTTTGAATCTTTTCAAAAATTTATCTAAGTATGTACTTTGGCTAAGTATAATTAAAAGCTTCTGTATATCTCTATAGATCCTTTTGCTATATGTCATAGGTCCTTCATAGTGACTCACTTCCCAAGCCAAGTATTCATACATTGCAAAATCAGGATATCATTTTCTATAAGGATTATATCATCGAGATACAGTACTTGAAAGACTATATTACTCCCACTAGATTTGAAATATATATACAAGACTCATTCTTATTTCAATAAAATCATAATTGCTTGACCTTTTCATGAAATCAAAGATTCTAACTTCATCATGCTTGTTTTAGTCCATAAATGGACCTCTCTAGCTTGCACACTCTATTAGGATATTTTGGATCAATGAAGCCTTTGGGTTGTTTCATATAGACATCATCTATTAAATTCTTATTATGGAAAACACTCTTCATATCTATTTGTGTGACATCCCTATTTTCAAAGATACAAAAGACCTTTTTATTTATGTGTGACATCCCCAAAATCTCGGCCAGAAAAGACCGATTTCATTTATGCTTTTTAAAACATTTTCAGAGTAAATCCTTTTGATTTGAAAGAGTTGCGGAATTTGTTCCCAAAACAAAACATGATAAAATAATATTTATCAAAGCATTTCATCAAGAGATGCATTTCATTATATAATCAAAACTCGGGATGTCATGTTCCGATACAGACCATAAAGCATAAACGATAAACATTACAAGTCATTCAACAAATATATACATATAAAGACTTGTAAACAAAACAACAAGATGATCCATCCATCTTACGCCCTTGTGCCACTTCCTGTAATACAAATAAAACTGAGTGGGTCAGGCTTGGGAGCCTGGTGAGCATATAGGGTTTTCAACCCACAATAAATAAGTTATATTTAATTTCACCAACCAATCACTATCCCGATTACCCATTCCCGTTATCCTCACTTTACGTCCCTAAAACAACTATCTCAAGGGACCTAATCTAGGATTTTCATCGGGACGGACATCACTGCGAAGGGGTTTCCTCAATAATAGATGACCTAAAGGCAACCATGAGGGGGATATAGTACACCGGTGAACACATCGTTCACAACACCTACAGGTTATGAACCTGCTAGTGTTCCACTGGACTGTCTAGAAAGAGTCTGTGGTCGTTATCCATACTCCGTTGAATAACTAGATCAACAACAACAACAACATCGAGGCCTCTCATCTGTTTATTACACACCAACTATCTACCCATGTTCTACCCAACATATTAGTAGATAAAAATATATATTTTCATACGTAGTTTAAAGAAAACCTGTATAGCATGCTTTAATCAACACATATATCACATAACAGATGAGGCACACACACACATAACACATATTTCATAAAGAAATAAGCAGATCTATAAGATAGAAGAGAGTGAATACTCATTCACACATAACACAACCAAATATATACACATAGCAAGTATTTTTATATAAAATACTTCGTATTATTGTATTAGAAGAAATAACTACACACTCACTTGATCAGAAGACGATCCGACAGCACTACGGCTTATAGAAGTAGTAATCCACAGCAGATCTGGAAGATCTCCTCGAAAATCGAACTTCTCGCGGGCAGAGCTTCGACTCGGGAACCGCGCTTCTCGGGATCTTCGGGATCTCGGGACTTGCCTCGGGGCTAGAGTATGATACCGGGACTTCGGGGTAGCTTCGGCACGAAAAACGATGCAAAAGACTAGAGAGAAGAGAAGAAATTGAACAACAAAGAAGGCTGTCTTCGGATCCTTTATATAGAGGATGGAAGCCTCAATTACGCGGGGCGTACGCCTGTACGCAGCGCGTACTGCTCCAATGTTCGTAAGCGCATGCGTCATCCGAAGCCACTTGTTGCGATGTCGACACCCTCGGAGTACGCGGGGCGTACTCGAGTACGCGGCGCGTACCTCGGATCAGATCAATGACTCGTTCGGATAATACTTCCGAATTTTGATTTAAATTTAAATACAAAATGATTAATAAACTTCGGAAATTCATAACTTCTTCATACGAACTCCGTTTTCGACGTTCTTTATATCCATGCCAAGGTGAGACTACGCTC
Organism: Lactuca sativa; assembly: GCF_002870075.4. NCBI lineage: Eukaryota > Viridiplantae > Streptophyta > Magnoliopsida > Asterales > Asteraceae > Lactuca > Lactuca sativa. The sequence goes on along the minus strand of NC_056627.2, from coordinate 210,759,563 downwards.
TACGACTTTCGTTTAGACTCCGTCGGCTAATTTTGAATTTATTTTTATTAATTATTTTTAATAGGCCGCGACAGAAACTTTCGTTATAAATTCATAACTTCTTCGTTTGACGTCCGTTCTCGCCTAACTTTTTATCGCTTCGATACCAACAACGAGATCTTCGATTCTCATTTAGATTGCTTCGGCTAACAACCGCTCGATCTCAATTCGAGTATTTCAGGCTGTATACCGCTAAGCCGGAACTTCGATAAATCATAACTTCCTCATACGAAGTCAGATTTGGGCGATCTATATATATTCGGAAACCTCGTTCCGACTACTACAACATAAACCAAAGATATTAAGTTTATTTTACACTTAAATTTTGACGCTTATTTTTATTCTTAATTAATCAGACCACATAATTAAGCAATTAAGCACAAAACACATAATACTCAAATAATACATTCTTATTATTTCAAAACGGGTTACAAAGGTTAACCTAGACTATTATATTGCTAAAAAACAGCAAGCCCGGAAACACAGGCGTTACAATTCTCTCCACCTTAGAATGATTCCGTCCCCGGAATCACACATCAACAAACAAATGCGGATAGCGACCCATCATGTCACTCTCCGTCTCCCAGGTGAGATTCGGCCCATTCGTGTGTTTCCATCGGACAAGCACTAACCCAACCATCTTGCGTCGCAATTTCTTAGTCTTTCGGTCAACAATTGCCTCTGGTTCTTCAATCAACCTTTTGTTCTCATCAATTCTCAATTCAGAAATTGGAATTATGTCGGGAACTTCTCCCGTGAACTTCCTCAAATAACACACATGAAAAGTGTGATGAATTCCATTCAGTTCTTCTGGTAGTTCGAGCTTGTAAGCTTGGTTCCCACTCCTCTGAAGAACTTTAAACGGTCCAATAAACCTTGGACTTAACTTTCCCCTTTTACCAAATCTTATAAGTCCCTTCCACGGCGAGACTTTAAGCAAAACCGAATCCCCAACCTCAAAAGTTATCGGTCTCCGCTTCTTGTCAGCATAGCTCTTTTGACGATCCTGAGCCGCTAACATTCTTTCCCTAATTATTTTCAACTTTTCAGCAGTTTGATGAACCAACTCCGGTCCCATAAACTGCTTTTCCCCAGCCTCAAGCCAACAAGACGGCGTACGACACTTCTGTCCATACAAAGCTTGGTAAGGTGCCATCTTAATGCTCGAGTGGAAACTATTATTATAGGAAAATTCTACCAACGGTAAATGTTCATCCCAATTACCTAGGAATTCCAGAGTACATGCTCTCAGCATATCTTCAAGTGTTTGTATCGTTCGTTCGCTCTGACCATCAGTCTGCGGATGGTAAGCTGTACTTAAACACAACTTGGTACCCAATTCCTCTTGTAGACTTTTCCAAAACCTCGATGTGAAACGGCTATCACGATCCGACACAATCATTAACGGAACACCGTGAAGCCTCACAATTTCCTTCACATAAGAATTCGCAAGCTTCTCCATAGACCATTTCTCCCTGGCCGCTATGAAATGCGCACTCTTAGTGAATCGATCAACGACCACCCAAATCATGTCGTGACCATTCTTTGTTCTGGGCAGTTTAGTGACAAAATCCATAGCAATGTCTTCCCACTTACCCATAGGCACAGGCAAAGGTTCTAAACTCCCGTACGGTTTCTGATGTTGTGTCTTGACTCTCGCACAAGTCACACACTCGGCCACATACTTTGCAACATCAAGCTTCATCGTCGGCCACCAGTAGTAGGGTTTCAGGTCCCTATACATTTTAGTGCTACCCGGATGAATCGAGTACATGGTCTTGTGAGCTTCTTCCATCAGAAGATCTCTGACTCCTCCTGTCTTAGGTATCCAAATCCGATCTTGGAACACCTTCAGTCCATGACTGTTTACACCGAACACCAACGTTTTGCCCAAACGTTCCTCCTTTCTGTCATTCTTCTCAGAAGCTTCGCTCTGAGCTTTCTTTATACTTTCCAAAATAGTTGAGACAACTTCAATTCTCAACGCTCTTGGCCTTTTCCTTTCGGGATTGACTTTCCGACTGAGAGCATCAGCAACAACATTAGCTTTACCGGGGTGGTAAAGTATCTCGCAGTCATAGTCTTTAAGTAATTCTAGCCAGCGTCGTTGCCTCATATTCAATTCTTTCTGATTAAAGAGGTATTGGAGACTCTTATGATCAGTGAAAAGTTTGCACTTCGTGCCATAGAGGTAATGCCTCCATATTTTCAGAGCGAAAACTACCGCTGCCAACTCCAAATCATGAGTCGGGTAGTTCTTTTCATGCTCTTTCAGCTGTCGAGACGCATATGCTATCACATTTTCTCTTTGGGTCAAAACACAACCCAAACCAACACCAGACGCATCGCTATAGACAGCGAAGTCTTCAACTCCATCGGGTAGAGAAAGTACCGGTGCCTCGCATAGCTTTTTCTTTAGCTTCTCAAATGCTTCCTGATGCTTCTCACCCCAAGCATAAGTAGCTCCTTTGTGGGTCAAAGCTGACAATGGACTAGCGATCGAAGAAAAGCCTTGGATAAACCTTCGGTAATATCCGGCTAATCCTAAAAAGCTTCGAATCTCCGTGGGACTTTTCGGTTGTTCCCACTTCATCACAGCTTCGATCTTTGCTGGATCAACCATTATCCCTTCTTGGTTGACCACGTGACCCAAGAATTGGACTTCACGAATCCAAAAATCACATTTGGAGAACTTATCATACAACTTCTCCTTCTTCAAGACTTCTAACACTTCTCGCAAGTGTCTGCCATGCTCCTCCTGGCTTTTCGAGTAAATCAGAATGTCGTCTATGAACACTATCACGGATTTATCAAGGAACGGGTTACAAACCCTATTCATCAAATCCATGAACGCTGCTGGAGCATTGGTTAGTCCAAACGACATAACCAAGAACTCGTAGTGTCCATATCTAGTTCTGAATGCAGTCTTCTCGATATCTTGCTCTCTTACTTTTAGCTGATGATATCCTGACCTAAGATCGATCTTCGAGAAATAGCTCGAACCTTGCAATTGATCAAACAGGTCATCAATCCTCGGCAACGGATATCTATTCTTTATTGTTGCCTTGTTCAGCTCTCTGTAATCGATGCACATTCTCATACTTCCATCTTTCTTCTTTACAAATAACACCGGAGCTCCCCAGGGCGATGAACTAGGTCTAATGAAACCGTTGTCCAATAATTCCTGAAGTTGCATCATTAGCTCCTTCATCTCCGTCGGTGCTAATCGATAAGGTGCTTTCGCAATTGGCGTTGTTCCTGGCAACAAGTCAATACGGAATTCCACTTGTCGATCAGGCGGTAATCCAGGAAGATCTTCGGGAAATACTTCCGGATAATCACACACAACTGGAATATTCTGCATCACCTTCTTTTCCTTCTTAGCATCAATCACGAATGCTAAAAACGATGTACACCCCTTGGTCAAACATTTTCTGGCTTTCATCAATGAAATGATTCCAGAATTCACTCTGCGTTTATCTCCATACACCATAAACGAATCTTTCCCAGGCGGGTTTACTTTGACTATTTTCTTCTTGCATAAAATTTCGGCGTCGTTGGCGCTAAGCCAATCCATTCCCAATACGATGTCGAAACCATTAAGTTCGATAGGCAATAATTCCTCGTGGAACTTATTCCCATTCAGATCAATTAAGATGTTTTTCATGCGATAGCTAACAGGTACAAACTTGCCACTAGCAACTTCGACTAATAAAGCATTATCTAGTCTAACAACAGGCAAAGCTAGCTTTCTACCAAATTCATGCGATATAAAGGAGTAGTTGGCTCCAGAATCAAATAAAATTTGGGCAGGCAATTCGTTAACGAGAAAGGTACCTGAAGCGACATCAGCTTCATCTTTAGCAGCTTCCAGTGTCATCTGGAATGCTCTCGCCTTTGGCTTTGGCGGAATGTTGGGTCTAGCTGCCTCCTTCTTTTTCGGGCAGTCCCTCGACATATGACCCTCCTCACCACAACCATAGCAAACTTTCTTTGTGAGGTTACACTCATTGGCATAGTGCCCTGGCTTTCCACACTTGTAGCATGTGTTCGCCACCTCACATTTTCCATGATGCTTCTTCTTACATTTGTCGCACCATTTCGCTTCACCTCCACCTCCCCTCGAACCAGACTTCGAGAACTTGTTTTTCTTGTTGGACCCTGAAGTTCCATCGAACTTCCTCTTTTCTCCAACATCTATCCTTTCCAGACCCCTTTCCTTCTGCTGGGCCTCCACATTCTTAGCTGCACGAACAGCCGTTTTCAGAGTAGTTGCCATCTTGACTGTCGGACCAAAGTCAGCAGGCAATCCGTTAGCAAACCTCTCAATCTTGGAGAGTTCCGTCGGCACTAGGTACGGAAACAACTTCATCTTCTCAGTAAATGCAGTAGCATAGTCATCTACGCTCATCTTCCCTTTCTTCAAGTTTTGGAACTCATTGTTCAGATCAATCAGATCTATCTCCGAACAATACTGCACCCTTAACTGTTCCAAGAACTCCTCCCATGACATTTTCAGGGCTTCTCCTCGTGGCATAGTATCTGCCAACAACTTCCACCAACTCAAGACTCCCGTCTTCAGTTGTCTAACCGCAAATACGGTCTTCTGTTTGTTGCTACAGTCGCAACTTTCAAATACCATCTCCATTTCGGAGATCCAATCCATTATCTCAACAGGCTTTGGGCTCCCAGAAAGACTTGGCGGTTTGGCGCCCAAGAAATTCTTGTACATACGCCCATCCTTGTTGTTTCTCCTTTCCGGATCGTTCCTTCGTTCCTCTTGAGTCCCAACTTGACTCACCATGCGACTATTGTTCCCTTCCTCCGATTGCTCGGGAATCAATTCAGGTTCCTCAATAGGTATGACAGGTTCATCCCTATTATTATGCAACATTTGTCGCATCTCCTCCCTTTGTTCGGCTAGCATAGCCCGAATCATGGCTTGCACCGCAGCCATTGTTATTGGTTCTGGTGCTGCTGCTACAACAGGTATCTGCTCAATCACTGGCGGTTGATTCCTGTTTTCATCTGCGTTTCCAACGCCACTCCTTGTTCTCACCATTTTTGATCTACACACCGAATAATTTCACCTTATTACTCCAAACGATTACATGCTAGTTCTAATATCGTATACATACGCTTAGAATCCTAAACACATAAACCTTCAGATCCGGTTGGCAACAAACCGTAGATCCGAACAAATAATATCATATATGGCAACATATAACATTTAGCACATAAAAGCATTTTAGGCAACTTTCCTAAAATAAACTAGTGCTCGTGTCTAAAATCCAACAGACACACATCTCAAAATTCCACTTAGCATTCTAAGTTTAAGTCTAGAAATCCTACAAATTCCTAGTTCGCTTAAACTAATGCTCTGATACCAACTGTGACATCCCCAAAATCTCGGCCAGAAAAGACCGATTTCATTTATGCTTTTTAAAACATTTTCAGAGTAAATCCTTTTGATTTGAAAGAGTTGCGGAATTTGTTCCCAAAACAAAACATGATAAAATAATATTTATCAAAGCATTTCATCAAGAGATGCATTTCATTATATAATCAAAACTCGGGATGTCATGTTCCGATACAGACCATAAAGCATAAACGATAAACATTACAAGTCATTCAACAAATATATACATATAAAGACTTGTAAACAAAACAACAAGATGATCCATCCATCTTACGCCCTTGTGCCACTTCCTGTAATACAAATAAAACTGAGTGGGTCAGGCTTGGGAGCCTGGTGAGCATATAGGGTTTTCAACCCACAATAAATAAGTTATATTTAATTTCACCAACCAATCACTATCCCGATTACCCATTCCCGTTATCCTCACTTTACGTCCCTAAAACAACTATCTCAAGGGACCTAATCTAGGATTTTCATCGGGACGGACATCACTGCGAAGGGGTTTCCTCAACAATAGATGTCCTAAAGGCAACCATGAGGGGGATAGAGTACACCGGTGAACACATCGTTCACAACACCTACAGGTTATGAACCTGCTAGTGTTCCACTGGACTGTCTAGAAAGAGTCCGTGGTCGTTATCCATACTCCGTTGAATAACTAGATCAACAACAACAACAACATCGAGGCCTCTCATCTGTTTATTACACACCAACTATCTACCCATGTTCTACCCAACATATTAGTAGATAAAAATATATATTTTCATACGTAGTTTAAAGAAAACCTGTATAGCATGCTTTAATCAACACATATATCACATAACAGATGAGGCACACACACACATAACACATATTTCATAAAGAAATAAGCAGATCTATAAGATAGAAGAGAGTGAATACTCATTCACACATAACACAACCAAATATATACACATAGCAAGTATTTTTATATAAAATACTTCGTATTATTGTATTAGAAGAAATAACTACACACTCACTTGATCAGAAGACGATCCGACAGCACTACGGCTTATAGAAGTAGTAATCCACAGCAGATCTGGAAGATCTCCTCGAAAATCGAACTTCTCGCGGGCAGAGCTTCGACTCGGGAACCGCGCTTCTCGGGATCTTCGGGATCTCGGGACTTGCCTCGGGGCTAGAGTATGATACCGGGACTTCGGGGTAGCTTCGGCACGAAAAACGATGCAAAAGACTAGAGAGAAGAGAAGAAATTGAACAACAAAGAAGGCTGTCTTCGGATCCTTTATATAGAGGCTGGAAGCCTCAATTACGCGGGGCGTACGCCTGTACGCAGCGCGTACTGCTCCAATGTTCGTAAGCGCATGCGTCATCCGAAGCCACTTGCTGCGATGTCGACACCCTCGGAGTACGCGGGGCGTACTCGAGTACGCGGCGCGTACCTCGGATCAGATCAATGACTCGTTCGGATAATACTTCCGAATTTTGATTTAAATTTAAATACAAAATGATTAATAAACTTCGGAAATTCATAACTTCTTCATACGAACTCCGTTTTCGACGTTCTTTATATCCATGACAAGGTGAGACTACGCTCTACGACTTTCGTTTAGACTCCGTCGGCTAATTTTGAATTTATTTTTATTAATTATTTTTAATAGGCCGCGACAGAAACTTTCGTTATAAATTCATAACTTCTTCGTTTGACGTCCGTTCTCGCCTAACTTTTTATCGCTTCGATACCAACAACGAGATCTTAGATTCTCATTTAGATTGCTTCGGCTAACAACCGCTCGATCTCAATTCGAGTATTTCAGGCTGTATACCGCTAAGCCGGAACTTCGATAAATCATAACTTCCTCATACGAAGTCAGATTTGGGCGATCTATATATATTCGGAAACCTCGTTCCGTCTACTACAACATAAACCAAAGATATTAAGTTTATTTTACACTTAAATTTTGACGCTTATTTTTATTCTTAATTAATCAGACCACATAATTAAGCAATTAAGCACAAAACACATAATACTCAAATAATACATTCTTATTATTTCAAAACGGGTTACAAAGGTTAACCTAGACTATTATATTGCTAAAAAACGGCAAGCCCGGAAACACAGGCGTTACATTATGCTTATTTTAAAATAGAGTTTATTTATAATTGCATAATTTTTCCCATAAAAAGTATTTTCGAAGAAATGTTTTTCGTTGATTATTTAAAAACTTGGGAGCCTATAACCGATACAAGAAACATAAGCATAAACATAGTTATTACTAAACTTACAACATCTATTGGCCTATATTTCGCCGAATCTCTCATCGGATCCAAACATCATATACCTTATACCGTTACCTGTGATACAAAGAAACTGAGTGGGTCAGGTTAAGAAACTTGGTGCGTACATAGGGTTTTGAACCCACAATAGTATAATTAACTAGTTATAGCTATATAATTCAGATCAAGTAATTAACCAGATTACCTATTTATGTTATTCTCACTTCCTGATCCTAAACTGATAATCTCAAAGGATCTATCCTAAAGTGTGTCTGATTAAGCAATACTGCCCCGGGGATTCCTTAGCAATATGTGTTAAATATACAACCATGGGGTGATAAGAGTACCCACATGAATAATTCATTCACCCCTACATGTCATAGTCCTTTCTATATGTGTTACTTAACATCAACATGTCAGGGACCTACCTATGTACATTTTAGTACCAACAACAGGTCTTAGACATATCTGTGTATGGTTCATTAATGCCTACAGGTTGTAGACACGCCTACAAAAAAATTTATTTACATCTACAGGTTGTAAACATGCCCATGTTTGATCGATTAATACCTACAGGTTGTATATACATGCTCGTGTATAGCTTATAAACATCTACATGTTGCAAGTGTGTCCATTTCTAACTTGACTTTTGTAGAATAGTCTGTGGTCATCCTCAATGGTCTACAAGGTAACTACATTGTTAGTCCGATAGTATTATTAATATCACAACCTCTTATAATTATTTACATCACTCTTTAACCTTCATTAGCCCATATATTATAAGCATGAAATTACATATACGGTTAAATAAAATCATCTCATATAATTTCATCCAAGGTTGTAAAAATCGCTCGGCGGTTTACTGGGTTCAAATAACTAATCGGTTTAGTGGGGATTAATTATGTATGGTTTCAAACGTACTAAATATAAATAATTCCTGTTATTTAATCACCATAGTAATTACAAATTTATTCATTGTATAATCTTTTGAGTAATCAACTAACCACTTGAATCAGATAACATTAGTCATGCCTATGTTATGAATATGCATACTATGCCTCTCTATGGTCCTTTCTTTGTGAATAGATCAATTGGACACTATTCCATTGATGAACATCATTATTCAAAAGGTAGTGGAATATCATCTTCACATGCATTGTCTCCTATGATGTCTAGGCTCTAAAGTCACAGAGACTGAAGCTCCGATATTACAGAGTGTTCCACTAGAACTTGTTATTCAGAAAAAATCCATGGTAAAAAAGTTCCAAATTCAAGATACACTTATTGAATACTTCCTTTGCATTAATGGTTCCAACTCACATGTAGATTCTATAAGCATATCCCATAATGGAAACACTTCCATATTTCCATATGAAAAGCAATTGTAACCAAGAATCATATCAATCTAGACCATGTCACTATGTTCTGTCCTAACAATAGCATACTTTGACTATCCAAAAGCAACTAATTCTTCGGTAAAACCATATAATTTTCTTGACAGATGTTTCACGACTTCAGTCACATGCAATTCTAATCTTTTTTCACACAATGCTAAAAGCTTTTGAAAAAATAGAAAATCGAATATTATAGAATTTGTAATCGATCGTAAATTCAAAACATGTGGGAATCAAATCATTATTACAAGGGTCCAATATCTGTTTAATTCCTTGCTATAATATTTCCATATATAAAATCTCCAATGTTGAAACATTTCAACATATTATTCATATATGCCTTTGACTAATTTAAACTATATAATCTAAACCTTTATAATCATAATGAAGTATGAGCGCCCTCTACCTTATGCCCACTATAGCGAAACAATTTCTTAAGTTTGCAACTTGCAAACTAGAAACATTGTTTCCTACAAATAGTATTGTCAACATTCAATACCAGCATAACAATTATGCTCCCACTAGCTTTGACACGTACTAAAAAATCAACTAGATTTCTAGAAGTCCATACGATTTGAATTTCTCATGCAAGTGCAAAATCCTATTTCATGGTGCTTTGTAAAAGCTCTAATTAGCATTCTTAAGCTTATGCACTTTATCTAGATAGTGTATGTGTTCAAATCTTTTCAAGATGGGATAAACATATCTCTTGAAAGTCTAAATAATTCATTGCTATTCCTCAAAATTCAAAATGTAAAGAAGGATATTGTAATCATCTTTTGAATTTGAGAATGCAATTAATACAACCAATATCCAGATTGATTTTTATTAGATTTTAATATCTACTAGAGAAAGTGTTTTCTCATAACCGTTTCCATGAATTAGAGCGAAACGTTTTGCCACCTAGATTCGAAGGTGCATATCATACATCCCAAAATTTCCGAGTAAAATTTTCATTTTAAATAAGTCAAAACCTTCATTATCCCTAGGCACGACTATAATAAAGTATTCTCAAGACATTAGAGTAAAATCATAAACAATCAATGCGTAATAAATATTAAGGGAATGACGTGCAATCAAGCCGGCCCTTCCTTTTGAAACAAAAAGTGCCTAAATTTTGTGAAACATAAACCGTAAGCCGAAGCTTAGTGAGTTCCCTAATGTGCCTCATACCATACATACACATCATACATAAATATCATACAAAAACATGTAACGGGCTTATTTTACCCTTAAGTTCCTTCTAACTCATTGATTCCCTTTCCGTCTCACTGAGTCCCTTTCGTCTCTCTAAACCCATCCCGATTCTATGAGTCCCTTCGACTCCTCTGGTATCTTTCAACCGGTACATGTCTATTTTACCCCTACATTTATGCATACTACCAAGAATCACAAAGACAACAAGCACATACAGGCATATCAGTAAGTGTCATGAAGACCTCTACTATCCTACAACATAAATCAGTGGGCCAACATTAGTACCTTTGACCCACAAGTTCAGTGAGGATACTCACCTTACAGTCTTGAAGAATAGTTGCAACCGATCACTGTTCCAAAAGCTATCTCTACCGATTAACTATACAATTAACATGGACTGAAATCTCAACTACTGTTTACATTACCCAAAATTCCATTAGTTCAAACTTGGTCAAATTCCTTATCAATGTAAAAAAAAAAGTCAAAAAGCCAACAAAGACTGACCATGCCCAACATACCCAATCACTACGCTCACCGACCACTACTCCAAAAGCTATCTCTACTAGTTACTTATACAATTAATAAGGACCAAAATCTCAACTACTATTTAAATTACCCAAAATGCCCTTAGGTCAAACTTGGTCAAATTCCTGGTCAAAGTCAAAAAATAAAAATTTAAAAAGCCAACAAAGACCGAGTACGCCCAACATACCCAGTCACTACGCTCAACGTAATAGATCTCTTCCTGATTATGGGGCTCCAACCTGGTATTCTCAGTGTACTACCAGGTACATGCAACGTACTTGACCAACTCCATTTACCTTCATTAAGTGTTTATTTCATTAAGATATCACATCGAAAGCTGAAATGTAGTCCCAAATAATATTCTAACCCATAAAGTTTCCAACTTTATAACTTTCAATGGCTAGAAGGCATCCATACACCAAAACCCTAACTTAATACACAAACCAAAGCATCATAACTTTTGCATGGAGGGAAGAAAGGGACCAAGAAAACTTTTTATGGTTCCTAATAGTGCCATAATGGATAAAGTTTCCAAATTTATACATTAGGACGGTCCAAATAACCATGATCTAGTTTTTAAGTCCCAAATGGACCAAAAATACATCTTTCTCAACTTAATCCATTAAGTCCAAGTCTCAAACCTTTAGATCTGAATCAATATGATGTTTAGATGGATAAAGTTTCAAACTTTATCCGTAACAAGGTCACAAACTTTCAAGATCTAATTTTATGCACTAAAGTGACCAAAAAGTGACAAATATGAAAATTAACAAGATCTATGAAACTAATGAACAAGATCTTGGAAGGACCCCCAAGGGGTCAGAGACCTTAAATTGGGCTTAAAACCATGAAAATAGGGTTTTTACTCTGTGGCAGTACGCCTAACGTACCTAAAGTTACGCCCAGCGTAACGCCCTAAAAATGTGTTCCTTCACCTTGGTACACCTAGTGTACTAGCTAGTGTACGCCCAACATACTAGATAGTTTACGCCCTAAAAACTATTCTCCCCCACTTATGTTGGATTTCGTCCTCGAAATCCATCTTGTTTAAAGTCTCTAAAGAAACGTCAACATTTTTGTAAGCTCTCTCTAAACATCTTCATACCAAGGCATATTATAAAGAAACTTAAGAAAACACTCGAAAACCCGCAACCATCAACCAATGACCCAATAACATGAAAATGCTCAACCACAAAATTTTCTATCTCTCCTAAATTCATGAACCCACTTCTATAGAAAACCACTCCAACCAGGAACTTTCTAAGAACTACAATTACAAACCAAATCTAATAATATACCCCTCTAGATGGGAACCCATCAGACTAAACTTAAAAAATGATACCCTAATGTCAATGATCAACTAACCATCATACTTACCCCCAATTCCCTGACTAGGAACACCACCCAACCATGTAGAAAGAATACTTAAAACATCATGATCAAGAATTTCCATGTATTCCAAATTCTAGAAATCATGCCCAAAAACCTTGTATAAATAGTTGAATTCCCAACAAATTTCACCGACCCGCTACTCCCACGAGTATAATTATGGTCAATCCAAAAATTCTCATGTTGAATCCAAATCCCTCATCAGATCAGGTGTGTCTCCACTTGACAATACACTTGAGGCATTTACGACGAACTTCATGAATGAAGAATCCTAAACTATTACTCAACAATGGTAACCCAACTCCAATAAACAGCTCACTAGCAAATAAGGTTCATGATGCAGACATTCATCAAGAGACTTTTGAAACATATTTAATACTCCTAGCAACTTTTTACTGTTCACATGATCTAAACAACCTGGTCACTGAGTCTCCCGTCTCCAAAAATTCACTAACACCCAACCTTGGCAATAGTACTAACGATCTGATATCTAAGAGTCTCAACCACTGGTTCACGATACCTCATGTCACTCTCTAGCCATTAGAACGATAAGCTCACAGTACTACGCCGATCTTGTTGCTATCCCATCATTATCCTGAAGACTCACAATTAGCACCACATGGTCTGAAGATACTTAATCATCAATCAACTGACTTGCAGGAACCCAATCAACATCCATCTCAATCGAACCAAACACAACATGGGCCATACCCTTCTATCACGCACCATTCCTTTCATAGCACAAGCTGATAGCAAGGCAAAACTAGACGAAAAAATAGTCGCACACAACCAGAAAATGAGATAGGCAGTCATAATCTTGTTCCAGTTCGAAGGATATAACCTAAATAATAATGATGCCAATAATACTAACCAAGAATTCTTAGGTTATCTTACTCAATCCATGTCACACCCCCAAACCAGAACGGCAGAAACGTATTAGGGCAGATGGAGTGAATTTATGTACAGTATCATAACAAGTGAATAGTAATGAAACATAGTAACTTTAGATTTAGAGTATTACATTGTTTACAAAACACAATTGTTCAAACGTCGAATACAAAAAATTGAAAAGTAGGAAAAACATGAAATGACGACGCCGACTCCCAAGAAGGGTTGAGTACCTACCTACTAAAAGTTGGTGAGTTCATAAGCATTTTACACAAAATAGTTTTACACATGTTTAAAATAGTTGGCGTAGTATTTTCAGAAAATCCGATATTTTCTATAAAAGAAGGTTTGCAGTCTCGTTCTAAAACCGTGAATAAATGCATGTATATCCTTTTTTTTTCTTTTCCTTATAAAATAAAAAAGTATCTTTCTAGAAAATGTAGTATTTTCTTAAAGGTGAATTGTGGTCTTATACCCCCAAGACCAAGATGGAAGGGAGTATCATAAAGAAAATAGTTTATAACCTAATTTCTTTTAATAAAGGTAATGAAGTATAAGCTTCTCGTAAACTAAAAATCTTTTTTTATCTCTATGTGAGTCGTTATAACCACACCAATATGACGAAGTGCTTGGCTTGCCGTTTTACAGGCGTTAGTTCCGTTGAAATATTTTTGTCACCCTAGACTGGCCTAGTCTTGGTCTAGAGAATAACTCAGGTGTGGGATGTCAACCCTGTATAGATATATACATAAACACCCACTCTCCCTCCAGGAGACTCTGATTATAACTAACAGGACTTACCACGTATGCTAGGTAGGTACGACTAAAGGTGTCTCACAAGAGCCTTAACAGATTTACGTGAACTATGACTCATTTTCTTGTAAAAACAGGATAGTTATACCTTTAAATGAATAATCATGTCTTTGAAAAACGTGGTTCGTGATTTCAAAACTATACCACTTATTGTTTATCTTGTTGGTTGGAAATTATTTATATACCCTTTCATATAAGTGTAAAGGTGTGTTCCAGCATGACAAATATGAAATCAAAACATATTACTTAGGTATTAAATCCACTAGATTTGTAAATGACTATACTGATGGGTTTGAGCCAAAAGAACATCATATGTGCTCATGCAAACCCTAATGCTTGGATCTAGTTTTCTTTATTGTACATGCAATTCATCAAAGACTTACAAACCCTAGATGTAGTGTATATATTTCGAAATTTATACAAGAAATTAAATCTAGATGATTACCTCTTCTTCAAAGCTTGAATCTTCTTGTCCTTGGAGCTTAGAGTCACAAGTGTCACTCCTCTAATGGCTTACAAACACCACACGCAAGAGGATGAGATTTATACTTGTGTTGTTAGGGTTTCAGTCAAAACCCTAATTGGATAGCTTAGGCCTTAAGCATTCCGAAGAACCTTCCAAAAAAAAGGCCTTGGATGAAATTAGATGGGCTCCCACTCTAATTTTCGTCCACCCCTTAAATCCAAAAGTATTCTCAACCCAAATCAACTATCACACAATTGACAGTTCCAGTCCCCTATATTTAATTAATCTCTTTTAGCCACAAATTAATTCTTAATTAATTATTGTCTAATATTAATTAAACTATATGATTTCTCCTTTAATATATTATTCATATAACATATTAATAAATCATAATAACATCTATTTTCTTAAATTATCCTATCATGTTGCTTTGGTGAAGGCAACCCAAAGGAGCATGCACAACCGGGTCAAATACTTACCAAATATAGTTACGGGCTTTCACACTAATCCAACAGTCTCCCACTTGAATAAGTCTAGTAACTACAAACATAAATACTGTTGGATTACTGTCTAAGTCCATAATTATTTTGGTATGTACTTGACCCGATGGTGCATGGTCCTTTTGGGTTGCCTTCACCAAAGCAACTTGATAGGATGAATTATGGAGAGAGAGATCGATAGAGGATTAATTATGATTTATTAATATATTATGAGAATAATATATTAAAGGAGAAATCATATTGTTTAATTAATATTAGTCAATAATTAATTAAGAACTAATTATGTGGCTAAAAGATATTAATTAAATAAAGGGGACTGGAACTGTCAATTGTGTGATAGTTGAATATTGGGCTAATGAACTCCATATTAGAGGAGTGGACAAATTCTATGGGGAAACCCATTAGATATCGTCCAAGGCCTCTAAGGAGGGACTACATGGGCTGCTTAGGGCCTAAGCAGTAAAATTAGGGTTTCCTTGTTAGATAACCCTAATAGCCTGACTATTTAAGGACCCATAGGGCACCAAAAATGTGGCTAACTAATTTCCTTACGGTTTCAAGACGTTTTGGGTGCCTCTCCTCTTTTCCTTCTTCATCCTTATTACTTATGGTTTTTGTGACTCCATTAGAGGTGCAACACTTGAGGCACTAAGCTTTCAGAAGCCAATTGCAAGAAGGAATAGATTGTTATTGCTACATAACAATCAAAGGTAATATCTAAACCCTAATTTCGTTCATAGTATGCTAGATCTAGGGTTTGAGAGCTTTGGATGATTATTACATGTATAATTAGATAAACCTAGATCCCAAGTTTAGGGTTTTACATGTGCACCATAGGATTGATGTAGTGCTCATAACCCATCAAATACAATTCGATTAGAAATCGTAACTCTCAAGGATGCTGTCGAACTCTGATCTTATCAGTAACTTGCCTTTTAGATAAGGGATCGTATAGTCCTCCGTTCTAGATACTGTGCGGACAATTACATGGAACATAGTCATACTTATTGTCCAGTAGTTTGTTTCTCGATCTCAAATTCGTTTGACATAGAACTTAATTGAACACATCAATTCAGTCCTAACCGGGCCCGTCACATAAGTCAAACCAAATCATCGAGGGGCCCTGATATCACTTTTACCCTCTTAGGATAAAAGGAACAGATAAACTTCGACTTATATGCATTTACTATCAACTAATCAAATCATACACAACAATGTGTTTTATAACATCAAGTTACTGATGCGTTCATGCATTATCAATGCACAACCAATTAGCAAAAAATAAACCATATATTCAGCTTTTAAGACCATATGATATTATCGTCTTGCGATCACTCGTGATAAATTCCATGAAGTGATTCCAGCAAGTGTGGGTTTATTCGAATGCTCAAATCAAGTTCATAAGCACTCATGAACGTTATAGCAAACTTTTGCTATGTCTAATACACTTTAGACAATCTACACACCAATTCATGACAGTCTTCATTCATACCTACTTCTAACATATGAACAACTGTGGACTGTTCGAATAATCTTATTATTTAGGAAGTCAAAAAATGCAAAGTGAAACAATAGGTAAACAATTAACATAAGACAATAATTTTACTCATAAATAATACCCATTTATTTAATCATCAAATGTTAATTACAATTTATCTATTACACGTTTCTAAACTATCTAATCTAAACTAATATCGTCCTTCATCCCAATGCCGCTAGCGTGATGCAAGTGCTTAACCCTACTCAGTCCCTTCGTAAGAGGATCTGTTGGGTTATCCTCTGACGATAACCTCTTCATTACGAGGAGTCCTTCTTCCACCCGATGTCGAATAAAGTGATATTTTCTATCGATATGTCGAGATCTGCCATGATCCCTCGGTTCCATGGTCAAGGCAACCACTCCTTCATTATCACAGAAAATTTCCATAGGATCCTATATGGCCGACAAAACTCCAAGGTCCCCAATGATGTTCTTCAACCATATTGCCTCCTTTGACGCTTCGCTTGCTGCAATGTACTCTGATTTGCACGTTGAATTAGCTACAAGTGGTAGTTGTCCCTGTCAGTCTGAAAACTGGCATGACTATACCCTCGAACCTTTACTTCATCACTCCCATCGAGGACTAGAAAACATTCCTTGGTCCTCCAAAGTTACTTAAGAATGTTCTTGACTGTGGTCCAATGTGCTTTGCCAGGGTTCCCTTGATATCTACTGACCATGCTCAAAGTGAAGGCCACGTCGGGGCGAGTACAAGTCATAGCATACATAATCGAGCCAACTGCGGAAGCGTCTGGTACTCGGCTCATTTTTTCTATCTCGACGTCGGTACTTAGGCTTTGAGTCTTACTCAAATTGGCATTACTTTGTATTGGTAACTCTCCCTTATTTGAATTCTCCATACTAAAATGTTTTAGTACCTTGTCCAATTAAGTATTCTGACTAAGTCATATTAGTCTTTTACTTCTATTTCTCACTATACTTATTCCCAGAAAATAGGCAGCCTCTCCGAGGTCCTTTATAGCGAAGCACTTCCCGAGCCAAGACTTGACTTCCTACAGCGTCGGGATGTCGTTTCCTATGAGTAGTATGTCATCGACATACAATACGGGGAAGTTTACTATACTTCCAGTGGCTTTGACATATACACATGATTCATCCTCACTTCATAGAAAACCAAACTCTTTGACTTTCTCATCGAAACAAAGATTCCATCTATGAGACGCTTGTTTCAGTCCATAAACGAACTTCTCAAGCTTGCACACTCTATCGGGATGCTTCGTATCGAAAAAACCCTCTGGCTGAGGCATGTAAACATCCTCAGCCAACTTTCCATTAAGGAATGCGGTTTTGACATCCATCTGCCATATTTTATAGTCATGAAATGCAACAATGGCCAACATCACCCTAAGAGATTTTATCTTCGCAACTAGTGATAAGGTTTCAACATAGTCAACTCCGGGAGTTTAAGTGAAACCCTTCACGACCAATTGCACCTTATAGGTGTGCACATTCCCATCCATGTCGGTCTTCTTCTTGAAGATCCATTTGCACCGGACTGTCTTATGACCTAGCACATTGTCAACCAAATTCCAAACTTGGTTGCCATACATGGACTGAATCTCACTATCCATCGCCTCTTTCTACTTCGCAGACTCTCGGCCTGCCACGACTTCCTTATAGTTGGTAGGGTCATCCAAATTCACTAGTGTACTATCACTAATGAACGTATCCCCTTTCGTAGTAATATGAAAACCATAAAACTGGGCTGAACCCTAACTCTTTTGGAACATCTAAGAGGTAAGGACTTGTCAATCGGTTCAACCATAGTTTCCTCCTCGGGTTGAGTGCCAGCGTTAGAGGTTACTTCATCGCTCGACTCTTGGATTTCTTCAATATCGATTTGCCTCCCACTGTCCCCTTGGATTATGAGTTCTCGCTCACGAAAAACCCCTCTCCTTGCAACGAAGACAACATTGTCACTCGGTCTATAGAAGAGATATCCAAATGATTTCTGTGGGTAGCTGATGAAAATACACCGCTCACTACGAGGTTCGAGCTTGTCATGAGTATCTCGTCTTACGAAAGCCTCGCAACCCCAAACCTTGATATGTGACAACGAGGGAGTTTTCCCTTTCCACATCTCGTAAGGTGTTTTGGCAACCTTCTTCGTAGGGACTAAGTTAAGGATATGGGCGGCAGTCTCTAAGGCATACCCCCAGAATGAGATAGGTAGCAAAGCACGACTCATCATGGAACGAACCATGTCTAGCAAGGTTCGATTATGCCTCTCAGCCAAGCCATTCAACTGCGGTGTCCTACGTAGCGTCAATTGCGAAACGATTCTGCATTCCTTGAGGTAGTCCTGGAATTCAAGACTTAGGTAATCTCCTCCTCGATCGGATCGAAGCATCTTGATTTTCCTGCCCAATTGATTATCCACTTCTTTTTTAAACTCTTTGAACTTTTCAAAGGTTTCTGACTTTTGCCTGATTAAGTAGATATACCAATATCTGCTATAATCATTAGTGAAAGTTACATAGAAGCGACTCACATCCCTTGTGGTGGATCTAAAGGGCCCACACACATCGGTGTGTATGAGATCCATTAATCCCTCATCCCTTTCACAAGTGACAATGATGAGTGACTTGGTCATCTTTCCAAGTAAACAAGACTCGCACACGTCATTGTCCCTAAGGTTGAATGACTCCAATACTCCATCCTTTTGGAGTTGGGCTATGCGTTTCTTGTTGACATGTCCAAGAAGACAATGCCACAAGCATACTTTATCCAAACCATTGGAAGAATCAATACACAACACATCATTTCCTAAATTGTCTACAACCATCACAGTTTCATATATTCCATTACAAGGAAATGCTTCAAAACAGAAAAAACCATTAAGATAAGCATTAATAGAACCTTTTTCATTATCAAACGAATATCTAAAACCTTGTCTTTATAAACCATGAAATGAAATGATGTTTCTTGCCATATCTGGCGAATAGCAACAATTATTTAAATCCAATCCTAATCCACTACTGAGCATTAAATAGTAAACTCTGATCTTGGTGACAGGCGACAATCTTCTGTTCCCTATGATCAAATTTATCTTTCCATGCTCTACATCCCTATCTCTTCTTAGGCCTTGCAAATCAGAAAAAATGTGAAAACCACATCCTGTATCAAGTACCCAAGAAATGACATGTGATGAATCATTAGATTTAATAGTGTAAATACCTGTGTAGGATGGCTTGATCTTCCCATCCTTAATTGTGTGCAGATACTCTGGGCAGCTTCGTTTCCAATGCCCTATCTTGTAGCAGTGGTGGCACTCTACCTCCTTAGGGTTGGAGTTGGGTTTAGCATAACCAAATTTGGTTCCACTAGAAGAGGTACCATCTTGGGAGTTTCTGTTGTGGTGGATCTTTGAGGGAGCCTTCCTCTTTTTACTCTTCCCTTGCCCAATTGCCAAGACTGGGGCAGCAGTAAGAGTAGGAGTTGATGCAACAGACTTATCTTTGAGATTGCTCTCAGCAATCCTTAGCAAGCCTTGAAGCTTGCTCAAAGTGACCTCTTCCTTATTCATGTGGTAGGTCATGCGGACCTGGTTGGAGCGGGGAGGCAAGGAGTGAAGGATGATGTCAATTTCCAACTCTCCATCAAAGTTAACATTAAACTTTAGCAAGCGATCGACATATCTCTACATCTTCTGCAGATGATCGGTAAGGGACTCTCCATTACCCATTCTGGTAGTGATCATCGAAGTGATTATCGCATACCTTTCTTGCTTATCGCTCTGGCGGTACCGGTCCAGCAAGTCTTGATGAATTTCATAGGGATACATGTCCTCATAGGACTTCTGGATTTCTGCAGTCATAGTCGCCAGCATGATGCAATGGACTTTCGTAGCAACACGCTCATGGGCCTCAAAGGTTGCCATCTCTTCAGCAGAGGCAGTGTTGATGTTGATTTCCTTTAACTTCTCATCAAGGACATACTCTTTGTCGTCATAAAGAGTGACCATTTGGATGTTGCGGATCAAATCACTGAAATTGGACCTGTCAAAGGTCACTCTCCTACACAAGTTCATGAGTCAGAACGAGCCGGAGGAATTTGAGTCGGAAGTGTTGTTATTGACGTTCGACATCTAATAAGGAAAAATAACAAAGTTTGATTAGAAATGAATCCCTAATTAAACACCCAAATGATAAATTAGGGCTAGGATCCAACAACATTATTTACAAATTAGCAGAGGGATGCCGTAATTTAACAAGTAAATAATTTGAAGGTAAGTGAATGACGATTCACTAATTCTCCACCATGAAAAACGAAAAAGAGATTAAGTTTTAAATGTATTGAAAACTCCTAGATCTTTTGAGATTCATTGAAATTTTCAATGGCATGTTTAAATCTCGATACGCCCCTCAAGTTTGTGACTGGGATGTCGAAGATCACAAAGCGGGTGTGCATAACCATGCAAATGTACATGGTGCCCTCATTGTTACGGTCACCTATTCGATGTGCCGGTTAACCACACACGCTCCATCGAACTATGACAAATAATGAGTCACCCTATGCCACCTTTGCATAGATCCCGATTAGTGTGCCGGTTAACCACACACGCTCCACTAACGTCTTAGCAAAGGTACAAAGTGTAATTTCATGGAAATGCATCAATTTATATTTGCCTAAAGTAAGTTAGATTGTGAATATTTAAAAACATTTAGTTACTTTTTATAAATTCATTATACTTTTAATGAGGAAAGGGTTGCCCTATCCTACCCTTTCGGTTAACGACCCTCCACCAATCAAGGAAGCGGTGGGTAAGAGTGGACACCCATTAAACGACCATTTTATAGGACATAACCTTATACCCCCCCCCCCCCTTTTATAGATCGGGTTCGTGAATCAGTCCTATTAACGGTAAGACTAGCATTTAAGTTATATATATATATATATATATATATATATATATATATATATATATATATATATATATATTAATCTGTACAATATTATAAAGCATAAGGTTGAATTTTAAACTAGTAAAAATCTAGGGTTTGAAATTGAAATAGTTCAAACTAAACTTTTAATCAAAAAATTTATATTTCAAAAGTTGAGGGCAAGTATTGAAATTTTCAAAACATATAGGATCCAATAGCAAATAATTTAAAATTAAACATTTAATTTAATGATTCTCTAAATTTAACCTAATCAATTTTATTCACAAGATAAGTCATCAAATAATTTAAATAATCAAATATTATAACATAAGGAATTTATTATTCAAATAAATGGTAATTGTAACACCGTAAAAATTAAAACAGTTTTTCGCATTTTTAAACACATTTTTTACAAACTCATTCATTCATAAATGTCATAGTATCATGTCTTTGTTTCACAAAATATCTCCCAAGATCAAAATACATAAAATCCCGTGTGTGTGTGTACGAATCAAGCCGGCGCCTTCCCGCGGTCATTACTGGTACCTGAAACACATAAATTGTAACACAGTAAGCATAACCTTAGTGAGTTCCCCAAAATACCACTCTAACACATAATAGCCACTCGAGGCTGAAACTCTGTCGACCCTCTGGTCAATGTGTCTCAGTGGGGCCCTCCAATCCCAACTTTCTGTGCGCCCTCTGGCCCTAACTCTAGGGACCCGAAAGTCCCAACTCTATATCACATATCACAATAAATCACAACACATAAATAACATGCAAATACACTGACATATAACTCTATAGTACTCTGTCACATAACTCTGTTACCACACTCGGTATAGTGAGAAGACTCACCTCAGGCATCTCGGTAAATCTCTGACTCGATGGAAAGATATTGCCTAGCCTCCGCCTGTTCACATAAATAAATACTCTTATAAATATAACTCTTGAGACTAGACTCAACCTGCCATTGGTACCCTCAGAAGGGTAAAAGACTATTTACCCCCCCCCCCCCCCTTCTTGTCACAAGGACTCCATTGATGACCAAAACCTAAAAGTCAACAAAAGTCAACGGTCACACTTTGACCTTACTCGCCGAGTGCACCCTGGTGACTCGACGAGTTCACACATGTCCTCTAACTCTTTGTCCCACTTGACACGTCGAGTCCCTCCATATGCTCGAGGAGTCACACCAGACAGGAATCGCGGGGCCACCCCGACTCAACTCGCCGAGTCTCAAGAACTACTCGGCGAGTACCGCCTTGAACTCCAGTCCTCTAACCCCCTCCTGACTCACTGAGTCATCCCCCAACTCGGCAAGTCTACTCACTGAGTAATTTACGTGAAACCCTAACCCTACTCGCCGAGTCTCAAGAACAACTAGGCGAGTTCATGCCATGCACAAACTCTTCTGACCTCCTGAGGTCAGATCTGTTTCCCCAAACCATAGATCTGGCCTCCCCAAGCCTGAATGTCACGTAAAGTTCGAAACTTGTTGCTTGTATAACTACAACAAGGCATCAAAAGGAGATTTAGTCCCAAAAATGGCAACCTAAGGCCAATAACCCCAAACTGGTCCATAAAGCTCCAAGGGTCATGGTCTCTAGACATCTTTGAGTCCAGATCGAAGGCACAAATTCGAAGAGGGACCATTTGCTCCACATAATCACTCTCCAAAGGGGTTAGAAAACCCTAAATCTAATGATCAACACCAAAACTGAAGGAGGTTCGAACTATTACCTCAAAATGAAGTCTCTGAACTCTGGAACTGCTTGAATCGCACGTCCTCTTTGCTCTTGTCACCTTCTTCTTGCTAAACCAAGGGTTCAAGGATCAAAAAGTGACTTCTTCTCCCTCACAACGATTTGGCTCACTTAGGGTTCTCTCAAGGGACTGGTAGCCGCAATGGGAGGCTATAAGTGCCCTTAAATAGGCTCCAAACCCAGGGGATTAGGGTTTCATTAAACAGCTTGGACTCGCCGAGTTCACCAATGGACTCGCCGAGTACGGACGTGAACCCGGATGAACATCCGCGACCCTACTCGGTGAGTCTTGGCTCCAACTCGCCGAGTTCCTCCACAAACTCCAAAATAATTAAATCAAATAATATATCTTGGAAATCAGGATGTTACAATTCTCCCCCACTAGAATCAGACTTCGCCCTCGAAGTCTCACTATGGAACAACTCCGGATGCTGCTCACGCATCTCGAGCTCCGGCTCCCAAGTAAGCTCTGACCCCTTCCGGTGTTGCCGCTGGACCTGCACCAGAGGCACCTCTTTGTTCCTCAGAACCTTGATCTTTCGATCCCGAATAGCCACCGGTCTCTCAACGTAGTTCAGGCCCACATCCACCTGAATATCCTCTAATGGCACTACTGCCAACTCAGCGGCTATACACTTTCGTAGCTGCGACACATGGAAAGTGTCATGGATCTGGTCTAGCTCTGCAGGTAGCTCCAACCGGTAGGCTACCCTTCCTTCCCTCGCGATCACCTGAAAAGGACCGCTATATCGGGGCCCCAACTTGCCCCTCTTCCTGAATCGGATCACTCCTTTCCAAGGAAAGACCTTCAGAAGTACAAAGTCGCCGACCTAGAACTCGAGCTCGGACTGACGCCTGTCCGCAGAAGTCTTCTAGCGACTTTGAGCGGTCAATAACCTCCGCCTGACCTGCTGAATCTGCTCAGTCATCTGAAGCACGATCTCGGTACTACCCATCACACGTTGCCCGACCACTCCCCATCAAATGGGGGTCCGACACCTTCTCCCATACAACAGCTTAAAGGGTGGCATACCAATGCTCGAATGATGGCTGTTGTTGTAGGAAAACTCTGCCAAGGGAAAATACGTGTCCCAACTCCCACCAAAATCCAACACACATGCCCGGAGCATATCCTCGAGCGTCTGAATCGTCCGCTCGCTCTGTCCGTCAGTCTGGGGGTGGTATGCGGTACTAAAATGCAGCCTAGTACCCAATTCCTCATGAAATTTCTTCCAGAATCTGGATGTGAAACGCACATCTCGGTCTGAGACAATCGAGATTGGCACTCCATACCGCGATACCACTTCCCTCACATACATCTCTGCCAACTTCTCTACGGAAGAGCTCTCACAGATAGCAAGGAAGTGAGCGCTCTTTGTCAACCTGTCCACAATCACCCAAATGGCATTGACTCCCCTAGCAGTCCTTGGCAATTTGGTGATAAAATCCATGGTAATTTGTTCCCACTTCCACTCGGGAACCTCCAACGGCTACAACTTACCATGCGGTCTCTGGTGCTCAGCCTTAACCCTACGACAGGTTAAGCACCTCTCAACAAACCACGCGACATCCCTCTTCATACATGGCCACCAATACTCCCTCTTCAGATCTAAATACATCTTAGTGGCCCCAGGATGGATCGAGAACTTCGACCGATGAGCCTCTTCCATCAAAATGGTACGCGTCCCTCCCACAAATGATACCCAGATATGACCCTGAAATGTCATAAGCCCCCGACTATCGGTAACGAACTCCGATACCAACCCGACAACTCGCTCTCTCGTCTGGTTTTCTGTTCTCACGACCTCAGCCTGGGCCCCATGAATGGTGTCCAACACCGGAGTCATCACGATTAATCTCAAACATACCTCTCGCAATGGTGCGCTCTCCGCCCTATGGCTCAGCGCATCGGCTACAACATTAGCCTTGCCCGGGTGGTACAGGATCTCACAATCATAATCCTTGACCACGTCCAACCACCTCCTCTGTCGCATATTTAGGTTGGGCTGATCCATTAAATACTTCAAGCTCTTATGGTCTGTGTATATCGTACACCGAACCCCGTACAGATAGTGACGCCAGATCTTGAGGGCAAACACCACTGCCCCCAACTCTAGATCGTGGGTGGGATACTTCGTCTCGTGAGGCTTCAGCTGCCTCGATGCGTATGCTATCACATGCCCTCTCTGCATCAGCACCGCCTCAACCCCAAAATCGACGCATCAAAATACACCACAAAGTCCTCCATTCCCTCTGGGAGGGCTAACACCAGGGCTTCGCATAGCCTCTGGCGAAGTGTCTCGAAGGAGGCCTGCTACTCTGGGCGCCATGAAAAAGCGACACCGTTCCGGGTCAACCTGGTGAGTGGCACGACGATCTTGGAGAAATCCCTGATAAATCTCCGCTAATAACCTGCCAACCCTAAGAAACTCCTGATCTTGTAGGGTGACCTCGGCACCTCCCAACTCATCACTGCGTCAACTTTGGCCGGGTCAACCAATATCCCTTTCTGGTTAACGAGGTTCTCTAGGAACTGGACCTCTCGCAACCAGAAATCACACTTGGAGAATTTGGCATAAAGCCTCTCTGGTCTCAGAACTCCGAGGATCTCCCTTAAGTGCTCCTCATTCTGCTCTCTAGATCTCGAATACACCAAAATGTCGCCGATGAATACGATCACCGAGCGATCCAACATCGGCCTGCACACTCTGTTCATGAGATCCATGAACACTACCAGGGCATTGGTGAGACCGAAGGGCATCACCACAAACTCGTAATGCCCATAACGAGTTCTGAACGCTATCTTCTGGATGTCCTCATCTCGCACCCTTACCTGATGATACCCAGACCTCAAATCGATCTTGGAGAACCAAGATGCTCCCTGAAACTGATCGAACAAATCGTCGATCCTCGGCAACGGGTAACGGTTCTTGACCGTCAGCTTGTTCAACTCCCTGTAATCAATGCACATCCGGTGTGAACCATCCTTCTTCTTGACACAAAGGATAGGCGCTCCCCACGGCGAGCTGCTCGGCCGAATAAACCCCTTCCCCAACAACTCCTGAAGTTGCGAGGATAACTCTTGCATCTCTGGAGGTACAAGGCGATATGGCACCTTGGCGATCGGTGCGGCCCCCGGAACCAAATCGATACTGAACTCCATCTATCTCACGGGAGGCACACCCGACAACTCCTCCGGGAATATGTCCGGGAACTCACGCACTATTGGAACCTCATCAACCGACCTCGGTCTCTCCGAATCAACCCTCGTATCCATCACATACGCTACAAAGCCCCTACAGCCCTGCTGTATACACTGTCTCGCTCTAGCGGCCGAACAAAATGCTGACCCAGAACGTGTACCCTCGCCGTACACCGAAAGAACTCCCCCACTAGGGTCTCGTATGGTCACCAGCTGTCGCTCGCAGTCGATAACCGCTCCGAATCTGCTCAGCCAGTCCATGCCCACGATGACACAGACATCCCCCATCGCAATAGGAACTAAATCAATCGGGAATTCAACACCGAAAATCTCGAGTACACACCCTCGGATCACCTCTGTGGCATACACCGCCCTCTCGTCAGCTATGGAAACTCTCAGAGGTCGACTCAACGCCTCACGACTAACACTGATGTGCTGACTAAAAGCTAAAGATACAATAGACCGACTCGCACCCGAGTCAAATAACACCAAGGCAGGTACATAACTCACAAGAAAAGTACCTACGCATAACATAATATAAGCACAATACATCAACATCAAAATAAATACACGAAAGAATACATACCAGCCACGACATCGGGCGCTGCGCGGAACTCCTCCGCGGTCAACTGAAAGGCTCTCCCTCGTGCCTTCGGTGCCTCGGCCTTCTCTGGCCGGCTCTCAGTAGCTCTGATAGAAGCAGGGGCAGATCCCTGAGATGCTCCTTGTACTGATCCCCGCAGCTGTGGACACTCTGCCTTCCGGTGTCCGGTCTGGTTGTAGTGAAAACATACTGCAAACCCCTTGGGGAAATCCTTGGCGATATGCCCCTCCTTGCCATATTTGTAGCAAGACCCTGATCTGCACACCCCATCGTGGCTCTTGCCTCACTTGCCACAAGTGCGGCCCCTCTGGTTCCCTGATCTCGAATCAGTGGGCTTGGCCCGCTTGGCTACCGGCTGAGACTGCACCGGTCGCCGATCCCTCCCCTGAGACTCAGCCTCTTCCCTAGCCTGGGTCTCCAACTCTATCTCCCTCTTCCGGGCATTTGCCTGAAGCTCAGCAAATGTCCGGTACGTTGAGTTCTCCACGAACTCTCGTATACCCCTCCTCAAAATACTCAGATATCGGCTCATACGTGCCTGCTCGGAGGACACGTGCTATGGGCAGAACATCGCCCGCTCATGAAACATCTTCGTAATCACTGTAACATACTCAGTACCCTGCTTGAGGGTCAGAAACTCCTGGGCCAAACGCTCCCTCTCCACCTGGGGAACGTACTCATCTCGGAACATAGCAGTGAACCTCTCCCAGGTCACTGAAGCAAGCTCAGCAGGCGAATAGTGTGTCGTCACAAACTTCCACCAATCCTTCGCTCCCAAGCGATGTTGGTTCAGCGCAAACCGAACTCTCAAATGCTTTGGAGATGAGCAAGTAAAGAAACACCCCTCTATGTCTGAAATCCACCTCATCGCCGCAATCGGATCCTGGGTCCCGTCAAACTCCGGTGGTTTTGTGTTGCTGAACTCTCGGAACTGCAACGCATCACCACCCTGCGGCCTAGTCGCAGCTATAGCTGCAGTGGCCGCAGCAACAACAGCCTCAGAAAGAGAAGCGTACTTCTCATCAAATGTCTCTATCATCGTGGTCTTGATAGACTCGAACATCTCTGGTATCTCTGCCCTGAAGGCCGTAGCCACCTCCTCCTGGATGATCCTACGGATCTCCTCATCACTCTTACTGTTGCCCCCTGGTGTGTGGCGTGTCCCAACCATGATCTCCCTCTCTCTGAAATACAACACAAGAATAAATATCAGGGAATCGCTCGAGTATGCTCACACTCGAATACTCCACCCTACTTCTCCCTTGGTACTCTAAGGATTCTTACTCGAGTTGTGCACTGACCCGGTGTCTTCAGTAATACGGTCCCAATACTACCGTTCACACTGCATCAGCATCCATCTCAAGTCCTCCTCCCAGAGTCCCAAATCCCAAGTACTCTACTCTCTCTAATGATATGATACTCGCTAGCAGATCTCTCATAATCTCCTCGCTGCTACCTAAACACTCTGAAGTATCCCTAGCAGCAAGACTCCTAGACTCAGGCATCACATATATGGCCACTTTAGTCCTAATAAGAATACCTAGTCTACTCTAGCATGCATAGGATAACTCATCATATAACATATCACATCATATCTTATAACACTTATTGTAATGGTATTTTGGGAAATCACCGTTCGAGCGCTGGCTGTTCGTACACACGGCTCTGCTCTGTTTGTCTCGTAAGTTCTTCTTTTGAAAACTTATTCTACTATCAAAATTTCCTCAAATCCTCAGTTTGAGTTCAGATACGCCCGAAGGTGCACCCAAATCCCTCAAACAAGGCTCTGATACCAACTTGTAAAACCGTAAAAATTAAAACAATTTTTCGCATTTTAAACACATTTTTTACAAACTCATTCATTCATAAATGTCATAATATCATGTCTTTGTTTCAAAAAATATCTCCCAAGATCAAAATACATAAAATCCCGTGTGTGTGTACGAATCAAGTCGGCGCCTTCCCGCGGTCATTACTGGTACCTGAAACACAAAACACGTAACACTATAAGCATAAGCTTAGTGAGTTCCCCAAAATACCACTCTAACACATAATAGCCACTCGAGGCTGAAACTCTGTCGACCCTCTGGTCAATGTGTCTCAGTGGGGCCCTCCAGCCCCAACTCTCTGTGGGCCCTCTGGCCCTAACTCTAGGGACCCAAAAGTCCCAACTCTATATCACATATCACAATAAATCACAACACATAAATAACATGCAAATACACTGGCATATAACTTTATAGTACTCTGTCACATAACTCTGTTACCACACTAGGTATAGTGAAAAGACTCACCTCAGGCGTCTCAGTAAATCTTTGACTCGATGGAAAGATATTGCCTAGCCTCCGCCTGTTCACATAAATAAATACTCTTATAAATATAACTCTCGAGACTAGACTCAACCTGCCATTGGTACCCTCAGAAGGGTAAGAGACTATTTTACCCCCCCCCCCCCCCCCCCGCCTTCTTTTCACAAGGACTCCATTGATGACCAAACCCTAAAAGTCAACAAAAGTCAATGGTCACACTTTGACCCTACTCGCCGAGTGCACCCTGGTGACTCGGCGAGTTCACACATGTCCTCTAACTCTTTGTCCCACTTGACAAGCTGAGTCCCTCCATATGCTCGACGAGTCATACCAGACATGAATCGCAGGGCCACCCCGACTCAACTCGCCGAGTCTCAAGAACAACTCGGCGAATACCGCCTTGAACTCCAGTCCTCTAACCCCCTCCTGACTCACTGAGTCATCCCCCAACTCAGCAAGTCTACTCACTAAGTAATTTACGTGAAACCCTAACCCTACTCGCTGAGTCTCAAGAATAACTCGACGAGTTCATGCCATGTACAAACTCTTCTGACCTCCTGAGGTCAGATCTGTTTCCCCAAACCATAGATCTGGCCTCCCCAAGCCTGAATGTCATGTAAAGTTCGAAACGTGATGCTTGTATAACCACAACAAGGCATCAAAAGGAGATTTAGTCCCAAAAATGGCAACCTAAGGCCAATAACCCCAAACTGGTCCATAAAGCTCCAAGGGTCAAGGTCTCTGGACCTCTTTGAGTCCAGATCCAAGGCACAAATTCGAAGAGGGACCATTTGCTCCACATAATCACTCTCCAAAGGGGTTAGAAAACACTAAATCTAATGATCAACACCAAAACTGAAGGAGGTTCGAACTATTACCTCAAAATGAAGTCTCTGAACTCTGGAACTGCTTGAATCGCACCTCCTCTTTGCTCTTGTCACCTTCTTCTTGCTAAACCAAGGGTTCAAGGATCAAAAAGTGACTTCTTCTCCCTCACAACGATTTGGCTCACTTAGGGTTCTCTTAAGGGACTGGTAGCCGCAATGGGAGGCTATAAGTGCCCTTAAATAGGCTCCAAACCCAGGGGATTAGGATTTCATTAAACAGCGTGGACTCGTCGAGTCCACTAATGGACTCGCCGAGTCCAGATGTGAACCCAGATGAACATCCACGACCCTACTCGGCGAGTCTTGGCTCCAACTTGCCGAGTTCCTCCACAAACTCCAAAATAATTAAATAAAATAATATACCTGGGAAATCAGGATGTTACAGTAATTTTCTTTTGTTTTGGAAAGGATAAACATATAACAACCATAAAATTCGGATTTTATTAGTCAAAAATAATTTTGGTAATTATCCTTTAGAAAAACAACATGAAATCCCGAAAATCCCTCTGTTTGACGTCCCGACTCGCCGAGTCCCCTTATGAACTTGTTGAGTTCATCCTACTCATCGATCCCACAGTGGGACTCACTGAGTCTACCAGGCAGAACTCCCAAAAACTCGGTTTTCAAGAAAGAATGAAACACAAAGTATCAAATATAATAGAAGTCAACCAAGGCTCTGATACTACTGATGGGTTTGAACCAAAAGAACATCCGACGTGCTAGTGCAAACCCTAATGCTTGGATCTAGGTTTCTCTATTTTACATGTAATTCATCCAAGACTTACAAACCTAGATCTAGTGTATATATTTCGAAATTGATAGAAGAAATCAGATCTAGAGGTCGGCTCTGGTACTCTTAGAAGTAGGATTAGTCGATTTCTGAAGCGTTAGGGGTCTATTTGTACTTGTGTTGTTAGGGTTTCAGTCAAAACCCTAATTGGATAGCTTAGGCCTTAAGCAGTCCAAAGAACCTTCCAAAACAAAGGCCTTGGACGAAATTAGATGGGCTCCCACTCTAATTTTCGTCCACCCCTTAAAACCAAAAGGATTCTCAGTCCAAATCAACTATCACAAAAGTGACAATTCCAGTCCCCTTTATTTAACTAATCTCTTTTACCCACATAATTAATTCTTAATAAATTATTGTCTAATAGTAATTAACCTATATGATTTCTCCTTTATTATATTATTCATATAACATATTAATAAATCATAATAACCTCTCTTTTCGTAAATCACCCTATCATGTTGCTTTGGTGAAGGCAACCCAAAAGGACCATGCACAACCCAGTCACATACTTACCAAATATAGTTACAGGCTTAGACACTAATCCAACATGTACTGTATCAAAGCTTACTAGTAAAACTATCTTTTTAATAAAAGTTCCTAAAAGCATGTAGTTTCAGATCTTAACTTTTCTTATGGTTTCATAACATTGGTTATCTTAGTTTTGCTGATAGATATAAGCATATCACCATATTTGTCTCAAAACTAGAAAATCCCATAACTTGTACAAATAATAATTTGTCCTTAACATAAAGGTAAAAAGCTTATGGTTATTTGTGTAATAACAAAGTTTGACTTGTATCCCCCCCCCCTAAAACATTGAAAAACTTGAAAATATGGGGGTATGAAGCTCACCTTGAGTGGTTGAAGGGTGTAGTTGAAGTGATGAGAGGGAAAGTTTGATTCTAAACACTTGGAGTGTTTGATGGACTTGTGAAGAATATAATGCCCTAGAGTTTTTAACACATAAAGTTATGTGTAAATAAAATGAAAAGAAGAAGATGAGGTGTACATTCATTGACCAAGTTTGAATCACTTACATGGGTTTAGGGAAGAGCCTTTGAGAAATATGTGTTCTAAGAGTTTGAAGATTGAATTCTCAGAGAGTAAATTGAGATTCCTTATTAAATGAAAATGAGGAAATGTGTTATGGATAAAGGAGTTTACGTTCCTAAAGAAGAGGGTGAAAGTTGACAAGATGTTTGCTTGGGTTACTGGAGGATTTGGCTTATTTATTTGATGGTCAATACGTGTTTACCCGTGAAAGCCTTGGAAATGGTTGAAATGTCCCACCCTAAAGTCAATGTATTTGTCTTTTCCTTAATGCAAATCCGTAAACATGTGTGAACACATGTGTTTACGCCCCGCATGCTTCCTAGGAGATTGTTTACGCCTAAGATTCCTTCTATTTGATGTGTTTACACCCCGAGATGCCTCCTAGAATTGTGTTTATGCCCAAGGGGGTCCACTAAGGTAGTTTACACCCAAATAAATGATTCCCTAAGTAGTTTATGCCTCTAATGTGGTCCACCAAGGTGTTTACGCCATAGGATCCTTCCTAGGATGGTGTTCACGGCCAAACATGGCCCAATGAAAAGGGTTTATGGTCTTAGATGGTATCCATAAGTGTGTTCACGTTTTTAGCTTGATAAACTCCCAATGTTATTCAGAAACATTTATCGCCTCTCATGAACGATCGATACAAGATCCCACACCTTGATTGAGGCTGAACAGATTCGACCAATACGTAATTAGCACGATAAACTCCTAAAGTTATTCAGAAACATTACTAACACCCTGTTTGGACAAATACAAATACAAACCATATCGACATGACATGCAAAAATTGGATTCTACGCATATCCCAAGCCACACTTGAATAACCAAACAACGTCACTCTGACGTTTAAACTTTCAGTAACCAAGGACAACTGCCAAAACCCAAGCCCACTATGAACAACACTTCCATAACCAACAGTTGAGGGTACCCATACCCAAATACCAAAACGTACAATGTACAGATTCTGAAGATAAGTTGACACATCCATTGAACATCAACTAATAATGCTTGAAACACTTGAAGAACCTCAACTTTTGACGATGAACAAGATTACCAACGATCAATAATACTGTAACGACGTAAAAATTTAAAACAATTTTTCATTTTTCAAACAACATAAAACTATTTCAATATTCTCAAATCTCATGTTCAACAAATGTCATCATGATAAAAACATATCCCAAGATCACAAATGCCTAGTGAGTTCCCCAAAATACCACATGCAACACATATGCCACTCAAGGCTATAACACTGTACCACTCTCCAATCTATGTGTCTCAGCGGGACCCTCCAGTCCCGTAGCTCGTTGGACCTTCTGGTCCGGTCATAGCTCGTTGGACCCTCTGGTTTGGTCTGAATCGTTGGACCCTTCGGTCCGGTCTATATAATTCGACTCTTCAGTCCGGTCTATATAACATATAGCATACATATATCACAAGGCACATAATCTCAAACATACACATAAACGTAAGACCCTCTAGTCTGCACATAGATACCACTCTAGGTAATGTATAGTGAGAAGACTCACCTCGTATGAAGTCGGATAAACTCTCGTGCTCAAATATCACGACCTAGCCTCCTCCTATCAATAGGATAATATCTTTAATGGAATGTATATCACAATACAAGATGATCTTCCAGATGAAGACCAAGCAAAATCGAAGAGATTCTGAATCTCAGATGAAGACCTCGGAAACTCCCCAATCATAACTGCCTCTAACATCAAGAATTCCATGCAGATGCACAAGCAATAATTCTGACAGTCCATTCATCAGACCGATTCTCTATGTTGAAAAAAAGGAACTGCCACACCTCGTCTACAAATCCATAATCATCAATTAGCCACGACAATCATTCTTAAATACAGGAGGCGTCAATCAAATAGTTGGTATACATCAGAGATGACAAATGTTGTAGTTCCTTATTCGCCTCCTTTAATGTCCTGAAGAATCATCTAACGCCTGAACCAACTGTATTTTAACAAAAGCAACTTCATTCAAAGAAAGCATACTCATGATCTCATTTGAAGACAATCATACCACAAGATTCCTCTTGTGCATTCCCACACTGCTATACTTGTCACCAAAGAAACCCCCAATTATCTATTCTCATGATGGTTCTACAACCCAAATCTAAAAATCATAGGTCTGATATCTCTTTCCCTTGAACATGGAAAACTGCAAGAACATATCCCCGGTCATAGCTATTGACATCCCAATCCATCTGCCAATCACTCAACCTCCGACTGTAATCCTCAAGTTGATCATCAAAATCGCTTCCTTCTAGAGTCCTATGACTCAACTGGAACTACCTCAAGCAAGGCCATTGAGACCTCCAAATCAACTAACTCACCTAGGTCTGCACCATTCCACTATGACTGACATGGACACTAAGGCCGAAGTAATAACCAGACCCATCCTCATTTTGAACAACCATAACTGAAAGGTCGATAATAGAGGAAAACACTGTAATAAATCATGATTCTAGACCATGTTATCTACCCTCAACCAGCTCCTTAGAATCGCCAAAATTCTCCATGATTTGAGTACGGATCCTATGCTTTTAGTAGTACGATCCAAGTACTACCTTCCACACCTATTCATACTTTCCTCAAGAATTGTTTTGGATCCTCTAAGTAACTAATCATGTCCACTACCGTCAGATCCAACCACATATACCCGCTCTCAAACGAGCACACACTGCTAATCTTCCTACATTCTCCTTGCAGGATCCCTTTTTCGAAAATGGTCACACAAGCACATTCTAACATTCTTCCTAGGATTTCCTAGGGTTCCCTCCATACCACTCTCTTCCATCAGCTGCAAAAAAGTGACTCCTCTAATAACTTCTAACTACCTCACGAATACAATTACATGTCACAGACACTAATAATTCGTCGACTGCAAGGTCTCACACTGCAACAATCGGACTCAAACAAGAGCTGTAGAACAGAGTAAAAACTAACCTTCTAAAATTATCTAATCCCTATAACATGTAACCTATCGTATTCGCTTAAAAGTGTACTAATATTATTGGAGGTATCTAAAAACACAAAGTAAGCAGCATTCGTGCATCGAGTAATCTAAACCAGTGGCTCACTTAATGTAACACCTGGTTCCTTGTACGCATTTAATTTTAAATTATTCACTTTTGTAGAGCTACTCGACAAGTTGGGAACCCCAAAGTCGTCGAGTAGAAACCATAATAGACGCGGGATTTTACGTCACCTACTCGACGAGTTGAGAGCCTCGACTCGACGAGTAGGGTTGCTAGGATGAAACCCTAATATCAGCATTTTGCACCCTATTTAAGCATCCTAATCCCAGCCTCCAAGTCCCAAACCCTATTTTTAGAAAACCTAATGCTTTGTGAGCTTGTGAGCCATTTTTTAGTGATCTTTGTGTATTTTGACGCTTGTGAAGAAGAGGAGAAGATAGTAGATCCACAAAATTCCTTTCGTCCTCATCATTTTCTGGTAATCAAGTTTCTAACTTGCTAGTAGTTTCTTAGATTACCTTATTTTCTCTTTATTGGGTTTTTGGTCCAAGAAGGTTGAACCTTGGGATATGGACGTCCTAAGTGAGTGAACCATCAGATATAGAATCATTAAGGGTTGTTTGGGCATGAAGATCTCATCTTAGCCTTTTAAGCCCCAAAAGGACATGGATGGAGGAAAAGGCAGAAGCTTTACATGTTAAAATGATGTCTAAGGCCTAGATCTTTGTTTATATGCTTCAGTTTGGAGTATGGATGACTTATGGACCAAGATCTCAGTTCTAGAGAGTTAGGGTTTATGTCTAACCCATCAAATGAGGGTATTAACGGGTAAAGTTGGAAACTTCACCCATAAAAGGACGTTTTCAGTGTGTATGAGAGACAAGAAGCATAGATCTGAAGAGTTTGGGCTTAATCTATTAAGATGGCCCAAACACACTGAGGAATCGGCAAGTCCAAAGATGGACTCAAAGAGTTCAGTCGATTTGTCCCGATTATGTACAACGTAGAACTTGACGAATGTGAGAAGGGACTCGACAAGTTTTCTCGTGTTATCATGACTATGAGTAGCAAGAGAACTCGGTGAGTCAGGGGGTGACTCGAATAGTTGATTTAACTCAGATTGTTGACTTTGACTGAGCGTTGATTTAACTCGGAAATTGACTTTGACCAAGGTGGACCCGTGAAAGGGGTCTTGAAGTGAGGAATGGTATCTAAGGGGTTGTTTTGTATAGAGCATGAGAAGAGACAGTTGCGGGAGTAGAGACGTTCAGCTACTTCACTCGACATTTGATGTGAGTTTTCCTCCAGTAGGAGCAGGTCAAAGGCACCAAGGTCGGCCTCTTTATGTATATTAGTGTGTTCCAGATTAAGGTCCGATGTCGAGTGGGGCCCGATGTACGTTTATATGTTTTCCGGATTTCGATCTGATGCCAAGGCGGTACCCGAAAAATGTTAATATGCCTTATGTCTTTGTGATTCTTAAATGTGTTTGTATTTGTATGTTTCCGGACTACGATCCGATGTTGGGACGGTTCCTGAGGAATGCTTGTATGCTTCTTGATTTCAGTCCAATGTCGGGCGGAGCCTGAGGAATGTTTATATGTCTATGATTAGCTAGTTATGCTCATGTTATGTGTATTAGTAGTTTTCCTCATATGTATGCTGAGTTTTGCTCGATGCCGGGCAGCGCCCGATGCCGGACAAGGTCGATGTCGGGAAGAGCTCGGGATGACTGCATTGCACATACCACAACTTTTATCCTGGGAGAATTCATTCTGATGTTTTGACATATGATTTTGATATATTGATAGATGTTATGATATTTCTGAGATACACGATTTATGACTTTTATATGATGAATGATACTTATGGTTTTTATTAATGATTTATAATGAAATTTTTGGACCGTATTTTTGGGATGTTTCAAGTTGGTATCAGAGCCTTTGTTTGAGGGATGTGGGCACACTCTCGGGTGTGCCTAAACTCAAACTGAGGACTTGGTATGGAAATTTTTCACAAGAAAATCATTTTTATAAAACCAAATTTGAAAAGAGACAAAGAATTTTGAAAAGAGAAAAAGGGTGAGGTGCATGCAATCAGCCGAACTCAAGTAAGTACTCACAAATTACCCATACAAGTTTATGTTATGATATGCTTATGAGAACTGCATGCTAGATTAGGGATAGGGATCTAAGAAGGATGCCTTATATGCATGTTGTATGTGTATCAGCTTTATGAATTGCATGGTAGTACAGAGTAGTCAGTGATATCATGGCCTGATTAGGACATGTTTGATTATATGTACTCAATGCTCGAATGCTGCTTGCTTTGTGATTTTAGGAGTTCTAATTATCTTTAACTAACTAGTAAAAAATATGTTAAGTTACATATTGCGAGGACTAAATAATTTCAAGAGGTTAGGTTTAGCTCTATTTTGTAGCTCTTGTTTGAGTCCAATCGTTGTAGGGTAGGACCTCTCATTCGAAGAATTATCTAGTCTTAATGATATGTAATAATATTCGCAAGCTAGTTAGGGGGAGATAGCAGGGAGTTCTTATGCAGCAGATGGGGGAGAGTGGATTGGTGATTTCCCTAGGGCAAGCCTAGGATGAGATTAGCGCGTGAAGCAGTAGTAGTACAAGGGATGTGGTGGATTCTAGGTAGTTCTTGAGGAAAGTACAGATAGATATGGAAGGTAGTATGGGACCGTACTGAAAGCAGAGGATCCGTACTCGAATCAAGGAAGGTTGAGATGAACCCAGGAAACTTGTAGTGTGTGAGATCCCTCGAGTAATGATATGTATAATGATGTTTTTATGGTGTATTTTTAGTATGGTGACGCTATGCACTAGACTAGTTTCCACTTCAGGCGCTGGTGAGGGATTAGGCTTGGGCTCTGGAGCCAGGTAGTTAGACGAGAAGACGAGAGAGTTCATGTCATTTGAGGTCACACGCAACATTTTAGACCAGACTCCTGTGATCTTCGGTACGATCAAGGAGGGTATCTTGGAGCTTTTGAATGAGAGGCTGAGTGAATTTCGCACTAAGGTGGCGGCCATGATAGGGACGCGCACGCTGACATTCAGGGAGTTCAGAGCCTGTGGAGCTCCCGACTATCATGGGTCTCGGGACTCCATTGCAAGCGGTAGATGGTTGGCAGATTACGCTAACACCTTTCGCACGGGCAGATTTCCCAAGGGGGACAAGGTCCGACTTGCTTCCTGCCTCCTGAAGGACAGGGCACGATATTGGTGGGAGGAGGTTGGGAGAGCTATTAGTGATGATGCTGTTATTAATGCGAAGACTTGGATTGATTTCTCGTCTAGGTTCAAGGCCAAGTTTGCTCCTATGATTGAGGTATAACAACTAGCGAGGGAGTTCCAGGACCTCCAGCATACTACGGAGACGGTGGCTGATATAACCGCTATGTTTAGGGAGAGGGCCCTTCTCATTCCATAGTATGTGGCGGACGATGAGATAAAAAAGGCCCGATATCATGAGATATTGTAGAGTGATATTCGCCAGTTTGTGAGTCGATCCAGCTGCAAGACGCTGGAGGATATGATCGCTAGGGCTCGGGAAAGGGAGATAAATTTGGAGATAGAGAGGAAGAGGAAACCAGATGGG
The DNA here is from genome assembly GCF_002870075.4 of Lactuca sativa. Lineage (NCBI taxonomy): Eukaryota > Viridiplantae > Streptophyta > Magnoliopsida > Asterales > Asteraceae > Lactuca > Lactuca sativa. Next base: position 210,720,994 of record NC_056627.2, on the reverse strand, counting down.
TTCAAACAGGTAGTTCGGGCAAGAAGCCCAAGGTATCAAATCACAGATTGAGTTGTCGGTAGGGCCGCAATTGGTGTAGCAAGTGCGGCAAGATGCATGGGGGGGTGTGTAGGGTGGGGAGTTCGGGCTGATTAAAGTGCAGCCGAACTGGTCATATGAGCAGGGATTGTACTGCTACCACCACCACAGCAGTCAGTTTCAGATCTGATTTGATTTCAGTGCAATCATAGGGGCCACAAAAGGTCCTAGTGTCCGGGTTTAGCAGCGGTAGGACAGGTGGCGACGCCCGCTCCTGCTATGTTGAGGATTATAGATGGCCGTTAGTGTCAGACTGAGGCGTCTACGGTTAGGAGCAGGGCTTTTCAGCTTACTGTAGAGGAGGCACGTGCAGCTCCCGATGTTGTAACGGGTATGTATTTTCTCATTATCTCTTTATTTGTATTGATTATCGCTTATGTTTACTTATTTTGTAATAGGATCGTTCTTAGTGAATAGTATATCAGCTCAGGTATTGTTCGATTCTAGGGCTACCTGATCTTTTGTGTCGCTCGCACTAACCAAGCGATTTGTTACAGCTCCGGGGGAGCTATACTGTCCACTGGATGTAGAGATAGCAGATGATAGGACCGTTCGGGTTACGCGAGTGCATCGGGCATGTACCCTACAGTTTTTCAACGAGCATTTTTCCATGGATTTGGTCCCTATTCCCCTGCGAGAGAATATGGTTATAGTGGGTATGGACTGGTTGAGCCCTAATGGGTAGTAATCGACTGCGAGCAGCAACTAGTGAGAGTTAGGAATCCTAGTGGGGGAGGGTTAGTGATTCAGGGCGAGAGGTCATAGAGTGGACCGACTTTGTGTTCGGAAGCGAGGGCGAGGTGCTACCTTCAGCAGGGTTGCACAGGTTATGTCACCTATGTTATGGATACCCGGGACAAGGGTAAGACAATAGTGGATGATGTACCGATCGTACAGGAGTACCCGAACGTGTTCCCATAGGATTTTCCTGGGATACCTCCGAAGAGACAGGTTGGGTTCAGGATTGACCTTGTCCCTGGTGCGGCTCCAATAGCCAAGGCACCATATCGGTTGGCTCCTCCCAAGATGCACGAGTTGTCTACGTAATTGCAAGAGCTGCTAGACAAGGGATTTATCAGGTCGAGTAGTTCGCCATGGGGAGCCTCGATCTTGTTTGTGAAGAAGAAGGACGGGTCACATCGGATGTGCATAGACTACCGGGAGCTGAATAAGGTAACGGTGAAGAAACGTTATCCTCTCATGAGGATTAAATATTTGTTTGACCAGCTAAAGGGCGTATCTTAGTTCTCCAAGATTGGTCTGTGATCGGGTTATCACCAAATGCGAGTCAGAGATGAGGATGGGTAGAAGACAACTTGTAGGACTTGATATGGTCACTATGAGTTTGTGGTGATGCCGTTTGGGTTCACCAATGCTCCAGCCGCGTTCATGGAACTCATGAACCGCATGTGCAGACCGATGTTGGAACTGTCTGCGATAGTCTTCATTGATGACATCTTGGTTAACTCCAAGACTCGGAAGCAGCATGAGGATCACCTGAGGGAGGTGCTAGATATATTGAGGAGGGAGAGACTTTTCGCAAAGTTCTCCAAGTGTGAGTTCTGGTTGCGTGAGGTGCAGTTTCTGGGGCACCTTGTCAGCCAGAAGGGTATTCTGGTCGATCCTACAAGATAGAGGTCGTGATGCAGTGGGAGGTTCCAAGGTCTCCAACTGAGATTCAGAGCTTTCTTGGTCTAGCAGGTTATTACTAGAGATTCATCCACGATTTCTCTAAGATTTCTGTTCCTTTGACCCTCGATGATTTAATGATGACACATGTGAGTGCTTGGCGAAGCCAGGACTGGTTTGATTTGTTCAATCAGTCAGTCGTCATGAATACGAAATCGGGAAACAATAAATGGACATAGAGAATGATTATAATCCATGTCTCAGTCCATATGATATCTAGAATGGAGGAATATATGATCTCTTATCTAATGGACAAGTCATTTACAAAGTCAGAGTTCGACAACGGATTTAAGAGCTACAACTGTCAGTTAGGTTTGAAAGTCATACTCAATAATATTTTAAGGCTTATCCAAGTGGGAGATTGTTGGATTAATGTCTATGTCCATAACTATATTTGGTATGTACTTGACCCGACCCGACATGGTCCATTTGGGTTGCACTTCACCGACACAATTTATATGGATAGTCTTTTGAGAATAGTATATTTATGATTTATATCTATATATTATAAGTTCTAATATATTAATATGGAATCATATTATTTAATTAGTATTGATCAAGACTTAATTAATTAAGTGATCAAAATGAACTAATTAAATATGGACTCTTATATATATGGAATGGGCCAAGTTCATTTAGCTTGGGCTAAGCTTTCATGGATAGTCCATGGAGTGTGTAACCTATGGATCATATGAAATGAAAGGTCATGGGTTTAACCCTAGTCTCCACAGTATATAAAGATGTCCTTGGTTGGTGAAATTGGCACTAGTGTGGGTACACTAAGAAGGGCTAGCCGATTTCACTAGAGAGAACCAAAGTATCCTTATTCTCAAAGTCTTACAAGGTGTTTTGGTGATTTGTGATTCCACTTGAGGCTTCCAAACTATTGGGGCTAAGCTCTTAAAGCTTGAAGACATCAAGTTACATCAAAAGGTATGTCATCTAACTAGAACTTTGTAGTATATGTGCTTCGTAATATGCTATTTAGGATGAAACCTTGGAATATTTAATATTTGCATGTATAATAGAGAAAACATAGATCCAAGGTTTACAGGGTTGCATGTACACTTAGGAGTGTTAGAATGCTCAAAACCCAACATTGAGATAAGTATTTCGAAAAAGAAAGCTTAGTTCGATTCATCTCATGTTCAATCAATGTTTGATAAGCCTAAGCTCTAATACCACTGGTAGGTTTTATAGAAAGCAAAATAATACAATGCATAAAATAGTTAACACTTAATAGTGTATAAAAATCTTATAAAAGGTCTATGTCATACACCTTGATAGCAAAATACAATCAACAACTAAACCTAGTATAACCCTAGTGTAATTCAAATGACCAAGTATAGAGTTACATACCTATTGATTTGTTGTAGTAAACAAATCACTTCAATCTCCTTGTAATGTAGGTCTTGGAAGCTTAGCACTAAAAGTATGATGCCTCTAATGGCTCACACCCAAACCCTAGAACTAGAAGACAAGAGGAGAGAGGAAGGAGGAGATTTTCGGCCAGGGTATATTCCTAGGAAGAGTATCCACAAAATTGAGGTCCCAATGAGTCGTATTTATAACTTAGGTAACTTAGGGACAAAGCAAGATTTGAATGATTAAATAATAGATTTAATCACAATTCAAATCATTTCCTTATTTACAACCAGAAGACTTCCGGAAACCTTAGAAACCCTCATAATTTCATTCACCGCTATATGGGTTCTAGAATTTTTTTTTCTCAATTATGAACAATTACAATTCAACCCTTACACCATTAATTAATTTCAATTAATTCCAGATTAATTCTGATTAATAATTAATTGATTCTAATTGACGTCATATTAATTTATTAATCATAATAATTTAACAAATCATTTTTTTATTTCTAGTTAATTTATTAATCACATAATATATTAATAAATCATTTCATCATAATTTCCAATCAGTTTATTAATCATATAATAATCTAATAAATCATCATCTCTATATATATGTCATTCTAAACAAGTTCTAGTTATGAGGGTAACCAAAAAATGAATTTGCTTTTAATTACAAGAATATACCAATTTAGTTACTAGGTTAGACACCTTATTCAATAACTACCTCTATCTTGTAAAGATAGATGTCACTTTGTAATTTATTTTTGACTCAAAAATAAAATGCATAAACAATTGGTAATTCCACTTCTAATATGTAAGCTAGTAATACTTAATAGGGCTAGAGATAAATGTTACTATTTTGTTTTATTGTAGAAGGATCAACAAAAGAGATACCCATTCTCTATTTTATAACTCAAAATGTCTTTGAAAAAACAATTTCTTTAATTGTGTGTACGTCCGCTTTTAGCAAAACCAATGCATTGTTCTTTTTTATTCTTTTCGTCTTTTGAACTTTTTGACCTAAATAACAATTTTTGTCTTTCCCATCAAGATATCAGCACATGTAAGTTTTCATTCTCTTCTTATTCTATTCTTAAACCACTTTCTGTAATAAAGATGCCTATATTTATCATCTCTCTCATCCTACAACTAGAGTACAAAAGATACTACATATGGTGCAAGTCTTTGGAGGGTAACAACTAGAAAATACATTCGAGACAATCATGCAAGATCAGGGAGGTACTGCGTGTGCAAGAGGTGGTGTTCCCTTGTATTCGGATGTCCACATCAGCCCTCCCACACCGCACCTACACCATTTTCTTATTTTTGAGCAACTAATTTATTTAAAACATAATAGAAAAAAAACTAGCAAAAACCTAACAAGTTAACGAGCAATTACATTAAGATGGCATTGATTGATATGCATCCTATTAGATTCGATTTGGTGCTAGACATGACACATTGTATAGACTTGCTTCCCATGATAGCTTTCAAAAAGTTTTGTGTGGAAGCTGTAATGTTTAAGATTTGATAGATTTTTTTGGTGTTTTCGGAATGAGTGTTGATTTTTTCGATGAATGTTTTAATACTTTCAATGTAACTTAAAATGGGTCTATATGATGGATATGACTAATTGACTATACGCAATGCTGGTATGACTATATGCAACTAGCCTCGCCCAAAAGACATACATGTATATTATATAATCTGTAACCATATGTATATGTACGTTAGGTAATCTCTTAACACCAATATCTTATTTCTATAATGAATCTACTCATGATTCCTATATGTTATGTTGAGCTAGTTAAATAAAGGTTTTTTCAAAATTATTATATTTATTTTGATAACAAAAGTTAACTAAATAAAAAAGAATGAATGAGTAAAAGAGACGTGATGAAATTACATTTTGTTTGAAGCTTGGATCGTTAAGGAAGATGTGCCGCACCGCCGGATGATTGGAGAAATAATATATGTTAATTTGATATCGAAAAGAATTAAATATATGTAAATTTGATAATAAAACGTGTAATTTGGAAAAATTCATGAGATTATTCTCTTACATCATTATCTAAGAAAATTAAAAGTGTATGAAATGTATTATTGTTAATGCGTTAATTTTTTCAGTGTACGACTAAGGCTATGTTTGGCGGAGTAGCTGAAAAGCTAGCTGATGGCTGAAAAACTAGCTGTTAAATAAAAAACTAGCTGATAGCTGAAAAGCTAGCTGATAAAAAATAACGTTTGGTAAAACTAGCTGAAATATATAAAATTACATAAAATGACATGTAAAAATATGTGTTCCTAAAATTAATTAAGGGGTGTATTTGGAAAATTTTAAAAAAGCTCCTAAAAAGCTAGTCTAAGTAGCTTTTATAAAAGCTAACTTATCAGCTACTTTTTGGCTTACCAAACACGACAACATAAAAAAGCTCGAAAAATAAGCTAGCTTATCAGTTAGCTGTGGCGCGCCAAACACAGCCTAAAAAGTATTATTGACAATATACAAAGATCAGCTGCCTTTCATAATGATGTGTTTGATAGGTAAAATTACCAAAAAGCAACAATCTTAGGGGCTATTTGATTTGGTGTTGATCCGGAGTGATCAATCTTTTTTGTCTAAGGGTTTGTCTAAGGGTTGTTTGATAGTTGCTAACTAGGTTAGAAGTTCTGACTGAGTTAACATCTGACTGGGTTAGAAGTTCTGATAGTTGCTAATCTATTATGAAGCCAACTAGCCATCTATGAGATCTAACACCAGCCTAAGCTATTCTTGTCTCTTGAAAGTTGAAAGTCATACATAAGAAAACTATAAATTTCATTTTCTCATCTAATATTCAAAATGTATAAAGACAAACAATTGAAAGAACAACCAAAATAGGATTGAATTAAATACTTATTGTGTTCTAAAATCTAAATTAAAAAAAAAAAAATTAAATGTGTACCATCAGTACTGGTAGCAGGTGTTTGCTCGATGAAGATCGTGACAGCTAAAACAAGTTCATGGCCAAAAAATCACATGTGGCCTTGGAGAAAATCATTATGGTTTAACCAGGTTACTAGCTTTCTGTTCACAACCTCATCTAATCTTTAAATGCATAAAGACAAACAATTGAAATAACCAAAATATGGTAGAATCAAACAAAGGAACCTAATAATGTTTTGATATTTGTCATCAAAATCAAAAAGAATATACTACAAAATTTCCAATCAAAACCAAAAAGAATCAGCTTTATTTTGTTACCAAAAAATGAAAAAGTTACATAAAAACCAAAAGCATGAAGAAAGCTTAAATAAATGATTGAGAGGGGATGATTCCGAAAGCAAATCAGATTCATCAAGTAATCCTATTCGTTTTATGAAATGGTTATCTGAACAAATGACAAAATTAGAATCTGATAAATTCTCATCCTGGACCGTACTCTTCAATCAAACAACAAGTAACATAATTCTTCAAAATTACAACAAAGATATGTGCATAAAGAAGGGTTCGAGGCGTGAGGAGCTAATATCCCATCCATTATTCAATTCCAATGAAAATAGATGAAATAAAAAGTAAGATTAAAAGATGAAATTTCACCAATCTTGTATGCACAAGAAGAAGGTCGGAGGTCAGGGAGGCAAACCTGGAAGGAGATGGCAAAGTTGGAGGGGGGTGGAAGGGAGGAGCAAAGCAGATGATGTCGCTGACGCAGAGGTAGGCCAGAAGAAGGAATGAGGTAGCGAGAATGAAAAGGGAAAAAGAGGTTTTTTTATTCAGCTTCTTTTTTGCCATGGACCGAGTCAGACAAATTCTCAGGATCAAATCAGAATATTGGATCGGGTTAGACACTATTAGCGCTTTATCAAACAGTTTGGCCGGATTGAGTCAACCAAAAATGCTGACTAGACCTAGTCAGTTGCTTATCAAATAGGCCATAACTCGGTCTGATCAGAGTGTTTGATTTGTATCTAACCCAACACATAACATTGATTCAGTCCAAAAAAATGGTTGACACAGTCCACCCAAAAAAGAAAGTTAAAAAAGGCATGCTTTGCCCCCAATTTTAACCATCGAACTTGTCGATAAAAATCAAAATCCGAAGTGATGAAGTTTTTGGCATCACTATGACCATTAGAAACACCTAATTTCTGGAAACACTATGATGGCTTGGACCAATCTAAAGGAGAAAAATGCAATTGTTGGCATATATAAAATCGGAGATCCTCATGTCATCGTTTTGAGACCCTGGACTCAAGTAGATGTCGTTGAGAGTTTGGAAATAGGAGTAGTTTAGATTTCACTCTTCTTCCATGATAATTTATACCAAAAATCCCCAAAATTACGAAATAAAAATGTTTGGACCTTCATCAAAAATCAAACTAGTAATGTTGGAACTCAAATCCAAATGTTAAGATCTTTGTAACACTCGCTCCAGATATGAGTTCATTTATAAATGTTCTACTTATATTTTGGGTGACCACAGCATGGTGGAGGTTCACCAAGGCGTGGCATTATGTTCTGACCACAGACTTAAATGACTCACCAGGGCATGGCCATAGGTGTTTTTTGTGATATCCTCTAATTTTCAGAACCAATTAAAAGTTTTCTTTACGCTTTTAAAATCATTTATTTATTTTTGCAAAAAATCCCATTACAAAAGATCATTTTGATTACAAATGTTTGTTTCCAAAATCATAAAACGCTAAAGATGTCATAATCAATATAGATACATAAGTTATAACGTAAGGACCTGATGGTCCTAAATACTATTACATTTTGTCTCTTAGTCACTCAGCACCCTAATCAAGTTCCAATAGCTTAAGTCTTGATACAAGTGATACATATAAATTGAGTGGGTCAGGTTGGGAAACTTAATGGGATAGATATGGATTTCAATCCATTAATATTAATATAATAATATTCCTTAATTATCAGACCTTCAAACCAAATGTTTATGATTGTATATCCATATAGGCTAAGTTTCCTACATATCTATTCCTACTGATCCTCATAGATCCAATACCATAATTATCGGGGGGGGGGGGGGGGGGGGGGGGGGGGGGGATTATCTCGCTTGATGAACTGTTAAAAGATTGAATACACATCTAGCAACTTCATTGGCATGTGTTGGTCATAAGTAATACGTAAACGTACCATTACACATACCGTTATAGTTGTCTGATCATGACCCACCATATATGTTCATCCCAAGGGGAATACTATATCATACCCCCATACGGACATACAATACATCGACACTTGAAACTGTCAAGTAACAAAACTTTACTCTCTCTTCCTAGGTTACGCACATTATCCTGATGATACTACCTTATATCAAACTTAACTGAACTAGGTACCTTCCACAAGTCTAATTTTATCCCTAGACTAGATTACAATGCTTGTAACCAACTTTTAATGCCAACTTTATTCTTAGGTGACACTAACCTGTCTCTAATGTATTTATATTCCCTATAGAGCATTAGGAATTATTACTCTTTTATCTTCTAAATAATACTACTTTTAATACTATTATATGATACTATTTATTTAACCATAACATAAAATAGAACCCTATGGTTCACACATATTATAGTATATATACATATATTAACATATAATCCAGGCAATATACATAATTCATATACGATTCCTATCATATATTTAATACTTTAATATAACACTGTATTAACTCTGGTTCATGAAAGGGACTATGCACTCACTTGATAAAAGTGGATGTCCCGGAACATGGGCAGAACTTTGCATCGGTACTTTATCTTTTCCTTTGACGTAAACTAGGTATAAATACAGCTGAGTCTTACTCTAATTATTCCATGACGATTAATGGTAGCCTAGATTGCTCACTAATCCCAATGGATATCGAGAGCTCCATTAAGTAAGGATCAACTAGGAAGGATAGTTGGGAGACATGACCATTTCGGCGTATAGCCTTTGTAAAATCCAACAACCAAGCCAACGTGACAACTCTAGTAGATCAATTAGTGTTATGATTTGGAATCACAGATAAATCTTATTTATAGGTTCATAATAACAACTAATGACTATAAATATAAGTTACACTGAAAATACTAGAGTGTAGCTTAACTTATATAGGTTCTTCCTGACAAAAGTTAGGAATCGCACTGGCAAAGATTCTACTCGCTAGCTACTACTACTTCAAGGATCGTAGGGCTTCACGGAAGGCTAAAACTAAGAGAAAATGGGCTAGAACTAAAAGAAATAGAGAAAGAGAGAGAGAGAGAGAGAGAGAGAGAGAGAGAGTGTGTGTGTGTGTGTGTGTGTGTGTTTGGGAAGTTATGGGAGAAAGAATGAGGTTTGGCCTCTATTTATAGCCAAATTTAGGGTGCACGACGTGCAAATGGGGTGCACGTCCCACATTTTAAGGCGACGTAACCCCAATCATTTCTTTTGCCATGTGTCAGGCTCTATGTGGTCCATATTTTCACCTTCTAGAAGTGTGCATCACGATGAAATCTAAAAACTTTCCGTTAGACTCCATCGGCTAATTCTGACATTATTTTTCGTCCATTTTTATATGATTAAATGATTTTGCTAAACTCATAACTCTCTCGTACGAACTCCATTTTTGACATTTTTTTCTCAAAATTTTAAATAGTAATGTGATGTTCCTTTTGGTGACTTTAGCTAAAAGTCAACTGTTATGTTCGTAGCATTTTAAGTCATACATTCCTTATACGCAGCTAACTTTTATATACTATAAAATTCATATCTAATTCATACAGTGTCATATTTATATGATATATATATATATATATATATATATATATATATATATATATATATATATATATATATATATATATATATGTTTTGGCACACTTATTTTTACGACTTACGGACGATTTAGCTGATTTTTTCCTATTTTTCCTTAATACAAAACTTGTATTATATAGTCTGCAGCGTGCACGACTATAGATTATCCTATTCAAGGATTTTAATTTTAATAATTATTACTTATTATGTGTAGTATGAATTTGTGGGCATTACATTTTTTTTGGAGAAAAACCCTAATTCTTGGTCTTTGGCCCTATTTAAAGGAAATTATGGCTAGGGTTTCGTGATAATTTAGCCTCCATCACCTTCTCAATCTCAGAAACCTTAACCCTAGCCTCCATTGCAATTATGAACTCTTTTTGGTGTTTTCGGTGATATTTGAAGGAGAATGAAGCCTTTGGTTTGGTGATTCACCTTGCAAGCATCATCTACATCTTCTTGCATATCTTTTGGACCTTGGTGAGTGTCCAAAACCCAGCGGAGAGACTTTAACACAACCCTCAACCTATTCCTGATCAAATATCCACCAAGCATCACTACTGTTGTTCAATAAAACCTAGATATCCACTATTGTACAATCCCTAAGACCATACCATTCTCTCCCCACTTAGATTCGATTGCGCTCTTCCAATCCTCAAGATTTGATGGATTTCCAATCCATTTTGCAACCTTACAATTCAAACTGTCGACAACCTGAACTTAAAAGAACTAACATTCCATTACTAGCCAATTTACATGATCACACACATTCTAAATTCAAATGAATATTTACTGAAATCTCAAGGAGATCTATAACCCCAAGTACTTCCTGTTAACCTCACTTTAAGTCCTTGGTGGCTTATCAGATGACGGAGAACAATATCATAATTATCAAAATGGGTACCAAACCGATTCCACGACATACTTGCACTTAGAGAATTCTCGGCGAACCTGCAACTGACCACAATACGAACGTATGAAATTGCAACTACCGATGTTACACCTACGATCAAACCCATTTCTTATTGCCTTGGAACCACGAAGAACCCCTATGTACCCTACATTCGAACCCGACATGCCCACCTTGCGGATTTCTTGAATCCTTGCTGAAACTACCAAAGATCGAATCGATTACTAATCCTTTCTCACTGAAACTTGTTCCAACGTTGGAAAATGCCTACCACATCAAAATCCAAATCTGGATCACAAAAACATGGCTCCCAACATGCAAAATGGCATATGAAGATTCTCAAGATAAAATTTCTAGACCGTCATGAAGAAAACTATAATTCCAAGTGTAGACTTAGATAAATCCCACAGAGCATCTCACACATACAATGATAAACACAATCAATAAGAGCAGGAAGGAAATAAATAAAATACATACCTAAGACATCCATTGATGGAACTCAGATTCCCTCGACCTGTTATTGTAGTGCTCGGCTACTCACCACACAAACCTCCAAGGACCATCAGTAACCCTTAGATTGGCTAGAGCAGGTGCCCTCACCGTTCCTCTCATCAATCCTATACAATCGGCCTTCTTATGGCTAGATCAGGTACTCTCAACTGTCTGCACCTGCTCTGTCTTCCTCTTCTCCAAGTGCTCCAAATCAATCTCCCTCTATCGGGATCTAGCAATCATATCATTCTGGGTCTTGCACCCTGAAAAACTCACAAAATACCTGATGTCATCCCTCAGCATATCATGGTACCTTACATTCTTTGTCTCCTCGTTCTTTGCATACTGCATAACCAACAAAGCCCTTTCTCGGAACTTGGCAGTAGTCACTGCCATAGTCTTAGTAGTTTGACGAAGGTCCTGAAACTCCCTCACCAACTGCTACACCTCAATAGCTGGTGCAAACTCTGCCCTAAACCGTAGCACAAACTCATCCTAAGTCATCGTCTCCAGGGCTTCACCTCCCAAATACAATTCTACCTCTTCCCACCAATCTCGAGCTCTGTCTTTCAGAAGACACGAAGAGAATCTGACCTTCGATCCGTTGGGGCAGAAACTCATCCTAAAAGTATTCACCATGTCTACTAACCACCTCTTACTAGCAATAGAGTCCTTCTCCCCAAAGAACTCGGGAGCTCCACAAGCACGAAACTCGCGGAAGGAAAGAGTGTGAGCTCCTAAAATCGCCATAATCTCAGCGAGGAACGTGCCCTGACGATCATCCAAAATCTCCATAATCCCCTCGTTGACTGTACTGAAGATCACAGGAGTCTATTCCAAAATATTGTGGGGGGTCTCTGATGAGATAAACGCCTGCATCCGCTCATCAATCGGCTCGACACCTGCACCTGAGCCTGAACCTCCTCCACGTATGCTTATAACCATTCTCAAAAACAATAATACAAATGATTGGAACATACCCACAAATCCTCATTCAACAGGATTCCTTGACTCTTCATGACTCACCTCAATTCGAGTACGGATCCTTTTCTTTTAGTAGTACGCCCAATACTACCTTCCACACCTATCATAACTTTCCTCAAGAATCATCCTGAATTTTCTTAGTCACCTTCTCAAGCTGGTACTCAAAGTACTTGTTAAACAACGCATCCAAACCCACTAAAACACTTCTTAGGCTCTCCTAGGTTCCTCATCCTAACCCTACCATCAGATGCTGAAAAACTCCCACTAACTTTAGCTAACGAATTAATGAATACAATCACATGCAACAAAGTTTAGATAATCCTTCGAGTAGAAGACTCATTCCTACAATGGTTGGATTCATACAAGAGCTGCGCAGTAGGGTCAAATCCATCACTTTGACATTATTTAACCTTTGCAGCATCCAAATTAGCGTATTCATGAAATAATTAGCTCACATCCGTATGAGTCCCACAAAGCACAAAGCAAGCAGCATTCTAGCATCTGGAAGTCTAACTAGCATACTAACTAATCAAGCCATTCTATCCAATCATTTGAAATCCATGCTAGCATGGAATTCTAAATCTCAAACAACAGGCATACAAAGGCATCTCTCCTAACATGAAATCCTGAGCAGATCCTTAGCACTACTCTAGCATGCAAATATCATAACATATAATCATAACAAACATGTATGGGTATTCTGGGAATCACTTACCCTAAGCTCAGCCGATTGAACACATCACACCCTCTTTTCTTATAAAAATCTTTTTAGAAAATATATTTTCTTTCAAAAAGATTACCAATTCCTCAGTTTGAGTTCAGAGACACCTAAGAGTATGCCCGAATCCCTCAGACCATGGTTCAGATACCAACTTGAACATCCCAAAAAATGTAAGGTAAAATTTTCATTTTTAATTCAACCATAAAACACCATTTAGTATTACCAATCATTCAAAATTATATTAAGGTAAAAATAGTTATCATAGTACAATCCCAAAATCCTAAAGTTGCGGAAACATGGGTGGATGTAGTGTAGTCACGTGTTGTGGAAACATGGGTGGATGTAGTGTAGTCCTGCTGGACCCTTCCCTTTGTACCAAAATTACCTGAAACCATAACAATAAGTCATAATCACAAATCTTAGTGAGTTACACATACCATACATACAATAGAGTTTGCTATGTGCCGACCATAGTCTTGCCATTATGACACGAGCCGTATCATGGTCTTTCCTTGCCAGGCCAGGGGCAAAAAGCCTAGATCTTATAAACAAGTGCCAAGAGCCACCTCATGGTCTTCCATGCAAGTATCACAAAAACAACTAGCATACTATCTATACACACACACATACACGCAAACACACACACACACACACACACACATATATATATATATATATATATATATATATATATATATATATATATATATATATATATATGCCAGGGTCTGATCCCTGGTCTTGCATACATTTTTCTGGGAGCTACAATAGGGTATTTCATATAAATGCCAAGGGCCACCCCCTAGTCTTCCTGTCTAACATAAGTTATTGGGCTGGTATTGGTGCCTTCGACCCATAGTATAGTGAGCAGACTCACCTCAAGCTACTGAATGTCTCAAATAAAAGCACGGATTACCGATCCGCAAAATCCTCATGCTAACATCATCAAATAACACCCAATTAATATTTGGTCCACAATACAAAGCTGAAATCCTTGTCCAATTGTCAAACACTCAGGTAACATTCCATTTTACCCATTCCTTACTCGATCCAAAATCTGAGGCCCAATCCAAAGCCCAAAATGGCCCAACTCCCTATATCATCCTAGAACATATCACAGGCCCAAAGTACTATATGGCACTCCAAGTCGCAAATGGGCCCAAGCATATGAAGGCTGAAAGTCAGAAAACTAGTGGCCCATTAAGGCCCAAAAATCCCAAAATAATGTCTCATTTTGTGCCCAGACTGTGTTCACGTCGTGAGAACCCATCTCATCTACATCAATGACTCATTCCTCACCCAGATAGTTCAGTAACTCGGTTTCCTTGTGCTCATGTCATAAGACCTCATTTCTCATGTTTTGAGGACGTCCTGAAGCTAAAACCAAGATCAAATGTGCTTAATCCATTCAACCATCAAACCCAACATTCACAGAGGCTTAAGGGGACTTCCAAGCTTAATAAAAATGATTACTTGATGGACATGCTGTAACATCCCCAAATTTCCCAGCCAAAAAAGACCGATTTAGTTTATGTTTTTGAAATAAAATCAAAATAATCTTTTAAAACATGTTGCAGAATTTGTCCCTAAAACAAAACATGATAAAAATTTATCAATACATTTCTTAAAGAAATATGTATCTTCATTATATATCAAAACCTCGGAATGTCATGTTCCGATACAGACCAAAAGCCTAAACAGTACATCATAAGCCTTACAACAGTTATTTACAACTACCAGCCTATAATCCAAAAATCCCTCTTCGTCATCCAAACTATGCTCTAGGTCCACTACCTATAATATAAAAAGATGAGTGGGTCAGGCTTGGGAGCTTGGTGACCATATAAGGTTTTCAACCCACAAATAATAAATTTATTAATTTCATCAACCATAATAAATTTATTTATTATGTTTAAACATCAAACAATCAGCCTAATTTCCCACCCCCATTATTTTCTTTGCTCTTAAGGACCCACCCTAAGAAATCAGCTATTTCTCGTTCATTCATTCCTAAGGATTAACCTAAGAAATAAGCAAGAAGTCCACCTTTGACTATGGCGCAGTTGTCAACGTTATTTATTAGGTGCAGCTGCCAACAACATCATTTATTCTCTAATCGGTTATTTATTAGGCGCAGCTGCCAACAACATCATTTATTCTTTATTTGGCATAGTTGCCAATGTTATTTATTAGCCACAACTGCCAATAACATCTATATCATCTTTCATCCCTCATTCTTTATCTACCCATGCTTTACCCAACATATTTTTAGATATAAAATACATATATAGTTTAGAATCTATATAAAACAATCTTTCATCTACAGATGTTTTACCCGACATATTTGTAGATATAAAAATACATATACAGTTTAAAACCTGTATAAAATATTCATTCATCATCCATCTCAAATAAACAAACAACATATGTACACATAGCACGTATTTTATATAAAATACTTCATATATATGTGTAAGATGAAAGTGACTATACACTCACTTGATAAGACGGCGGTTGGACAGCACTTCGTCCCTTAAAACAATCTTTTTCAATGAAACCGGGATGTTTCCTCAAAAACCGGGCTTCAAGTGGGCAGAGTTTCGTCTCAAAAACTCTTTTTCTCGGGATCTTCGGGCTCTCCGGGAGTTGCTTATGATGCTAAGATGATAAAATAGGCTTGGGGTAATTTTTGCAATATTGAAGAAATTTTAGTGGAGAGATAATGAAAATTTGTAACCCAAATTCGGCTAGCATTGTCCGCTATTTATAGGGGCTGAAGGCTCGAATTACGTTGGGCATAAATTTAGAGTATGATGGGTGTACTCCCTCCTTAAACAATACGTTGGGCATACATTTAGTACGTTGGGCGTACGAAGGGATCAGCCTGGACGCGTCAACGCTATGAACACACATCCTTCATGCGAATGAGTATGCGACGTGGCCAACCTCGGACCGTGAAAACAAGTACGTTGGGCGTACTACGACTTTTCAAACTTCAAAAATTTGTAACTTTCGCATATGAGCTCCGTTTTTGATGTTCTTTATATCCACGCGTAGGTAAGACCATGCTCTACAACTTTTGTTTAGACTCCGTCGGTTAATTTTGAATTTATTTTTAAAGGTATATTTTAAACAGTCCGGGACAGGAAAAGTCCGTTAAAAATTCATAACTTCTTCATCCAACGTCCGTTTTCGTCTTTCTCTTTACCTGAACTACTATCAACAAGATCTTCGATTTTTGTTTAGATTGTTTCGGATAAAAATCACTCGATCTAAAATTCGAGTTTCGGGCTACATACAGCTAAGCTAAAACTTAGAAACATCATAATTTCCTCATACGAAGTCAGATTTGGGCGTTCTTTTTATGTACACTCTCGGTTTACCGAATACTACGACTTTCGTTTAAATTGCTAAAGCTAAAAAGCACTTTATCGTAAATTCACTTTTTACGTCACACAGCATCGTGCCGGTTCTGTCACAAAAACTTCGACATGTCCTAACTTCCTCGTTATAACACGAATTTTGGTAATCTTTATATCTCCAAATTCCTTGTTTCAACCACTGCAACTTTCTTCATAGATATCGGCTTTATCTAATATTTATCTTCGTCGCTTATTTTTATCCTTAATTTATTAAATCATAATAATTAAGTTTAAAGTACATAATTTATTCTTAATACTTCAAAAACAAGTTCCAATGGTTAAGCTAGAGTATTACACCATCATTAATGCTTAGCCTAGAAACACGGGCGTTACAATTCTCTCCTCCTTAGAATGATTCCGTCCTCGGAATCAAACATCAGCAAACAAATGTGGATATCGACTCATCATGTCACTCTCCATTTTTCCCCAGGTGAGATTTGGCCCATTCGAATGTTTCTATCGCACACGCACTAAATCGACCACCTTGCGTCGCAACTTCTTAGTCTTATGGTCAATAATTGTGTCACACCCCCGAACCAGACGGCGGAAACCTCCGAGGGCTCGTGTGACTTTAATTGAATATCATCACAATGAATATACATTAATCATAACATAGACGTCACCATGCATTAATATATTACAACTGGAATTGTTCACATCAAGTACATTGTTTGAACATTACATATTCATAACATAAATTGTTTGAGTGCTATTAACAACATAACATCCTAAAATTACTTCATATTACCCTTCCGCTTACCTGTTACCTGAGAATACAAGTTATTTTGGAAAAAACGTCAACATATGAAATGTTGGTGAGTTCATAAGCAATGTTGTGATAAAATGATTTGTGTAGTTTGTAAAACCCAGAAAATCCGATATTTTCTGAAAAGACTTTTGTTTATCAAAGTGTGAAGATCCATAAGTTGATGCATGAATGATTTCAAAAACATATATATGAAGGGTATTTTGTGTTCTAGTTATAAACATTTCGAGTGAGTAGTATTGAATTCCCCGGAAAACCCGACATTTTTCGATGCTGGCAGGTATCCATGATTATTGATTTTTTTATTGTCTTAACGAATGAATATTGATTACTCCGGATTGTATATCGTCCTAATTTCGCCTACTTTGATTTCTCATAAGCCTAAGCAAATGAAGAGAAGAGGAGCACTATGTCCCACTACTATCGTAAGTACCTAAGACTGTCGGGAATGTGAAAAAAACGATGGTCCAGCTCGTATTTGATTATCTTGACCTTACTAGCCTTACTAATGGGCCACTAGGGCCCAATAGCACATAAGAGCTATTGAAAGTCCTTTTACACGTAATTGGGTCATAGAAGGCCCAATAACAGAGAAGCGTTATCCCTTTGGGCCCAAAGATCATTTTGATGGAATTGCAAGATCCATCAAGCATGATTTGAAACTTTCAGTCGAAAGTTTGAAGATTTACTCATTTTACTTATAGCGTATCTGTTGAAGTGTTTTGATTTAACGATTGTTGTTTTGTATTGATTCGAGATTGAATCAATTCGTTTATAACGATTTTTGGTGTTGAATGTGTATTCGTTTTCCGTTTTGTCGGTAGTCGTGGTTCTTGTATTTTGACTTAATGAATTAATTTGATTAAAAGTAGAATTTGGCCTTTCCACTACCTTTCTTTTATAAAAATAACACTTTTAGTTCTGTGTATAAAAGAATTTCATTTTTAGTCTTTAAGACATTTTCTTCACACTTTTGCATCATAAACTTGTTGAAAAGACAGTTTTAACCCAAAATTTATTTTGTTAATAGCTACAGCCCTTCCAGAATGGTGTTTCTAGGCTAGAACATTATTTTTCACAACTTTTACAGTTTTGGCCCAAAATCACAAAACTTTACATTTTTGGTCCTTTACGATCTTGAAAAGCATTTTTGTCCCTTAAAATAGTTTTATTATACTAAATATCCCCTGTTTTACAAAAAGTTTCATTTCAGCCCCTTAAATATGTCATTTTTCGCAATTTGAGGCTTATTGGGCCAAAAAGCCCAAAATTAGCCCATTAAGCTAAAAATTTACATTTTAAGTCCTTTGAAAATTTTATTATTCAGAAAAACTATTAAGAAAACTGTTTTGACTCTTTTGGCCCTTAAGAAACCGTGACTTGGCCATTTTTAACCCTAGTTTTGTATACTTGACAATTTAAGCCCAAAAATGGGTTTTTATGTTGAAATATGTTTATCATAACCTTATAAATTATTATTCTTGACTTGATTAGTGTAGAATAACTTAGATGTCATTTGTTCCTCTTCTTATACCATAGATCTCGACATTCACCCCTTTTTAGTTACATATTTATCACCAGAACACATAAATATACACATACATGCATAAAATCACACATAGAATACATATACACATAGATCTACACATTTTCTTGTGTTCTCCCCCATAAAACACATGATAACCGAAAAGAGAGGGGTATAAAGCTCACCTTAAGTTGTAGTTTCGGTTTTGAAGAGAGAAATGAAGAAAGTTTTGATCCTAGTAAGCTTTCTTGGATGATCTCGAATTTAGAGGCTTCTAAGATGCAAGATCACAAGATTGAATGGATTTAGAAGAGATTTTTGATGAAATGAAGTAGCTAGATTATGGATCCAAGCAATATCTTACCTTAGATGATGAATTTTGTGGGTTAATTTCCTTGAAAAGCTTCAAATTCTCGAAAATTTGATGAATGAGTGTAAGTGTTCTTGAGAGGATTTGGAGAGAGTGGAGATGTGTTTTGTGAGTGTGTGTGTGTGTGTGTGTGTGTGTGTCTTGTTTCGACCGAGAGCAAAAAAGGAGAGAACGAAGAGAGATCTTTGAGTTTACTTGCATGAAAACATGAGATGGATGCACGGAAAACCTATGGATAAATGTGAGGTGGCATGGGAAAAGTCAACTCTCTTTCTTTTATGGGTTGGACCGAAAATGGAGAGGGGAAAAGAGAAAATTCGGGTCTTGTATGTTTAAGCCCATTTTATGGTTAAGTTAGATGATTGCTTGGCCCAAATAAATCAAAGTATAATTTTTATGACTCATTAGGGCTAATCTAAATTTGTTGTGATGCAATAAGGCCCAATAAAGATAACCTAGTTTATTTTGGGCTCATAAGGCCCAAAAATATTAAATTTCATGTTTATGGGTCCAATTAGGGACCATTTGAGAGTTCTAGGTTCAAGATAGTTAAATTGGAAGCTCATTGATCCATTAGGTCCAATAAGGAAATCCTAGTCCAAAATGGACTTAAATTGGAATTTCAAAGGTTTCCAATTCTTTTTTGACTATTTGTAGTGCTTGAATGAATTATTTGATGAAGTTTTGTTGTTATTGAATAAGCATCATACATGATTTCATATTGTTCATTCATAATTGGTATAAGTGTTGTAGTTACAAGACATCAAAATTCCTAGTTGTGACATCATCCCCCCGTTAGAGGGAATTTCGTCTCGAAATTCTTTTGAAAGCTAGATTTGAGAATGCGAGAATAGATGAGGGTACTTCTGTTTCATTTGATCTTCACGTTCCCATGTGAATTCTGGTCCACATCTCGCATTCCATCAAACTTTCACGATCGGAATGCGGCTCTGCTTGGTACGCTTCACCTTTGTGTCCATGATTTCAATTGGTTCCTCGATGAACAGGAGATTCTCATTGATTTCAATTTCTTCTAATGGGATGACGAGGTTCTCGTCGGATAAGCACTTCTTCAAGTTGGAAATGTGGAACACAGGGTGTACACTGCTGAGCTCAACGGGTAGTTGCAGTCTATAAGCCAATGGACCGATTCGGGCAAGAATCTCGAAGGGTCCAATGAATCGAGGGTTCAGTTTGCCCTGCTTCCCAAAACGAATCACTCCTTTCCAAGGAGAGAATTTTAGTAGCACTCTATCTCCAACTCTAAACTCCAAGGGCTTTCATCGTTTATCGGCATAGCTCTTTTGTCTATCTCGTGATGATTGCAGTCGGGCCCTCATCTGAATTATCTTCTCGGTCGTCTCGCGTATGATTTCTGGTCCCGTTAAGGCATTGTTTGTCGTTTTCCCTCTTGTCAGCTGGGTGTCTCCTACCTCCGCCCAGCACAGCGGTGATCTACATTTACGCTTGTATAATGCTTCGAAAGGAGCAACTTTGATACTCGAGT
This sequence comes from Lactuca sativa, assembly GCF_002870075.4. Lineage (NCBI taxonomy): Eukaryota > Viridiplantae > Streptophyta > Magnoliopsida > Asterales > Asteraceae > Lactuca > Lactuca sativa. The sequence goes on along the minus strand of NC_056627.2, from coordinate 210,700,385 downwards.
GATAATTGTTGTTGTATGAGAACTCGATCAAAGGCGAGTGGGTAACCCACAATTTTCCAAAGTCTATTACACACGCGCGAAGCATATCTTCTAGCGTTTGGATGGTTCGCTCGCTTTGACCATCCGTTTGTGGGTGGTAGGCAGTGATCTTGTCAAATTGTGTTCCCATAGCTTTCTGAAGCGATTGCCAAAAGCGGGATGTAAACCTACTATCTCTATCTGAGATGATAGATACAGGTACTCCGTGGACTCTCACGATTTCCTTGATATAGATTCTTGTCAGGTGCTCCATCTTGTGTGATTCTTTTATTGGTAGGAAATGGACGGATTTCGTTAATCTATCAACTATTACCCAGATCGTGTCCAAACCATCCGTCGATATGGGTAGTTTGGTCACAAAATCCATGGTAATTCTTTCCCATTTCCACTCTGAAATTACTGGTTGCTATAGTAATCCGGAGGGCTTCTGATATTCCACCTTTACTTTAGCACAAGTAAGGTATTTGCTAACGTAAGTGGCAATCTCTGGCTTCATATTAGGCCACCAATAATAATGCTTAACATCCAAGTACATTTTGTCTGAACCTGGATGGATGGAGTATCGCGTCTTGTGGGCTTCGTTCATGACCACTTCTCTGAATCCCCCAAGTTTAGGGACCCATATGCGGTTCATGAAGTAATATGTTCCATCTTCCTTCACCTCCAAGTTATTCTCCATTCCACGCATCGCTTCACTTGTTTTGTTTTCCACCTTCATGGCATCTGACTGGGCTATTCTGATTTGCGAGGTCAGGTGGGATTGGATGGTTATCGAGAGAGTTTTCACACGCTGATTTGAGTATTCTTTTCGACTCAAGGCATCGGCTACCATGTTATCCTTTCCTGGGCGGTACTTGATTTTGCACTCGTAGTCATTTAGCAGTTCGACCCGTCTTCGTTGCCTCATGTTTAGCTCTTTTTGATTCAAGATGTGTTGGAGACTCTTGTTTCGGTGAAGATGGTGCACTTAGTACCGTAAAGATAGTGCCTCCAAATCTTCAGGGCGAAGACCACTACTCCCAGCTCCAGTTCATGGGTCGTGTAATTCACTTTGTGCGTCTTTAGTTGCCGGGACACATAAGCTATCACCTTTCCACGCTGCATGAGTACACAACCTAAACCCTGATTTGACGCATCGCAGTAGACTATAAAGTCTTCCGTTCCTTCGGGTAGCGATAGCACCGGCGCACTGCAGAGTGCTTGCTTCAGAGATCGAAATGCGACTTCCTGCTTGTCCTTCTATGTGAAGGGTACGCCCTTTTGTGTAAGCATGGTAAGCGCTTTGGCCGTCTTAGAGAAGTTTTGGATGAATCTCCTATAATAGCCTGCGAGACCCAGAAACTGGCAAATTTATGTGGGTGCTGTTGGAATTTCCCATCCTTCGATGGCTTGGATTTTAGAAGGATCCACATGAATTCCTTCCTGACTAACAACATGTCCTAAAAAGTTCACGCTTCGGAGCCAGAACTCGCACTTGGAGAGTTTTGTGTATAACTTTTCGGTTCGCAGGGTTTCCAGGATTTGTCGAAGATGTTGGCCGTGTTCTTCTTCGCTTCGAGAATAGACAAGGATGTCATCGATGAAAACGATGACGGAGTTATCAAGGAATGGTCGGCAGATTCGATTCATTAAGTCCATGAATGCAGCAGGAGCATTCGTTAGACCGAAGGGCATTACAACAAATTTGTAATGTCTGTAACGAGTTCGGAAGGCAGTTTTCGGAATATCCTCCTCCCGGACCTTGAGTTGGTGGTATCCAAATCGCAGATCTATATTTGAGAACTGAATAGCTTCTTGGAGCTGGTCAAATAGGTTGTCGATTCGTGGGAGTGGATATCGGTTTTTGACAGTGATCTTGTTAAGTTCTCTCTAGTCGATACACATCCTGAAGGTACCGTCTTTCTTCTTGACAAAGAAAACCAGAGCTCCCCAAGGTGAGAAACTGGGTCGGATGAATCCTTTATCCACAAGCTCGCTGAGTTGACTGGACAACTCTTGCATCTCCGCAGGAGCCAATGTGTAGGGCGACGTGGCGATGGGGGTAGCTCCTGGTACAAGGTCAATTCGAAACTCGAATTGTGTTTCTAGGGGTATCCCCGGAAGATCATCAGGGAAGACATCTGGAAACTCACGAGCTACAGGAATGTCTTGGATGTTGACCTCTTTCTTGGATTTGTCTACTATATGAGCCAGGAACGTCAAGTCCTTCTTTCGTAGGTACTTTTGTGCTTTTATGCACGAGATAAGGCGAAGGTTCGTGTCGGGTTTGTCTTTGTAAATAACTAGGGTTTCGTGATTTGGGAGATGAAGGCGAACGGCCTTCTCGTGACACAAAATTTCAGCATGGTGGGGGCTTAACCAATCCATGCCGATAATCACATCAAAACTCCTAATGGAAACATGCATTAAGTTTATTTGAAAGACGTGATGATTTAAGGTTAGGGTACATCCGATATAGATCTCCCTAGTGGATTCTGTCTTCCCGTTAGCCATTTCCACCGTGAAGGTTTCATTAAGCTTCTAGGGTTGTTGATTTAACAAGTGTTTGAATTTATTGCTCACAAAACTTCGTTCTGCTCCGGTATCAAATAGGATGCATGCATAAGTGGTGTAAGTTTGGCATCATAACGGATCTATGAGTAGTGTAATCACTTAAACATAGAGTCAATGATACATAGCATAGATCACATAAGCTAAATACTAAAGATAGATATAACTAGTCCTAATCATGGTGGGTGCGCTAGGGGGTGGTGTTAAGGAAGTGGATGCTCCTTGAAGACGAGCCACCTGCCGTTCCACATCTTGGATTTGAGCCTCCCACATCGCCTGCCTCCTGTGGAAATCTCGGATAACCTCTCGCGTTTCCTGCTCTGGACGCTCGACCCTACTCCGCATGGTGCATCTGAAAGGCGGTGCTCTAAGCTAGATCACCAGTGTTCCGCAATCGTCTCACCATGACCGGAAGAGCATTGAGCAGTTGGTCCTCCTTCCCTCAGGTCATAGAACTCGCGTGACATGTCGAACGGGGGTCGTTGTCCCTGCTGTCTGCTCCACCTCCAAAGGTCGATACCCCAGGGGGTTGTAGGACCAGTGGGGCCTACCCGATAAGCGGGAACCCTAACAGGATAAAGGGGGTTGATGACTTCAGACTCTGCGTCCGAATCACCATCTTCGTCTTTGCTGGGTTCCTTCTCGAGGCCTCCTTCGGCTTCCTCTTCTTCCTGGTCCACCACTGGCTCGGCAAGTCCGCCTTCGGCTTCCACCTCAGGTTCCCCTACAGATTCCTCCTTGGGGTCTTCCTCAGGTTCCTCTTCAGACTCCTCCTCGGGGTCCTCTTCAGGTTCCTCTTCAGATTCTTCCAACCATCCGTTATTCCCCTGATTAGGGAAATAAGGATCTCCGGGGTGATGGAAACCAGCCATGTTGTCTGCGAGGGTGTATAAACATGATGGTATTATTCCTAAGATGTTTTAATTATTGTATAGGTTGAGTTGATGTTCTCTTTTTTGTGACAAAGGGGTATGTTTTTTTTGGTCTTCCTACCATCATGATTTCCTCGGGACACGTGATAGTTGTACCTTGGAGGAAATGTAGTTGATCAGGCTACATCCAGTCCTTGATACAACCATGAACAGTCCCGACTTACCCGAGATGATAACATTATCTTGTTCGGTTTGTTATTATATTATTTTTCCTAATTCACATAGGCAAAGATGTTTTATAGTTGTGTTCTTATTTGTTTTTTTTTGTTCAGATTTGGGTTAGTCCCTCTTTGGTTTATAGTTGCATATCAATGTGTGGTTAGATATGCTAGTTCACTATAAACAATGCTCTGATACCAACCTGTCACACCCACGAACCAGACAGCGGAAACGTCCGAGGGCTCGCGTGACTTTAATTGAATATCATCACAATGAATATACATGAATCATAACATAAACATCACCATGCATCAATATATTACAACTAGAATTTTTCACATCAAGTGCATTGTTTGAACGTTACATATTCATAACATAAATTGTTTGAGTGCTTTTAACAACATAACATCCTAACATTACGTCATATTACCCTTCCGCTTACCTGTTACCTGAGAATACAAGTTATTTTGGAAAAACGTCAACATATGAAATGTTGGTGAGTTCATAAGCAATGTTGTGATAAAATGATTTGTGTAGTTTGTAAAACCTAGAAAATCTGATATTTTCTGAAAAGACTTTTGTTTATCAAAGTGTGAAGATCCATAATTTGATGCATGAATGATTTCAAAAACATATATATGAAGGATATTTTGTGTTCTAGTTCTAAACATTTCGAGTGAGTAGTATTGAATTCCCCGGAAAACCCGATGTTTTCCGATGCTGGCAGGTATCCATGATTACTGATTTTTGTATTGTCTTAACGAATGAATATTGATTACTCCACATTTTATATCGTCCTAATTTCGTCTACTTGGATTTCTCATAAGCCTTAGCGAACGAAGAGAAGAGGAGCACTATGTCCCACTACTATCGTAAGTACCTAAGACTGTCGGGAATGCAAAAAACACAATGGTCCAGCTCGCATTTGATTATCTTGACCTTACTAGCCTTACTAATGGGCCACTAGGGCCCAATAGCACATAAGAGCTATTGAAAGTCCTTTTACATGTAATTGGGTCATAGAAGGCCCAATAACACATAAGTGTTATCCCTTTGGGCCCAAAGATCATTTTGATGGACCTGCAAGATCCATCAAGCATGATTTGAAACTTTCAGTCCAATGTTTGAAGATTTACTCATTTTACTTATAGCGTATCTGTTGAAGTGTTTTGATTTAACGATTGTTGTTTTGTATTGATTCGAGACCGAATCAATTCGTTTATAACGATTTTTGGTGTTGAATGTGTATTCGTTTTCCGTTTTGTCGGTAGTCGTGGTTCTTGTATTTTGACTTAATGAATTAATTTGTTTAAAAGTAGAATTTGACCTTTCCACTACCTTTCTTTTATAAAAAATAACACTTTTAGTTCTGTGTATAAAAGAATTTCATTATTAGTCCTTAAGAAATTTTCTTGACACTTTTGCATCATAAACTTGTTGAAAAGACAGTTTTAACCCAAAATTTATTTTGTTAACAGCTTCATCGCTTCCAGAATGGTGTTTCTAGGTTAGAACCCCATTTTTCACTACTTTTACAGATTTGGCCCAAAAATCCAAAAACTTTACATTTTTGGACCTTTACGATCGTGAAAAGAATTTTTGTCCCATAAAATAGTTTTGATATACTAAATATCCCCTGTTTTACAGAAAGTTTCATTTCAGCCCCATAAATTTGTCATTTTTCGCAATTTGAGGCACATAGGCCAAAAAGCCCAAAATTAGCCCATTAAGCTAAAAATTTACATTTTAAGTCCTTTGAAAATTTTATTATTCAGAAAAACTACTATGAAAACTGTTTTGACTCTTTTGGCCCTTAAGAAACCGTGACTTGGCCATTTTTAACCCTAGTTTTGTATACTTGACAATTTAAGCCCAAAAATGGGTTTTTATGTTGAAATATGTTTATCATAACCTTATAAATTACTATTCTTGACTTGAATAGTGTAGAATAACTTAGATGTCATTTGTTCCTCTTCTCATACCATAGATCTCGAGATTCACCCCATTTTAGTTAAATATTTATCACAAAAACAAATAAAATATACACACATGCATAAAATCACACATAGCATACATATACACATAGATCTACACATTTTCTTGTATTCTCCCCCATAAAACACATGAAAACCAAAAAGAGATGGGTATGAAGCTCACCTTGAGTTGTAGTTTCGGTTTTGAAGATAGAAATGAAGAAAGTTTCAATCCTAGTAAGCTTTCTTGGATGATCTCGAATTTAGAGGCTTCTAAGATGCAAGATCACAAGATTGAATGGATTTAGAAGAGATTTTTGATGAAATGAAGTAGCGAGATTATGGATCCAAGCAATATCTTACCTTAGATGATGAATTTTGTAGGTTAATTTCCTTGAAAAGCTTCAATTTCTCGAAAATTTGATGAATGAGTGTAAGTGTTCTTGAGAGGATTAGGAGAGAGTGGAGATGAATTTTTTGAGTGTGTGTGTGTCTTGTTTCAGCCGAGAGAAAAAAGGGAGAGAAAGAAGAGAGATCTTTGAGTTGACTTGCATGAAAACATGAGATGGATGCATGGAAAACCTATAGATAAATGTGAGGTGGCATGGGAAAAGTCAACTCACTTTCTTTTGTGGGTTGGACCAAAAATGGAGAGGGGAAAAGAGAAAAAAAAATTTGTATGTTTAAGCCCATTTTATGGTTAAGTTAGATGATTGCTTGACCCAAATAAATCAAAGTATAATTTTTATGACTCATTAGGGCTAATCTAAATTTGTTGTGACCTAATAAGGCCCAATAAAGATAACCTAGTTTATTCTTGGCTCATAAGGCCCAAAAATATTAAATTTCATGTTTATGGGTCCAATTAGGGCCCATTTGAGAGTTCTAGGTTCAAGATAGTTAAATTGGAAGCTCATTGGTCCATTAGGTCCAATAAGGAAACCCTAGTCCAAAATGAAGTTTTTTTGTTATTGAATAAGCATCATACATGCTTTCATATTGTTGATTCATAATTGATATAAGTGTTGTAGTTACAAGGCATCAAAATTCCTAGTTGTGACAAATTGCCTCTGGTTCTTCAATCAACCCCTTGCTTTCATCCAACCTTAATTCAGAATTTGGAATGATTTCGGGAACTTCTCTCATGAACTTCCTCAAATATCACATGTGGAAGGTGTGGTGAATACCTTCTAGTTCTTCTGGTAGTTCTAGCTTGTAAGCCTGATTCCCAATCTTCTTAAGAACTTTAAAGGGTCCAATAAACCTTGGACTCAACTTTCCCCGAACTACATAACATACTCATCTTATTCAGACTCGATTCGATATGACCTCTAGGGTTGGAATATCAATCATCTTCTTAGTCATTACTGAAACGAGGGTAACAACATTCTTGAACAAAAACGAAATCAATTACTAGCTTCTTGGTAACCTTGTGACTTTCCCTGATGCAATTGTGAGTCATGTGCTTCCAGTAGTATAGATCTCTACTACTATTCACACATACTCATACTCGTTCTAAGTATTGTCTCGCAGTCCCCAATTTCTTATTTCCTAAAATCACAAAACAATTTAACACATATGAATGTGTCCAAATAATCATAAAAATTTCCCTAGACTCTACTCGGACTTCTTCTATGCATATCTTCAATAATTAATTCTGCTTCAACTCAGTTGGTGATGGAAACACCAGACGATAAAACAAATTCAAAAATTACACCAACCGTTCTATCATTCCACCAAACAAATGTGTACATTCGGATGTACCGTACTCCTCTATATGTACTGTTATTTTATTAGACGTATTCTAGAGGCAAGATACCATTCTTACGATATCTTCCGATAGGTATCATTTATTATTGTAAACCTTCTCATTTCCTCCATTTACTCAGTTCACTATGAGTCTTCAGCATGAAGTTATGTTCACAAAAGCAGGCGTTCAGCATATCGGAACAAAAATATAGATAGAGGAAGATTTTGATGCGTATTCCTCCTTATTACTCCGAAAAGTTACATGCCAGTTCTAATATCGTAATTAAACGTTTAAAATCCTGAGCACATAAAATTTCCAGATCCGATCGGCAACAGACCATAGATCCGAACAAATAATATCATATTTGGCAAACAAATAACATTTAGCACATAAAAGCATTTTAGGCATCTTTCCTAAAATATACTAGTGCTCGTGTCTAAAATATGGTAGATACTCATCTCACGATCATCACTTAGCATTCTAAGTTGAAGTCTAGAAATCCTATGAGTTCCTAGTTCGCATAAACTAATGCTCTGATACCAACTGTGACATCCCCAAATTTTTCGGCCAGAATAGACCGATTTAGTTTATGCTTTTGAAACAAAATCAGTGTAATCTTTTAAAACATGTTGCGGTATTTGTCCCCAAAACAAAACATGATAAAAATTTATCAAAACATTTCATAAAAAAAATATGTATCTTCATTATATATCAGAAACATAGGATGCCATGTTTCGATACAGACCAAAAGCATAAACAGTACATCATAAGCCTTACAACAATTATTGACAACTACTAGCATATGATCCAAAAATCCATCTTCATCTTCCAAACTATGCTCTATGTCCACTACCTGTAATATAAAAAGCTGAGTGGGACAGGCTTGGGAGCCTGGTGAGCATATAGGATTTTCAACCCACAAATAATAAATTTATTAATTTCATCAACCACAATAAATTTATTTATTATGTTTAAACATCAAATAATCAGCCCAATTTCCCACCCTCATTATCTTCTTTACTCTTAAGGACCCACCCTAAGAAATCAGCTATTCCTCGTTCATTTATTCCTAAGGATTAACCTAAGAAATAAGCACGAAGTCCATCTTTGGCTATGGCTCAGCTGCCAATCTTATTTATTAGTCGCAGCTGCCAACAACATCATTTATTCTCTAATTGGTTATTTATTAGGCGCAACTGCCAACAACATCATTTATTCTCTAACTGGCACAACTGCCAATGTTGTTTATTAGGTGCAGCTGCCAACAACATCATTTATTCTTTATTAGGCACAGTTGCCAATGTTATTTATTAGGCGCAACTGCCAATAACATCTATATCATCTTTCATCCCTCATTCTTTCTCTACCCACGTTTTATCCAACATATTTGTAGATATAAAATACATATACAATTTATAATCTGTATAAAACAATATTTCATCTACCCATGTTTACCCAACATATTTGTAGATATAAAAATACTATATAGTTTAAAACGTGTATAAAATATTCATTCATCATTCATCTCAAATAAATAAACAACATATATACACATAGCACGTATTTTATATAAAATAATTCATATATATGTGTAAGATGAAAGTGACTATACACTTACTTGATAAGACGACGGTTGGACAACACTGTATCCCTTAAAACAATTTTTTTCGATGAAACCGGGATGTTTCCTCAAAAACCGGGCTTAACGTGAGCAGAGTTTCGGCTCGAAAACTCTTTTTCTCGGGATCTTCGGGCTGTCCGGGAGTTGCTTATGATGCTAAGATGATAAAATAGGCTTGGGGGTAATTTTTCCAATATTGAAGAAAGTTTAGGGAGAGTGAATGAAAAATTGTATCCCAAAATCGGCTGGCATCGTCCACTATTTATAGGGGCTAAAAGCTCGAATTACGCTGGGCGTAAATTTAGAGTGTGCTGGGCGTACTCCTTCTTCACACAGTATATTGGGCGTACATTTAGTATGCTGGGCGTACAAAGGGATCAGCCCGGACGCATCAAGGCTACGAATATGTGTCCTTCATGCGAATGAGTAAGCGACATGGCCAACCACGAACGGTGAACACGAGTATGCTGGGCGTACTACTATAAGCTGGGCGTACTCCTATACGCTGGGCGTACTATAAAATTTCAAACTTCAAAACTTCATAACTTTCGCATATGAACTCCATTTTTGACGTTCTTTATGTCCACGCGTAGGTGAGACCATGCTCTACAACTTTTGTTTAGACTTCGTAGGCTAATTTTGAATTTATTTTTAAATTTATATTTTTTAACAGGCCGGCACAGGAAAAGTCCTTTAAAAGTTCATAACTTCTTCATCAGACGTCCGTTTTCGTCTGTTTCTTTACCGTTGAACTACTATCAACAAGATCTTCCAGTCTCATTTAGGTTGTTTCGGATAAAAATCACTCGATCAAAAATTCGAGTTTCGAGCTGCATACAGCTAAGCTAAAACTTAGAAAAACCGTAACTTGCCCATATGAAGTCATATTCGGGCGTTCTTTTTATGCACACTCTTGATTTAATGAATACTATGACTTTCATTTAAATTGCTAAAGCTAAAAATCACTTTATTGTAAATTCACTTTCTACGTCGCACAGGGTCGTGCCGGTTCTGTAGCGAAAACTTCCACATGTCATAACTTCCTCGTTATAACTTGTATTTCGATGTTCTCTATACCTACAGATTCCTTGTTTCAACCTCTACAATTATTTTCATAGATATCGGCTTTCTCTATTATTTATCTTTGACGCTTATTTTTATCCTTAATTTATTAAATCATAATAATTAAGTTTAAAGCACATAATTTATTCTTAATACTTCAAAAACGAGTTCCAATGGTTGACCTAGACTATTACACCATCATTAATGTTTAGCCTAGAAACACGGGCGTTACAATTCTCTCCTCCTTAGAATGATTCCATCCTCGGAATCAAACATCAGCAAACAAATGCGGATATTGACTCATCATGTCACTCTCCATTTTTCCCCAGGTGAGATTTGGCCCATTCGAATGTTTCTATCGCACACGCACTAAATCGACCACCTTGCGTCGCAACTTCTTAGTCTTACAGTCAACAATTGCCTCCGGTTCTTCAATTAACCTCTTGCTTTCATCGAACCTTAATTCATAAATTGGAATGATTTCGGGAACTTCTCCCGTGAACTTCCTCAAATATCACACGTGGAAGGTGTTATGAATACCTTCTAGTTCTTCTGGTAGTTCTAGCTTGCAATCCTGATTCTCAATCTTCTTAAGAACTTTAAACGGTCCAATAAACCTTGGACTCAACTTTCCCCGAACTACGTAACATACTCATCTTAGTCAGACTCGATTCGATATGACCTCTAGGGTCGGAATATCAATCATCTTCTGAGTCATTACCGAAATGAGGGTAACAACATACTTGAACAAAAACGAAATCAATTACTAGCTTCTTGGTAACCTTGTGACTTTTCCTGATGTAAGTGTGAGTCATGTGCTTCCAGTAGTATAGATCTCTACTACTATTCACACCTACTCATACTCGTTCCAAGTATTGTCTCGTAGTCCCCAATTTCTTATTTCCTAAAATCACAAAACGATTTAACACATATGAATGTGTCCAAATAATCATAAAAATTTCCTTAGACTCTACTTGGACTTCTTCTATGCATATCTTCAATCATTAATTTTACTTCAACTCAGTTGGTGATGGAAACACAAGACGATAAAACAACTTCAGAAATTACACCAACCATTCTATCATCCCGCCAATCAAATGTGTACATTTGGATGTACCGTACTCCTCTATACGTACTGTTATTTTATTAGACGTATTATAGAAGCAAGATACCATTCTTATGATATATTCCGATAGGTATCATTTACTATCGTAAACCCTCTCATTTCCTCCATTTACTCAGTTCACTATGAGTCATCACCAGGATGTTATGTTCACAAAAGCAGGCATTCAGCATATTAGAACGAATATATAGATAAAGGAAGGTTTTGATGCGTATTCCTCCTTATTACTCCGAAAAGTTACATGCCAGTTCTAATATTGTAAGTAAACGTTTAAAATACTGAGCGCATAAAATTTCCAGATCCGGTCGGCAACAGACCGTATATTCGAACAAATATTATCATGTATGGCAACCATATAGCATTTAGCACATAAAAGCATTTTAGGCATCTTTCCTAAAATATACTAGTGCTCGTGTATAAAATATGTTAGACACTCATCTCACGATCATCACTTAGCATTCTAAGTTTAAGTTTAGAAATCCTACAAATTCCAAGTTCTCTTAAACTAATGCTCTGATACCAACTGTGACATCCCCAAATTTCTCTGCCAGAAAATACTGATTTAGTTTATGCTTTTGAAATAAAATCAGAGCAATATTTTAAAACATGATGCGGAATTTGTCAGCAAAACAAAACATAATAAAAATTTATCACAACATTTCTTAAAGAAATAGGTATCTTCTATATATATATATATATATATATATATATATATATATATATATATATATATATATATATATATATATATATGTATGTATATGTATATATCAAAACCTCGGGATGTTATGTTCCGATACAGACCAAAACCATAAATAGTATATCATTAGCCTTACAACAATTATTTACAACTACTCGCCTATGATCCAAAAATCCCTCTTCATCATCCAAACTATGTTCTTGGTCCACTACCTATAATATAAAAAGTTAAGTGGGTCAGGCTTGGGAGCCTGATGAGCATACAGGGTTCTCAACCCACAAATAATAAATTTATTAATTTCATCAACCACAATAAATTTATTTTTTATGTTTAAACATCAAACAATCAGCCCAATTTCCCACCCCCATTATCTTCTTTACTCTTAAGGATCTACCCTAAGAAATCAGCTATTCCTTGTTCACTCATTTCTAAGGATTAACCTAAGAAATAAGCACGAAGTCCACCTTTGGCTATGGCGCAGCTGCCAATGTTATTTATTAGTCGCAGCTGCCAACAACATCATTTATTCTCTAATTGGTTGTTTATTAGGTGCAACTTCCAATAACATCATTTATTCTATAATTGGAACAGCTGCCAATGTTGTTTATTAGGTGCAGCTGCCAACAACATCATTTATTCTTTATTAGGCACATTTGTCAATGTTATTTATTAGGCGCAGCTGCCAGTGACATCTATATCATCTTTCATCCCTCATTATTTATCTACCCACGTTTTACCCAACATATTTCTGGATATAAAATACATATATAGTTTACAATCTGTATAAAACAATCTTTCATCTACCCATGTTTTACCCAACATATTTGTAGATATAAAAATACATATACAGTTTAAAACCTGTATAAAATATTCATTCATCATCCATCTCAAATAAACAAACAACATATATGCATATAGCACGTATTTTATATAAAATATTATATATATATATATATATATGTGTGTGTGTGTGTGTGTGTGTGTGTGTGTGTAAGATGAAAGTGACTATACACTCACTTGATAAGACGGCAGTTGGACAGCACTTCGTCCTTTAAAAAAAATTCGATGAAACCAAGATGTTTCCTCAAAAACTGGGTTTCACGTGGGCAGAGTTTCAGCTCGAAAACTCTTTTTCTCGGGATCTTCAGGATCTCCGGGAGATGCTTATGATGCTAAGATGATAAAATAGGCTTCTGGGTAATTTTTGCAATATTGAAGAAAGTTTAGCGGAGAGAGACTGGAAGTTTGTAACCCAAAATCGGTTGGCATCATCCGCTATTTATAGGGGCTGAAAGGTCGAATTACGTTGGGCATAAATTTAGAGTACGTTGGGCGTACTCCCTCTTCACACAGTACGTTGGGCGTACATTTAGTACATTGGGTGTACGAAGGGATCAGCCTGGACGCGTCAAGGCTACGAACACGCGTGCTTCATGCGAATGAGTAGGCGATGTGGCCAACCTCAGACCGTGAACAAGAGTACGCTGGGCGTACTACGAATTTTCAAACATCAAAATTTTGTAACTTTCGCATATGAGCTCCGTTTTTTACGTTTTTTATATCCACTTGTAGGTGAGATCATGATCTACAACTTTCGTTTAAACTTCGTCGGCTAATTTTGAATTTATTTTTAAAGTTAAATTTTTTAATAGGTCGGGACTGAAAAAGTCCGTTGAAAATTCATAAGTTCTTCATCTGAAGTTCGTTTTCGTCTGTCTCTTTGCCGTTGAACTACTATCAACAACATCTTCGATTCTCATTTAGGTTGTTTCTGATAAAAATCAATCGATCTAAAATTCGAGTTTCGGGCTGCTTACAAGTAAGCTAAAACTTAGAAAAATCGAAACGTCCTCATACGAAGTCAGATTTTGGCGTTCTTTTTATGCACACTCTCGGTTTAATGAATACTATGACTTTCATTTAAATTGCTAAAGCTAAAAAGCACTTTATCGTAAATTCACTTTTTACATCACACAGCGTCGTGCCGGTTCTGTCGCGAAAACTTCCACAGGTCATAACTTCCTCGTTATAACTCGGATTTTGATGTTCTTTATATCTACGGATTCCTTGTTTCAACCACTAAAACTTTCTTCATAGATATCGACTTTATCTAATATTTATATTTGACGCTTATTTTATCCTTAATTTATTAAATCATAATAATTAAGTTTAAAGCACATAATTTATTCTTAATACTTCAAAAACGTGTTCCAATGGTTGACCTAGACTATTACACCATCATTAATGTTTATCCTAGAACACAAGCTTTAAACATGCATGCCCCATGCATGTCCTTAACCTAAATTTGATCAAATAACAAGAAATGATCCCAAATTTTAGATCCATAAGATGAGATGCTCAAGGGATCCTTAGAGATCATAAAATTGCCAACTTTATGGATCTCTTCCATGAAAACTTCAACATCTAAGAAAGAAAAGGGACAAGAATCTAGATCTAGAAATTTAAACGCATAAACATTGAATACTGGACACTTACAAAGGTCTAGCATATGCACAAGATTATGATGATGAAGCTTCCTAGGTGGACCAAAACTCTAGAATATCCTCTTCTAGCTCCCTTTTTCTAGCCACCAAATCAAGAAATTGGATTAGGGTTAGGGTTTTCTGAGTTAGAGGGAGTTGGAGGATGAGAGATCAACCCTAAAATAAGATTATATGTGCTTAAATACAGAGGAAGCCCTAAAAGATCTTGAGCTTAGGCTGTAGCGCTCCTCGCGTCGTGAGTTCAATATCAATACAACATCTTCATTTAATTACTCCTCACATCGTAACCATTCTATAGTCACATCGAGAGCCTTGGTCTTACCCAAAAACCATACTGTTGACTCCTTGAAACCCATATTTGACTCGTCCATGAAAGCGGGTGTTACACTAATCCCAATGAATACTGAGACTTTTATTAAATAGGGATCAGCCAAACCGGACAGTTGGGAGGCAGGACCATATTGGCATATCGCCTATCCGAAATCTAACAACTAAGCCAACATATGACCATTCTAGACACTTCTCCCATAAGTAGATCAATCATCATTATAACTGGAATTTGAAGACAAATCTTATATATATATATATATATATATATATATATATATATATATATATATATATATATATATATATATATATATATATATATAACAACGACTATGAATCTAAATACAAATTACACTTAAAACGTAGCTTAAATATGGATCCTAACGAGAACCGAGATTTGTGTTGCAAGAATTTCAATGCCGAGAACTTATATTTGCCTGACTATCTATTATCCTAGAGATTTTCTGAACAATAAACTCTTCAAAACCCAGAAAGAACTCAAGAATTTAGATCCCTGAGAGAGAAGGTGGTAAAGTTTGGTATTGAGGATGAGGGAGGAGGGAACAACTATTTATAGGGCCTTTCCGGGAGTGCGTGTCATGCAAATGGGAGGTGCGTGTCGTGCACATGGGTGCTGACTGGGGGGGGGGGGGTGCCACGTGTCTCCTTCTAGAATGTTATGTCCCGCACAGCGCACATGTACGTGTGCGATTTTGTGATTTTTGTAAATTCCATAACTTCTTCATACGACCCCGTTTTCAGCATTTTTAATATCTACGCGTACCTATCGACAAGATTTTTAACAGGCTTGGACTATTAAAGCCTGTATAAAAATCATAATTATCTCCTTTGAATTTTGTTCTCAACTATCTTTATATCGAAAAAATTATATTGGTGGGATCTTCAACTCTCATTTAGATTGTTTTTCTAAAAATCGACCGATCTCCATTTCGGTTTCTGTGTCGCATACTACTATGCTGAAACTTCCAAAATTCATAACTTCCTCATGCGAAGTCAGATTTGGATGTCATATATATCTACGAAAATCGTATTGACGTTTTCTACATGTTTACTATAAGTAATTTGGCTCAAAAGTAATATATTTCTACTTCGTATTTCATAATAATTTCTTAATATTACAATCTACAAAAGTAGTAAAAATAGGGTTTTACAGAGACCTGTCTACAAAAAGTTTTGTTCGGTACATAATGGTTGCAAGGGGAGAAAAAAGTGTTTCACAGAAAAACAGAGAACTTAAAGAAATATGAAGAAATACATAGTTCATTTCTTGAGAAACCAATCTTTAGAACAAAAATAAATTGCTAATCAAAATCAAAATCCAAATTTATGAATCCCAAATTGAAATGTAAATAGATATATTATACAAATGGTGCTTAATTATTGTCCCTTAATATGAATTGTAAATAGAGAGATTACTAGTCAAAATAATTCGAAGAAGTGCATAGATTATTCAGCCTTGTGGCTTTCCGTTTTCTGATTTCAAGTTTGATCCATTTTCAATAGGAAAATGATTGTGAATTATCAGAATGTGTCTTTGTTGACCTAGATTGGTTGTATGAACCCAAACTCATCGAAAAAATGAAATTCGGCGCTCCCTAGATTGGTTTTCTTGGCAGGAAGGAAGATGAGGTGGTTGCTGATGGATGTGAATGGTTCATTAGAGTATGAAAGGGTGCATGAGAGCATTGAGAGATGTGAGAGACCGGAGAGAAAATGGCTTTTCATACGGGGTGGGCCACATTCTTTTCTAAAATAATAAATAATTAAAAGTTAATAAATTAATTAAAAAAATAAATACCTAAGGGCAACTTAATAAAATCAAAACCAAATGTCATTGTTTAGGGGGGGGAACTAAAATGGAAACAAAATCAAGCCACAATAATTGTCCTATTGAAAAAAAATAATGATAATAATAAGGACAAAATGTTCATATTGGCCCAAACCAAAGAAATGATTTGTGTAATGTTCTTATAATGGTTATGTATATAGGTAATAGTTCAAATGAGAACCCCTAAAGGTTAAGAACCCTAAGAACCTCTAAACTTAAACTACAAAACAAGATCAGGTTTATTTTTCTTGCATCCAAACACTCTCACTCACCTTCTAAATCTCAATCACAAACCCTCCATATATCATCATCAACTACCACCATTGCCTCCACCTATCGGCCCGCCACCTACCGTCGCCACCGCCGTTGACCGACGTCGGTTCCGGCTATCATCACCATCATATTCTAGCATCATCTTTTTCTCCGCATTTTTTTAGTGAAACACCACCAGATCTACATCAGATCCGGTGTGTTTGATGCATTTGAAGTCTAGATCTACTCCAAAACCACATCAGATCTACTCCACCACTGATGTTCAGATCTGTGAGCTCTGATACTACATCGTCATCTCGCCTCCATTTTTTCTCTCGATCTCCATTTGAGACCACCTGATCTATTCAGATCTGGTTCACCACCACCTCTACCAACCATAGATGTAGGTCTTCAACCTCCAAAATACTTTGTTTTCATCATATCTGAAGCGGTTCAGTCCAGATCTGTGATCTCCGACATTAGATCTATGATTTCCGATAACATATCTATGATTATTGCTTATAGACCTATGATTTATGCCTTCAGATCTACGACTTCTAATGAGATTGACGGACTAGATCTGAGATCGATGTCAACTACCACTACAACTACTGCCTTGCCGCTCCAGTGTAGCACCACCAACTCAACTCCATCTTTTTCTCTCCGGTCTTTAGTGAAACAACACCTTATTTGCATCAGGTATGTGTTAATATTTGTTTACTTTTTTTTCTTTTTGTTAAGTTGTGAATTTAATTTTCTAATCTCTCATTTGTTGTTTACTTTTGTTAAACATAGTTTTTCTACTATTAAGTTGTTAATCCATGTTTATTATGTTTTTTTATAATGTTTGCATCAAGTTTTTATTCAGTTTATGTTTTATTGTTGTTAAGCTATGAATTGAATTTAAAATGTGTGTTATTATGTTAGTGTTATCTCAAATAATATGAATTTTGATTTTTTTAAGCTTTGAACTTTGTTGTTTTAATGTTTCAACTATTGTTTAGTTCTATTTAAGTTAGTTACTGTGAATACGTGAATTAATATGTTTTTATGTTATAAATACAATGAATGAGAGTCCTAAACTGATTATTAAACTGTGAATGAGAGTTCTGAAAAACTCTATTAAACTGTGAATTTATATGGTGCACATAATTTATCTGATTAATTTTGTATATACTAAACAGTGAATTGCGTATTATGTTGTAAATTTTATTCAAGACTTAATATATTAAATTCACAATTTAATACGTATAAATGTCTTCATATATTAACGTCTAAATATAAGTTGTAATTTGAAAATATGACTATAAATATAATTTTTTTTGTCTTAAATTGTGAATTTATTATATTAAGCTATGAATTTTGTATATTAAACTGTGAATTGTCTGTATTAAAAGTTTTAAATTGATATTATTGTTGTTAATTTATATTTTTTGTATTAAACTGTAAATTTATTGTAATAAACTGTGAATTTTATGTATTAAGCTATGATTTATGTATTTTAAACTTTGAATTAATTGTATTAAGCTGTGAATATTTATTTAAATTATGAAATTGACTATATTGAACTGTGAATTTTTTATATTAAACTATAACTTTTGTGTTTACAAATGTGAATTGATTGTATTAAACTATGGATTTCTGTTTAAACTGTGAACTGACTGCATTTTGCTGTAAATTTTTTATTATCTGTGTTAAAATATGAATGATTTATGTATAAATTTTTTTGTTAATTTTCTTATAAATATATTTCTTTTTTTGTTGTATAAATTTGTAAGAATCCGCTAGTTTTTATGATTTTTTTGCATTAAATTCAAAACGAGTTAATTAATAGGCTTTATTAGACTGTAGATGTAGTATTTAAGTTGATAATGCATGACTTTATTTACACATCTGATTTAGAAGAAATGACAGCTACTACGTTGATACAGGTAGTTGGTGGCGGCATGTGGTGGTAGAGTTTGAGTTTTTGACTTCTTTGAATTAATGAATCATTATAAAACAGTTTGTACTAAGTTGTGAATTTTTTGCATTAAACTGTAAATGGACTGTGTAAATCTGTATTTTATATAAGTTTTGTGTTAAAATATGACAGCATATATGGATGTAAATATTACACTATAAAAATTATAAGTTTGCTCCGTTCATACCAAAAACACAAAAAATTAGAATTTTAACATGTTTATTAAGACTATCGTATAAATATTTACTAATTAATTGGGGCTCCTAATCTTTTATGGTTCTTATTCTAACCACTCCATATATATATATATATATATATATATATATATATATATATATATATATATATATATATATATATATATATATATATATATATATATACAGAGAGAGAGAGAGAGAGCTAGGTTCAAATGTGGATTAACATCTATTGTGCGGACGTGTGGATAATACTATTCTGTATGAATGACTAAGAAAATATGTTTTTTGATAATATGAATACATTCAATCTTATATAGCTATTGTCATTATCATGCATTCTTACTAATTAAATCGTCTATAAAGTTATTATAGATTTTTTTTTAATTATTCTCATTCTGTCAGAATATTTACTGAGTCGTATTCTGTAATAATGAAAATAAGTGAAAAACGATGAGTGAGAACAAAAAATAATAATAACTGGTGAGAATGCATTAAAATAACAATATTTGTGTGAGGTTGAACGTATCCACATTACTAAACAACTTATTCTCTTAGTAATTCTCGTAGAATAACATTGTCCACACGTCCGCACAATAGTTGTCCATCCATATTATAACCTAGCCATATATATATATATATATATATATATATATATATATATATATATATATATATATATATATATATGAGTTAGGTTCTTCAAATGTTTTTACTATCTATTGTGTGAATATAGGATTGATTCTGGACCAATCATTTTAGTTATTTTAATAAAGTAATTAATGCATATTAAATGCTGAATACTTAATTAATACTCATTATATCTTCAACATGTAATATGCATTAATTACTTTCCTAAAATAACTAAAATGATTGGTCCAGAATCAATTCTACATGCACACAATAGATAGCTAAAACAAAATAACCTGAGCCAGATATATATATATATATATATATATATATATATATATATATATATATATAATTTAAAACTGAATCATTCTATAAAAAATAGTTCAAATTTGATCTACTTTCGAAAAAAAATGAATCGACAGTCCCTAAGGTCATCAGGTACACTTGCTACCAATGCATTCGTTGTCTACGTGGCCACGAACCACTATAATACACACCATCATGTACTTTGGTAGATGGTGGTCGTGGTGCGTTGTGGTGCAGCCACGGAAGACCACATCCAATAGATTTGTTTCTCTCTCTAACCTTCTCTACTTCTCTCTAGAATTATATATATATATATATATATATATATATATATATATATATATATATATATATATATATATATATATATATATATAGAGAGAGAGAGAGAGAGAGAGAGAGCCAGGTTCAAATGTTTCTAGCAACTATTGTGTGCCTAAATACACCAATGAGAATTCAAGAAATAATAAATAACTAAATAAATCATTTAAAGGTATTTTGGACGTTTTGTACTTTTAATTAAGTAAATCATTTAATTGAAATCCTATAATGAAGGAAATAAAATAAATATATTTAATCTAGTCATTTAATTGAAATTCTGTCAACCATTCGCCTACCAACATCTCGTGTCGTCGCCTCTCTCCAGATCCACTTTGATCGCCGCCTCTGACTTGCTCAATAATTGTAGCCGCCTCCAATTTCTTCCACTGCATCGCATTCGTCCACCATTTGCCCCTGGCATGCTCCACATGTACGCGCTAATTGTGCCTCTAACTTCACCCACTGCCCCCACCGAGCACTCCACTGCCACCCCTCTATTTCAATGGAAAATCACCGCCAACACGCTCCATTACTATTGTGATGCGTCTTTGAGAAGTCCTCCACCTCACTTGACTTTGTCCGGCAGCAAGAGGCTGCTGGCCTCCACCGTTATCATTAAACGCCCCACCACCGCCGCCCGCTGGCTGTTGCTATTCTGCCACCTCCAGCCACCCATTTCAGTTAAAGGTAACCTCACATACCTCTATTTTCTTTTTGTATACTTCGTCGATTAATATAAAACACAAAACGATTTTATTTTGTTACTAGTCGCACATAGAGGTCGACACAGGAGGAAAGTCTCCTCCTGTTTATCAACTAAACCAAACTCCCAATTTCAAAATCTATGACAAATTTAGTCCCTAACTCAATAAACTTCAATTAATTTGTGCAAAACAAACCCTCTCCTACAAATGATTTTTATACTGGTCCTAATAGCCTAAACTAATAATTATTTTATTTACATTTAACCCTCCTTGTGATTTATTTACAAAATAATTTCAACTCTATTGCAAATGTGTGTTTGTTTATTGAATTCATGACTGCGAATGAATGCAGATGTGTGTTGATGATTCAATCACAACTCTTGAATTATGTATTCAGTCACAACTCTTGAATTTTGTATTCAATCACAACTCTTGAATTTTGTAATGTATTCTATTAGAATTTATTTATATAAATGTATTCTGTTAGAATATTTGAGAATAATTGTTAATAACAAGTATATTTGTTTAATTGGTAATGAATTTGTGATACTTTACGGTTGAGTTTATAGTCTCTACTACATTCTGTTATAATTTATAGTTTTTATTTTCTACTATATTCTGACAAAACTTTATAGTCTTTAATACATGCTGTCAGAATTTATTGTTTTTATTCTCTTAGAATGCATTGAATTTTTTAATTTTTGAAACTTGATTATGTTTTTTTTTGTGGATTTATGTTTTGAAGAGGCTAACATTGATGTGGAGAAGGAAGAAAACATAGACAACGAGAGTGTATTATACTAGAATGTGTTATGCTACAATGTATAAAGTGTTGCTTACAATTAATATTCTCTAAGAATAGATTAGTGTTTTTGTTAAATTTTGATGTTTTTTTACTTTTTCTTACAGAATGTTGTTATTATTTAATGAATCACAATAATACAATGTAATTATTTGGTATATTATTGGTTCAAGAATTGATTTTGTGTATTCTTTTCAGAATCTATTTACGAGTTTATGGTTGATATTCTTTCATTCTGACAGAATAAAATCGAAAAATATATTTACTAGTGTATGGTTATCATTCTATCATTCTGACAGAATAATGTTGGATTTTTAATTTTGAATTAATTTAAAATATTCAAAATTTTAAAAATAAAAGAATTACTTATCCCTAAAAATCCGAAAATTTCTTATTTAATATAGGTTAATTAACTAAAATGCCCTTATGCCGAAATTTGTGTGATTATATAGTATATGTTATCCTATTCTACTATCATGGACCTTCAGATCATGACCTTTGATTATATTCTATTCAATGATCCATATCTGTGTATTCTGGCACACAACAGTTACTAAAAACAAAATAACCTAACCTTATATATATATATATATATATATATATATATATATATATATATATATATATATATATATATATATATATATATCAAAAAATAAAAGGATTATGGTGGTGGGTATACCAAGCTTTTAGTACTTCTGGTGTGATGTGACACCCATCATTATGGTAGTTAATGGTAGGTATAACGGTTGATTTAATATAATAACACAAAATCTGCAAATCATGTAGTTAAATTGCTAATGTTATATCGAATCGTATAAAACATTTATAACATAAACCTATGAGGTTGTTAGGTATGACAAGGGTAAAGTCAAACAGAAAAGAGTTCAAAAAAAATCGGCTGCACTTGGTGATTGATATGTGTAGATCCATTTGTAAAGTCTTGGTCAGTTGGTCAATTATATGTGTTTTCGGGACACATGAAAGCTATGACACGGTTTTTTATTTTTATTTATTTATTGATTTGTTTGCTTTTTTTACTTTTTATTTTTTTTCTGATAAGCCATGGATATAGTGTTTTTATTTATTTTTTTTTGTCATGTAGACATGTTAGGATTCGTCCAATATTTTTATACTTTGCCGATTTTGTCATGCAACATATTTTTTTTTTTAAAACTAAAATTAATTTTTATAAAAGTAATAGATGTAAACAAATTAATTTATGTAAAAATTAAAACTTTATTAACTTGAAAGAAAAATCAAAATAACACTTACAAAGGAAAATTAAAACAACGACATTAAAAATATGAAACATAAATATTGAAACTGCGATTAAACAAATTATATTTTTTTTGTAACATCGCCTTACGCATTTAACGGCACTTTTTTTGGCGTTCGGTAAATGAGTAATATATTTCATTAAAATTTTTATGTCATGAGTTTTTTTCTTCTCTTTTGCTACATTTAAGTATTGCTCCAAAATAGTTTTTAAGTTGTCGATCTCGATTGTCATTTTATCGATGTCACTCAAACTACTTGCGACCCCTTTACCCTTTCGTGTTGTTTGGTCTCTGCCCATAAGACGACTATCTTTTGGAACCTTGATATGCTCATCTTCATTAAGGTATATGAGTATCCGAAGATTGGTTATGAGTGCAGATGTTTTGGTTCTTTTAGAACCACTTGTTAATGATTCGGAGTTTGAATATCTTACCACTTTTGAAATGTCCCCCTTACATACTGGTAAAGAGCTAGATCTTTTCTGTAATATAGTTTCATCGTTCGCTCCACTTTGCTGCTTGCACTTCACACTCGCAAATATCATGTTAAGATTCCGAGTAGAGAAAAACTGGTGGAAAGAGGCATTAATATTCATTCTATGTTATGCGCTATGTGCTCTCTTCAGAGTGAATATTGTAGTCATGTGTTTATGAAGTGTGAAATAGCCAATACGATTTGGGGCATGATTTTTAAGTGGCTGGATCTTCCATTTCCGTTGTTTTATGATGTGTTGGAGTTGTTTATTTGGGTTGATTTCTTAAGAATAAAGAAGAAAAAGAAGAATGTGCTAGAAGTTATTTGTGTCACGATTATTTAGGTGTTGTGGCAATATCGGAACAATGTTTTGTTTTAAACGTTCAAGATGCGTAAGGGTGATATTTTTTAAAGTATCATTATTCATGCTTTAATTGGTTCACTAATAGGAGTAATAGATGTAAAATTTCAATTGGATTCAATGGATGAAAAATCCACTTATGTAAGGCGCTTTGTTATTGTTTTTTCTCGCTAGCTTCTTGCTAGTGTCGTTTTTTATAAAACGTAGCTGTTAAAAAAAAGAACTTTGTGGGTATTCCTCCACTTCGAGAAAACTTGATTTGTTTTCTATAGTTTCCAACATTCGTTTCAAAGAGAAAACGCCTTGTAAGTATAAAAAGTTGGTGCATCTTCGTTGTTCTCAATTTTTGGGTCTTCCAAAACATATACCCACACAAGAACCAACACAACTTCTGCATCCGCGATAATGGAAACTATGAGGTGAAAAATACAGCAAACCATTTGATTTTGGAAGAAGATATGTGATGAAGGGTTTGAATTGGTTGTACTTTGTGTATTTTTTTGTTTATTCTTTGAGTTTTTGGGTTGTATCAGAAATTAGAGGAAGCCATTTTTCACAAAATAAGAACGTTTGAGTGAAAAATTGAAGGTTGTTGTGTGTTAAAAAATTATTTAGTTTTTGGTATTTATAATGATTGAAAAATGGTTAAATTTTGAAATTTTTTATGAAAAACGGGTATATTTTTGAAAAAAATGGTATAATTTTTAAAATTTAAAAAGTGGCACATACTCTCTCATCATCAGAAAGACCATTGAGTTTGGGCTTCGAGCTCGACATGCAAATTTCATGGCTCGGTGCTTGCCGAATTCACCTCACTCCTGACAAGTCGACTCCATGTAGCCTTATTAACGGGGATCATTAGCACTTCATGTGTCTTTTCTTTCCTTTTATTCCTTAGACTATTTATTTTAATTGCTTTTGGTTTACAAAAGTCATCATAAACCATTTCACAATTGTATTTTGATACATAATTAGTAACTTACTCAACGCATGTTATAACATGGTCAATCCATTTTATAAGTTGAATTTTGATAATTGTATTGATAAAATTTAGGTGTTGTTGCAATTGCTAGTAGATAAATATATAAGGTTGGTACCACTGACCAAATCTAATTTATGTCGTCAAATGAAAATGTGTTATATGTGATCCAGCTCATACGTAAGAAACATACATAAAAACAAACATGAAAATGTACACAAAATTTACGTCGGAACGTAAAGAAACTTGAATTTATACTGACAAATACATAAATTAAGTAAGATTTTTTTTAACTAACAAAAGGAAGTTATATGACCCAACTCACACATAGAAAACTGATGTGTTTATTTATACACTAGTTTTAAATTTATAAAGTTCTATCTAATCACAACTACTTTTAAACACAAATAAGCAATGTACCAAGTCGTGAAGTAATATAGTTTAAGGTAAGAAATGATATAAAAAGGGAACTTGATGGTTTAGATCAAATAATCCAAATGTTAATTAAATTTATAATAGTAAATTAACAGGTGGTTTTTGTGTAAACAAAATTAAACTAATTTTAATGCTTAATTAATCAACAAAACTAATGAATTAAATGGAAATAATAAACAAGAAGTACTTCCACTAAAATACGAATCCCCCAAGTTTTTATGTTTGATTTATTAGAAGTTCAATGAATTAATGAATTGATTACCGAATTGTAGTATGACTAGTTATCTTGATCGAATTTCCTAATACTAATAATTAATGAACAACTAACACAACGATCATGCAGTTAGTGAACACATAATTAATTAAATATATTTGAGCTATGAACGATATGATCTAGTGATTTCTTGTGACAATCAATCTAAGCATAGCATGGATATCTAATGCTCTCTAACACAATCAAAGTCACCGATTAGTATTATCTAACCTTTGGCTTATGATCAAAGTCCTAGTCATACAAACCTAATGATCGTAGATTCATATGATTGAAATACATCAAGATGTAATGATCTTCTAATCCTAATAATACTTAACAATAACCAATAAAAATCATAACTTTAACATGAAAGGTAAAGCAATCAATCGAACACAAGTACAAAACAATTTCGATTAATCCTACTAATGTAATCAAAGGATATCAACATTGGTTCATCAATATCTAGTGAAAGTAAAGGTTTTTACACCATATTCAGTAAAATAAAGCAAAGAAACATCACCAAAAGAATGCAAGACGCAATCATCAAGCAAACCCAAAGTGAAATCTCGATGTATTAACACTTGAATCTTCAAATCCTTGCTCCAATTGAATCTCTAACTTCAAAATCGACCCTTGGAGGGTTTTTCCTCGTGAATAATCACATCCCTAAGGCCTCCACCTCTTGGAAACGACCTAATGTCCGAAATATATATACTTGCCAAATTTTGGGCACCATGACGTGGTTAAAGGGCACCATGTCATGGTCTTCATGGATATCCCGTATTCTACAAGTCAGCTCAATGATTGCGAAGTTTCCCTTTACCTCTTCATGGTGGTGATCACCACGTCATGGGAGTTAGATTTCATATTTTGGCATAAACACGACAGTCGTCTGAAATTCTGTGTAGTTCTCATATCAGTTTGAATAACGTTAATTGGAGTTAGAAGTCATGATATGGTCAAAACACTGATGAGGGGTCAACCTTCCAGCAACATCCACTTTCTGTCTTTTCAGCCCCGTTCTGCTCTTTTTGCATCCTAGCTCCCATTTTAACTGTAACTGAATATTTTCAAGCATGGTAAGTATCATATATCTAAAAATATAACATTTTAATTAAATATATTAAGATAATGGCCTAAAATATATAGTTAAATAATGACATATCAAAATATCCCACACTTATATTTTGCTTGTCCTTAAGCAAACTAGATTGTTATTATGCTATGTAAAAACTTTTCCCATCAACATCACATATAATAACCCAATTTGAGTTCGCAAATTATGTCTCGCCTCAATGCATACATTTGTTTCTAGAACCTACTTACTTCCCATGTCCTAAATACTCATATTCCTCAAAAGCACTTATTTAGAACAACACTCATTTCTGCATCTCTACGAATACATCCTCATAAAACTTTCTTAACCTCAACGTAATTTTTGTTAAGCTTCCATGCATACATATGAAAAAATAACATAGAAAGAAAAATTATAAATCAAATAATCCCTTGGAAATTTGCCTTATTCTTCACTTCTACAAACTCTTCATACTTTGTAAACTTTTATTCATTCAATAACTTTTGACAACTTTTTTTTCTTCTTTTTTCACAACTTTTTGTCATTTTATTCCTTTTTTTTCATATCTAACTTTTTTTCTCTCAAACGAAAAACCTAAAAGAAAAACATATGCTTAAGCATGAGAACTTAACCTCAACCCTTATTGGTTATATGTATTAGTCTGAAGTACAATGACTACATAAGCTTTCCTGGATACATTTCAAGTACACGATGCAAAACATATTATGTACCTCAAACTACACAAGTTCGTGTTTTTGTCTCATGATTTCACTAGAACTGGAAAGTCACAAATATACTATAACATATTAGCTTAACTAAGCTTTTAAATTCGCACGCTAGCAAACTTAGTTCTAACACAAGCAAAATTTTAATTTCTCTATATTTTTCTAATTTAGACCAATTTTTCAAGTCTATGTTTTTTCATTTTTTAAAATCTAGCATAGATATTTTTTCTAGCATGCTCTTTTCCTTTATTTTGATCCCTATCCCACACTTAAATTATACAATTCCCTCATTGTATAAAAATAATTAAAATATATAAAATAAAAGAGGGAGAAAATGAACAAAATCGTATTGGTTAGGTAGTCGTGAGATCGGATGACTGTCGTGGGTAGCTTATCGATACTAAGCTTGACTTTGTCTGATGGAACACTCCGGAATCTGAACATCCTTGTTGAAAATAGTGGGTCATGGCATAAAGGTAGGCATACAACTAATCTTCATAGCTCGAAAATTTGACCGGAGGATTGCCATGTCGTGGCAAGTTGTTGGCCACGGCATGGTCTCTATAAAAATTCGAGCTTGCAAGAAGATTATTGTTACAACGCGCAATGAGAATTGGCACGTTGCGGTCTTCAAATTTTAGGAAAGTAGTTGCGAAGAAAGAAAAAGTTGCGTCTCGAGGTAGCTAGGCTCGCGTCGCGTCTTCGTGAAAACCCTAAATTTTTCAACGCTGAGTGAATCGGCCGATCTAAAAGTAGCTAATTTCTCGAACTGTCCCTCGTATCAGTTCTTCCCATATGTAGCATTGGTAGCTTAGATGCCACCTTGGTTTTTGCTCCATATCGATTGTATACCCCACACTTATTTTTGTGTCACAATTGTTGCCTTCTTATCATAATAGTCCACCCCACACTTGCATTTTTTCCCATCGTCAATTTCATAGATTAAAAATTCTCTTGAAATAAAAATAAGAATCATCAAAAACAATTTTATTCAAAAATAAAATTAAAAATAAAAGCTAAAACGAAAAGAAAAAATGCAAACTAATTTAAAATTGGGATTGTCTCTGGATAAACGCTACTTTTTGTACTAGTCTTGAGTTGGACTCTCAAATTAATAAAATTCTAATAAAATCAGTGCCGATCCATCTGTTGCACTTAAGACTCCTTTTGGATCTATTCATATTATTTGACGTTTTGTTTCGAAAATCGGCCTTCCGAGCTTGAATCCATAAAATCCAAGAATCTTGACAAGGGTTGGAACTGGTTAGGCACTCATCAGAAATGGATCGCACATCCGATACCAAAATTGGAATCGTCACCCCATGCTTCAAGACACAAATCGGAAAAATAGAGGGCCACGTCGTGGAAATGGTCAAGCCACAGTGTGGTTCCTATATTTTAACTTGTTCTTGTTCTTCTTCCAAGTCTTCAGTTAGCAACCTCTCCAGCTCCTCCAAATATTTTTCTGGATCAAATAGGTCATAAAGTGCCTGCAACTAACACTTAAGAATAGCATCAAGAGTATCCATTTAAAAATACAACTAAAAAATAAATTATAACCAAAATTTAATCAATAATTAAAAAAATCTGAACTAAGCGCAACATTTCCCCGGCAACGGTGCCAAAAACTTGATGTGTTTATTTATACACTAGTTTTAAATTTATAATATTCTATCTAATCTCAAGTAAAGTTAAACACAAATTGTAACACCCCGGATTCCCAGGTATTATTTTTATTCTTGTATTTTTGGGTAATGTGAGGAGACTCGGCGAGTTGGAGTCTAAACTCGCCGAGTAGGATTCCAGTTTTTGCACGCGGGTTCGCATCTGGACTCGGCGAGTCCACGCTGTTTAATGAAACCCTAATTTCCAGGGTTTGAGACTTATTTAAAGGGGCTTATGGTCGTTATTTGCGGCCACCAACCCCATAGAGAAACCCTAAAGAGATTTTGAGCGTTTTGGGAGAGTGTAGAGGCCATTGTTGACCTTTGAATCTTTGTTTGGCAAGGTAAAGGAGATTCTAGCTAAGAGGAGGCAAGGTAGGTGGACATCCTTCGATTTTGGAGCTCAGAGCATCATTTTGGAGGTATATTTTGGCTCCTTTTTCTGTTATTATGTTAAACATGGGGGTTTAGGGTTTCTTAACCCCTTTGTTGGTTAGATTTGATGTCCATTTCATCCCTATTTGTGATGAGGCTTGAGATGGGATCCATAGAGGTCTAGATAAGCTTTATTCCTTAAGCTTTATGAGGATTCATGGGAGTTTTGACCAAGGGTCATGAGATATGGGGCTAAAACATCATATAGGAGCAAATAGTTGTTGTTTGAGCACCAAGGTTTGGACTTTACATGATTATCATGCTTGGGAAGGCCAGATCTATGAGTGTATGGAACGAATCTGACCTCAGAAGTGAGTTTGATTTTATGCATGGCATGAACTCGTCGAGTCTGAAGAACAGACTCGACGAGTAGCATGAAGTTTGCCCGTGACCACTCAGCGAGTGGTCTTGCCGAGTTGAGGGGTCGACTCAGTGAGTCAGGGAGAGTCAGGTGGGATTGAGTCAAGCCGGAACTCGCTGAGTTGTTCTTGAGACTCGGTGAGTTGAGTCATGGTGGCCCCGCGATTCATGCCAGGTGAAACTCGTCGAGTCAGAGAAGTACTCGGCGTGTCAAAAGAGGATCCAAGGGAGTCAGTGGACACGTACAGACTCGCCGAGTCGCCCTAGTGCACTCGCTGGGTCCGGTCAAGTTGACCGTTGACCTTGTTGATCTTTAGGGTTGAGTACAATGTATTTATGAGTGTATTACTTTGTGTGATTAGGCGGAGGCTAGATCACATTTATTCCGAGACAGATATTTACTGAGACATCGAGGTGAGTCTTCTCACTATACTTACCTATAGTGGTATATTGTGTAGGCCAGAGGGTCTTATGTGTTATGTATGAGATTATGTGCTATGTGCTATGTGTATGTTGTATGTTGTTATAGACCATACCAAAGGGTCCAACGATACAGACCGGGCCGGAGGGCCCAACGAGCTATGACCGGACCAGAGGGTCCAACGAGCTACGGAACTGGAGGGTCCTGCTGAGACATATCGACCGGAGGGTCGTATTATAGCCTTGAGTGGTGTATGTGTTTTATGCGGTATATTTGAGGAAATCACTAAGCATTTATGCTTACAGTTGTTGTGTGATGTGTTTCAGGTACCAGTGATGAGCGCGGGAAGGCGCCGACATGATTCGTACACACTTGAGGAGTTTACGTTTTTGGATTCTGGGGAAATGTCTTTGTGATAAATACATTTGAAACACTATGTTAATTTTATTTGTGAGAATTGATGGTTTTAAAAATGAAAATTTTGTTTTGAAAATTTACGTTGTTACAAGTTGGTATCAGAGCCTTGGTTTGAGGGATTCGGATGCATCTTCGGGCGTATCTAAACTCAAACTGAGGAATTGAGGAAAATTTTATAATAAATTAAATTTGTTGAAAAGAGTAACAGAGTTTAGAGACAAACAGAGCAGATCCGTGTATACGATCAGCTAGTGCCCGAGCGACGAATTCCCCAAAAGTACCCTTACTCTATGTGTTATGAGATATGTTATATTATGCATGCTAGAGTAGGCTAAGTATACATATTAGGACTAAAGTGGCCTGATTTGTGATGCCTTAGCCTAGGAGTTTTCTGCTGCTGAGATGTTTTGAGGGCGAGTGATAGCAGTTAGGAGCTCATGAGAATAGAGTACTTGTAATCCAAGATCCAAGGAGGAGGACTTGAAGTGAATGCTGGTGCGGTGTGGTCAGTAGTATTGGGCCCGTACTACTGAAGACTCCTGGTCAGTAGGCATTTCAAGTAAGAATCTTTTGGACGACAGAGGACAAGTAGGGTTGCGTCATCGAGTATGAGCATGTTCGATCGAGTCTCTGATAATTTTTGTTGTATTTCAGAGACATCATGGTTGGGACTCGACACACACCTGAGACCAGTGGTGTCAGCGACGAGGAGATCCGTCAGATGATTCATGAGTAGGTGGCTACTGCCATCCGGACTGAGATTCCTGAGATGTTTGGAGACATCAAGACCACGTTGATCGAGACTTTTGATGAGCAGTATGCCGCGTTGACTGAGGCTGCTGCAGCTGCAGCTACTGCTGTTGTTGCTACTGCCAGACCTCAGGGAGGTGACTTGTTGTTGTTCCGAGAGTTCGGCAACACGAAGCCACCAGAGTTCGATGGGACGCAGGACCCGATTGCCGCTATGAGGTGGATCTCTGACATCGAGGGATGTTTCTATACGTGCTCTTGTCCAGAGTACTTGAGGGTTCGGTTCGCCTTGAACTAGCTCCGCCTGGGAGCGAAGGATTGGTAGAAGTTCGTGACGACGAACTTTACTTTGGCTGAGATTTCTAAGGTGACCTGGGAGAGGTTCACCGCTATGTTCCGAGAGGAGTATGTTCCCCCGGTAGAGAGGGAACGATTGATCCAGGAGTTCTTGACCCTCAAGCAGGGTACTGATTCAGTGACTGTCATCACCAGGAAGTTCCATGAGAGGGCGATGTTTTTCCCTGAGCAGGTGTCGACGGAGCAGGCTCATATGAGCCGTTATCTGGGTGTTCTGAGGAGAGATATTCGGGAGTTCGTGGCGAACTCGACTTACCGGATATATGCTGAGCTCCAGGAAAATGCCCGGAAGAGGGAGATCGAGCTGGAGACTCAGGCCAGGGAGGAGGCTGAGTCTAAGAGGATGGATCGGCGGCCGGCCGAGTCTCAGCCGGCAGCCAAGCAGGCTAGAACCGCTGATTCGAGATCTGGAGGCGCGAAGGGCCACACTTGTGGGAAGTGTGGTAAGAGTTACGAGGGGTCTTGCAGGACTGGGGTATGTTACAAGTGTGGGAAGGAGGGGCATATCGCGAGGGAATGCCCCAAGGGATTCTCGGTTTGCTTTCATTGCAACCAGACCGGTTGTCGGAAGGCCGAGTGCCCGCAGCTTCTACAGGGATCAGCACAGGGATCTACGCCTGCTGCTAGGGTTACCGAGACTCGGCCGGTGATGGTCAAGGCCCGAGGGCTCGTGGGAGAGCGTTTCAGTTGACCGCGGAGGAGGTCCGCGTAGCGCCTGATGTTGTAGCTGGTATGTATTCTCTTTTCATCTTTTATTTCAATTAAGATTTTATGCTTATATGATCATATGCGTAGGTACTTTTCTTTTGAATTATGTGCCTGCATTGGTGGTATTTGACTCGAGTGCGAGTCGGTCGTTTGTTTCCATAACATTTAGTCAGCGTATTAGTACCCCTCGAGAGGCATTGGATCGGCCTCTGCGAGTTTCCATAGCTGATGAGCGAGTTGTGTATGCTTCGGATGTGATTACAGGATGTGTCCTTGAGATCTTCGGTGTGGAGTTTCCGATAGATCTGGTCCCGATCGCGATCGGGGACGTGTGTGTGATAGTGGGTATGGATTGGCTGAGCCGTTATGGAACTGTGATTGACTGCAAGCATCAATTGGTGTCGATTCGAGACCCTAGTGGGGGAGTTCTTTCGGTATATGGTGAGGGTATGCGTTGGGGGTCAGCATTTTGTTCGGCTGACAGAGCGAGACAGAGTCTACAGCAGGGCTGTAGGGGTTTTGTGGCATATGTGATGGATGTGAGGGCTGATATTGAGAGACCGAAGTCAGTTGATGAGGTCCCGATAGTGCGTGAGTTTCCGGATGTGTTTCCAGAGGAGTTTCCGGGTGTGCCTCCGGAGAGGCAGGTAAAGTTTGGTATTGAGTTGGTTCCAGGAGCTGCGCCTATCGCTAAGGCACCGTATCGCCTTGCGCCTCCGGAGATGCAGGAGTTGTCCTCGCAGCTTCAAGAACTGCTGGGTAAGGGGTTTATCAGGCCGAGCAGTTCGCCTTGGGGAGCGCCTATCCTTTTTGTCAAGAAGAAGGATGGCTCGCTCTAGATGTGCATCGATTATCGTGAGCTGAATAAGCTAACGGTCAAGAACCGTTACCCGTTGCCAAGGATCGATGATTTGTTTGATCAGTTGCAGGGAGCATCTTGGTTCTCCAAGATCGATTTAAGGTATGGGTATCATCAGGTGAGGGTGCGGGAGGAGGATGTGCAGAAGACGGCCTTCCGGACTCATTATGGGCATTACGAATTCATGGTGATGCCTTTCAGACTCACCAACGCACCAGTGGTGTTCATGGATCTCATGAATAGGGTGTGCAGACCAATGTTGGATCGCTCGGTGATCGTGTTCATCGACGACATTCTGGTGTATTCGAGATCTAGAGAGCAGCATGAGGAGCATTTGAGGGAGATCCTCAGAGTCCTGAGATCGGAGAGGATTTATGCCAAGTTCTCCAAATGTGAGTTCTGGTTATGAGAGGTCTAGTTTTTGGGGCACCTCGTTAACCAGAAGGGTGATTTTAGTCGACCCAGCTAAGATTGAGGCGGTTATGAGGTGGGAGGTACCGAGATCACCCACCGAGATAAGGAGTTTTCTGGGTTTGGCCGGCTATTATCGGAGGTTTATTAAGGATTTCTCCAAGATCGCTGTGCCCCTCACCAAGTTGACCCGGAAGGGTGTTGCATTTTCTTGGGGTCCGGAGCAGCAGACCTCGTTCAAGACCCTTCGCAGGAAGTTATGCGAAGCCCCAGTGTTAGACCTTCCGGAAGGGATGGAGGATTTTGTGGTTTATTGTGACACATCGATTTCCGGATTGGGAGCAGTGCTTATGCAGAGAGGGCATGTGATAGCTTATGCATCGAGGCAGCTTAAGCCTCACGAGTCGAGATATCCCACGCATGATTTGGAGCTGGGGGCGGTAGTGTTCGCTCTCAAGATCTGGCGACACTACCTGTACGAGGTTCGATGTACAATATACACGGACCACAAGACCTTGAAGTATTTGATGGATCGGCCCAGCCTGAATATGTGTCAGATGAGGTGGTTGGACGTGGTCAAGGATTATGATTGTGAGATCATGTACCACCTGGGCAAGGCTAATGTTGTAGCCGATGCACTGAGCCGTAGGGCGGAAAGCGCCCCATTGCGAGATGTATGTTTGAGACTGACGGTGATAACCCCGGTTTTGGATGCTATTCGAGGGGCCCAGGCTGAGGCTGTGCAGCCTGAGAGCCAGAAAAGGGAACGAGTTGTCGGGCTGGTATCGGAGTTCATTACCGATAGCCGGGGGCTTATGACATTTCAGGGTCGGATTTGGGTACCGTTTGTGGGTGGGATGCGTACCATTTTGATGGAGGAGGCTCATCGATCGATATTCTCGATCCATCCTGGGGCCACTAAGATGTTTTTGGACCTGAAGAAGGATTATTGGTGGCCCTGTATGAAGAGGGATGTCGCATGGTTTGTAGAAAGATGCTTGCCCTGTCGCAGGGTTAAGGTTGAGCATCAGCGTCCACATGGTAAGTTGTAGCCATTAGAGATTCCCGAGTGGAAATGGGAACAGATTACCATGGACTTCATCACCAAATTGCCAAGAACCGCGAGGGGTGTCGATGCAATTTGGGTGATTGTGGATAGGTTGACAAAGAGTGTTCATTTCCTGGCCATCAGTGAGAGCTCTTCCGCGGAGAAGTTGGCGGAGATGTACGTGAGAGAGGTGGAATCACGGCATGGAGTGCCGATTTCGGTTGTTTCAGATCGAGATGTACGTTTCTCTTCCAGAATCTGGAAGAAGTTTCATGAGGAATTGGGAACGAAACTGCATTTCAGCACAGCATACCACCCCCAGACCGACGGCAGAGTTAGCGGACGATTCAGACGCTCAAGGACATGCTCCGAGCATGTGTGTTGGATTTTGGCGGAAGATGGGACACGTTTTTTCCCTTGCCGGAGTTCTCCTACAACAACAGCCATCATTCTAGCATTGGCATGCCGCCCTTTCAGCTGTTGTATGGGAGAAGGTGTCGGACCCCTATCTGTTGGGGAGAAGTAGGGCAGCGCGTGATGGGTAGTACCGAGATCATGCTTCAGACACAGAGCAGATCCAGTAGGTCAGATAGAGGTTGTTGACCGCTCAGAGTCGTTAGAAGAGTTATGCGAACAGACGCCGGTCTGACCTTGAGTTTCAGGTTGGCGACTTTGTGCTCCTGAAGGTCTCTCCTTGGAAAGGAGTGATTCGATTCAGGAAGAGGGGAAAATTGGGGCCCCGATATATTGGTCCTTTCAGGGTGGTCGCGAGGGTAGGCAGGGTAGCCTATCGTTTGGAGTTGCCAGCGGAGTTGGGTAAGATTCACGACACTTTCCACGTGTCGCAGTTGCGAAAGTGCGTAGCCGACGAGTCGGCAGTAGTGCCACTAGAGGATATTCAGGTGGATGCGAGCCTGAATTACGCTGAGAGACCAGTGGCGATCAGAGATTGGAAGATTAAGGTCCTGAGGAATAAAGAGGTGCCACTGGCGCAGGTCCAGTGGCAGCATCGGAAAGGGTCGGAGTTAACTTGGGAGTCGGAGCGTGAGATGCGTGGGCAACATCCAGAGTTGTTTGCAGAGCGAGACTTCGAGGGCGACGTCTGATTCTAGTGGGGGAGAATTGTAACACCCCGGATTCCCATGTATTATTTTTATTCTTGTATTTTTGGGTAATGTGAGGAGACTCGGCGAGTTGGAGTCTAAACTCACCGAGTAGGATTGCGGTTTTTGCACGCGGGTTCGCGTCTGGACTCGACGAGTCCAAAAGTGAACTCGGCGAGTCCACACTATTTAATGAAACCCTAATTTCCAGGGTTTGAGACCTATTTAAAGGGGCTTATGGCCGTCATTTGCGGCCACCAACCCCAGAGAGAAACCCTAAAGATATTTTGAGCGTTTTGGGAGAGTGTAGAGGCCATTGTTGACCTTTGAAGCTTTTTTTGGCAAGGCAAAGGAGATTCTAGCTAAGAGGAGGCAAGGGAGGTGGACATCCTTCGATTTTGGAGCTCAGAGCATCATTTTGGAGGTATATTTTGGCTCCCTTTTCTGTTATTATGTTAAACATGGGGGTTTAGGGTTTCTTGACCCCTTTGTTGGTTAGATTTGATGTCCATTTCGTCCCTATTTGTGACGAGGCTTGAGATGGGATCCATAGAGGTCCAGAGAAGCTTTATTCCTTAAGCTTTATGAGGATTCATGGGAGTTTTGACCAAGGGTCATGAGATATGGGGCTAAAACATCATATATGAGCAAATAGTTGTTGTTTGAGCACCAAGTTTTGGACTTTACGTGATTATCATGCTTGGGAAGGCCTGATCTATGATTGTATGGAACGGATCTGACCTCAGAAGTGAGTTTGAGGTTATGCATGACATGAACTTGCTGAGTCTGAAGAACAGACTCGACGAGTAGCATGAAGTTTGCCCGTGACCACTCAGCGAGTGGTCTTGCCGAGTTGAGGGGTCGACTCAGTGAGTCAGGGAGAGTCAGGGGGGACTGAGTCAAGCCAGAACTCGCTGAGTTGTTCTTGAGACTCGGCGAGTTGATTCGTGGTGGCCCTGCGATTCATGCCAGGTGAAACTCGTCGAGTCAGAGAAGTGCTCAACGTGTCAAGAGAGGATCTAAGGAGTCAGTGGACACGTATAGACTCGCCGAGTCGCTCTAGTGCACTCGCCGAGTCCGGTCAGGTTGACCGTTGACCTTGTTGACCATTAGGGTTGAGTGCAGTGTATTTATGAGTGTATTACTTTGTGTGATTAGGCGGAGGCTAGATCACATTTATTCCGAGATAAATATTTACCGAGACATCGAGGTGAGTCTTCTTACTATACTTACCTATAGTGGTATATTGTGTAGGCCAGAGGGTCTTATGTGTTATGTATGAGATTATGTGCTATGTGCTATGTGTATGTTGTATGCTGTTATAGACCGGACCGAAGGGTCCAACGATACAGACCAGGCCGGAGGGCCCAACGAGCTATGACCGGACCAGAGGGTCCAACGAGCTACGGGACTGGAGGGTCCCACTGAGACATATCGACCGGAGGGTCGTATTATAGCCTTGAGTGGCGTATGTGTTTTATGCGGTATATTTGGGGAACTCACTAAGCATTTATGCTTACAGTTGTTGTGTGATGTGTTTCAGGTACCAGTGATGAGCGCGGGAAGGCGCCAACATGATTAGTACACACTTGAGGAGTTTACGTTTTTGGATTCTGGGGAAATGTCTTTGTGATAAATACATTTGAAACACTATGTTAATTTTATTTGTGAGAATTGATGGTTTTAAAAATGAAAATTTTGTTTTGAAAATTTACGTTGTTACACAAATAGGCAGTGTACCTAGTGAAGTAGTATAGTTTAAGGTAAGAAAGGGTATCAAACACAATGAACATCAAGGTTTAAACCAAATAATTCAAATGTTAATTAAATTAATAATAGTAAAGTAAAAGGTGGTTTTTGTGTAAACTAAATTAAACTAGTTTTACCTCTTAATCAATCAACGAATCTAAAGAATTAAATGGAAATAATAAATAAAAAGTAGTTCCACTAGAAAACGAATCCCCCTAGTTTTTATGTTTGATTTATTAGAAGTGCAATAGATTAATGAATTAATTACCAAATTTTAATATGACTAGTTATCTTGATCGAATTTCCAAATACTTATAATTAATGAACAACTAACACAATTATCATGCAATTAGTGAACACATAATTAATTAAATATATTCGGACTACGAACGATATGATATAGTGATTTCTTGTCAATGATCATGACAATTAATTTAAGCATAGCATGAATATTTAATGCTCTCTAACACAATCAAAGTCACTGATTAATATTATCTAACCTTAGACTTATGATCAAAGTCCTAGTCATACAAACCTAATGATCATAGATTCATATCATTCAAGTACATCAAGATAGAATGATCATCTAATCCTAATAATACTCAACAATATAAATCATAACTTTAATACAAAAGGTAAAGCAATCAATCGAACATAAGTAAAAACATAATTCAATAAATCCTACTATTGAAATCAAAGCATATCAACAAGGGTTCAACAATATCTAGTGAAAGTACAGGTTTTTACACCATATTTAGTAAACTAAAGAAGAAAAACATCACCAAATGAATGCAAGATGCAATCATCAAGCTCACGTGAAGTGAAATCTCGATGTATTAGCGCTTGGATCTTCATACCCTTGCTCTAATTGAATCTCTAGCTTCAAAATCGACCCTTGGAGGGTTTTTCCTCATGAATAATCGTAGCCCTAAGGCCCCCACCTACTGGAAATGACCTAATGTTCGGAATAAATATACTTGCAAAATTCTGGTCATCATGACGTGGTTAAGAAGCAGCACGTCGTCGTCTTCATGGATATCCCATATTCTCCAAGTCAGCTCAATGATCACGAAGTTTCCATTTAGCGCTTCGTGGGAGTTGAATTTCACATTTTGGAACAATCACGAAAGTCTTCTTAAAACTTTTCTAGTTTTCGTTTCATTGTCAATCACGTCAATCAGAGTTACGAGTCATGATATATGGTCAAAACACCGACGTGGGGTCAAGCTTCCAACAACATCCTTTTTGTGTCTTTTCAGCTCATTCTCCTCCTTTTGCATCTCAACTCCTATTTTAACTGTAATTGAATATTTTCAAGCATATTATGTATCATATATCTAAAAATATAATATTTTAATCAAATATGTAAAGATAATGCCCTAAAATATATAGTTAATATGGTCATATTAGAAACAAACATAAAAATAAATAGGAAAATGAAAAGAAAAATATGTTAAAACATAGACAAATTCAAATTTATACCGACACACACATAAAAGTTTATTTTTAAAATATAACTAATGAAAATTCTAAATTTACTTCGAAACATTAACCATCTTGAATTTATATTGACACATACATAAAAATAAGCACACAATAAAATAGTATTTCTAAGTTAATGAGTGAAAGTTATTAAGGAAAATGAGATTATGTATATTATAGGGTAAACACGAAAGTATAGAAAGTAGAGGGGTTCAAACTGAAATTCTATAATTGAGGGATGATAATTTTCGATGGATGAGATAAACACTAAATTTTAAAAAGTCGAGCGGGTGAAACTGACATTTTATAAAGTTCAAAGGTGAGGGGTCAAATTGACATTTTATAATGTTTAGGGGTCACAACTATCGAGGGGGTCAAAAATGAAAGGGTAAAAGTGACAATTTCTAAATTTCAAAGTTAAGAATGTGAAAGTATGATTTTATAAAATTGACGGGTGGAAAATATCATTTTACATAGCAGATGTTGGAAAGTATCGGTGGAAATATCCACTAACATTGCTAATTGATATATAGTAAATTTTACCTTTCTTACAGGAATCTTGTAAGTAGTGGATATTTATATTTGCAACTTGGTGAGAAGCTGGTATAAACAAAGGCTATTAATTGTACAAATAGGTTGCAACAATTAATACTCGGATATTATTCAAATAATAGGAATGAAATTTTCTTTTATAACATACATTTGATGAAAAACAAAGTAGTTTTAAAAAATAACCAATTAGATAAAATCATACTCAATAAGTTTATTGAAGCGGAGTAGTCAGAAATTTAAAATGAAATATGTAAATTGATCATTCATAGTTTTTCTCATGTTAAATAAAAAAGATATCACATACATACATGAAAAAAAACAAATAAAAAACAAACAAAAAATCGTCTCCATGAATACATTTATGTGTGATTCCCAAGAAAAAAGTAACATGTTTGATTCATTTGGTCTTCACCACCTATTCTACGAGTGAAGGATCTTAAGAAGACAGTAGCATGGAAATTCTAATGAGCAAGCATAAATGTTTTCCTGATTTGAACAATGATGTCTCCTCCAATGGAACCTATATCCTTGTGCATCTTAAACAATTTTCATTAGATGGTTCAAAAAACTCACTATCAACATCAAGATGCAAAAATTTACCTAATACTTCCTAAATGATATTTGATTGAACATCATCACCAAAATAGGATTCTACATTGTCATCAATAACCCTACTAGATGATATGCTACTAAGTAACAGAGAAAAAAAGGAACATTTATGTACTCAGAAAATGCATAGAAAAGTTTCAAACTATTAATGTATACAAAAATGACCTTCACCTTCACATTCAACTGGATTAAATCAAGTGTAGCTTGCGCATCGCATGATTTGTAAACACAGTGTTTGCAAATGACGATGACAGAGATTATTGCATCGTTTATGATTGAGTGTTTGTTTTCATGGAAATAATACAAACATTGTGTTTGATTAATAATTAAAAACAAAATATTTAGGAATAAAGGATTCAAAATAGAAATTCTATAGGCTTGCTATGGTTTTCTTACAGAGCAAGAATGTGAAAACCCAAACGTAAACTGATTGGAAATAAACTAGATTAAGGTGCACGTCGAAAACCAAAAACCGGGATAAAATGTTTTATTAAAAAAACGAGAGTAACAATCATCACATTGTTCCAAAAACATCACATAACAATATTGAGGAGTGAATGTTGTGTCATGACGTCGGACCCTTCCCCTTAGTACCGGAAGTACCTAAAACCACAAATATAAACTGTAAGCAAAAGCTTAGTGAGTTTCCCCAAAGTACCACATACCAAACATAAATAAGCTAGTTTTATGGGCCAAACCATAGTCTTACAAGCAATTTCCTATCGAGGGCCAAATCGAGGTCTTTCATACAATTACTAGGGGTTAGATCCTGGTCTTTCGCACATATGCGAGGGGCAATATCTTGGTCTTTCATAGAGTTTCCAGGGGCCAAATCCTAGTATTTCATACACATATCTCAAATATAGCTAACACCCTATATCAAAAATAATGGACTGGCCTTGGTGTCTTCGATCCATTAATACAGTGAGAAAACTCACTGTACCGAAAACTGACTGCTTGGCTACTGAACCGAAATATCCCAAACTTCAAAAGCTTCTAAAGTAGATGAAGACTCTGTATCTAGATGCTCAACCTCAACAAATGCTTGGTCTCCAAGTTCCTTCTTTTTGAATACACAAAAAATGATACAAAATCACTTCAAATCTCAATAACACTAAAACGGATGAACTAGGGTTAGAAGGGACGTAATGAACATTGGAGTCTAATAAGGGTGAGTGTCCAAAGACCATAATGTTGTTTAAATAGGGCTCATTCCCTAAAAATTAGGGTTTTGTCTTTGGTTACGTACGCCCTACATACACCACATTCGCTCAATGTAAATGGCTAAGCTCCCTGATCCAAAAGTGTGCATGTACGCTAAGCGTACCTAAACGTACGCCCAACATACGAGGGGACCATTTGAGCAAAAAAATTAAACTTCAAGGATAAACGAGGAAAATACTTGGAATAAAATGTTACAAATCTCACCCACTTAAATTAGACTTTGTCCTCGAAGTCCGCTGATGCAAACAAATCTGGGTAGTGCTCCCTCATCTCGTCTTACGGCTCCCACGTCCAGTCGGAGCTCTTTTGGTGTTGCCATTACACCTGCACTATATTCACCACCTTATTGCGTAGAGTCTTAGTTTTTCTATTAAGAATCACAATCGGACTCTCCACGTAATTTAGGTGCTCATCCACATGAATGTCATCCAACAAAATCACTGTTGAATCATCGGTTACACACTTCTGTAACTAAGACACATGGAAAGTGTTATGAATTTGAATGAGCTCATCAGGCAGATCCAACCGTTATGCAACCCTGCCCACACGGGCAGTAATCTTGAAAGGACTAATAAACCAGGGGCCTAGCTTGCCCCGCTTCCAAAATTTGATGACACCTTTCCAAGGTGACACCTTCAGTAGCACCAAGTCTCCAACCTGAAACTCTAGGTCCGATGTAACGCCCTAAAATTCAAGCCCAAAAATTTCATTTTTGATTAATTAATTCAGAAAACATTCATTAGAAAATATTGTATAAAAACGTCATCTCAAAACCAAGTATGATATTTGAAACCCACAACCATGAACAAATGTCATATCAGAGTAAAATGCCAGAAAACACCGTGCGGAAAATCATATATGTGTGTGTGATGCCATGCTACGCCGCCGGCTCCTTCCCCTTAGATGAAGAGGTACCTGAAACCAAAAACTGAAATCGTAAGCACAAAGCTTAGTGAGTTCCCCCATCATACCACATACCATACAATACCATCGGTATCTTTCAACCGGTAATTGTCATCGGTATCTTTCAACCGGTAACTGGGGACTATTCCACCCCTACCACTATCATACAATAGCAAGCTATCAGCACACAGTCAGACATATCCGGGTACTGACCTACCCCTTGGTCCTAAGGACCACTATCAGGGATACTATCCCTATCATGTAACATATCATACAAATATAACTCTTAACCAAACGCATACCAAACCAAGATAAATTATCATAAAGACAATTATCTCCTAAATACTCCTCAATGGTGGGCCGACATTGTGGCCTTAGACCCACCCCTACTGGAAGGTAACTCACCTCGTAGCTACTGAACTGTGCGGGAATCCTCTGACTGCTGCTGCTGCTACTCCGGAAATCCTCAGGCTATAATTCCCACAAAACACTTAGTCAGAAACTGACATCTACCCTTAGGGTAAAATGACCATTTTATCCCTTGACCAAATCAAAGTCAAAGTCAACTTCCAGTTGACCTGACTCGCCGAGTTGACTCGTCAACTCGCCGAGTCCCTATCCTTCCATCAGACCTCATACCTGTCTCTACTCGTCGAGTTAGGCGACGACTCTATGAGTTTTCCTTTTAAATGAACATCGACTGAATCCACATCCGACTCGCCGAGTTGTATGAACAACTCGTCGAGTTCATCATCAACTGATACTCATGTCCTGTCTTGACTCGCCGAGTTGTATGAACAACTCGTCGAGTTACTTTTCATCTTATGAACACATTCTGTCCTCGACTCGCCGAGTTGATGAACAACTCGCCAAGTACCATGAAGATTGTCTTGGACTCACCGAGTTCGTTCATGCACTCGCCGAGTACCATGAATTCCCAAAACACTTTGCTTAGTCCAGAACTTTGGGTCACTCCCCGGGACTCCTAAAACCCTTCCACACTCAACTGGCCCTTATGACCCTCACTGATATGGGACCAAAACACTTGGACTCGCCGAGTCAAGGAATGGACTCGCCAAGTCTATCACATCCCTTACTAAGAACTTCGATTTCTGATGTACAACACTTAACCAAATGATAGATCCATGCCCCTAAACTCGATCTTCAACGTAAAGTTACAAACTTTACGTGCATGCATGGGACATTAGAGCTTAAAAGGCTATAAAATGGTTCTTTTGTTGCATGGGGCCTTCCTTGGTGCAAAAATCAACCTAGATCTGACTTGTGACTCATAAAATGACATGATACAGAAGCCCAACCCCCTAACCATGTTTGCAAACATGGTTGGCCTCCAAAAATGGCTTATAAAAGCCCTAAATCACCTCAAAGAGGGATCTAATAAATGAATGAGCAAGGTTCAGACTTTATACCTTCAAAAGACTGCAAATGATGAGCCAAACTGTTGATGCTTCTATGCTCTTCCTTCTTCCTTGAGGTCAAAACTCACAAGAATCACTCAACAAGCCTTAGAATACATACCAAGAACCAGGTGCTACATCCAAACGACGTCAATCAACATAAGTCTTCTGTCAACTCTTCGTGTCACGCAACCTATTGCGCACCTACTGAATCATATATGTGGTCTTAAGCATCTCTTCGGTGCTTCCCATGACCCGGTGACCAACCTCGCCCAACAAATCAGGGTGCTACAACTCCTCCCACACGACATCTCAAATGCTGGTCGGTCAATACTAGCATGATAATTGTTGTTGTGTGAGAACTTGGCCAATGGAAGGTAAGTATATCAACTCCCTCCAATATCCAACACACAATCCCGAAGAATATCCTCGAGTGTCTGTATCATCTGTTCACTCTTACTATCGGTTTGAAGGCGGTATGTTGTACTGAAATGCAACTGAGTACCTAACTCCTCATGAAACTTTCTCTAAAACCTGGAGGTGAAGCGAACGTCCCGCTCCAAGACCACCAAACTGGCACCCCGTGCCTAACTACCACCTCCTGGAGATAATGTGCTCTCGGCAATCGGGATAAAATGAGTACTATTGGTCAATATTTCCACAATGACCCAAATAGAATCAACACCACGTGCCTGATGGGTTTTGTGCATTCTAACACTCCTATGGTGTACATGCAACCCTAGAAACCTTGGATCTATGTTTGACTAAGATAAATGAAAATAATTATTTTTTCCAAGGTTCTTTTCCTAACTAGCATGGCATGGGGTACTTGCATCAAATAAAGCTAGTAGAATTACTTACCTTGTAGTTGTAGTTGATTGCTTGGATTTTGAGAGCCTAGCACCAATAGTGTGGATGCCTCAAATGGAAGTCACAAATCACCCCAAACTTGGAAACTTGAGAGAATAGTCATAACCTTTCTTGAAATCGGCCCTCTTAGTATACTCACCACAACTAGTGTGATTTCAAGAACTAAAGCCTCCTTTATATAATGTGGTGGATAAGGGTTACATCAATGTAAACCCTAATACCCCTGTCTTTTCATTTCCATGAGATTCATGGGTTAAAGCTCC
The DNA here is from genome assembly GCF_002870075.4 of Lactuca sativa. Classification (NCBI taxonomy): domain Eukaryota; kingdom Viridiplantae; phylum Streptophyta; class Magnoliopsida; order Asterales; family Asteraceae; genus Lactuca; species Lactuca sativa. Next base: position 210,655,429 of record NC_056627.2, on the reverse strand, counting down.
ATGGAGTATCCATGGACTTTCCATGCAAGCCTAGCCCGTTCCAAATATGCATTAGCCCACACTATATGAATAGAAGAGCCCGTATTTAATTAGTCATACTTTTGATCTCTAAATTAGTTTTAGATCAATTATAAATCATCACTAATTAAATAATATGATTTTATATTAATATATTATAACTTATAATATATTAATAAATCATAACTTATACTATTCTCAAAAGATTATCCATAAATTGTTCGGGTAAAGTGAAACCCAAATAGACCATGTCGGGTCGGGTCAAGTACATACCAAATATAGTTATGGACTTAGACACTATATCCAATAGTCTCCCACTTGGATAAGTCTAATAACTATAGTTGCAAGTATGACTTCAGGAACCGATCAGCAATCGTAGTTGTTAAAACTTTGTTGAACTATGAAGCACCGTTTTAGATTAGTGATCATATAATCCCCTGCTCTAGATATCAGCCGAACAAATACATGGAAAATGGTCTTGCTTATTGTCCAACATTTGTTTCCTAATTTCCGATTTCTTTGACATAGAACTTAATTGAACACGTTAATTTAGTTCTGACCGGACCCGGTACATAGGTCAAAACAAAATCATCGAGGGGCCCAGATTTGTTTGACATAAACTTTGACTCATATGTTTGCTCTACTACTTCTTAAATTACACACAAAGGCACGATTTATAATATCGAGTTACCAATGCGTTTTCGTGGAATCAATGCATAACCAACTCATAGGAAACAAATCATATCTCTAGGTTTGAAGACTTATATGATATTACCGTCTCACGATCACTCGAGATAAATTCCATGAAGTGATACCAGTGAGTGTGGGTTGAATCCAATACTCATAACTTATGAGCACTCATGAGTGTTGTAGCCCCGCTTTGTCTAACATCTTAGACCTCTACAAGCGACCCCATGACAGTTTTGATTCATATCTACTTCCAACATATGACCGACTGTGGAGTTTTTGAATAATATGATATATACCATAACATAATTATTCTGGAAGTTAAAACATGCAAAAAGAAATAATAGTAAACGATTGACAAGAGATAACAACACTTTACTTATAAATAACAACTTTTATTTATCATCAAATGTCAATTACATATTACAAATTTCAAGATTATCTAACTACTAAAACTAATATCATCCTTCAGCCCTACACTCCGAGCATGCTGGAGATGCTTAACCCGATTCAGTCCCTTCGTGAGGGGATCTGCTGGGTTTTCATCCGATGATACCCTCTTTGCCACGAGGATTCCTTTTTCTATTTGATGTCTGATGAAGTGATATTTTCTGTCGATGTGTCTGAATCTCCCATGATCTCTTGGTTCCTCGGCTAAGACAACTGCATTATTGCTATCACAGAAAATCTCCATTTGCTCCTTTATAGCTGGTACAACTCCAAGGTCTTCGATGAATTTCTTTATCCATATAGCCTCCTTTACTGCATCGCTTGCTGCTATATACTCTGATTCACAAGTGGAATCTGCCACTGTATCTTGCTTGGAACTTTTCCAAGTAATAGCCCCTCCATTTAGTGTAAAGACCTAGCCCGACTGAGAGCGGAAATTATCCATGTCAGTCTGAAAAGCTAGCATCACTATACCTTGCTACTTTCAATCCATAACTCCCACCAAGGGTAAGGAGCCAGTCCTTAGTCCTTCGTAGGTACTTGAGAATATTCTTTACCGCTGTCCAGTGAGCCTTGCCAGGATTCCCCTGATATCTGCTGACCATGCTCAAAGAAAAGGAAACATCAGGTCGAGTGCAGGTCATAGCATACATGATCGAGCCTACATCGGAAGCATATGGTACTCGACTCATCTCGACTATCTCAGCCTCTATATTCGGACTCTGAGTTTTACTCAGTCTGGCATTACACTGGATATGTAACTCACCTTTATTGGAATTGTGCATGTTGAACCGTTTCAACACTTTGTCAACATAGGTGCTTTGACTAATTCCAATTAGTCTTTTACTCCTATTTCTCATAATCCTTATCCCTAGGATATAGGTAGCTTCTCCAAGGTCCTTCATAGCAAAACACTTACCAAGCCAGGACTTTATTTCCTGCAAGGTTGGGATGTCATTTCCTATGAGTGGTATGTCATCCACATACAATACCAAAAAGCTAACTATACTCCCACTAGCCTTGACATATACACACGATTCATCTTCACTCCTCGAAAAGCGAAAGTCTTTGACTTTCTCATCAAAGCAAAGATTCCATCTGCGTGGTGCTTATTTCAATCTATAGATGGATTTCTCAAGCTTACACACTCTATTAGGGTACTCTGTGCTAAGAAAACCCTCTGGCTGAACCATGTAAACATATTCAGCCAACTTTCCATTACGGAAAGTGGTTTTGACATCCATTTGCCATATTTCATAGTCATGAAATGCAGTAATGGCTAATAGAACCCTAATAGACTTAATCTTGGCCACTGGTGAAAAGGTCTCATCATAATCAACTCTCGGAGTTTGAGAATAACCCTTTGCAACCAGTCGTGCCTTGTAAGTGTGTACATTACCATCTATGTTGTTCTTCTTATTGAAGATCCATTTGCACCCAACTATCTTACGATCAGGTACATTGTCAACCAAGTTCCAAACTTGATTGTTATACATGGACTGTATTTCGCTGTCCATAGCCTCTTTCCATTTAGCAGCGTCAGGGACAGCCATGGCTTCCGTGTAGCTGTTAGGCTCATCCAGACTCACCAATGTCTCATCACTGATAAGTGTCTCACCTTCCGCAATAATATGGTAACCATAGTAATGCTCAGGTGCAATCCTAACTCTGGTGGAACGCCTCAGAGGTACAGATTCTTTAGTCGGCTCAACAGGAGTTTCCTCCTCAGGTTGAGGTCTAGGGGTTGAGGTTCCTTCACCCTTTGACTCTTGAATTTCCTCAAGGTCAATTTGCATCCCACTGTCTCCTTGGCTTATGAATTCTCTCTCTTGAAAGACTCCTCTTCTTGCTACAAAGACCACATTATCACTGAGTTTGTAGAAGATGTAACCAAAGGATTTCTTTGGGTAGCCGACGAAAATACACCTCTCGCTTCGGGTTTCGAGTTTATCGTGAGTCTCGCGTCTCACAAAAGCCTCGCAACCCCAAATCTTGATGTGGTCTAGATTGGGAACTTTTCCAGTCCACATCTCGTGAGGTGTTTTGGCAACCTTCTTTATAGGGACTAGATTAAGGATATGGGCCACAGTCTCTAAGGCATACCTCCAAAATGAGATTGGTAGTGAAGCTCGACTCATCATGGAACGAACAATGTCCAACAAGGTCCTATTGCGCCTCTTAGCTACACCATTCAACTGAGGTGTCCTAGGAGGTGTTAATTGTGAGATAATCACACATTCCCTGATATGGTCAAGGAACTCTGAACTAAGATACTCACCACCTTGATCGGATCGAAGCATCTTAATGTTCCTGCCCAACTAATTCTCCACTTTTTGCGTAAACTCTTTGAACTTTTCAAAGGTTTCTGACTTATGCTTGATTAAGTAGACATATCCATATCTACTAAACTCATCAGTAAAAGTCACATAGAAGCGATTAGCATCTCTTGTGGTAGTTCTGAAGGGTCAAGACACATCTATGTGTATAAGGTCCAAAAAACCTTCACCCCTAGCACAAGTGCCAGTAAAAGGTGACTTTGTCAGGAAAACAAGATTCACAACTATCATCCGACTTTAGGTCAAATGACTCCAAAACTCCATTCTTTTGGAGTTGGCCTATGTGTTTCTTGCTTACATGTCCAAGACGATAATGCCATAAAGATGCTTTATCTAAGCTAGTGGAAGAGTGAATACGCAATACATTATTTCCTAGGTTGTCTACAACAGATACAGTTTCATACACACTATCACAAGGCAATGCTTTAAAATAAAAAACATTATTAAAGAAAGCATCAATACCACCATTATTATTATCAAAATAAAAGGTAAAACCTTTTTTATATAATGCATGAAAGGAAATAACATTTCTTGCCATTTCTAGCGAATAATAAAATTTATTCGAATCTAATGTAAACCCACTATTTAGCAATAAGGAATAAACTCCTATCTTGGTGACAAGTGAAGCTTTCCTGTTTCCCATGATCAAGTTTATCTTTCCCTGTTGCATGTTCTCACTTCTTCATAGTCCCTGCAAATCAAAAAATATGTGAATTCCACAACCTATATCAAGGACCGAAGACTTAGAATGAGGTGAGTTATTAGACATTATAGTGTATATACCTGCATGGTTGAGTTTTACTTCTCCATACTTCACATCTTGCAAGTACTTTGGGCGGTTTCACTTCCTGTGCGACTTTTCATGGCAACATAAGCATTCAGGCTCATTAGGGTTAGCAGAAGGAGTGACAAAACCTTTCTTGGTTTTGCTTGAAAACGAGCCTTCAAGGGTCTTACCCTTGGTACCCTTAGAAGGGTTCTTTCTCTTCTTTCTCTTCTTCCCTTTTCCATGCCCGATTGCCAAGACATTGCCCGTAGTTGGAGTAGGCGTTGGAGTGGTAACAACCGACTTACCCTTTAGACCACATTCGGCGGTCTTCAAGAGTCCTTGAAGTTTGCTGAGGGTGACTTCTTCCTTGTTCATGTGATATGTCATGCGGAATTGATTATAACACGATGGTAAGGAGTGCAAAATGATGTCTATTGCTAACTCCTCAGGGAAGTTCACATTCAACTTCATTAGATAGTCCACATACCTTTGCATTTTCTGCATGTGGCTCGTGATGGGTTCACCATCCTTCATTCGGGTTGTTATCATGGAGGAGATTATTTCATATCGCTCTTGACGAGCACTTTGATGGTAGCGGTCCATCAAGTCCTGGTGCATCTCAAAAGGATAGTAGTCCCCATAGGACTTTTGGAGCTTGGCTGTCATGGTGGCTATCATGATGCATGCCACTTTTGTAGCATCTCTTTCATGTACCTCATATTCAACAAGCTCTTTAGGGGTAGCAATTTGCTCGGGTACCTTGAGCTGCTTGTCGAGAACATATTCTTTGTTCTCATACCGAGTGACCATCCTGATATTTCTGATCCAATCTGTAAAGTTGGATCCATCAAAGATGACTCTCCCGCAAAGATTCCTGAGAGAGAAGGAGCCAGTAGGGTTTGAGCAAGAAGCATTATTATTGGAGGAAATCTGAAAAGAAGAAAGAATAGATTAGATTGGATATAGAGATATTCCTTAACAAAACACCCAAATGTAATATTAAGGCTAGGACCCAACACAATATTTTATAAGTTAGAAGAGGGATGCCGTAATCTAAGCTATAAGATATTTGAAGGTAGGTGAACGACGATTCACCAATTTCCACCATGAAAAATGAAATATTTAATTAGGTTTTAATTGGTTTAGAAACTCCTAGATTCTTTGAGATTCATTGAACTTTTTCAATGGCATTTTTCAATCTCGAGTGTGCCCTTCAAGTTTTGTGACTGGGATGCCAAGGATCACAAAACAAGGTGTGAAGTAACCATGCAAATTACTCGGTACCCTTAATGTATTACCCCTCTATAAATGTGCCGGTTAACCACACACGCTCCATCGATACTATGATAAACATTAAGTCACCCTTTGCCTACCTTGATAAGTCCAGGTTAGTGTGTTGGTTAACCACACACGCTCCACTAGCGACTTAATCAAAGTGCAAAGTGTAATTTCATGGATTAGCACCTTATTCACATTTTCCTAAAGTAACTAAGATTGGGAATTTAATAAGGTTTAGTTACTTTAGTATATTCATCATACTTAAATGAGAATTATAGTCATTGTCCTACCTTTTCGGCTAACGACCCTCCACCGATCAAGGAAGCGGTGGGTGAGAATGGACACCCATTAAGTTGCCACTTTATAGGCAACAACCTTATACCCCCCTTATAAACCAGCTTCATGAATCAGGCCTACTAATGGTAAGACGACTTTATTCTTATACATATATACATATTATTTACTTGTAATATTATAAAGTTTAAGGGTTGAAATTATAATTAATTAAAATTCTAAGGGTTGGAACTAAAGTTTTAATATGACTTTACTTGTTCCAAAACTTGAGGGAAAGTTTTATAAACTTTCAAAACGTTACATTTCTCATAACTTATGAGTTAATTGAGTATTAAAATGAAGACTCTTCATTTTTATAACTCATGTGTTCTTATAATGGTTTTTAATTAAAGTGTGACCTTTGGTTTTCCATAAATTGAGGACAAGTTATGGACTCCATTAAAACACTAATGATCAAGAATTAAACTACCAAGGAGGTTACAAACAATTTCTATGATCATCTAGTCTTATAAGTTCAAGAACATGATTATCAATAATTCCAAGAATCATAAATAACTTATATAAAACTTGTAATTTTTGATAATAGCCATTGTAAATGGATTATAATAAACATTACACCATCTAAAACAAGTTTTATTACACCAAAACAGTTTAGGGTAATGTTTCTAGTCCATTTCCAGCAGCAAAACTCAAAAATCTGGACACTGCAACCTCTACTCGTCGAGTGCATGAACAGACTCGACGAGTAGCATGCATTTCTTCATGGACTCGTCGAGTCCCCCCATGGACTCGGTGAGTTCATACGTGCAGTGAACAAAAACTTTGATTTTCAAGTACTTTGCATCAAGTATCAAGCAAACAAGCCTAGGCTCTGATACCACTAATGGGTTTTGAGCATTCTAACACTTCTATGGTGTACATGCAACCCTAGAAACATGGGATCTATGTTTGACTAAGGTAAATGCAAATAATTATTTTTTCCAAGGTTCTTTTCCTAACTAGAATGGCATGGGGTACTTGAATCAAATAAAGCTAGTAGAATTACTTACCTTGTAGTTGTAGTTTATTGCTTGGTGTTTGAGAGCCTAGCACCAATAGTGTGGATGCCTCAAATGGAAGTCACAAATCACCACAAACTTGGAAACTTGATAGAATAGTCATAACCTTTCTTGAAATCGGCCCTCTTAGTATACTCACGACAACTAGTGTGATTTCAAGAACTAAAGCCTCCTTTATATAATGTGGTGGATTAGCGTTACATCCATGTAAACCCAAATACCCATGTCTTTTCATTTCCATGAGATCCATGGGTTAAAGCTCCATGGAGTGTCCATGGACTTTCCATGCAAGCCTAGCCCATTCCAAATAAGCATTAGCCTACACTATATAAATACAAGAGCCCATATTTAATTAGTCATACTTTTGATCTCAAATTAATTCTAGATTAATTATAGATCAACACTAATTAAATAATATGATTTTATATCAATATACTAGAACTTATAATATATTAATAAATCATAACTTATACTATTCTCAAAAGATTATCCATAAATTGTTCGGGTGAAGTGCAACCCAAATGGACCATGCCGGGTCGGGTCAAGTGCATACCAAATATAGTTATGGACTTACACACTATATCCAATAGTGCCATTATAGGAAATTTTGTGATGAAGTCTATAGTGATCTCCTCCCACTTCCACATGGGAATAGGTAATGGTTGCACTTTGACGTGGGGTATCTGATGCTCGACCTTGACTTTCCTGCAAGTCAGACATCTCTCAACAAACCAAGCTATCTCCCTTTTGATACAAGGCCACCAATAGCTCAACCTTTAACTCCTGTAAATCTTCATGGCCCCTGTATAGATAGAAAACTTTGAATTATGCACCTCCTCCAGTACCATCTGTCTCACCCCACTTGATGCGGGGACCCAAAGCCTACCACGCTGAGTTGACAAACCACGACTGTCCGTGATAAATAAGGGAATTTTCCCCCTAATCTGCTCAACCTTCCAATTCTCTTTTTTCCAACCCTCTACTTCATCTTCCTTGATATAATCTAACAGAGGCGAGGTGATGACCATTCTCAAGTAAACATCTCTGATAGGATTACTTGTCGTCTTGCGGCTCAACACATCGGCCACCACATTGGCCTTCCCAGGGTGGTACAGGATCTCGCAATCATAATGTTTTCCCACATCTAACCATGTCTGCTGCCTCATGTTCAGATTTGATTGGTCCATCAAATATCTCAAACTCTTATCGTTGGTGTAGATAGTACACCATACCCCACACAAATAGTGCCTCAAAATCTTGAGGGTGAAAACCATGACCCCCAACTCCAAATAATGTGTAGGGTAGTTCGCCTAATGAGGCTTCATCTACCTCAAAGCGTAAGCAATCACGTGGCCTCTCTGCATAAGAACAACTCTCAAACCTAAGATAGAGACATCACAATAAACCACAAGCCCATCCAAAACCTTAGGGAGCAGAAGAATCGGGGCCTCAAACAATCTCTGCCTTAGAGTCTCAAAAGCAAACTGTTGATCCGGCCCCCACCGAAAGGCCACATTCTTCTTTTTCAAACGATTCAATGACACAACAATCTTGGAGAAGTTATGGATAAATCTCTGATAATACCCCGCGAGACCTAAGAAACTCCAAATCTCCGATGCCATCCCTGGGACCTCCCAACGCATCATACTATCATAGCCTTGATCTTGGCCGGGTTGACCAATATTCCTTCCTGGTTGACGATGTGCCCCAAAAACTGCACCTAACGCAACCAAAAATCACATTGGCATAAAGCCTCTCCCTCTTCAGGATGTCCAACACCTCTCGCAAATTTTGTTCGTGCCGCTCCTTGGTCTCTGATTAGACCAATATATCATCAATGAAAACAATCACAGACCGATCCAACATCGACCTACAGACCCGGTTCATGAGATCCATGAATGTTGTTGGTTCATTGGTGAGCCCGAAAGGCATCACCACAAACTTGTAATGACCATAACCACTCCTAAAGGCTGTCTTCTTCGCATCCTCATACCTGACTCTAATCTGGTGGTATTCTTACCGCAAATCAATATTGGAAAAGCAAGATGCACCCTGAAGCTGGTTGAACAAATCGTCAATCATTGGGAGTGGGTAATGGTTCTTCACCATTAGCTTATTAACCTTGCGATAGTCAATACACATCCTGTGCAAACCGTCCTTCTTCATAAATAGGATCGTTGCTCCATATGGTGAACTAATCGGACGAATAAAACCCCTATCTAGCAGCTCCTGCAGCTGTGTAGAAAACTCCTGCATCTCAGACAGTGCCAAGCGATACGACGCCTTGGCTATCGGAGCTGCACTAGGTAACAAATCAATCTGAAACCCAACCTGCCTCTCAGGAGGCACTCTCGGAAAATACTCGGGGAATACGTCAGGAATATCCTGCACATGGGTACCCTATTCAACTTTGTCATGTCCTCAACCCATGTGTCATAAACATAAGCTAGAAACCTGGTACAATCTTGTTGCAGATATCTCATGGCCCTCGCAACTGAACAGAGAGTTGGACCATTGAAAGCTTTCTCACCAATAATAACTCGCTCTCCCCCACTTGGGGTTCGAACTCTCACCAATTGTCGTTGACCAAAAAGGTCCCTATACAAGATCATAACAAACAAAAGCATAAACAAGGAAAGCAATAAAAGATAGGGTTAGAACACATACAAATAATTACATCCAACACTGCATGGGCCTCATTAGTGGTCACCTGAAAATCCCTGCTCTTCACCACAGGAGCCTCCGTCTTGCCCTGGGAGGCATCGGTAATCCTCCAGGTGGCTCGCGTAGGAGCCACCACTGCTCCCTCAAACACTCTCGGACAATCAACCTTTTATGGTTGGTCTGATTGCAATGAAAGCAAATTAGAGCCCTCTTGGGGCAATCCCTGCTCACGTAACTCGATTGGCCACAATTGAAACATCCTCAACCTATTGATCGACAAGCTCCACTGTGCGACTTGTCGTACATGGTGAAACGAACCCAAACCTGCTGGCCTCTAGAGTGGGTATCGAATTTCTTGGGTCTCTTAGCTTGACCGATAGATGTTTAAAACGTCTCCATCTGCTGCTTCTTCCGGAGCTCCAACACAATCTCCTGCTCACGGTTCTTCTCGATTATGTCATTCAGGGTCTTGCACCCTGAGAAGCTCACAAACTCCCTGATATCGTCCCTCAGCATATTATCATATCTTGTTTTCCTCATCTCCTCATCCACAGCATACTGCAGGACCAACGATGGTCTCTCCCTAAATTTGACGGTAATCTCCGCCACCATCTCTATATTCTAGCAAAGATCCTGGAACTCCCTCACCAGCTGACGCACCTCTATAGCTGGTGAAAACTCACTTTGAAACCTCTGAACAAAGTCCTCCTATGTCATCACATCCACTGCCATGGACGCTAACGCTCCGGTAAGCTTCTCCCACCACTCCTGCACTCTATCCCATAGTAAGCAGGACACAAATCCCACCTTTTCCCCCTCAGGGCAAAAGCTCGTGTGCTGGGCATTCTACATGTTAGCGATCCAACGATGGCTAGTGATGGGGTCCTTAACCCTAAAGAACTCAGGTGCTCCACATGCTTTGAACTTCCGGAATGAGGGAGTTCACGCGCTAGCCTGAACTGCAACAATCTCGGCTCGAAATGACCCGAGTCGCTCTTCCATGAGCTCTAAAATCCCCTCCTTAACGGTACTGAAGATCATGGGGATAACTTCATGAATATTGCGAGTAACCTCGGCTGCAATAAGCTCACCCAGATTCTCTTCAATCGGTTCCGAGCTAGAGCCAAAACCTGAATCCAATCCAGAGTAAGAACTAGTACCTCCACATCCCAAACGATTGACCACCATCCTCAAACTGAAACACAAGATATAAACAATCAGCAAACACTCGAGGGAGACTCCTAACACACAAGTACCCTTAGGATCCTCGTATCTACATGTGTCTCAGGTACATGTCATGTGCTTCTAGTAGTACGGGCCTAATACTACTTTGCACACCTACCTGTACCTTCCTCAAGGTAAATTTTTGTTCCTCTGAGTTACCACACTACAACCAAGAACAACCTATGCTACACATCATGCATATCCTAGTCTCTTATAGGAACTCTCAACCCTCACCATTAGCAGTACCAAGAACTTAAATCAACATAATTGGTTTCTCTATGCATGTATGTTGTACACAAAATAGGATCACGTAGATTGTCGAATGAAGATTCAACCCTAAGTCCACAACTAAACAAGGAACAAGAAAGGAGTCTAAATCGATCATTCTAGGGCTATACACTCCTAAGCATATACAACTTTGAAAGCACACACCCGAGAGTATGCCTGTGTGACAACCCGAAATTTATTCCGTCATATTTAACCCCTCATTCCGTTAATAAGCCTCGTTTTATTAAACTGTCCGTTAACCTTTTGGAAGAGGTTAATTAATGTGGGACTTTTATAATGACTTGGTAAGGGTTCAAACAAATTAGAAACACCCACAATATTCCTTTAAAAAATTTTAGTTTCAACCAAGTCAAAATACGACCGTTTAATCGGGTGCGACCAAAAGCCCCATTAAACAGCAGTATCGGGTAGATTTACACTGAGCCCCAACTCCAACCCCTATATAAGGGGAGTGGACTCCATTCACACTCTTTCCACTCTCTCTCTACACACTCTCTCTCTCTCTACAACTTGTTTGCGAGCCAAAAACGCCATTTCGAGCACCAAACTAGTAAGTAATCTAGTCTAACTTGTTGTATAGCTTAGTTAACATGCAAATTCGTGTTTAAGACATCAAATACGGGCCAAGTTATGTGCTTACGGCCCAAGAACACTCTTGGACCGTGAACACCCTTAAGTGGGGTTTTTAATCCCCAAAACCCCTCTAAACTACCCCTAGGGCTTAGATATGACTTGTGGACTTACACCTTCGAGCTTACAACACTAAAACCTTGCATTTTGGAGACTAAACATGATTTTATGGCCCAAGAACACTCTTGGACCGTAAACCCCTCTTCAAGGGCCGTGAGCACCTTTTAAGGTGTTAGAAATGCCCTCAAACACCTCCTATGGCCTTAGAAAATGTCTAGAAGCAACCCCCATTGAGGTAAAGGCATTAAACATCAATTAAACCAAGGAAATAGGAGTTTATGGCCGTAAACCCCCCTAGAATTGGTCCATGGGTCGTAAACTCCCAAAAGGTGGCCAAATGATGCCCTAACACCCCTATTTGACTTGGAAAAATGCATAGAACTTTATTTCCTACCATTTAAGACCCTAATACACCAAAGGAATGTGCATATACGAGCTTACGGCTGTAAGCTCCTTGTTTAGGGCCGTAAACTCCTCAAATGGTCCATTAAGAGCCTTAAACCCCTTCATATGCCTTATATTTGGACCTAGCCTAATTCTATGAATGATATAAGACCATTTAGCATCCTAGAACACCCCCACCATGATTTTACGGCTGTAAACTCATGGGGAGTTGGTCTTAGGGCCCTAAACTCTATAAAGAGTTTACTATTGAAGAGTAAACTCCCTATCTAGTCCATACATACCCATAGATGTTACCCGAGACACCCCTAGCACTTAATCAAAGTGTTTTCCGCACTTTAGGATGTGTATATGTGTTTAATTAGTATTATATTTACTAATTGTATGTAAACATATGTCATCATATGTTAATAGGTCACTAAGTGTGTTCAAGTCTTTACTTGACACCGAGCATGATCCACTTACAACAGGTGAGTTCATACCCCTGAATTAACCTTTTAAATGTTTTTACATGCTTTTAGGGGGGAATACAAGTTAAAACATGTCAGTTATCATACACAATCACATGTGATTGATAACCCGCATGCACAAGGATTTATTACACTGTCAACTATTTTACCAAGTATGATACTGTAAATGGTTTTCTAAAACGTCTTTACTTGTTCAAAGCTTTTCTCAAATTGTCGCTCGCGCTGTATGTTTTACTTCAGATTTAGTTACATCAGTATTTTAAACAAAGGATTTCTTTACTTATAATGTTTTATGAAAGTTTCATTTAAAACTTGTTTATGAAAGGTTTTCAAAGGATTTCTAAACGTTTTCAAACTTATTTTGCAAAAGAATACCAAGTCATGATTTTCTTAAGTGTAAAGGTTTTCCAAAGTTTTCTTCCGTGTCTTTATACTTCTACTTCATTAGATACTACTACTTCGTTATGCCTCTATTTCTTTAAATGCTCCTACTTAGTTAAACGCTTATACTTTGTTAACGCTTCTACTTATTAATGTTTCTACCTTGTTAACGCTTCTACTTATTAATGCTTCTACCTTGTTAACGCTTCTACTTTGTTAAATGTTTCCACTTAGTTAAATGTATGCTTGTGCTTGTATAGTTATATAAATAATGTTTAAAGGACTTAGGAAGGCTAGTTCGCCCTATTTCCTTTTCCTCGTTTGGATGTGGTCTGGTGGGATCGGATATCCGTCCGACGGTCGTTTAATCATTAATTATATATTATGTATACATGTATAGACATAAAGGTTTACATCGATCAGTTCATTTCCCTTGGGTAGCAAGGGCATCCTCTCACTCGTCACTCATAGATCAAAGACACTAGTAACTATTATAGGAATAGTTAGGAAACTCTATCTCTCACTCTCTCTCTCTCTCTCTCTCTATATATATATATATATATATATATATATATATATATCTTACTATAGAATGTGACTCACTATTTCCCACGACGGCGCTTCATTGCACCAATGTTGTGTAACCAGAGTCTCCAAGAATGAGAGTGAACATCATGTGTATAGATCTAACGGGACTGACACTCCCACACCCTGACTACTAGCTACAGTCTGCGCCAGTAAGGCCCATGGGTGACATGAAGCCACTACTACTACTGCCACTACTACTTCCACTACCTCTACGCGTGACCTGGAGGGTCATCGGATACTCTATCGTCGATCAGCATGGTTACATACGAGTTCACATTCACTCTTTTTTTTAGGCCCTGCTAGACGTATCTTTCATTTGATACCGTCTGGGGTCTGTGTCTCCTTTTCTTAGACTGAGCCAGGTGTGTCGTTCACTCGATACTCTCTTGGAGTCTATGATTTCTTTGCCTTAGTCAGCAATATCTTCTGCTGAGGCATATGGTATTTTCCCTTGTATTCTACTAGTGATATTCTTCTACTTCCTTTAAACTCAAATACCGTATCTTGGTAATGTTAATATTTCAGGGAAATTCTCTTTAAAACATAACACTGTCGGGTCTTGGTAGAAGACTGCTTTTATTAAGAAAATATAAGATTATCTGGAAAGGACTCTAATACACCATCGACTCTAAACTACTACTGTTATAAAGTTATTTTGAATAAAATGCTTACTTACACAAATGACACTAAATACTTATGAACTCACCAGCATTTATAAAAATGATGATACTCGCTTTCAAAATAACTTGTATTCTCAGGTCAGCAATAGACAGGTACATCCCTGGAGCTTTTGGTGAAGACAGTTTAGTACCAAGTTGCACCTATATCATTACTTGTATTACTTTGATGTTTCTATGTAATGTAAACTATGTAAAACTATTACTATTAATGCAATGGTTGTTGTACTTTGATTACTATATTGCATATGTTGTGATACTTGACATGACGTCATCTACCCCAGAACGTTTCCGCCGTTCCTGTTTTGGGGTGTGACAGATTGGTATCAGAGTATTTTTTATAGTGAGCTAAGCATATCAATTCATAAAAGATATACAGCCTATAAATACATAGGGATAAAACACTCTGACCAAGAATTATACTTTAAAATATAACCATATTTTATTAAAGTATAAGAACATCCAGAATCTAAACACTCGAACAAAAGTATCACAAGAAGAACAAGAATAAAAGTCTTCGAATGTTGAGCATTACCGTGAAACCTGGGCAGTTATGTAATCGTAAGCTGGAATAATTGTAACCTGATCAACTACATTTATTCGACATGTGATGAACGTGTGCCTGGGAGTGATAGTGGTGTTGCAACAGGTCTCAAACATACCAACTAGGAATGCTAGAGCCAAACATAAAGTTTAAAAATACTATGGGATTATTTTGGCATACTAAAAGACTCACATTAATCCCAGAATCATATTCAGAAGATAAGAAACAAACAAGAAATTAAAATACCATAGGGGTATTTTAGGATCCATAGATAACCTTGTGTGAAGAACCAAAAAGATCCTTATTGATATACCTACAATTACAGAGGGTATACTCCCAAGGTTATATATAATAAGGATCCCATCGGATAAGAATGTGTGGTTTCGCTCTACTTCCTTTTCCTCGTTGTGATGTGGATATAGAGTAGTATCACATATTCGAAGGCCTATTAGATCTAAGCTATATATGATTTGTATACCCTATGTAATTGTAGTCGGACTCGATATGGATCACCCAGTGAAATGTTAATAATCTCTTAGGATTCTTTAGACATTTCCATTCTCGTACGAACCCTATAGAAAACCCTATCCATTTCAATACTCGGCAGAAGAGTTGATTCAGACCCCAAAGAGGTTCATTGAGAAGATTTCCAGTTCGGAAATAAATGAACTAGGTCGAGACTATTGAAATCACCAAATGCCTATATCTTTTTAGGGACATCGGTGAGAAATTCGCCTAAACTTCCGAGATTTCCAGTCATCCATCATGAAGTGATGACACCCAGAGTCAGATTCAGAAGTAAGGCGGAGTAGAAATTCAATATGTCTATAGGAGAAGAGAACCCTAGGTAACTACCCGAAGGAAACCAACGTCGGTCCCAGTCAAAGATACGAGGTAGACAGAGGGAGCCAGTACATGGAACCCGAGAAGTGTCTTATCCTCGTATTCGTCACGCTAATACACCTATAAAATAATACAATTTAGTGAGTTAGTGATTACACTACTCACGCTATGTGTTAGGTAAATCGCCTTTTTCCCGTTGCAAGTAATACACTTAGAGCGGATCCCCACACCTCTATTGAGGTTGTTTAGCCATAAGTCTTCATGAGCCTTTCTTCCCGCGGTCTTCGTTCTAAACTGTTCTCAGACCTTTCTAGGCCGGAGAGTGAAACCTTTCCCAGTATAAAGGTACCTTAGTAGGAACGACTCCCATCTTATGGCTTTTTCCGATACTCATACTCCTACCTTGATACCCACACTACATCATAGGGATGTAGGTCGACACTCAGACAACCAATATCCGAGGCACGGGAAAAATTTACGCCTAATATAGTAAGGATAGATACATCCAGGGTTAACCATCGTCTCTCATCGGCATGTGATCCTTTCCGTGAACGAAAAACCATGCCTCCGAGGAAGCGTAACCCATCCGCCGGCAAGAAACCGATTCTCCTATTCGATAAAGCTACGTTCCAAGCTGCAGTCTCGGCAGCCGTAGCCGCTGTCATGGCTCACTGAATACTAACAACGCCAATGTTAGCAAGAGCCCTATCGGGAATCCCGATCCTAGCAAGGGACAACAGCAACCAACACCTGCATACCCAACCACCCAAGAACCTCAGCCAACGCCACTAAAGAGAAAGCTCAAGAACGAGGAAGGAAGTACCTCGGCTCAAGGACCTTTCGAAGGGCAACAAGCTGAGATAGTCAATACCCCTGCCAATCCTTCCATCCTTACACCTATGAGACCATACCTAGGAAACCTTCCCCACTACAGCAAGTGTAGCTACCATCATCATGGTAGATGCCGGGAACTCATCTGCGCTAGGTGCAACAGGAAGGGGCACACCTCTTGTACCTGCAGAGCCCCGATTGAGTTCATTACATCAACCACCAATGTGACGATCAATCCAATTTGCCACCTATGTGGTGAAACGGGACACTTCAAGAAGGACTGTCCAACGGAAAGAAAAGACAAGGACACAAGAGGTGTCTAACTCTAATGCTTGGGGAGAAGCATCAAGGAACCTGGTAGATTTTGGTATGTCTCTCAATTCAGATAACTAACCGAAAACATTAAAAGGCTAATTCTAAGTGCAAATACTTCCCCATTAAGGTGAAATTCGCAGCACTGTTATAAAATTTAAAATTTCATCAGGTAAAACTATAATGGCTAGATATATATGTTACAACCATGTATAATTGAGATGGATAGACCTAGAGTGAGTGAATGTCGCCTCATTTCATGTTCCTCATTTGGTTGTGGATTTAGGGCGGAGTCGCTCAGTTAACAGTCCTCCCCACCTTAATTATACATGACTAGTATATGTTAGGCGATTATAGAAATGCCTCGTGAGAATCCGTTCATGAAAAGGTACTCTACTCAGAAACACTCAGGACCCTCTATAGTTCCGCGTCGACTCTATCGGTCCAAGTATCCGCGAAAGTGATACACGGGACGAAACCCGAGATGCCCAGAACTTGTGTGCCCATTCGGCACATGACTCTATCGAACCTCATTCTATATCATGTTGAAGTATGCCAACTTCGACGCCTCTATCAATCATGGTTCGACTTCGTGCAACCATGTGTAACTCCCTAGTGTTGTGTGAAAAGAACTTTCACCGTAGCCATTTCGGCAGATAAAGGTTCTTCCAAACCTAAACAAAATAAAAATAATAAAGACTAATGCGATCCGTCAGTCGTCACTCTTATTTCAAACCTTCCGAAGTACCCAGGAGAAGGGTACCGCGCGCTGTTAACCAACCCTTCTTAGACAGATAGAAACCGAAGCGAAAGACATTGTTGGTATTCCAGAATACGATAACCACCCGAAGCATACTCCATAGATCCCCCAGAAAGACCCATCACACCTCACAATCAGGTTCATGAATCAAGAGGATAGAACTCATGGGACTAACCACTATAACTGAGTATATACATAAGGGTGGTATATAATTGAGATCAAAAAGATTTAAGATGTGTGCTTCCTCCCTACTCCCTGTTCCTCGTTGGGTTGTGGGTCTGGGGTGGAGTCGCACAACTGAACATCCTACCGACCTCAATTATATACAGCTCGCATACACTAAGTATTAGTGGTTAAGCCAAGTATGAGCTCTACCACGAAACTCATAGAAAAACTTTTCATCCTATTCCATAGGATAGGAGCTAGAGTCAAGAGAACCACGGCGGGTTGAGCTACTAAAATGACCACAGATCCGAAATTTGTTGTCATCCCGGTTAAACCAACATAGTAGCTAACACCCTCGAGTGGTAAAGAAATCTGAGTCGTAAGAGTCAAGGACATTGACTACGACCATCCACTCACGCTTAATCCCCTGAATTAAGCATCTCAGCGGATATCCCGGAAATCCAGAAGTTGCGATACGTTAACCCTAGATAAGAGTGGATGAAGAGATTGAAAGATCCGAGTGATGGAACCCTATACTCACTAGATTTGACCTAGATCGAGAAAACTCAGAACCTTCGGAAGAGTAGTTGCAGAAGATGTTCGTACTACTCAGGCACTTCGTCCACCCCATTACCAACAAGTAGTGCCTAGGACACTCTGCCTTCTTGTGTGGAGGAAATCACCGTCGCCCTGTAGACGATGGACCGCATTCTCCGAAGTGAACACTAGAATGCCAAGAGCCACAGGATAACCACCGCAGCCAAGAATACTTGATTAAAATACGAAAGTAGGTTGTGTTAAGCCTTATCACCCAGATCCCGAAGAGATTCTAGACTTAACACCAGTCTAGGTGTTAGTCGATGGGTTATACAAGAGCACGCGCTTTCTGCAACTAAAATAAACCAACGCCTTAGAGAATAGGGCATGTCTTAGAGATTCATTGGAATGCTAGGTGTTCCACGAATACTATCTCGTGCAGAAATCGTAGAACCACCTCCCAAGATAGTCCAACACTCGTCTAGTGAAACCCTGTCTCCCCGACCCTGAGGGTTTCCGTTAGAAATATCTCAAGAACCAGAAGTCCAGACCCGTTTTGCACTAGGTTAAGATAGACCCCTGCAGCAAATAGATACCCATAGACATGCAATCCATCCGATGATCTAGAAAACCTCTGAAAGCCAACTGACAGGAAACACAAATCCAAGTACAACCCGAGCTTCCTAAGAACCAACCAGAAGGACTACACCTCCAGTATGAGAGAGAACGTTGGAACTTCGGAATGGCGATCACGCCATAGAAGTACACTATGTTTTAAGTACTGAAAAGCTCTACCCTTCCGAGAGCTTAGGACCATCCGAGATTCTTTACGGAGATTGGTTCAACCCTAGTCAGACCACTACTACTTTCGGAAATTCCACAAGTTTCACCCAAGATCAATCCTTTTCTTAGACTTGATAAGCGGTTGCCTGACGTCGCTCTTTGTATCCCACTCATCTTGATAGAAACCATTGGGAACCCTAACTTCGTAGACGAACCAGTAGGAATCGCTAATGGCACGAGATGGAATCCGCATCCCGTAAGTGAAGTTTTGTTAGAACGCCAAGCACAGGCTAGAGTTCATTTGGGAGTGCGAGGACCAGCCTAATAGGAGGTACCTTCATCTCATTACTCGGTCATTCATACCTACTTCCTTGCCTAAACTTTAATTTCGGGACGAAATTCCCTCTAACGGCGGGATGATGTGACAACCCGAAATTTATTCCGTCATATTTAACCCCTCCTTCCGTTAATAAGCCTCGTTTTATTAAACTGTCCGTTAACCTTTTGGAAGAGGTTAATTAATGTGGGACTTTTATAATGACTTGGTAAGGGTTGTAACAAATTAGAAACACCCACAATATTCCCTAAAAAAAATTTAGTTTCAACCAAGTCAAAATACGACCGTTTAATCGGGTGCGACCAAAAGCCCCGTTTAACGGAAGTATCGGGTATATTTACACTGAGCCCCAACTCCAACCCCTATATAAGGGGGAGTAGACTTCATTCACACTCTTTCTACTCTCTCTCTACACTCTCTCTCTCTACAACTTGTTTGTGAGCCAAAAACGCCGTTTCGAGCACCAAACTAGTAAGTAATCTAGTCTAACTTGTTGTATAGCTTAGTTAACATGCAAATTCGTGTTTAAGACATCAAATACGGGCCAAGTTATGTGCTTACGGCCCAAGAACACTCTTGGACCGTGAACACCCTTAAGTGGGGTTTTTAAGCCCCAAAACCTCTCTAAACTACCCCTAGGGCTTAGATATGACTTGTGGACTTACACCTTCGAGCTTACAACACTAAAACCTTGCATTTTGGAGACTAAACATGATTTTATGGCCCAAGAACACTCTTGGACCGTAAACCCCTCTTCAAGGGCCGTGAGCACCTTTTAAGGTGTTAGAAATGCCCTCAAACACCTCCTATGGCCTTAGAAAATGTCTAGAAGCAACCCCCATTGAGGTAAAGGCATTAAACATCAATTAAACCAAGGAAATAGGAGTTTATGGCCGTAAACCCACCTAGAATTGGTCCATGGGTCGTAAACTCCCAAAAGGTGGCCAAATGATGCCCTAACACCCCTATTTGACTTGGAAAAATGCATAGAAATTTATTTCCTACCATTTAAGACCCTAATACACCAAAGGAATGTGCATATACGAGCTTACGGCTGTAAGCTCCTTATTTAGGGCCGTAAACTCCTCAAATGGTCCATTAAGAGCCTTAAACCCCTTCATATGCCTTATATTTGGACCTGGCCTAATTCTATGAATGATATAAGACCATTTAGCATCCTAGAACACCCCCACCATGAGTTTACGGCTGTAAACTCATGGGGAGTTGGTCTTAGGGCCCTAAACTCTATAAAGAGTTTACTCTTGAAGAGTAAACTCCCTATCTAGTCCATACATACCCATAGATGTTACCCGGGACACCCCTAGCACTTAATCAAAGTGTTTTCCGCACTTTAGGATGTGTATATGTGTTTAATTAGTATTATATTTACTAATTGTATGTAAACATATGTCATCATATGTTAATAGGTCACTAAGTGTGTTCAAGTCTTTACTTGACACCGAGCACCCAACCGACACTTTCGTTCGATCCACTTACAACAGGTGTGTTCATACCCCTGAATTAACCTTTTAAATGTTTTTACATGCTTTTAGGGGGGAATACAAGTTAAAACATGTCAGTTATCATACACAATCACATGTGATTGATAACCCGCATGCACAAGGATTTATTACACTGTCAACTATTTTACCAAGTATGATACTGTAAATGGTTTTCTAAAACGTCTTTACTTGTTCAAAGCTTTTCTCAAATTGTCTCTCGCGCTGTATGTTTTACTTCAGATTTAGTTACAGCAGTATTTTAAACAAAGGATTTCTTTACTTATAATGTTTTATCAAAGTTCCATTTAAAACTTGTTTATGAAAGGTTTTCAAATGATTTCTAAAGGTTTTCAAACTTATTTTGCAAAAGAATACAAAGTCATGATTTTCTTAAGTGTAAAGGTTTTCCAAAGTTTTCACCAAAGTTTTCTTCTGTGTCTTTATACTTCTACTTCGTTAGATACTACTACTTCGTTATGCCTCTATTTCATTAATTGCTCCTACTTAGTTAAACGCTTATACTTTTTTTAACGCTTCTACTTATTAATGCTTCTACCTTGTTAACGCTTCTTCTTATTAATGCTTCTATCTTGTTAACGCTTCTACTTCGTTAAATGTTTCCACTTAGTTAAATGTATGCCCGTGCTTGTATAGTTATATAAATAATGTTTAAAGGACTTAGGAAGGCTAGTTTGCCCTATTTCCTTTTCCTCATTTGGATGTGGTCTGGTGGGATCAGATATCCGTCCGAAGGTCGTTTAATCATTAATTATATATTATGTATACATGTATAGACATAAAGGTTTACATCGATCAGTTCATTTCCCTTGGGTAGCAAGGGCATCCTCCCACTCGTCACTCATAGATCAGAGACACTAGTAACTATTATAGGAATAGTTAGAAAACTCTATCTCTCACTCTATCTCTCTCTCTATATCTCTCTCTTACTTTAGAATGTGACACACTATTTCCCACTACGGCGCTTCATTGTGCCAATGCCGTGTAACCAGAGTCTCCGGGAAGGAGAGCGAACATCATGTGTATAGATCTATATGGGACTGACACTCCTACACCCTGACTACTAGCTACAGTCTGCACCGGTAAGGCGCATGGGAGACATGAAGCCACTACTACTACTGCCACTACCTCTATGCGTGACCTGGAGGGTCATCGGATACACTATCGTCGATCAGCATGGTTACATACGTGTTAACATTCACTCTTTTTTTTAGGCCATGCTAGACGTATCTTTCATTTGATACCGTCTGGGGTCTATGTCTCCTTTTGTTAGACTGATCCAGGCGTGTCGTTCACTCGATACTCTCATGGAGTCTATGATTTCTTTGCCTTAGTCAGCAGTATCTTCTGCTGAGGCATATGCTATTTTCCCTTGTATTCTACTAGTGATATTCTTCTACTTCCTTTAAACTCAAATACCATATCTTGGTAATGTTAATATTTCAGGGAAATTCTCTTTAAAACATAACACTGTCGGGTCTTGGTAGAAGACTGCTTTTATTAAGAAAATATAGGATTATCTACAAAGGACTCTAATACACCATCGACTCTAAACTACTACTGTTATAAAGTTATTTTGAATAAAATGCTTACTTACACAAATGACACCAAATACTTATGAACTCACCAGCATTTATAAAAATGCCGATACTCGCTTTCAAAATAACTTGTATTCTCAGGTCAGCAATAGACAGGTACATCCCAGGAGCTTTTGGTGAAGACAGTTTAGTACCAAGCTGCACCTATATCATTATTTGTATTACTTTGATGTTTCTAAGTAATGTAAACTATGTAAAAATATTACTATTAATGCAATGGTTATTGTACTTTGATTACTATACTGCATATGTTGTGATACTTGACATGACGTCATCCACCCTAGAACGTTTCCGACGTCCCGGTTTTGGGGTGTGACAGCCTGAATCCCTTAAACTAATGCTCTGATACCATCTTGTAATGAACCAGAAACCAGGATAAAAATTTTCATTTTAAAAGCAAGAGTTACATTCATAATGTTGTTCCAAAACCATCACATAACAATAATCTCAAGTGCTCATAGTAAATACCAAATGTACGGAAAAGAGTGAGGAGTGAATGATATGTCATCATGTCGGGCCCTTCCCCTTAGTACCGGAAGTACCAAAAACCACAAATATAAAGTATAAGCAAAATCTTAGTGATTTTACCCAAAGTACCACATACCAAACTCAAATAAGCTAGTGTTAGTGGCCAAACCATAGTCTTACAAGCAATTTCCTGCCGAGGGATAAATCCCGGTCTTTTACACAGTTGCCACGGGCCAGATCCTGGTCTTTCACACAGATGCCAGGGGCCATATACTGGTCTTTCATATAGTTTCTAGGGGACAAATCCTGGTCTTTCATACACATATCTCAAATATAGCTAAAACCTTATCTCACAAATAATGGGTCGGCCTTGGTGCCTTAGACCCTCTCACCTCAGTCCGCTGATAAATAACTAACTGCTTGCATACTGAACCGGAAGATCCCACACTTCAAAAGCTTCCAAAGTTGATGAAGACACTAGATCTAGAAGCTAAACCTCAACAACTGCTTGGTCTCCAAGTTCCTTTTCATGAATACACATTAAAATGACACAAAATCACTTCAAAGCACAAGAACATTCAAATGGGGTGAACTAGGGTTAGATGGGACGTAATGAGCAATGGATGCTAATGAGGGTGAGTGTCAAAAGGCGATAATGTTGTTTAAATAGGGCTCATTCCCTAAAAATTAGGGGATAGTCTTTGGCTACATACGCCCTGCGTACACCATGTACTCTCAACATAAGTGGCTATGCTCCCCAATCCTAAAGAATGTATTTACACTAAGCGTACCTAAACATACACCCAGCGTATGAGGGGACCATTTTTGCTAAAAGTTTAAACTACATGGACCAAAGAGGAAGATACCTGGAATTGAATGTTATAGTGTCATCACTTTATTGCATCCATAACACCCAAAAATATAACAAATGATGAACTTAATGCTTAATAACGAATCACAGCCAAATTATGTTCAATGGAAATAGGCCTGGTCCGGAAGGTGCACAACTCGGCGATTGCTTAGGACCCATTTTTGTAAATGGCCAAAATTTTCTAGACTATATAATATATAACTATATAAAAAATAATTTATTTATATGTCTTTGTACATCCCAACTACAAAATTAACCTGAATCGACACCTTGTGAATCGATATCGTTGCCTCGTGAATTGACATCAAAAAATATACATAATCGACATCAGTTCATGATATCACCGCCTATGTTCTTTGAAAGATTTTAATTCCCAAGATTCATTGTAGAATGATATTTTCTAATGAAATATATTCATATATGGTCACAACTTATAGCAAGTTACTACAAATTGATTATTTATTAGAATAATTTTGATTATTAATAAATATTAACATTTGTATTTAATTGGAAAAAACATTATTTTATGAAAGTAATATTTACCATCATAATGGGATGTGAAAATGAAATGGACACTTTGAATAAACATTTATATGTAACAAACTAGTTTGTAAGAAAGAGTTCAACACAATCTTGTTGATACTTCACACTCAAAACCATAGATCCCTTTGTGGGATGTGAATTTGGCTTGTTTGACTTGCTTTCATGGACCACAACTTCTTAGATGTGGTTATTTGTACATTAGATGAAGTATAGTCTTTCACAAGCATATCTAACTATATAAATGAGTGATGAGAATAAAGAAAAATTAGTGTTTCTCTCATTTCTCCTTCTCTTTTGGCTGCATATTTCATGAATATGATCTCTCTCTCTCTCTCTCTCCCTCTCTCTCTCTCTCTCCCTTTCTTCTTTCTTGCAATTTAATGATAGATTTAATGGTTCATCATTTGCTTCTCCTTAAGGATTATTTGGTATAATTTTTAATGGCTTAAGAACAATATAATACAAGTGAAGACTGGCATCTTGAAGTGGTTTATCCTTGCTCCATGGATACTTCTTGAGAATCTTGTGTTATATATGTTGATTTGATAAAATGGTTGTAATATTTATTTATTTATATGGTATGTAATAATTAACTATATTAGTTCTCATTTTTTTTATTTTTATAATTGGTTGTAAGACCGGTATACAATACAGGTTGATTAAAAAAATGTTAAATACGAAGGAGTAAACGGAAAGTTTATTTGAATTTAAAATTTGAAATAAATGGAAATTATGTGAAAAAAATTCAAAAATAAATAAATAAACATACGAAAAATAAATAAATGAAAATTATGTGTTTAGTTTTCAAACATGTGTACTAAACTGGTTAATTATAACAAAATGTTATGAACCAAAGTTTAAATTGTAATTTATTAGATATTGAAATTGACATTGAAATTTGAAATTTGAAATTAATATACTCATTATGGCATATTAATTATGGAAACCAATTGGTTTGGGTGTCAAACCAACAAATAATGGGATAAAATAATATTAATAAAGCTCAAATCACAGCTATCTCTAATACTAAAGATAGTATAGAGTAAGCAGGGTCGGTCCACAGGAATACAGGACTTCTTATCTTGCCATATTTTCACACATAATACAAATAATATTAAAATGGGGGATTGTGTTTGAACTTGAATTAAACTTCATAAATAAGAAAGATTGATAACAAACGCAGTGAAAGAAGTACATTTCCGATTCTGACTCTTATACATGTATTATGTTGAAAGATGTAATATGATTATAACTCATGTGCAATGTAGGTTGGTAAATTGGATATTAATAAACTCTAATATCCCAATTAGCAAAAGTATTTTATTCAAAACAAGCTCTTCAAATAAAACTTCATTTAATTGATTCAATTCAAATAAGCTCTTGCATCAAATCATTAAATGACATTAAGTTCTTGCACTAATTACCAACAATGTTTAACATTCCTCTTAAGCTTGGGAATATAAACATTTAATCTTTGATTGCACTAATTTTGATCTAATTACAACCAAGTAAGTGTGTGTTACTAACATCAAATCATAAAACATATACGAATTTCATAATTTGATTAACTAGATTGACTAGAACCCTAATTCATTGATCAAGTAAAAAAGAGAACCAACCAAACACATGATTAAGACCAAATCAAATAATACTAGATTTTAAACATAAGTCAAATTCAAGTTACAACCTAACAACACATACTTAAGAATTCAGATTCGGAAATGATAATGAAATCAACCACACATGGCTAAGTTGAACTACAAATCAAACAAGTTTAAACTTCAAATTGACTTACAAAAAGGAAATTAAAGTGTTTCCAAGTGTTAATCTACTTGCAAAAGCTCTGAAAATTGCCTTCTCTCTGCCCAAAATCCGACTTAACTGCCCATAAAACTGATGGTTTGAATTATATGAGAGTAAAACTTCTTTAAAAACTGTCGAGACGTTTACACGACCCGTATAAATTAAAGGGTGCCATTTACACGGCCGTGTAAACAAGAAAAGTAGAATGCTTAATTCTTCCAGGTCTTCGAAGTAGAATGTCCTTGTATATACGTTTACACGGCCCGTGTAAATTCTAGGTATACGTTTGCACGACCGTATAAATTCCTATGAAGCCAAATTCTTCATTCTCTCTCTTCTAAGCTCCAAAACTTCTGCAACTTTGTCTCCAATTCTTTTTAACTTCCTCCAACAATATCCAACCTTCAAAAAGTCCCAGAAATATCATAAAAGTGTGTGAATGGAATTCCATCATGAAAAATCCCGAAAAATATGCAAAATGCATGAGTTTAACCTAAATGCAATGCACTTTTATGAACTAAAACTACAAAATGAATGCATGAAATGCACCTAACAAATCTCCCCAAGCTTGAACCTTTCTTGTCCTCAAGAAAGAACAAGAAGATTTAAACTGGAGAAAATTAAATAGAATAGAAGAAAAGAAAATTAAAGTTAAAACTATTTGCAACTTAATGCATGAAATCAAAACAAACATGAAAAGATCCAACCCAATTACCCTGTTTTGAACCATAGTTGAGAATGTACCTATCATGCCTTGAGTTAACTTGGCTTTAGTCTCAAAATATTATATGATAATAGAAACAAGACTTTGGCCACTCCCTAGTACAACACAACAGAATCAAAGATCACAACACTTATTCCTTTTCAATATCATCAAGTCAATTCTTGGAACAAATTATGGTCTTACTCTCGTGAAATTATATGTGACAAAGCATGCTCAACCATCTTTGTTTCATAAAATATAACAATGTCCGATTCCAGCTATTTGTTGGTTAACAACAATCTTTTTCTGAAAAATCTTTTCTAAAAATTCCCTAATATTTATCCAGATTGGTTACAAACTTCAAACCACTTACACTAGTCGAAGTAATTAACATTCAGTCCAATGTCATAAATTCAAATCCAAGTCCAAGTCCAAGGGAATCTTTTGACAGCCAAGTATTTTTCCTAAACACAATATCTAATTAAACTATAAACACAACTATATACAAACTTCCTAATTACATTTTTTTACAAATAAAGCTCATGGATTTCTTTGAGATCCGTGTAACGGGCTTCGACCATCATCATCCCAAACCCAATGGCCTCTCTATTATCCTGCAGATTATCCTTAACAGTTCCCTCCATATCAACCGCCCGGTCCTCAATAGGACGGCTATGCCTCTCTCCAGGCATCGAGGACGATGAAATGATATAATGGAAAATGAAAAATGAAGTAATGACGAGTGGAAAATAAATATCTCATAATTATGAGAAAATAATATGTGGCAATTTGAATGAGAGAATGACATGTGGTAGAATTGATATTTATTTATTAGTATAACATAAATAATAGATTAGTTTTAGAAATAGTTTATTTTAATAAGAATATAACAAGATGAAGATAAAGATCATTTTGGAGGATCAAAATTCCACCCCATGATTTTATAATGTTTTTATAAGTTTTATAAAATTATGAAGTTTTACTACTTAGAGTTGTTAAATCAAGTGGGAGGACAAAATGCAACAACTTGAAGATTTAGTCCTTATATTGCTATTAGAAATAGACTTGACAATTTTGTAATGACTTATAAAATGTCAATAGAAATGGTTGGTTTATGCACATATATTTTAACATCCTGGTGTTGTTTATTTTTATGTTGACATTATGTTACAAAAATTTGATTTCACATGCCAAATAATATTTTGTACATAAATAACATCATAATGAGTTTGGTTTTAATGAAATTTATCTTTTAACAGAAGATGGTAAAATAGTTTTAAAATATAACGAGTTATATCATTTAAAAAGTAGCTAACGATATATTTCGGGATTAAAATTATATAAGTTTAAAACTCCAAACCTTATTTTGTAAAAGGAAGTTTTATTAAAACACTTATAATTGTTCTTTAGCACTCAAATAGTAAAACTTAATACTAGTTATTAAATTTAAAAACTTGATCACGTCGATTATATAAGATTCACATTTTGTAAAAAGAACAATGCTAAAATGTGGTTTTAAGTAAAAGCATACCATGAAATATTGAATGAATGCAATAACTATGATATAATATGTTTTTTAAACTAGAATTATAAAAACATCAAAGACCCCTTATTAAACTAAAATATATGCAATCATATTTGAATAACACTCGCTCGTGACTTGGATGTACTAGTGGGATATAGGTCACATAAATACTAGTAGTATCTTTTGACACCCATAAATTAACCTAGTTATTGGCCAGTTACACAAGCTCTTCAAACTGGATGATTTGATCGAAAATCTATTGTGATAAAGTTCACCTAAGCAATAGAGATTCGAGGCATAAATAGGATCAAACATGTCTATTAAACATTATTATTAGCGAGCCCATAATGCTAGGAATAATATAATAGAATATAATTGATTATTGATATATACCTAGTTGAATATAAATGAATGAGATAAAGGTCACCTAAACATTTATCTATTTTGCAACTTGGATCATAGACTTTGACAATTAATGTTTTTAGAAAGTAAAAGTGAATTAATTATTGAAAACACTAGATGAATTTTGTTAAAACTTTGTAGATGAAAACAAAATTCGATCTCATTACCATGCAACATATTTCAATTACTGATCTAAGTGACATAATAACATCCTTAAAGACCCTATTTCTAAACAACTTGCTTGAGTAGAAAACCTGAACATGAAACCTAGTAGAGGCATCACTACGATGATGTAGATGCTTATGACATTATACTGGGAACAATTATTCCTAACATCTAGTAAGTATTCGATAACTTAGACGTATATCATACTTCCCAACAGGTTAAACAAATATTTGGTATGAGTTAGTTTAAACACAGGAAGAATGAAATGCTGAGAGTCCTATTGTGTGCTCGAAGAGACTATTAGTTCATGGAAAGGACACATTTAGGCTTATGAAATCTAGGAAGGTCCATTGAGATGGATCTTGTTTCTACTATATAGAAAAAGGAAACAGGAAGAGGAAATTTCCCCCTTATTTGAGTAAGACTAACCAGCCCAGTCACTTAGAACATATATTTTTCGTTTAACACTTAAGTGCTTGATACTTAATGTTAAGTATAATATTTGTAAATGTTTATATATATATATATATATATATATATATATATATATATATATATATATATATATATATATATATATATTCAAGAAGAGTAAGAAGCTGAGAACAAGCAAGTTGGAACTTCACTCAAAGAGTTTAGTTTATTATTTATGCTTAGAACATAAAATCCTTATATTGTAACACAATGTTTATTTTGTAACAATGCATGTTCTAATATTAGTTTGTCTAAATATATATGTCTCAATTAATTTATTGGATGATTAATTTTTTACTTAACTTTTTTTTTTCATAACGATCACCTTCATATTCTGAAATGATGAAATTTTATTCTTGAGAACTGGATCTCTTAGTAGAATTATAAAATAATTATCAATGTTTTCTAAGTAAATAAGTTCTAAATGAAAACAAAGAAAAGTAACCCAAATTTGATTTAAGTCAAACTTATCTATGACATTGTTATGTTTATTATATAAATGATATACACATCTTCCAACTTCAAGAAATGTTTTTTCACGGCAAATACTGTAGCTTATTTGACATATGTGAATTTTTTATATATACAAAAGATTCCTAATGATATGTTCACTAAATTATAGAGAAAATAATAATTAAGGAACTATACATTGTGATGTATGACTTCGTTTGTAATGAATGTCTAGATTTAGTAGAAAATAACAAATCAACTTTATTAACAATTATAGTCGTCGTGATTATATTTTATATGTTTAATGATATTTATGAAGTCTTTGTTGAAGTTTTCATATATAAAGTTGAGATACAACTCAATAGTACCATCTAACGCCTTAAAGATAATAGAGGATGAATTAAACCTTACAAGATATGGTTTACCTTCGAATCATTAGAAATTATCTTCCTTTATTCTTTTGGGATGATGCTTTGTACTTCGAATACAAATACAAAATAATGAGTAGACAAAACACTTTATAGGATTTAGCATGGAAATGTTCCATTCGTATCTTACATAATGATTTGTGGATAACTGATATTGAGATTCGTGTGATTTTAATGATATCATGATTGGATCGGTTAGAAAACCTATATATAATTATGCTTTGGAGGATGGAGGTATGTCTACTTAATTATTTAAAAAAATATATAAATTAAATAAAAAAATAATAAAAATAATTACTAGTTAAGAACATTGGTTTAAACGTTTCAAATATTTAATGTTAATCATCTTTACAAAAAAATACAAAGCATATAGAACCCTTTTAAGTTAAATATTGTGACTTTTTTATATTGGGGTAATAATAGAAAAGACCTTATCTATTAGAGGTTTTCTCCGAAAAAAAAAACCTAGAGTTTATTATTTTTTCTTCTGAAAAAAGTCCTTACATTGTATCCGATTTTGCTCTTATATTTCTCAATTTTTCCGATTCATCCCTTATAATTTATTTATCTTTCGATGTGTCCTTACATTTTTTCATTTTTTTGCATTAAACCTTAATTTTGTTATATTTTTCTAAAAGAATCCATATATCTTTGTTATCTTGTAAGATTTCTTACATTTGTTTCCATAATTCAGTGGAAGATGCTCCCAACTTCATGATAGTTTAGAGAAAATCTAAGGAAATGGTGTTGTAAATTAATCTTTAGAAGACTACATCAATTCTCTTCCATGTGGCTTCATCGATGGTGGTGTGGCTTCATTGATCTGGTCAAGAACATTGTAGGCGCATGTAAAGATCTTAAAAAGTTTACCCAAAGATGCATAAAAATCATTAGTTTAATCAAGAGTTATCAACATTAGTTTCTAACAGAAGAGTCAAAGTTATTCTTGTTGGATTTGTTATTTTGATTAGGAGTTGACAACCGTTTATCTACAAAAGTTCAACCCATGATGTATAAAGATCAAAGTGATGATCCTTATGCATCTTGGTTTAAACTTTCCGGATCATTATGACATTATGGTCGCATGCAATTTTCTTCAACAAGTCATGTAGACCATGTGGAAGAGAAATGATGTAATCATCAAGAAATTACTTACAATACTATGTCTCTAGATTTACTATTAAATTGTCATGAAGCTAGAAGCATCTACCATGGACCTACGTAAAAGAATGCAAGAAATCTTCCCAGTTAATAGAGTATATATATATATATATATATATATATATATATATATATATATATATATATATATATATATATATATATATATATTGGAATGATCAATGTAGAACCAATATAAACTCATAGAACCACATAACCATATTTATAACCATAGAATTATTCAATGAGCGACTTACATTAAATGGGTGCATAGTAAAATTATGCACCCTAATTATACTGAATCACATAATATAAATTACCAAACGGCTTCTAGACCAGTAGTATTTGGTATTACCCTTCCTCTTTGAGGTCGAGGGTTCAAGGCATGTTAGGAATATATGTGGATTTAAGAGAATAGTTTAGGATCAGAATAAATTTGTCTTTCCAACAAAAACATAATATAATTTACACATTATTATTAATTATTGAAATAGATTAATCTCATTTATTAATGTTATAAATCACGATTTCTGAATATACACTCACTCAAAATGACGCCTCCGCACCAGCACTTCAAATTGACGATTTCTTCTTCTACAAATCGACGGTCCACTCCAGGTTTTTAACCGCGGCTCTTACTCCACCTTCACAACAGCCTCCATATCAATTGTGTCTTATCTTTTCTTCCTCCCTAATCCATCGATGGTGGACTGATTTAGCCCCCTTTTACAATTTATTATTCTATATCTAGAAAATGACCTTCTCCGCTCTCACCCATCTCCTTGCCGATGTCCACACTAAATTGGCATCTCTCTGCAATGATTGAAATCCGAAGCTTCTATTTTTATCGACTACGATCCAACCCCAACCCACCGTCGGTGATAGTGGCTTCTTCTCCAATCCCAATGACAAGATCAGATGCATACAACCTTACATATTCTTCAAATCGACGCTTCCACTCTACGTTGTTTGTGGTTTCCCTTTATCTATAGTAATATGATAATTAAAGTAGTAACATATGATTTCAAGTTGGAATTTGTTTTTTTAGTACATTAAGACTAAAGTTATATACCTGTGATATCTACTGGTGAAACTATTATTGTTTATCTTTTTTATTTGTATTTTAGAACTTGGGGATTAATTTTTGGTCATTCATGGACATATGTTCACAAGGGGATATGTATTAAATATTATTCATTTGTGGACATTTTCTCATTCATAAACATATGTTGAGAAGTGAATACGTACTGAAATTGAGTAACAGAGTCATCATTTGTTGAAAGTTTAGTATTGTTGTTTGTTATCTCATGTTTCAGGTGTAATAATTGTGGGTGGTTAGAGAAAAGGTTTTAATTAGAGCCAAGAGGTCACAATAACAAGATCAAATACCAATGCTTTTGTATAAACACATACATATGTTTAGAAATGAACATATACATATGTTCATAAATGACCATAAATGTTTATTTTAATGATCTCCTACTATTTTGGATAATAATTAAATAGAATTAATAGACTTTGATTTTTGTAGGTGTTTAATGACCTCCTTCTATTTTCATCCCATATATATATATATATATATATATATATATATATATATATATATATATATATATATATCAAATAGGTTATAACCCGTGGAATCCACGGATGAGAAACTAAAATAACATAAAATTAATTTCATAATCAATACATAATGTTAAATGCATGAGATAGGAGCATATTTTTTTTATTTATTCGCTTATAATAACATGCTAATTCATTTTCTTGCTAAACCCACATGAAGACCTCTTTGTGTACATTCATACTTACAACAAAAGTAGAGGCTTCCTTTATGCCTCCATATAACATACGAGCAAAAACTCCAACCATAGTTGCTACAACACAATTGAGAGTTCCAAAAAACTTTGAATTTTTATGTGTTTAAAATGGAAAAAAGGTTTAATAACAAGATCCAGTAAGTCAAATGTACTGAAATCTTGAAAAGGTAAACCACAGTAACAGTCAACATGTTTCAGTATAAAGGTCAAAAGTAAATTCTTTAGGCGAGCTTCAAATGCTGTCATCCAACATGTTTTTCTACATAACAAAGCCATTATCAACTAAGAAAATAGAAAATGATAAAGGATAGGATTATAATGTTCTAGTAAGAATTAAACTAAAAAAATAAAATGTTTGACAAGATTTGTTTTCCAAAGTACAATTCTTTAAAAAGATATTTACTAAAAATACCAACGCTTTAACAAAAAACATTTGACAATTGGATGTTATAATTCAAAATTAGAATATGAAGTTACAATGCTAACTTACCACATGTAACAAATGCTTGTACAGAAATTTGCATTTTCAGCAGTTCCGCTATTTCACAAAGAAAGTAGGACACTATGATTGAAAAATAAATGCAAGTACGTTGCTACTTCCGCATTTAATGTGTGGTTGATACATATAAAGATGTTATTTACCGACTTTGTTAAATGCTATAATATTATATTGGTTTGTCTGGATATGAGAAGCAAGTCAATTTTGATAAGACAAAAGGCAATAAATAACATCTTGCTATTAATATAGGATCATACTTTCATTTCTTCCTATTAAAATAATTGTACGTTCTTGTCACACCCCCAAACCAGAACGGCGTAAACGTTCGGGGGTGGAGGACGTCATGCGCAGTATCACAACAATTGAATAATAGTAATCAAAGTAACAACAACCATTGCATTGATACTATAGTGTTTACATTGTGTTTTTAACATTTTTACTATAACATCAAAATTTATAGAAAAACCATAGATGTGACGCCATGAATGCTCCGTCTTTTCAAAAACTTGTAGTGTACCTGTCTACTGGTTCCCTGAGAATATAAGTGATTTTGAAAGTGTATCAACATTTAAGTTGGTGAGTTCATAAGTATGTTTTAGTGATGGAAAGCTCGTCTTTGTTCTTTGAAAATGTTATTATGTTCTCCCCAAAAATTCTATATTTTCTGTTATAAATGAATTGTCGTCTTATTTCCATTAGACCAAAGTGTGCAAGCGTTGTTATACTCAGTAATAGTATTTCATAGTCTTATTATTAAATAAAACCAAACGAAAATGTAAGTTTCTCCAAAATGTAAGTTTCTCTATCCTAGTAAATAGTATACTGTATGTGTTCTTGTATGAAAACTCTGTAATTGTATGTGCCTGGATTTCACCAGCTGTAATGTAAAGTACTGTATTGTAGTTCAATTATTTAATAAACCTATTCGAAGTTGTTTACATATTCTTACACTAATCATATTGTTCAATACCAAATTGTGAGTTATTATAACCATGCTTGATGACCTACCATGGCCTGAAACGACGTTCTTTAGGCGTCAGAATAATTTTGACATTTATCACCCCATGCCATTCGGCCTAACTATAGCAAGAAATTAAGGTGCAGGATTGCCAGTCCCATATAAATCTATACATAAATTCACGCTCTCCCTCTAGGAGACTCTGGTTATAAATTTAGGGCTTGGTTGGTGCTTAGGTAAGTACTCGAAGTGTGTCCCAGAAACCTTTACCGACGGTTACGTGTAGAATAAATGAAAATCACTTTGTAATGAATAATTGTATATATGTTTCATAAACTATACCTATTACAGTTTTTATGTTTATTTGTATTATATTTCTGAATTTAGTAACAATGATGTAAGTGTTACATAAACTATACCCATTATAGTTTATATGTTTGTTTCTGTAGTGTAACCAGAACTTAGTAAAAACAGTACGTATGTTCCATAAACAATATCAATTATAGTTTATGTGTTTGTTTCTTAAATTAGTAGAGTAGTATGTGTGTTCCATAAACTATACTTATTATAATTTATAAGTATGTTTCGTTTATAATGAAAATATTTCTGAAAATTATCCTTTGCTCAACATGTTACAAAGGTTTAAAGTTTTATACATATAAATATATAGGGCATATATAATTGAAATTAAAAAGACACTCGAACAAGTGAATTTATCCTAAGCCCACAACCAAACAAGGAACACGAGTTAAGGTGAAAGCACCAGTCCTGAATCTGTTGAATTTCATATATATATATATATATATATATATATATATATATATATATATATATATATATATATATATATATATATATATATATATATATATATATATATATATATATATATATATATGTTTTGGTAAAAGCAATAGTTGAAACAGTTGAAATAATTTAGAATAACTTGAAACAATTTAAAATAATTTGAAACGTTTGAAATCGTTTGAATGCTAACAAAAAAATTAATTGGGTTGTACTTGTATCCCCCCTAAAAACATGGAAAAATAGTGAAAACTTAGGGGTATGAGCTCACCGAGAATGTACGTTGTGATTAGATGCGAAGTGGAAGCGATGATCCTCGGGTTAGAACCCGTGTGCGTAGTCGTGTCCTAATAATAATTATACACGATATCGTATATAAATAAATAGGATATTAATTTAAATAACAAATAATAATTTAAAGTGTTAGACAACACTTAATTATGTAAGAAATAGTTACAAAAATCCTTAGGAATTATTTGAAGGAATTCTAGGCGTTTTCGGTGTGCTTGGTTGTTTTCGGTGCAAGATTGAAGATTTGAAGATTGTTCTTGGTGTTTTTAGTGTTCTTGGTGAAATTATGAAGATTTGGGTAAAATCCTTTCAAGATACTATGGTTCTGTATAAATTTTGAAAGCAAATTGGAGGTGTTTGCGGCCTAAAAGTTGAGAAATGAATTGTGTTTACGGTTGAAACTATATATATATATATAAGAGGTTTTCGGCCTTAATGGGCCTTAAACTTTATGTTTTCGGTCCGAAAGTCAACAAATAAAGAGTGTTGTTGGTTTTTGGTCAAAAAGGAAAGGATTTCGGTCATGCTTATTTCCAAAAGGGGGTTTTCGGTTTTGCTTTGTTCCAAAAGCAAGTGTTTTCGGTTTTGGCTTTGGGATTATTCTGAAAACCGAAATCTACATATATATATATATATATATATATATATATATATATATATATATATATAGTATATTATGATTTTAAGTTAACTATTAAGTCTTTAAATGAACTAGCGTAAGCTTTGATGACTTATCATAACTTATAGCAACATGAGTTTCAATTTACACTCATGTGTTAACATATGAACTTATATAAACATGTATTTTTGGCATCCAAAGTTCTTATTGTATCAATGTTATGAGGTAAATTCATGTGTACATGGTTGTAGTTTAGACTTTTATTGACTTGAAACAATGGGTTGTTACATTATCCCCCAGTTAGAGGGAATTTCGTCTCGAAATTCTTTCTAACGCGAGCAGTCATAGATTAGGGAAAAAATGCGGGTACTTTTGTTTCATCTGATCTTCTCGCTCCCAAGTCAATTCAGGTCCTCGCCTGGCATTCCAGCGAACCTTCACTATTGGTATGCGACTTTGTTTTGTTCATTTGACTTCCTTGTCCATGATTTCTACTGGTTCTTCCACGAATTGCAGACTCTCGTTTATCTCAATTTCATCGAGTGGAATCACAAGAGTCTCGTCGGATAGACACTTCTTTAGGTTTGACACGTGGAAGATAAGATGTACGTTATTAAGTTCTTATGGTAGACAAAGTTTGCAAGCTATTGGGCCAATCCTAGCAAGAAATTCGAACGGTCCTATGTACCGTGGATTTAGCATTCCACATTTTCTGAAACGTATCATGCCCTTCTAGGGTGAGACCTTCAATAGAACGCGGTCACCAAACTGGAATTCCAAGGGTTTTCGTCTTTTATCTGTGTTGCTCTTTTGTCTGTCTCTAGAAGCTCTCAATCGTTCACGGATTTGAACGACCTTTTCACTCGTTTCTCTTTTGATCTCTGGGGTATTGAGAGTACTGATAGGGACTTGCCCTCTAGCTAGTTGCATGTCAACCACTTCAGCCCAACACAGAGGGCATCTGCACTTGCGGCCATAGAAGGCTTCGAAAGGAGCAACCTTGATGCTAGAGTGATAGCTATCATTGTAAGAGAACTCGACAAGTCGCAAATGGGTATCCCATGCTTTACCAAAGTCGATCACACAGACTCTCAACATGTCTTCTAAGGTTTGAATAGTTCTCTCAATCTGCCCGTTGGTTTGTGGATGGTAGGCTGTACTCATGTCCAACCTAGTTCCTAGAGATTTCCATAGTGACTGCGAAAATCTCGAGGTGAATTTACTGTCTATATCAGAGATCATAGATATTGGCACACCATGCAGTCGTACTATCTCTCTAAGGTAAGATCTGGTCAATTTCTCCATCTTGTCTCTCTCCTTTATTGGCAGGAAGTGTGCGGACTTGGTTAATCTATCGACGATTACCCAAATGGTGTCATGATTACCCATGGTCTTGGGCAACTTGGTTATGAAATCCCTTGTAATCCGCTCTTACTTCCACTCAAGTATCCCATGAAGAGTTAAGAAACTCTTTGATCGTTTAGATCTTTTAACAGGTTAATCACTAAAACGAAAACAGTAATATAAAGCACAGGAATGAATCAAAATATGTCGAATGATTCAATAGATTCAAGCCTCAGTAGAGATCGATAAAGAACTTCCGCTGTAGAGGCTGTTAGGGTTACAAATGATACAAATAATATCTTTCAGAATAATTGACTTCCGAATCTTACGTACTAAGATGCATGCAAGCACATATAAATACAAAACCCTAAAAATAACTCACGGATGGATAGGCTCAATCCGGAGACAAAATGGACTAAAGACCAAGCCCATGACGCAACACCTTTCAGACCCTACAATCTCCCCCTTTGCGTCAAATGGAGCGAGACTATTACTTCGGCTTGCTGGGTCCAGCTGCAGGAACTTTCTTAGTGGTTTCAAACAGACGTGGGATAAGAGCAAGGATGTTCTGTCTGAAGCGAATGTACCACTGGATCATGTCACCAAAATACTTCTTGTCATCTGCTGAATTCTGCTTGCATCGATGAATGATTCCCATAACATGTTCCAAGCATGCAGTGGTGTAAAGGTGCTTGTCAGCCAAGGCGAACAGGAATTTTTGGCCTTCGTTCCTTGTAAACATGACAGAATTTCACTTCGGGTCGATTCTTCCCATCTGCATCATGTTCAAATCACTAGCTGAGCCAACTAGAGAGATAGTAGGCTTTTTCTTGAAGATACTAGCGATCTCCTGATCCATCTTGGCAACCTCCATAATGTAGCATACAAGAATTCTTTTGAAGTGATCAATGATTGGACCATACTCAGCTTCGTTGGTGAGGAGGATGTTATGCAAAATAATCCAATCATGTGGATTCAGGTTGGGAAGATCAGCAAGTGATATGACGTGTTCGGTTTTAGCAGAACCCCTCAGTACTTTGAAACGAACGTTCGTGAAGTTCCCCTCATGAAACGGTTTGAGGACCCGAACATTGACGATCTTCTGAGCGCTCCATGTTTGATACTGAGGTTGAGCAGACTTCAGATAGAATTCGACAAGCTCCCTATCAACTTTTGGATGAGGATGTGGGACATCAGCAACATTATCAAAAGCATGGAAGATGAAGGCTTTTCGGGTCAGTGGCATATCGAACTGAGAGTCGACAGAATTGATTTGATCCAAGGAAATAACTGGTTCAAGCCACAGGATGCTGGGAGTTTCAATTGCTTCTTTTATCAGCTTCTCGAGAGTCCACGGAGGAAAAAGAGTTTTTCTACTCTCAAGAAGATCATGAGCCTCCTTCATCTTTCTTTCATTTGCCTCAAACTCTCTGGCAACGCGAGCGCTCATGTCAGCATCTTTATCCCGGCCTTGTTTCTTCAAGAGATCAGCGATGGTCTCTTTATCATCATCATCACTGTCTTCAGCAATCTTCTTTCCATTGTCTTTGACACCGGAACCTGAGGCTTGACCTGTTGGAGGAGGTTCGGTTGTTTTAGTTGTTGTGGAAGTGGGAGGCGGTTGAGACACATCTTCTCCCCCTTGTTTCGGATAGGCCACGAACTCAAGGAGCCCTTCAAGTTTGCTTAGTAGGGCAAGGGCAGGAGCAAGCTTCTCTGCGAGAGTGCGCCTCACTGAGTAATTCAGGATCGGATCATGTGCTTCGATGATGTTGGACAGGGCGGCGTGGACTTCCAAAACACACGATGAAATAACCTCACGCTCAGATCGAAGAGATGCAACTTCCTTCTCAGATTGGAAAAGATGAAGACTCTTGACCTTGAGAGCAATGGTCTTGCGAGCAAGAGCATCCATCACTGAGTTCTCTGAAGCGAGGTCTTCTTGCAGCTTAGTCAGGCGCTCCTCAACAGTCGCCTGAAACAATTTGTTGTCATCGTTGAGAGACTGACGAAGACTGGCAAAGGACTGCAGTTCGGAGGCAACTGAAGTGGCCAGCTGGTTGACAAGAGAGTGAAGCTTCTCTGCATTGGAGTCAGCGGCTCCCTGGAAAGACTGCATCAACAAATAGTTTTTCGACTTTTTCGGTCGCAGCAGCACACGCCTTGGTAGAGGCGTCAATAGCGGCAGTGGCAGAGTTGATAGAGGCTTCATGAGCCTTGGTGAACGTATCAACGAGCCCTTGAATAGCAGCCTCTGGGATGGTAGATCGAGAGGAAGAGGAGGAGGAAGCAATGAGAGTATCGATTTTCTCATGAAGCTCCTTGAGATGCTTCTTGGTGACTGGAGCATCATCGTCATCATCATTTTGCATTTGATACAGACTGTAATAGACCTAGTCAAACGTCATGTTTTCTCCTCCAAGAAATGGTTCATCATTTTCTGCTGAGTGAGCAGGAGATGAGGGTGAGGGTGGAGGCTCGGTTGTGGTAGTAGGTTCAGGTGCGGATGTATGTTTGGTAGTGGGAGTAGGTTCGGGTGCTGTAGTCGGAGCCCCCGTATCAGATACGTTGCTTCGAACGTCAGCGGTGGTTGTTGTGGTAGCTTCGGTGAAGATAGGAGGTGGTACAGGGATAGAGGCAGGTGGTATTTGAGTAGTAGAGGTTATGGGGGAATGGAAATAGAGATGGAGATAGAAGGAGGAGAGACAGGTTTAGAGGAAATAGGTACCTCAGGGGTAGGCGATCGTGGAGGAGTATTACCTCGAAGTGACTCTTCTGAGTCTGAACTCTCTTCCTCAGATTCACTGGAGGAGGAGGCAAGAATAAGCTTTCGCCTGGTTTGAGTCTTCCTCTTCTTTGGTGGAGGGGATTGAGCGGCCCTGGAAGGTTTGCGTTTCTTCGGAGAAGGACCTTTCACTCCTTTGACAACCTTCTTGTCTTTTCCCTTGTCTTGTTTCTTTCCCCTGGGAGCGGGCCTATCAGCGTCATGGAGTGACTGAATCATTTCAGGAGTGAGTTCTCTGGGACCTGAGCGACGAAACTCCTTGTATGTTCTGATGATGCGGTTGTCGCTTGGAACACACCCATACAATGACTCAGGGATTGAGCCAACGAACTGAAATTTGGAGGAATCAGACACTATGATCTTTGTAGTGTGGAAAGTTCCTATCAAGGAGAGTGGAGAATCAGCAACTATAGGGACATGATACTTGTCCATCACCCACTTTGTGACCAATGTCCAGAATCTGGCATAAGAGATCTCTGAGTGGCGAGAAGTAGATGCTAGGCTCTGAATCAGCTGCTGCCATAAAACCAATCCATAATCGAGATTGATGCCGTGGTACAACCCATATAGAATTGTCATAAACAGGTGGATCGCCCCATCTGAACCTGCACTTCATTCCGATAGCCCTTTGAACAACACAGTAAAGAAGCCATTCCACTGAGGAGGTAAGCAGGATTTATTGAAATTTGTAACGGTCGTCAAAATTTCAGTGTAACCCATGTTGTAAAACATGGAGAACAACTGTCCCACGGGAATGGATTCAGGGTTAACCCTAGACTCATCGGGTTCAAACCCTAAAAGTGAACATAATCGCTGTTTGGAGATGGAGGACTTGTTGTCAAGAATGTCGAAGAAGATTCGATCAACAGACTTGTCATAATGGGCTGTGGAGAAGATTTGTGACAGACACTCCATTGGAACAGGTTTGACCTCGGTGAGTGCTGGAACCAGTAGCGAATACTTGAGACATTCCATGATTGGGAACATGAAAGCATCATAAACTTGTGGGGTGAGATCGATGATTAGGCTTTGTTGAGGACAGATGGGCAGAATGTGGGAGGTAGCATG
Organism: Lactuca sativa; assembly: GCF_002870075.4. Taxonomy (NCBI): domain Eukaryota; kingdom Viridiplantae; phylum Streptophyta; class Magnoliopsida; order Asterales; family Asteraceae; genus Lactuca; species Lactuca sativa. Next base: position 210,613,744 of record NC_056627.2, on the reverse strand, counting down.
AACTGAAGAGGAGTCCGCCATTAAAGAGAGGTTTTTTGGGGAAGATGATGAACAGTAGGAGAAAGTAATATTTTCTTGCTCTTTGAATATTTGGTGCTGCAAAGAGGTAAAGGACTGTAGATTTTACCTTTTATACCGTGGTGAGAAGAGAGAAGAATCTGTTCCAAATCTTCAAAAGAAAAACGAAGCGTTTCCTTATGTGATTGACGCGTGACAGTTTAGAACCCCGATGATTACGCAGGAGAGAGAAAGACTGTCCTGTTTCACACGCCTTCCCATCAAGCGCCGTTTGAAATATCAAAAACGATTCTGCTTCACACGCCTTCCCATCAGGCGCCGTTTGAAATATCAAAACGATTAGACTTTCGACTGAGTTAGCAACTATTCCAATTAGTATGAGATGTCGTCATCGATCAAGAGTATCATGTCTAACATTGTTAACCACATCTCTTTTATAACATTAAATCCCATAGCTAAAAATAGCTCATAATTAATGAAACCAGATTTATGGAAAATCAAAAAGATTTTCATGCATAGAGTGTTAAAGAAAAAGAAATAAAGCAACACATATGTGGGAAATTGTGATGTCAATAAAGACACGAAACAGTGGATCCTGGGCACGAATCTCTTCCTTCAAAGTCAAGAGAGACCTTAAAGTGTTTGTGTGGTTTCCCGTTGAATTACGATCAAACACTAATTAAGAAATGTTGAAAGGCATCTTTTGATAAGGCTAATTTGGGAGGCTTCCGCTTCAGTTTAGAATTCCTGATCTTGACATAAGACAAAAATCGACTGAAGTACTTGTGAGACCAATGTGGTCTGTTGAACAAGTAGGTGTGAAGAGAATATAAGTGACATGTTGAAGATACTTTTAGGTGAAATCTCAAGAAAAAATAAAACTGGATTCTAAGTGGAGAAATGTTATGGGATTTAACAATTTCATAAGAATCACACAAAAAGAAAAATTAGAGATTTCAAGGTACAACCACTTGGGTGAATTCGTTAATTCATTAGTGAAAACTAGAGCAAAGTTAATTGTTCACCGTCAATGCGTAGTAGGTATTGAATTGTGGGTTTCACTTAGCACGTAGTGGGACGAAGCTAAGATCATAAACACAGAAATTGTGTAACCATAAACCTCAGTGCTAATTTCTGAGAGTCTCAAGGGTTACGTGTATGAAGCGAATAGGATGGAGAAAAGTATTGGAGATGGTGTAAAGAAACCAAAGTACCACTGCTGTTAAAATAAGGACCAAGCAGAAAACTCTTATCTCATGTTAGAAGAGAGTAAGGTAGCTAATGATTAGAATAAATATAATAGCCTAATTGGGAAGAAAAGGTTTGTATATACCAAGTTAGTAAGGCTTTATTCAGAATCAGTTGAGGCTTTGGACAACATACAATAGCATGCTTCTAGGGACACTTAACTATTTAAAAGGTGTGAGAACAATACCTGCTCCATTGATCATCCACAAATGAAACAAAAATATTTTTGGAGTTTTTTATTCAAAGAGAAAAACAAAAAAAATTTGGAACCGAACCCGAAAAAGACCGAACGCTCGGTTCATTTCGGTTTCAAAAAAAAAGTTTGAAAAAGGAAAAGAATTGGGAAATAAGTGAGAAATAATTGATAAATAAGAGTACAAATAAGTTTACAACCAAAGAAACTACCTTTAAGTGATAATCGAAGACAAGTGAATAGGACCGAACCCGAGCGCTCGGTTCATTTCGGTACCTACATGAATGAACTCGAATGTTCAGTTCATTTTGCTTCCAACTTTTAGTTTTGAGAAGGAGTTTTTGCTACTGTCTCTGATTCCATCATACCTAGTCCTTGTAGAATTTTATTAAAACTTGCTTCAGGAAGAGCTTTGGTGAAGATGTCAGCCAGTTGATCAGTAGTTCGAACAAAATGAATCTCTACGTTTCCGTCTTCCACGTGATCTTTAATGAAGTGATACCTCAATGCAATGTGTTTGGTTTTGGAATGTTGAACGGGGTTATGACAGATCCTAATTGCACTTTCTGAGTCACAATATAGAGGGATCTTTTTCATATTGAGTCCATAATCCCGGAGTTGGCTTTGGATCCAAATCACTTGAGATGTGCTAGAAGCGGCTGCAATATATTCTGCTTCGGATGCAGACAGAGAAACACATTTTTGTTTCTTAGATTGCCAGCTCACCAACTTCCCGTCGAGGAATTGACAGCCTCCTGTAGTGCTTTTCCTGTCTAAACCACATCCTCCAAGGTCTGCATCTGAGTAGGCTTGAACAAAGAAACCTGAGTTTGAGGGATACCAGAGACCGAGAGAGGTGGTTCGCTTCAGATATCGGAGTATGTTTTTCACTGCTAGCATTAGTGGTTCACGGGGATTCGCTTGAAACCTAGCACAATAGCACACATAAAACATTATATCAGGCCTGCTAGCTGTGAGGTACATCAGGGAACCAATCATTTGACGGTATAGCGTTATCTCGACTGTCGGTTTTTCCAAGGATGGTGTGAGCTTGGTGCCGAATGCCATTGGAACTTTGACCTTTGAATCTCCCATCATGTCGAATTTAGCAAGAAGAGTCTTGGTATATGCTTCCTGGTTGATAAAGATGCCTTCGGGTCCCTGTCTAATGTTTAAACCAAGGAAAAAGTTAATTGGACCCATTGAGCTCATTTCAAATTTTGTGTCCATCAGCTTTCTGAATTCAGCTGTTAAGCTAGGATTTGTTGAGCCAAAGATGATATCATCGACATAGATCTGAACTATCATAAGGTGGTTACCTTCCTTTTTACGAAAGAAGGTTGGGTCAACCGAACCTTGTTTGAATTTAGACATCTTTAAGAACTTAGTCTGTGTTTCATACCATGCCCTGGGTGCTTGTTTCAGACCATAAACAGCCTTATCTAGAATGTAGCAGTGATTTGGATGTTTTTCATTTACAAAACCAGGAGGTTGCTCCACGTAAACCGTTTCTTCAAGTTCCCCATTCAGAAAAGCGCACTTCACATCCATTTGGTAGACCTCGAAGTTCTTGTGTGCAGCATAGGCAAGAAATATTCGAACAGATTCCAGCCTTGCTACCGGAGCAAATGTTTCTTCATAATCAATTCCTTCTTCCTGGCAGTATCCTTTCACCACAAGACGAGCTTTATTTCGATTCACATTTCCCTCCTTATCCATTTTGTTTCTGAATACCCATTTGAGATCAACGACTTAGGCATCTTTCGGTGTTGGAATGGGACGCCAGACCTTATTTCTTTCAAACACATTAAGTTCATCTTGCATTGCCTGGACCCAATCAGAATGATCAAGAGCAATATTGACGGTCTTTGGCTCAACTTTGGACACGAAGGAATTATACATGCATAACTCTACTTTGGAGAATAGGGAAGTTTGCTTTGCCTTCACTTGAGATCGGGTTAGGACCTTTTCAGATACATTACCAACTATCTGAGATACAGGATGATCTCTGGTCCATTTGGTGAGTGGAGGAAAGTTTGGATCATAGGATGGATCCAATTCAGCATTGACCATTTCTTCCAACTCTGATTGAATATCATCATCATAGATCATATCAGAATTCTCCCCCTCGACAGATGATGAATCATTTGGATCTTCAGGTTGATTTGGTCCTTCGGGTGCTACAGGACTTTAGGGTGTAGCCGGGCTTTCGGGTGCTACATAACTTTCGGGTGTATTCGGGCTTCCGGGTGCTACAAAGATTGGATTCTCCCCCTGAAAATGTGAGTCCTGTTGATTTGAAGAGAATTGATTCTCCCCCTCAACCGAAGTGTCGTGCTGAGGAAGTTCGTTTTGAACTGGTTCTCCTTCTCCCATTTGTTTGGCTGCATCTTCGACAATCTGCTTCAGACGATCGATTTTGTTTTCTGTGGCCTTGGCTTCCGAGAGAGTGGCTTTCTCAGGTTCATCGAATAAGTCTACGAACCGATCAAATAAATTAGCAATCATAGCTGTGACTTGACCTGTTTGAGAGAAAATCTCTCCAATTGCTTCTTCAGTAGTCTTTAGTTTCTTGACGTAATTGTCATCGAACGTCACATAATAGGTTTCTTCAATCTTTCTAGAACGTTTATTTAAAACCCTGTATGCCTTTGAAGTAAGAGAATATCCCAGAAAGATTCCCTCGTCAGCTTTAACATCAAACTTGTTGCGATGTTCTTTGGAGTTGAAGATGAAGCACCTTGAACCGAACACATGGAAGAATTTTACATTCGACTTCCTGTTGTTGATGATCTCATAAGGAGTGAGAGAGAAACGCTTGTTGAGATAAGACCTATTCTGCGTAAAACATGCTACAGCAATAGAATCAGCCTAGAAATATAAGGGAAGAGAAGCAAAACTTAGCATACTTCGGGTCGCCTCACACAAGGATCGGTTTCGCCTTTCGACAATGCCATTCTGTTGAGGTGTGTAAGGAGCCGAGAAGTTATGAATGGTTCCTTTTTCTGCCAAGAAGTCTTCGAATTCTTTTTTCTTGAATTCCAGTCCATTGTCGCTCCTAATGTTTCGAACGACATTTCTCAGTTGTACTTCGACCTGCTTGATAAACATCTTCAGCTTAGGAGTGGCCTCAGATTTGTGCTTTAGAAAAAATACCCATGTAAAACATGAGAAATCATCAACAATAACAAGAATATACTTGTTACCGCCAATGCTCTCGATTGATGAAGGACCACATAAGTCGATGTGAAGCAACTCAAGTGGTTCAACAACTTTTGTGTTTATAATTGATGGGTGACTTTGACGACTCTGTTTCCCCATTTCACATGCAGCGCACAAGTGTTCACGATCAAAATTGAGCAATAGAAGACCCCGAACATGACCGCCGGTGACAAGCTTGTTGATGTCTTTGAAGTTGAGATATGAGAGCCTTCGGTGCCACAACCAGCTTTCGTCTGAATGAGCTTTGGACAAAAGACATATAGCTGGATTCCCTTTGATAGGTCTAAGATTCAAAGGAAACATTTCGCCTTTTCGATCTGATTTGAGAATGACCTTGTTCGATTTCTTCTCTATAATTTCCGAACCTTTGTCGTCGAATGACACTTTGAGACCGGTACCTCCCACCAGTTGAGATACACTGATGAGATTATGCTGCAACCCTTCTACATACGCCACCTTTCTTATTGTGAAGTTTCCATTGGTTATCATCCCATAACCCTTTATTGTTCCATAGGAGTTGTTACCGAACTTGACATTGCCACCATTTTGATGTGATCGAAACTCCCTTAGCTCTTCCTTCCTTCCTATCATGTGACGTGAGAAGCCACTTCCAATATACCATTCTTCGTCAAACTGCTCGTCACTAATAACCTGGAAAAATTAAGCAGATTTAGGAACCCAAAGTTTCTTGGGTCCACGTGAGCCTTTCACAGAAACAGGAATAGTAAGAGAAACATCAACAAGATATGTTAGTTTTATTAAGGTTGTTTCATCTTTTATTTTAATGGTAAACACTTTGATTTTATTAGAGTTAGTTGCAGGCATTTTGGATTCAAATTTTGGTGTATGGACTTTAGTCTGCTTTCGGTCTTCCTTGGTTGAGGAAATCTTCCTTTTTCCTTTCAAATCCCTTGATGATCTTGAATTTTGTGTAGGAACTGAATTGGGCTTAGAAGAAGATTGAGAACAAGAAGAATTAGAGGAAAAGAAATTAGAATGAGAGACTTTCCTAACTTGAGGTTCGAAATGACCCTTTCGGTTGTGGTCATGTGAGGGACCGAACCTGGACCTTCAGTAGCCATTTGATGATGAACCGAAATTGGATTTTTGGGTGTTGTTTGTTGGTGGTCCGAAACTAGGTCTTTTATTGTAAAAGCTTGATGGACTAAAATCAGGTCTTTTCCTGTTGCTATTTGGCGGACCGAAACTTGTTTTTCGGTTGCTGTTGCTTTTGGGACCAAACTTTTCGTTTAGGTTCTGTTCTTCGTGTGGCCCGAAAGTCTTTCTCTCTGACTTAGATTCTTTATCAAGGAAAGAGTAGTGAGGATTTTGAGAGCGCCAAAACTCCTTTCGTTCTGAGAGATTTTTCTTGTATATCAGGTTTCTCTGCTGCTTTTGATTTTCACCTGTTTCGGTTGTCTGTGGATATTAGCCTTTTGTTTCGTCTTCTTAGAAACCGGTTCACTTTTCATAGATGAGGTTTCGCTTGTGGAGGTGACTTCTTCTACAGGAGTTTCTTTTGTGCCACTGGTACTTGGTACGTCAAACTTGGTAGGCTTATTCAGCGATTTGGGCACATATCTACCTTTATCCTTCCAGGATGTTCGTTCCGACACACCAACCGTTTCGTCTACATTGTCTATAGGTGCTGACCAGAAAAACTCATCACAGCCATCTGCATTATCTTCGTTCATTATGGCAGTGAGTTCAGCTGTTTGATGTTCGGTTACTCCCGTGAACTTATACACCTGATTGGGAGTAGTTCTAACCTTCTGAAACACAACGGCCTTTTCTTTAAGGACTAGGGACTTAGTTTGGACAATCAAGCGAATTCTACAGAATTTTATGAAATCAGGTTTTTGTGGTTTTCGGGTTCGCTCCTGACAAACTCAGAACAGTCAACTTTGTCCTCTACAGAAATTTCACTCATATCATCGTCCTCATTAAGTTTAGATGCGTTTTCAACATCAATTTTGTTTTCTGAACTTAAATTGGTACTCAATGAGTCGAATTTTTGTATGGTTTCGGTCCTGACTTTCAACCTATCATTTTCATCCAAAAGATTTTTAAGCATGTCCTTATGGTCTTTGGACTTTATAAAAGATTCTATTTTGTCCAGACCATACATGTAAGTAGGATTAACATCATTGGATGATACAACACTTTCACAGTTGTATGCTTCGACATCGATTTCATCCTCCTTAAACTCAAGGAAGGGTAGAATCATGCGATGTATCTTCTGCCCTATTTCACAATTTAGATGCAGTTGAGTAATGTTAGCATAAAGCCTTTTGGCGATCAAACAAAAAACATTCCTTTGTTTTAACAATTTAAGATTGTCTCTTTGCAAATAAATGTTTTCATCCCTAGACTTATCAGCTCCAACTCTTTCTGCTCTATCCACATCCTTCGCTCCTCACTCTTGGATGACACCCTGCTTATTTGGTCAGTCAGATTAGAATTCGTGACGCGTGTTTGAGTTAAAAAACTATCTAGATTTGAAATTCCTGAATTCAAGTTATTTAATTCCTTTTCATATGATATTTTTGGAATTTTAAATGAAACAAAAACAGATTGTACCTTCTTGATCAGTTCATCAAGTTCACTGATCTGCACACTAAGAGGTTTTGCTGTAAAGCATAAGTCCTCTCGCTCCTTGGCCTCTTCATTTCCACCATCAGTGTTGTATCCCCTCATCTGAGATATATTGGTCACCATCAGACATCTACCATCGGTTTCACCACTTTTTGCAACATAAGCCTTTCCATGAGAAGGCTTTCTCACTTCATCGTCTTCTAAGTCGGTCGAACACACTTGTACGCCACCGAACTCATTATCATCTGCCGAACCCTGCACAATAAGAGCATTCATAGAGGAATTAGTAGCAGCTTTCTTCCTTTTTATCTCTTCCAGTCTTTTCATAAGACTTGCTTCTTCATCTTTCTCTTCATCTTTCTCTGCCATCTTCTTCAGCACGCAATCTTTTGCGTAGTGATTCTTTCCCCCACAGTAGAAGCAACTGAAACCAAAGTCAGCTTCACCCTTCGCTTCCTTTTTCGATTCCTCAACCTTCGGTTCACCTTTCACTCTTTCGGAACTATAGCTTCCCTGCCAATTACGATTTTTGTTTGAAGGAAACCTTTTCTTGATAAACCTTCTAGGCTTTGACACCATCATAGAATAGTCTTCGGTTGTCAGATCGTGATCTCTCAGATTTAGATCCTCTTCGTTTTCCTCTACACTTTTACCCTTGGACAGAAGCGCCAGAGACCCCAGATTTCAAACCACGCTTTTCTCTTGCAGCACTATCTTTTCTTGGGATTTCAGAATCCCCACCAGTTTCGCCAGCGAGTACAATTTGAACTGCTCGTGTGCTTTAACCGTTGACACAACAGCTCTCCATTCGCATCTTAGACCATTCAGAAAAGTGACCTTCTGTTCGATAAGCTTCCTTTCAATATCATGTTTGATCATCTTGCTAAGAAGATGATTAAACCGATCAAATGTCTGCGTAACAGACTCATCAGGATTTTTCTTGAATTCTCCAAATTCAGACAGAAGTAAGGTCTGAATTGAGTGTTCCAGATCTTCATCTGTGGAATACAGCTCTCGCAGCCGATCCCAGATTTCTTTAGCTGTACTGCAAGAACTCACCAATCTAAATGTGTCAGATTGAAGAGCGAATCGAATTAGTCTTAGTGCCTTGATGTTGCACTGAAACTTCTCCTTTTCGTCCTGAGCAACATCTTTCACATCTTTCGACAGATCATTATACTCCTTTTGAGTTTTAATAATTCTGGATGTTCCTGAATGAGCAAATGGTCCAGACACAATGGCTTCCCATATCAGATACCCATTATCTTCAGATCCAATGACGTAGTCTTCAAAGTGATGCGCCCAAACCTCATAATGTTGAGTGTAGAGAATTGGAATCTTGGTTGTAGATCCTATACTGTTTGAGATATTGATAGGATTGGATTGAGAATCGTCCATGCTTGATCGTTTAACCTGTTGTAAGATCAGACTTGTAATACGTAATATTATGGAAAGATGAATAAATAGTGAGATATGTCAATTATGGAGTGACGACTCAATAAATATCAGTAAATGCGGAATAAACCCTAATCACTTCTCTCATAGAAGAGATATGTATGAATTACACAGTCTCCTGCTCTGATACCAATTGAAGAGTTAAGAAACTCTTTGATCGTTTAGATCTTTTAACAGGTTAATCACTAAAACGAAAACAGTAATATAAAGCGTAGGAATGAATCAAAATATGTCGAATGATTCAATAGATTCAACCCTCAACAGAGCTCGATAAAGAACATCCGCTATAGAGGCTGTTAGGGTTACAAATGATAATGATAATATCTTTCAGAATAATTGACTTCCAAATCTTACGTACTAAGATGCATGCAAGCACCTATAAATACAAAACCCTAAAAATAACTCATGGATGGACATGCCCAATCCGGAGACAAAATGGACTAAAGACCAAGCCCATGACGCAACACCTTTCAGACTCTACATCCCAGGTTGTTGTAGTAAACCAGAGGGGTCTAATATTCTACCTCGACTTTAGCGCAAGTTAAGCACTTGCTCACAAAGGTAGCAATTTTTGCTTTCATGTTTGGCCACCAATAGAGTTTCTTGAGATCCAGATACATCTTATCTGAACCTGGATGAACGGAGTATCGAGTCTTGTGGGCTTCGTTCATGAGAACTTCTCAGTAGCCACCAAACTTCGGTGTACCGATCCGGTTCATGAGATAACGAACTTCGTCACCCTTGATTTCTAAGTTATTCTGTCTGTTTCTAGAAGATTTCAGTCATTCTCGGATTTGAACGATCTTCTCATCCGTTTCTCTTATGATCTCTGGGCCAGTGAGAGTACTATTAGGGACATGCCCTCTAGCTTGTTGTGTGTCACCCACTTCAGCCTAACATAGAGGGGATCTGCACTTGGGGTCGTAGAGGGCTTAGAACGGGGCAACCTTTATGCTAGAGTGATAGCTATTGTTTTAAGAGAACACAACATGTCGCAAATGGGTATCCCATGCATTACCAAAGTTGATCACACATGCTCTCAGCATGTCTTCTATAGTTTGAATAGTTCTCTCACTCTGCCTATCAATTTGTGGATGGTAGGCTGTACTCATGTCCATCCTAGTTCTCATAGATTTCTGTAGTGACTACCAAAATCTCAAGGTGAGTTTATTGTCTCTATCAGAGATAATAGATATTGGCACACCATGCAGTCGTAATATCTCTCTAAGGTAAGTTCTAGTCAATTTCTCCATCTTTTCTGTCTCCTTTATTGGCAGGAAGTGTGCGGACTTGGTTAATCTGTCGACGATTAACCAAATGGTGTCATGACCACCAACGATCTTTCGCAACTTGGTTATGAAATCCATTATAATCCGCTCCCACTTCCGCTCAGGTATCTCTGGTGTCACACCCCAAAACAGGAATGATAGAAACGTTCTAGGGCGGAGGACGTCATGCGTAGTATCACAACAATTGTATCATAGCAAGCATAGTAAACACAACCAAACATTGAATACATATATGAATAAGGTTTACATTGTCTTAGTAAATAATTTGTTCATATCCAAAGTAAAATAAAAAGACGTGACTCTAACGCTCCGTAGGGTGGTTAGGTGAGACCCGTGGGCGAGGCCCGTATGAGATTAGCAGTGTAGACGAGACCTGAGACCAGGGTTGCTCAGTAGGGTGGTTGGGTGAGACCCGTGGGCGAGGCCCGAGCGAGAGTGTTTAGACTAGTGGGACTAGTGGGACTAGTAGGACTTGAAGGATAGAGGCGGGTGGGACTCGTGGGCGAGACCCATGAGTTTTAGCAACGCAGGTGGGACCTGGTAGGGACCTTATTATCAAGTTAGGGGATCGGGGATCCCAGGTTTATAGTGCCTGATGTTGGAATAGTGTCTAAGGCTGCAACTATATTAGGCAAGTATTTGATCCGGTTGTGCATGGTCCTTTTGGGTTGCCTTCACCATAGCAACTTGATAGGATGATTTATTAAGAGAGAGTAAATATTATTAATATATTATGTGAATAATATAATGAATAATATATTGTTATTTGATTAATATAAGTCCTAGAATTAATTAGAATTAATTTGGTGACTTAAAGAGATTAATTAAATAAAGGGGTATAAACTGTCAATTGTTTGATAGTTAAGCTTTAGACTGTAAATCCATTTGGATATGGTATGGACGGATTCTAAGAGCTTTAGGAAAGCTAAAATCGTCCATATACTTATCTATGGAATGGATTTGGATAGCCTTAAGAGAAGATTATCCAATTAGGGTTTAGGTTGTAACCCTTAAGGAGTCTACAAGTATAAATAGACCCCATAGCATAGGGAATTTGACACATCTCCTAAAGCAAGGAACCTCTGGTCGAATTCCTCCCCTCTCCTCTCTCCTAAATCATTCTTATTGCTATTGGTGTTTGTAAGCCATTAGAGGAGTGACACTTGTGACTCTAGAAGCTCCAAGACCTCAAGATCAACAAGGAACTCAAAGGTATGATTCTAGATCTGTTTCAATGTTGTTATTTAACCTAATTAGTCATTAGAAGACTTGGATTCAATGCATGTTTATTAGAAAGCCTAGATCCGAGCATTAGGGTTTTGCATGCGCACATAGGAAAGTTCTTATGGCTAAAACCCAACAGTGGTATCAGAGCCAGGTTTGGTTTTCTTTAAATTGTTGCTTGATTAACTGAAACAAACCTGCAAAATTCGATTTTTTGGTTTCTGTGTCACTGACTCGGCGAGTCCCAAGGTGGACTCGGCGAGTAGGCCTGACTCGGCGAGTCCCCTTGTGCACTCGACGAGTCAAAGCGTCAGGAATGGCCAGATTCGGGATTTCTTTGTGTTTATCTTATGGAAACTTACCTTAATCATAATAGATCAACCTAAATCCGACTTTATGATAAATATGACTATTATCTTGATCTAGAAAAAGGTAATTATCAACCAATTAAATATTTAATTTCCTTATATGATAATTAATTAATTATTTAACTATTTTGGTAATTATTTTTCAAAGAAATCTTGAATAAATCAAATATAGATAATTAGGATATTAATTGTTAATTGGAATTATTTGTTATTTGATCCTCCATGTTTTAAATGTTTAAAACCTACCCTCTTGTTTTGAAATTTACTTTTGTGATTAAAAGTTTTAATTTAGACAACTTAAATTTCAAACCCTAGATTTTAAAAGTTTTAAAATACAACACTATACAAATATGATATTACTAGAATAATATATATATGTATAACTAAATGCTAGTCTTACCGTTAGTAGGCCTCATTCACGAAGCCGATCTATAAGGTGGGTATAAGGTTGCGTCCTATAAAATGGCGCTTAATGGGTGTACACTCACACCCACCGCTTGCTTGATTGGTGGAGGGTCGTTAGCCGAACGGGTAGGATAGGGCAACCTCATTCTCTCATTAAAAGTATAATAAGAAATATAAAGTAACTACATATATTTTAAAATTTCCCAATCCTAGTTACTTTAGGAAAAGTGAATTGATGCAATCCCATGAAATTACACTTTGCACCTTGCTGAGATGTTAGTGGAGCGTGTGTGGTTTACCGGCACACTAATTGGTTCTAAGCGAAGGTGGCAAAGGGTGATTCATTGTTTATCATAGTTCGATGGAGCGTGTGTGGTTTACCGGCACATCGAATAGGTGATTGTTACAATGAAGGCACCATGTGAATTTGCATGGTAATTCACACCCGCTTTGTGATCCTCGGCATCCCAGTCACAAACGAGAGGGGCATATCGAGATTTAAACATGCCATTGAATAGTTTCAATGAATCTCATCCGAACCTAGGAATTCTCAAAAACACTTAGGACTAATAGTGTAAGCTTTATGATGGAGAATTAGTGAATCGTCATTCACTTACCTTCAATTTATTTACATGTTAGATTACGGCATCCCTTTTCTAGTATGTAAATGTTATTGTTGGATCCTAGCCCTAATTTTCTTATTGGGTGATAATTGGGGATTCTTATTCTAATCTATCTTTGTCCTTTTCTAATTGTAGATGTCAAACGCAAACAACGCTGCTGCTAGTTCTTTCACGTTGATGAGCCTTTGCCAAAAGGTCACCTTCGATGGAACGAACTTTAGCGAATGGATTAGATACATTCGCACCATTGCTCGCTATGAGGACAAGGAGTATGTCCTTGATGAGAAGCTCGAGAAAATCAACCCCGAAATTGCTACTCCCGCCGAAATCACCGCCTTTGAAACTCATGAGCGAGATGCGACGAAGGTACATTGCATCATGATCGCCACCATGAACTCCGAATTCCAAAAGTCCTACGAGGACATGTACCCATACGAGATGCATCAAGACTTATTGGAAAGGTACCACCAAAACGCGAGACAAGAGAGGTACGAGATTTTCACTAACATGATTTCCGCGAAGATGGGTCATGGAGAATCTCTTACCGTGCACTTGCAAAAGATGCAAAGGTATGTTGACCGCCTCCGCAAGTTAAATGTTGACTTCGGTGAAGACTTGGCGATCGACATGGTGCTTCACTCTTCGCCTCCGATGTACAACCAATTTAGGATGACCTACCACATGAACAAAGAAGAGGTCACCCTAAGCAAGCTCCAAGGTCTCTTGAGGGTTGCTGAGAGCAACTTCAAGGACAAGTCTGTTGCACCCACTCCCAATCCGCCCGCTGCTCCTGTCTTGGCTATTGGACAAGGGAAGGGAAAGAAGAGGAAAGCTTCATCGAAGAACTATCGCAAGGTGAAAGCCCGAGATGGTGCCTCTTCTAGTGGGACCAAAGTTGATCCCGCTAAGCCCTGCTCTAACCCGAAGGAGGCAGAGTGTCACCACTGCCACAAGATAGGACATTGGAAGAGAAGCTGCCCGGATTACCTGCAAGCAATCAAAGAAGGAAAGATCAAGCCATCTTTCGCAGGTATATATACAATCAAATCTAACGATTCTAATCATGCTATTTCTTGGGTTCTTGATACCGGTTGTGGTTATCACATTTGCTCTAATGTGCAGGGACTAAGAAGAAGTAGGGATGTGGAGCAAGGAAGGATCAATCTAATCATGGGGAACAGAAGATCGTCGCCTGTGACCAAGATTGGAGTGTATTCCTTAGTGCTTAGGAATAGTTTAGTTTTAGATTTGAACAATTGTTGCTATTCGCCAGAAATGGCAAGAAACATCATTTCATTTCATGGTTTATATAGACAAGGATTTAGATTTTCTTTTAATAATGAGAATGGTTCTATTTTGGCTTATCTAAATGGTGTCTTTTACTTTGAAGCTATACCATGTAATGGAATATATGAAACCGTTATGATTGTTGATAAATTAGGAAATGATGTTTTGAATATTGATTCTTCCACTAGTATGGATAAAGCATCCTTGTGGCATTGTCGTCTTGGACATGTCAACAAGAAACGCATAGCCCAACTCCAAAAGGATGGAGTGTTGGAGTCATTCGACCTTAGGGAAGATGACACATGCGAGTCTTGTTTGCTTGGAAAGATGACTAAGTCGCCTTTCACGAGTACATGTGAAAGGGGCGAGGGTCTATTGGACTTAATACATACCGATGTGTGTGGACCGTTTAGATCAACCACGAAGGATGGGAACCGCTTCTATGTGACTTTTACCGATGACTATAGTAGATATGGGTATATCTACTTAATCAAGCAAAAGTCAGACACCTTTGAAAAGTTCAAAGAATTCAAGAATGAAGTGGAGAATCAATTGGGCAGGAAAATCAAGATGCTTCGATCCGATCGAGGAGGAGAGTACCTAAGTCTTGAATTCCACGATTATCTCAAGGAGTGTGGAATAGTTTCACAATTGACGCCTCCTAGGACACCGCAGTTGAATGGTGTGGCAGAAAGGCGTAATCGAACCTTATTGGATATGGTTCGCTCTATGATGAGTCGTGCTTCGCTACCAATCTCTTTTTGGGGGTATGCCTTAGAGACTGCCGCCCATATCCTTAACCGAGTCCCTACTAAGAAGGTTGCCAAAACACCTCACGAGATGTGGACATGGAAGGCTCCCTCGTTGGCACATATCAAGGTTTGGGGTTGCGAGGCTTTCGTAAGACGAGATGCTCACGACAAGCTTGAACCTCGAAGTGAGCGATGTATTTTCATCGGCTACCCGCAGACATCCTTTGGATATCTCTTCTATAGACCGAAGGACAATGTTGTCTTCGTTGCAAGGAGAGGAGTTTTCCGAGAGCGAGAACTCATAAACCAAGGAGACAGTGGGAGGCAAATCGAGCTTGAAGAAATTCAAGAGTCGATAGATGAAGGAACCTCTACCGCTGGCACTCAACCCGAGGAGGAAACTCCGGTTGAACCGATTGACGAATCCTTACCTCTTAGACGTTCCGATAGAGTTAGAGTTCTACCCCAGTTTTATGGTTTTCATATTACTACCGAAGGGGACACGTATATTAGTGATGGTACACTAGTAAACCTTGATGAACCTAATAGCTATAAGGAAGCCATGGCAGGCCCGGAGTCTGCAAAATGGAAAGAGGCAATGGATAGCGAGATCCAATCCATGTATGATAACCAAGTTTGGAATTTGGTTGATTTTGTGCCCGGACGTAAGACCGTTGGGTGCAAATGGATCTTCAAGAAGAAGACCGACGTGGATGGAAAAGTACACACATATAAAGCGCGATTGGTTGCGAAGGGCTTTACTCAAACTCCTGGAGTTGACTATGATGAGACCTTCTCACCAGTTGCGAAGATTAAATCTATTAGAGTGATGCTAGCTATTGCCGCATTTCATGATTATGAGATTTGGCAAATGGATGTCAAGACCGCTTTTCTTAATGGGAAGTTGGCTGAGGATGTTTACATGGCTCAGCCCGAGGGGTTTGTGGATCCGAAGCATCCGAATAGAGTGTGTAAGCTTGAGAAGTCCATTTATGGACTTAAACAAGCGTCTCACAGATGGAATCTTTGTTTCGATGAGAAAGTCAAAGAGTTTGGATTTGTACGAAGCGAAGACGAGTCTTGTGTATATGTCAAAGCCAGTGGGAGTATAGTAAGCTTTCTCGTCCTATATGTTGATGACATATTGCTCATAGGAAACGACATCCCGACTCTGCAAGAAGTTAAGTCCTGGCTCGGGAAGTGCTTCGCTATGAAGGACCTCGGAGAAGCTTCTTACATTTTGGGAATAAGGATAGTGAGAGAAAGAAGTAAGAGACTAATTGGACTTAGTCAGAACACTTACTTGGAGAAGGTACTGAAACGTTTTAGTATGGAAAACTCAAAGAAGGGAGAATTACCAATACAAAGTAATGCCAAATTGAGTAAGACTCAAAGTCCGAGTACCGAAGCTGAGATAGCAGAAATGAGCCGAGTACCATACGCTTCCGCAGTTGGCTCAATCATGTACGCTATGACTTGTACTCGCCCTGATGTAGCCTTCGCTTTGAGCATGGTTAGCAGATATCAAGGGAATCCTGGCAAAGCACATTGGATTGCGGTGAAGAATATCCTTAAGTACCTTCGGAGGACAAAGGAATGGTTCTTAGTCCTCGGAGGGAGTGATGACTTGAAGGTGCGAGGGTATAGTGACGCCAGTTTTCAGACCGACAGGGACAACTACCGTTCGCAGTCAGGCTGGGTCTTTACCCTAAATGGAGGAGCAGTGACCTGGAAGAGTTCCAAGCAAGAGACCATAGTTGATTCAACGTGCGAATCAGAATACATTGCAGCGAGCGAAGCGTCGAAGGAGGCAATATGGCTAAAGAACTTCATCGGTGATCTTGGAGTCGTACCTGCCATAAAGGAGCCCATGGAGATTTTCTGTGATAACGAAGGTGCGGTTGCCTTAACCAACGAACCGAGGGATCATGGTAGATCAAGACATATCGACAGAAAATATCACTTCATCAGACATCGTGTAGAAGAAGGACAACTCGTAGTGAAGAGGATATCATCAGAAGATAACCCAGCAGATCCGCTTACGAAGGGACTGAGTAGGGTTAAGCACTTACAGCATGCTAGGAGTATTGGGCTGAAGGATGATATTAGCATAGATTAGATAGTATTAGAAACATGTAATAGATAAATGTAAATTGACATTTGATGATTAAATAAAGGAGTTTTATTTATGAGTAATGATACTATCTTATGTTAATTGTTTAGCTATTGTTTCACTTTGCATGTTTTGACTTCCAGAATAATTGAGGTTATTAGGAATAATCAAATTATTCAAATGGTCCACAATCGTTCATATGTTGGGAGTAGATATGAAAGAAGATTGTCATGAATTGGTGTGTAGAGTGTCTAAATGGTGTTAGACATAGCAAAGGATTGCTGCAACGTTCATGAGTGCTTATGAACTAGTTTTGAGCATTGGAATAAACCCGCGCTTGCTGGAATGACCTTATGGAATACGATATAAAAGGTGATCGCAAGACGATAATATCATATAGTCTTAAAACCTAGATATATGGTTTATTATTTGTTAATTGATTGTACATTGATAATGCGAAAACGCATCAGTAACTTGGTGTTATAAAACGTATTGTTGTGTATAGTTGGTTAATGAATAAGTAAATGCATATAAGTCGAAGTTTATCTGTAACTTTTATCTAAGAAGGTAAAAGCGATATCTCGGCCGCTCGATGATTTGATTTGACTTATGTGCCGGGCCCGGTCAGAACTGAATTGATGTGTTCGATTAAGTTCTATGTCGAATAAATCAGAGATCGAGAAACCTAAATGCTTGACTAACCATTCCATAGGATTGTCAGCATGATATCTAACAGAGGACTGTACGTTCCCTTATCTAAAGGACAAGATTGATTAGATCAGAGTTGACAGCGTCTTTGAGAGCTATGATTGCAAACCGAATTGTACTTGTATAGTTGCTAGACTTATCCAAGTGGGAGACTGTTGGAATAGTGTCTAAGGCTGCAACTATATTAGGCAAGTATTTGATCCGGTTGTGCATGGTCCTTTTGGGTTGCCTTCACCATAGCAACTTGATAGGATGATTTATTAAGAGAGAGTAAATATTATTAATATATTATGTGAATAATATAATGAATAATATATTGTTATTTGATTAATATAAGTCCTAGAATTAATTAGAATTAATTTGGTGACTTAAAGAGATTAATTAAATAAAGGGGTATAAACTGTCAATTGTTTGATAGTTAAGCTTTAGACTGTAAATCCATTTGGATATGGTATGGACGGATTCTAAGAGCTTTAGGAAAGCTAAAATCGTCCATATACTTATCTATGGAATGGATTTGGATAGCCTTAAGAGAAGATTATCCAATTAGGGTTTAGGTTGTAACCCTTAAGGAGTCTACAAGTATAAATAGACCCCATAGCATAGGGAATTCGACACATCTCCTAAAGCAAGGAACCTCTGGTCGAATTCCTCCCCTCTCCTCTCTCCTAAATCATTCTTATTGCTATTGGTGTTTGTAAGCCATTAGAGGAGTGACACTTGTGACTCTAGAAGCTCCAAGACCTCAAGATCAACAAGGAACTCAAAGGTATGATTCTAGATCTGTTTCAATGTTGTTATTTAACCTAATTAGTCATTAGAAGACTTGGATTCAATGCATGTTTATTAGAAAGCCTAGATCCGAGCATTAGGGTTTTGCATGCGCACATAGGAAAGTTCTTATGGCTAAAACCCAACACCTGAATGGCAGAATAGATTGAGCAGTTATAGGTGGTCGAAGTTTCTTCAGAAATCGCTGGGAGCGACTAGTGGTGGTGTTGGGACTAGGCACCGGTGGGAGCCAGTAATCCAGAAATTGATAGGTTGGTAGGGACTCGGGTGGTCTCGGTTCATCTGGAAGGCAGACAAGGAATAGCAGAATTTTCAGCCAATAGTACTGCGGGTAAGCAGTGTATGGTGAAATTCAGTTAGTTGAATCGAGGGGTGCTCGGCACCAAGTTTTGACAGAGAAAAGTGTCATTGGTTACAGGCGGTGATGACCCGTAATGGAAGTAGCGGGAATGATGGATTGGTGAAGATAGGATCTTCGCAGTGATAGAGAAAATAGTTGGTTATGGAGCATCGCCTTGGGAAGGCAAGAGAATCGCATGAGGAAAGAACGGGTGAACCCCTATAGGTTCAGTGCAGTACTCGGGGAGTACCAGAAGGATTGTCGGTGAGTAAGTTGTGTTTCCAGGATGTTCAAGGTCGGGTTCGACCCAAGGTTTTTATCCGCAAGGATTATGTTACTTATAATGACCGGGTGGAAGACCAGAGAAGGTAGGCAACTTGTGTTGGGATGATTGGTGGGTTATGAAAGCAGATCGCAGGCGGTGGGCCATAGCAAACTTCGAGGACGAAGTATAGTTTAAGTGGGGGAGAGTTGTAACACCCAAAGTTTTGAAGGCCAAGAAAGGAAAGAAAACCCTAACTTTAAGGGGGGGGGGGACTCGGCGAGTCCAAGCGGGATCCGGGTCGAGGAGTAAGTGACCGACTCGGCGAGTCGGCCAAGGAGACTCTATGAGTCAGGTCTGTTCGAGGAAAACCCTAAATTCAGGACTTGGGGCCTATTTAAGCGCCTCATTCTCTTCCCTAGGGTTCCTTTACTGCCCCTTTAACCCAGAATGCCAAACCCTAGCCGCCATATCCATTGTTTGAGCCAATTGTTGTCTTGAGGAGTGCATTAAAGCTTGGAGAAGGAAGAAGGATCTTGAAGGTGCAAGGAGGGGGCTATAGATCTGAGATTTGGAAGATATTTTTGAGCATCTGAAGGTATTAAGTCGTTTCCCTTCCTTTAGATCTATTTTGGTTGTGAGTTTTGGGGCTTTTAGTCACGAGTAGTGATCCATTTGAGTTAGAAGCCTGATCTGGACTTGCTACTTCAGATCTAAGTATATTTTGGTTTTGGAAAACATAAAGTTTCAGCCCTTGAGTTGGTTATGGAGCCTCTTTGCCTTAAACCCTAGTTTATGGTGTATTTTGCCTAGATCTCCTTCTCTACACGTAAAGTTTGCAACTTTACGTGAGGAATAGGCTTGGGAAGGGTAAATCTACAGTTTGGAGTCCATGCATGAATCAAAAGCGCTCTGCATGTATAGAGATCTGAATGGACTCGGCGAGTCCTTTGAGTGGACTCGGCGAGCAGCATGAAGATGAGGAGGAACTCGACGAGTGGGATGAACAGCTCGTCGAGTCAAATGAAGTTGGCCAGGAACTCGGCGAGTTGGATGAACAACTCGGCGGGTCTGTTGAAGGATGTCTTGGACTCAGCGACTATGTTCTTGGACTCGGCGAGTCTGTTCTTGGACTCGGCGAGTCTATTCTTGGACTCGGCAAGTTAGGTCGCGAAACCCGAAATCCTTCAAGTTGAGACTCAAATCAGTGAGTCGAGTGGAGACTCGGTGAGTTGGATATGTCAGGACTCGGAAATCGGTAGACTCGGCGAGTCATGGACTGACTCGGCGAGTCGAGTCGCAAAGAGAAGGACTCTAAACATATGAACTCGGCGAGTCGCTAGGGTGACTCGGCGAGTAGGGTTGACCTGGAAAGTTGACTTTGACCAGGACTTTGACTTTGACCAGAGATGACTTGGTAGTCTTTCGGGGGTCAGTTAGACTCAGTGTTGCATTGATATTGGTAGTTCGAGGAGCGAGTGGAGCTGAAGTTCAGAGAGTTGTCGGGCAGCAGCTAGTGGGTTCATCAGCCAGTTCAACCAGTGTAGGTGAGTTTCCCTTTGTGTGAATGGGTCTACGACCACAATGCCGGCCCATGTAGTTATGAGAAGAAGACCCGGGGGTTAGCCCTAGGCACTATATGCTAGTAAGATATTCGGGACGAGGTCCAATGATGGACGGCGGGTGCCCAAGGAATCGTTTATGTGATAGTTTATACTTATTGTCTGTGTGATACCTGAATGTCCCTGGTAGGGAGGTGAGTGTGGTAGAGGTCCCGTATCTCCTCAGTAGCAGAGTGTGGATGGTGTTCCACATCTCAGTAGCAGTAGATCAGGGGCGAGGCCCAAGTAAGGGAATGAGTGAGGGTGGGCTGGGCCTGTACCTCACCATCAGAAGGAGTATGGATGGGGTTCCATGACTCATCAGTAGCAGGACAAGGGTGGGGCCCTTAGGACAAGGTTCGTTAGTATGTGTTTAGCTCATGTGATGTGATGTCATATGTTTATGTGCTATTATATGTTAGTGGGCGAGGCCCTTTGACAGGCGAGGCCTAAGTGAAACAGATCAGTAACCAAGCGGGGCTCGTAGCCAGGCGGGGCCTGGAGCGGCGGGGCCGTTGTAGCGGGCGAGGCCCAAGATAGCGGGCGTGGCCCATTATGTGCAGTATGTGCAGTATGTGGTTATGCATGGTATGTGGTAGGGTGGGGAACTCACTAAGCTTCATGCTTACGGTTTTCAGTTTTGGTTTCAGATACTTCCGGTAGCGGAGGGAAGAGCTCGGGGTGATCGCATGGCACACACCATAGATTAGACAGCTTGGGAATGTTTACTCTGATAACGAACATGTATTTTGGAAATTAATACTCTGTTTATGTTTTGAAATGATGAATTTGCTTAAAGTAATGTTTTATTAAAAGAAATTTTTAGCCTTGAATTTTGGGACGTTACAAGTTGGTATCATAGCCTTGGTTTAAGGGATTCGGACATGCTCTCGGGTGTGTCTAAACTCAAACCGGGGAATTGGTATAGAAGTTTTCAAAATGAAAAGACAGTTTTGTAAAAAGAGAGTTTTGGGAAAGAAAACAGTTTTAGAAAAACATAAAAAAAAATTAATTCAGAAAGAAAAGAACTTTGAAAAGAGAAAAAAGGGTGTGGTGCATGCAATCAACCGAGCTCAAGTAAGTACCCCAAAATACCCATACAAGTTTATGTTATGGTTATCAGTTGATAGAACAACATGCTAGATTAGGACTAAGGATCTAGGGATGATGCCTTATGTGCCTATTATATGTGTTTTGAGTTACATGATAGTGCTGATTAGATAGTAGTAGGATAGCCTGTTTAGGTTATGCCTGAGTTTATGAGTTTGTGTGGGTCTATGAGTTTGTGTTGCATGCTAGTTCAGTTTCTTGCTATGTGGATATGATTGCGTGAGTATGTTGCGATTAGATTTTCCCTTTTCTGAATGCTGCTTGCTTTGTGCATTGTGGGATTTTGAGTGATGAAAGTTATCCATTAGGTGGATACGACGTGTCACATGTGATCAGGGTTAAATAATCTAAGAGAGTTGGATTTGGTCCTATTGCGCAGCTCTTGTTTGATTCCAACTGTTATAGGGACGAGTCTTTACTTAAAAGATTATCTGAGCCTCGTCACATGTGATGGTATCCAGGTGATGGCTAATTGGCATCACAAGGAGGCCTTCAGCAGTTGAGGACTGGTGTGAGTTGAGTTAGAGGTTTCCCTAGGGTAAGCCTAGGATGAGATAGTGCTGGGAGCAGTAGTAGTGGATAAGGGACCTGGTGGAGTCAAAGCAATTCCTGAGAAAAGTACGGATAGATGTGGAAGGTAGTATGGGCTCGTACTACTGAAAGCAGAGGATCCGTACTCGATTCGGGAAAGCCCAAGACAAGACCGGGAACCTGGTAGGGTGTGTGTTTGGTCTCGCGACATTGATGAGTATTCTGATAGTGAATGTATTACATTTTCAGTATGGTGACATTACGAGAGAGACCAGCGGGCGGATCAGGCGCCGGAGAGGAACCAGGCTCGGGTTCAGGAGCCGAGCAGCTCGAGGAACGAATGAGGGAGTTGATATCAGCCGAGGTTACGCGCAGTATTCTAGATAAGACTCCTGTGATCTTTGGCATGGTCAAGGAGGGTATATTGGAGATTTTAGATGAGAGGCTGGGAGCCTTCCGTACTGAGATGATGGCATTGATGGGAGTGCGTACCTTGACATTTCGGGAGTTCAGGGCTTGCGGGGCACCAGATTATCATGGGGCTAGGGACCCCATCGCTAGCAGCAGATGGTTGGCTGATGTTGCCAATGCATTCCGTACGAGCCGGTGTCCCGAGGGGGACAAGGTCAGACTCACTTCTTGTCTTCTGAAGGACAGAGCGAGGGATTGGTGGGAGGTTGGTCATGCCATTGGTGATGATGCCGTGTTGGACACGATGACATGGAGCGATTTCTCGGCCAGGTTCAGGGCAAAGTTTTCGCCGATTATTGAGGTGCAGCAGTTGCCACGGGAGTTTCAGGATTTGATGCAGACCACTGAGACTGTGGCGGAGATCACCGCCAAGTTCAGGGAGAGGGCTCCTCTGGTACCGCAGTATGTCGTGGATGAGGAGATGAACAAGGCCTGATATCACGAGATGTTGAGGGCTGACATTAGGGAGTTTGTGAGCAGATCCAGCTGTAAGACGCTGGAAGATATGATTTCTCGAGCTAGAGAGAGGGAAATTGATTTGCAGCAGATCCGGAAGAGGAAGCCGGATGAGGTTCAGGTAGCTACAGATTCGGGCAAAAGGCCCATGGGATCGGATTCGAGGTCGAGGGATTATCAGGACTACAGTCGGTGCAGGAAGTGTGGCAGGGCGCACGGGGGCGCGTGTAGGAGTGGTAGCGGTGGTGAGTCTAGCTGCTTCAAGTGCGGTCGGACTGGTCATTTTAGCAGGGATTGTACAGTTACCACCACACAGGGATCAGACTTGATATGTTTTCACTGCAACCAGCGGGTCCACAAGAAGGCCCAGTGCCCCAATTTGTTTTCGGCAGGACGGGTGATGGCGCCTGCCCCTGCATCTTTAAGGATGATAGACGGCCGTCAGGGCCGAGCAGAGGCGCCTGCGGTGGCAGCAGGGCTTTTCAAATGACTACCTTGGAGACGCGAGTAACGCCGGACGTTGCAGGTATGCGACTTCTGTTTTCAGTTCTTTTATTTGTGCACGATTATATTGTTATGGTTATGCATCATTATCGGTATGAGTATTTTAATTTTGTGCGGCTTGATTGTGATCGAGTTATATGACATCTGCATACCTTGGATATTCAAATGGTAGTTAAGGGATGTGCTGTATTGAAGAAGGTTACATAGGATGCAGTAACTGTAGCATGCTTGGGAGGGACTTGGTGTGTCTCGCTAGATCGGAGTTGTATAGTGTTAGAAATGGAGTGGTTAGATTCCTAGCTATGGTAAGCTTGGGTTCCTCAACAGATTGATTATGGAATGGTAGCAAGGATTGGGATTTCGTTTTGAGTATTGAGCAACAAGGGGTAAGCAGGATCGAAGTGGAGGAGAATCCTCCGAGTGTGCAAAGGTAGGAGCACGCAGATCCAGAATAATTGTGCGACCTCCGAGAAGGAAAAAAAGTAGTTCAGCATTTGATGGATTGAGGATTTTAGGGTTGGGAGTTTGAGAAACTCCCCATCAGCTAGTGCAAGTGATGGTAGTGGTTAGTACGTAGTTGGGAATTCAGGTTGTGGATCGCCCGTAGGACTCGCGAGAGTCGGAATGAGGATCTTGAGAGCTAATAGCAAATGGGTGCCTTTGTATTAGCAGTCAGTGGTATGAAGTGATCTAAGACTATG
This sequence comes from Lactuca sativa, assembly GCF_002870075.4. Taxonomy (NCBI): domain Eukaryota; kingdom Viridiplantae; phylum Streptophyta; class Magnoliopsida; order Asterales; family Asteraceae; genus Lactuca; species Lactuca sativa. The sequence goes on along the minus strand of NC_056627.2, from coordinate 210,589,476 downwards.
GGGCAGTCGTAGCATTCACTAGCAGTCAGTGGTGGAAGTGTTGTAAGACTACGAGGCAGCCGTAGCATTCACTAGCAGTCATCAATGGATGGTGATGTAAGACTACGGGTAAGCCATAGCATTCCTTAGTAGCTTCGTTAGCGAAGTTGGGGCGAGGCCCTTATCTCCTAGTGATCAGATAGGGATCAGGAATGGGTAGTGAATGAGGACGATAGGGAGTCTATATGTATAGCCCTAGAGAGGTGAGACCTTGGGAGAGGCCGCTCCAAGATATAGTTGGGTGAGACCCGTGGGCGAGGCCTGTATGAGATTAGCAGTGTAGATGAGACCTGAGAGTAGGGTTGCTCAGTAGGGTGGTTGGGTGAGACCCGTGGGCGAGGCCCGAGCAAGAGTGTTTAGACTAGTGGGACTAGTGGGACTAGAAGGATAGAGGCGGGTGGGACCCGTGGGCGAGACCCGTAAGTTTTAGCAGCACAGGTGGGACCTGGTAGGGACCTTAGTGTCAAGTTAGGGGACCGGGGATCCCAGGTTTGTAGTGCCTGAATGGCAGAATAGATTGAGCAGTTATAGGTGGTCGAAGTTTCTTCGGAAGTCGCTGGGAGCGACTAGTGGTGGTGTTGGGACTAGGCACCGGTGGGAGCCGGTAATCCAGAAATTGATAGGTTGGTAGGGACCAGGGTTGTCTCGGTTCATCTGGAAGGCAGACAAGGAATAGCAGAATTTTCAGCCAGTAGTACTGCGGGTAAGCAGTGTATGGTGAAATTCAGTTAGTTGAATCGAGAGGTGCTCAACACCAAGTTTTGACAGAGAAAAGTGTCAGTGGTTACTGGCAGTGATGACCCGTAATGGAAGTAGCGGGAATGATGGATTGGTTAAGATAGGATCTTCGCAGTGACAGAGGAAATAGTTGGTTAAGGAGCATCGCCTTGGGAAGGCAAGATAATCGCATGAGGAAAGAACGGGTGAGCCCCTATAGGTTCAGTGCAGTACTCGGGGAGTACTAGAAGGATTGTCGGTGAGTAAGTTGTGTTTCCAGGATGTTCAGGGTCAGGTTCGACCTGAGGTTATTATCCGCAAGGATTATGTTAGTCAGAATGACCGGGTGGAAGACCAGCAAAGGTAGGCAACTAGTGTTGGGATGATTCGGTGGTTATGAAAGCAGATCGTAGGCGGGGGGCCATACCAAACTTCGAGGACGAAGTTTAGTTTAAGTGGGGGAGACTTGTAACACCCAAAGTTTTGAAGGCCAAAAAAGGAAAGAAAACCCCAACTTTAAGGGGGGGACTCGGCGAGTCCAAGGAGGAACTCAGCGAGTCAAGCGGGATCCGGGTCGAGGAGTAAGTGACCGAATCGGCGAGTCGGCCAAGGAGACTCGGCGAGTCAGGTCTGTTCGAGGAAAACCCTAAATTCGGGACTTGGGGCCTATTTAAGCGCCTCATTCTCTTCCCTAGGGTTCCTTTACTGCCCCTTTAACCCAGAATGCCAAACCCTAGCCGCCATATCCATTGTTTGAGGCAATTGTTGTCTTGAGGAGTGCATTAAAGCTTGGAGAAGGAAGAAGGATCTTGAAGGTGCAAGGAGGGGGCTATAGATCTAAGAGTTGGAAGATATTTTTGAGCATCTGAAGGTATTAAGTCGTTTCCCTTCCTTTAGATCTATTTTGGTTGTGAGTTTTCGGGCTTTTAGCCATGAGTAGTGATCCATTTGAGTTAGAAGTCGGATCTGGAGTTGCTACTTCAGATCTAAGTATATTTTGGTTTTGGAAAGCATAAAGTTTCAGCCCTTGAGTTGGTTATGGAGCCTCTTTGCCTTAAACCCTAGTTTATGGTGTATTTTGCCTAGATCTCCTTCTCTACATGTAAAGTTTGCAACTTTACATGAGGAATAGGCTTGGGAAGGGTAGATCTACAGTTTGGAGTCCACGCATGACTCAAAAGTCCTCTGTATGTATAGAGATCTTAATGGACTTGGCGAGTCCTTTGAGTGGACACGGCGAGCAGCATGAAGATGAGGAGGAACTCGACGAGTGGGATGAACAGCTCGTCGAGTCAGATGAAGTTGGGCAGGAACTCGGCGAGTTGGATGAACAACTCGGCGAGTCTGTTAAAGGATGTCTTGGACTCGGCGAGTCTGTTCTTGGACTCGGCGATTCAGGGCGCGAAACCCCAAACCCTTCGAGTTGAGACTCGAATCAGTGAGTCGAGTGGAGACTCGGTGAGTTGGACAGGTCAGGACTCGGAAATCGATAGACTCGGCGAGTCATGGACTGACTCGGCGAGTCGAGTCGCAAAGAGAAGGACTCTGAACATATGAACTCGGCGAGTCATTAGGGTGACTTGGCGAGTAGGGTTGACCTGGAAGGTTGAATTTGACCAGGACTTTGACTTTAACCAGAGTTGACTTGGTAGTCTTTCGGGGGTCAGTTAGACTCAGTGTTGCATTGATATTGGTAGTTCGGGGAGCGAGTCGAGCTGAAGTTCAGAGATTTGCCAGGCAGCAGCTAGTGGGTTCATCAGCCAGTTCAACCAGTGCAGGTGAGTTTCCCTTTGTGTGAATGCGTCTATGGCCACAATGCCGGCCCATGTAGTTATGAGAAGAAGACCCGGGGGTTAGCCCTAGGCATTGTATGCTAGTATGATATTCGGGACGAGGTCCAATGATGGAGGGCGGGTGCCCAAGGAATGGTTTATGTGATAGTTTATACTTGTGTTCTGTGTGATACCTGTATGTGCCTGGTAGGAAGGTGAGCGTGGGCGAGGTCCCGTATCTCCTCAGTAGCAGAGTGTGGATGGTGTTCCACATCTCAGTAGCAGCAGATAAGGGGCAAGGCCCAAGTTAAGGAAGGAATGAGGGTGGGCTGGGCCCGTACCTCACCATCAGCAGGAGTATGGACGGGGTTCCATGACTAATTAGTAGAAGGACAAGGGCGGGTCCCAGAGATAGGCGAGGCCTTAGCACAAGATCCGTTAGTATGTGTTTAGCTCATGTGATGTGATTGTTGGGTTTTGAGCAATCTAACACTTCCTAAGTGTGCATGCAACCCTAATAAACCTTGGATTTATGTTTTTCTAAATACATGCAAAATGATAGTTTTCCAAGGTTCATAACCTATCTAACATGGCATGGGGTACTTTTAAACATAAAAGAATTAGATGAGATTACATACCTTTTGATGATGAGTTCAATGCCTAAGGAGTTTGAGGGCCAAGCACCAATAGTGTGAATGCCTCAAATGGAATTACAAATCACCACAAACTCTTGGAAAACTTTGAGAGAGTATACACACTTGTATTTTCAGCCACACATAAGCACACACACACTAGTTCACTAGTTTCCCTTAGGGGCCATTTCATGCTCCATAAGCATGCTTATGTAGTGTGCATGGTTAGGGTGAAACCCTAATAACCCATGTGTTTTCCTTTCCAAGGATCCATGGGTTAAAAGCTACATGGATCATCCATGGACTTCCATATAAGCCTAGCCCATTAACAAATGAGTGTTAGCCCACACTATATAAAACCAATAGCCCACAATTTAATTAGTCATTCTTTTAATCTCTAAATTAATTCATAATTAATTTAAGACTAATACTAATTAAATAACATAACTTCATATTAATATATTATAACTTATAATATATTAATAAACATATGTGTATAACTCTCATAAAATTATCCATAAATAGTTTGGATGAGACGCAACCCAAATGGACCATGCCGGTCGGGTCAAGTATATACCAAATAAGTTATGGACTTAGACACCTTATCCAACAGTGATGTGATATGTTTATGTGCTATTATATGTTAGTGGGCGAGGCCCTATGACAGGCGAGGCCTAAGTGAAACAGATATGTAACCAAGCGGGGCTCGTAGCTAGGTGGGGCCTGGAGCGGCGGGGCCGTTGTAGCGGGCGAGGCCCAGGATAGCGGGCGTGGCCCATTATGTGCAGTATGTGCAGTATGTGCAGTATGTGGTTATGCATGGTATGTGGTAGGGTGGGGAACTCACTAAGCTTCGTGCTTACGGTTTTTAGTTTTGGTTTCAGGTACTTCCGGTTGCGGAGGGAAGAGCTCGGGGTGATCGCATGGCACACAACATAGATTAGACAGCCTGGGAATGTTTACTCTGATAACGAACATGTATTTTGGAAATTAATACTCTGTTTATGTTTTGAAATGATAAATTTGCTTAAAGTAATGTTTTATTAAAAGAAATTTTTAGCCTTGAATTTTGGGATGTTACACTATATTTTCCGTAAAAACATGTTGTCCGTCCTAGAGGTAGAGATACAAGCTTAGAAATCCCTGATTACTATTAGTGTATTTATGAAAATAGTTTTATTACTCAAAATAAAACAATGAAGTGTAGAGTCCGTAAACCAAAGTTAGTTTATACTTATTTGTGAGTCGTATGACCATACTTGATATAACCGAGAGACCTTTATAACGTTCGTCAAACATTAAGTTAAATGACATTTGTTCACCACAGGCATGCCTGCCTAACTATAGCTAGCAGTTCAGGTGTGGGAATGTCACTCCCGAATAGATCTATTCACAAATCTCACCCTCTCCCTCCAGGATACTCTGGTTATACTTAAAGGATTTATCCTCGTACACCTAAGGGTACAATATTGAAGTAGAGCCTCACAATTCTGTATAACCTAGTTTAAAAGCTAGACACAATATAAAACAATATTTATCCTTGAATAAATGCACTTTATACTCCTGAGAAAATATATAACCTAAACTAAATCTGCTATAGTTTATACATATTCATCCATGAAATCTGATTTGGTAGAAACTGCCTAGAGGGTTATCCCAAACTATACCCATTATAGTTTATTAGAGTTGATACAGAAAATGCTTTGTACAAAAAATCTTTCTGAAAGCTGTGAAGTTAGATTTCCAAATTAAAAGTTTCCTTTAGGCTCAACATATTACAAAAAGGGATAAAATATCCGAATATGTTATTAAACATGGAAATCATTGGACTTTATTAATAAGTTTAAAACTTAATAAAATACGTTGACTTTGACTTGTGTTCCCCCCTGAAAACATAAAAACACGGAAAATGTAGGGGTATGAATTCACCGTTTGACGTGTGATTCGAATGTATGATCGTTAGGGAAGTTGAGTGTCAAGTTGAACCTTGAGCACAAACGGACCCTATTTAACATATATAACGATTTATGGACATAATTAGTGTATAATACAACTAATCATGATAAGCGACACCCTACGGGACTAGGAAACACTTGGGACAAGTGTTACAATCACATATGATTGTATGAAGGGAGTGTAAGGCCACACAAAAGAGTGTGTGGTCGGAGTGTGTGTTCGGAGTGTGCTGCCATACACAAGTGTGTGCGGTCGTACACCCAACACAAAGATTTCCAAAATTCCAAATCTAGGGTGTAGCAAGTCTAGTTTCATGTCTAACTCGATTATGGAAGTCCAACTCTCACTTTGGAGGGTTTTTTAGGAGTGTGCAGCCCACCTTTTGAAGGTGTGCGGCCACACTCCTTCAATGAATGAAGAACATGATGATTCAAGGCTTAAATCAATAGGTCCTTCATGTATGATGAGCTAGGTGATGAAAAACTCACATTTTTTAGGCCTTAGGAGTGTTTGCGGTTTAAGACTCTTGAGAGAAAAGGAGTAGTGTGCTGCTAGGGAGTGAAAGGAATGAAGGGGAGGGGTCTACCCTTTATATAGGATAGGTGTGTGGCCATGAGGGGTGTGTACGGCCATACACCCATGTGTGCGGCCGCACACTCCTCCAAGAGGGGTGTATGGTCCGGTTTTGACATTATATGACTTGTCGACTCATTACTCACTTCAAACTTGACTGTAACCAAGCTTAGAATACTTAAATGTACCCTTAAACTGTGCTAGAAGTTAATAGAAATGATTTTAACTTAGATTAACTGACTAGATGTACCAGGTAGAAGTTTCGCGTTGTCACATCATCCCCCCGTTAGAGGGAATTTCATCCCGATATTCAAGAATAAAGATGCAACCCGTGGACTTGGAAAGGATGGGGGTACTTTTGTTTCCTTGGATTCTCAAGCTCCCAAGTAACTTCAGGTTCCCGCTTGGCATTGTGACGTTATTTTGTTCACTTGACTTCTCGATTCGTGTGTCCAAAGGAAGCGTAGACTCTTGTCTAGTTCGATATCGTCGAGGGGAACCACAAGTGTCTCATTGGATGAACACTTCTTTGGTTCGACACGAGGAAGATGGGATGTACAATGCTAAGTGCTCGAGGTAAGTGGGGTTTCCATGTTAAGGTACCGATCTAGCAAGGATCTCAGATGGTCTAACGTATTCTTCTATTTATCATTCTACGCTTTCCGAAGCGTATAAGGACAAGGTCACCAATATTGGAATTCCAAGGGTATTTGTCTCGTATCGGTGTTGCCCCTTTCGTACGATTCCTTTTCAGTCACCCCTCGGATGATTTCAGGACTTGTGAGGGTACTGTCGTGGACTTAACTCTTGACTAGTTGTGTGTCGCCCACCTCGGCCTAGCAAAGAGGGGATTTATACTTACGGCCAAAGAGGGATTCGAACGACTCAACCTTGATGTTGGAAAAGGTCACCGTTGTTGCAATAAAGTCCCACTAAGGGTAGATGAGTGTCCCACGACGTATCTACAATTGTCCGTATTATTCTCTTACTTTGTCCATTTATTTGTGGGCGATACTCTTTGCATGAATACTTTCGGGTTTCGAAGAGGGATGAATTTTTTATGTTCGGATCTAATGGTCGTTACGAGCGATGGGAGTTTTGCGGTCGAACGATTTAAGAAAATAGGGTTTTGTATACATAGACTCAGTCGGACTAAGTGGGACGACGTCGTAGAATCGCGCGTCAAGTTTGTTTGGAAGGATCGTTTCGTTAGCAGATAGATGCCCCTGGGGTGAATGTCTCTAGTATTTTCTGTGTTTGAAGTTAATAAGTACTACTAACACGTGGGTCCTGATGTTTTGAAACTATGAACTTTAATGAAACGGTTCTTAATAGATCTCTCTATGATCAATTGGTGTACACAAGCAGTGTATATTTACAACTGACGCTAGCGTATTCACTTATGCTATCATGAATTGCTTATTATGGCTTTAAAGGTAAGGGTTACGTGATTCAATCCGGACGAGAAAGTAATCACAATCATTGGGGTTTTTTAAAACGTACCAAAACAAGCCAGGGGTCCTTCGATCCTTCCTCCTTCTCTAAGGTCAGAGTCCTCCTGTTTCCTCATTGTTCTTCTCTGTTGAGCAGTCTCTTTTGAAATGTCCTACACTTTCGCAAAGGTAACAGGTTGGACTTGTCCTAACATTGGTAGTCGGAGTGATGAACTTGATTAGGGTCCTACAATCGCGGGAGGTGTGCCCTTCCTGTTGCATCTAGTGCAATGCACCATTCGGCATACTCCATGATGATGGTAGTTGCATTTGCTGCAGTGCGAGAGATTTCCATAGTAGGGTATGGTTGGAGTTGGAATAACGGGGTTGACTGGGGTACTGACTGTCCCAATTCCTTGCCTCTCAGTAGGTATTTGGGTTGAACAACTTCCTTTGAACTTTCATTTTAGGATGTTAGGTGTGTCCTTTCTAGTAGGCACTTGTTGTTGAGATTGGTTAACACCAAGATTTTGATTGCCATTAACACTTCCACCCACATTTGTGTTGTTAGCGTTAAGAACAGCTAGGGCGGCTGCAACGGCTGCTGTGACAGTAGCTTGGAACGTAGCTGAGTCCATCTAGAGGATTGGCGTCTTACCGGTGGGTTGGTTACATTTATTCGTAGCCATGGTCTGCTACATGTCACGAAAAGAAGCTTGTGAGCAATGATGGTTGCCTTTGGATGTATCCTGAATGTTTATCTATGTATTAAGACTTCCTTTTTTGCTATCTGACTCTCATTGATTCGACCCACATCCCCAAGATGTGGTCCTAGCAGGAATAGAAAAGATTTGCTCACAATAAAGTTCACATACAATAGGAACTCCTTGTTGTTCAGCTCATTGTGTTAGCTGGATAACTTTCACACTGTCGTCGACTCTAGGTGTTATGGAGATTTAGATATAAGGGTAGTTCCGGGGATCAAGTCGATACGGGATTTAACTTGACACTAAGAAATCCCAGGAATGTCTTTGGGGAAGACATCAGTAAAATTGCAGATTTCGGGGATGCTCTCGAGGTCTTTAAATTTTTACGTCTCATCAACCATATAAGCCAAGAATGCACGACATCACTTTCGCAGATACTTCTGGGTTTTGGCGCAGGAAATGATATGAAGGTTCGAACAAATTTTATCACTATAGCCATTGAGAACTTCGTCAGAGGGAAAGATTGAGACGAGTCACCCTTTCGAGTGCAAAGGACATCAGCACGATTTGGAGCTCAACCATCTCATGCCGATTTTGACATCGAAACTTTTCATGGAGACTGATATGAAATCGATGGGGAACAGGGATGATGGTCTAAGTACATCCTAGGATACATGTTTTGAAGACAAAACAGTGATAGGACTTTCATAAAGTTGCTGAATTTGTGTGGTATTGGTCTAAGATAGACTTTTGACAATGATGATCTTTAACTGATATGTGCTTGTTGCCATTCTAACTGAAATTAAGGTTACACAATTTTCGGGACTCTTGACCTAGAAATAGGTCTAAGTCATAATAATAAAGAGAAAAATTCTAGCAACTTGAAAGATAGCGATGTTTACGGAAAGAAACTACTCAACACATAGATATGAAAATTATCCTTTACCCAAAATGTCACACCCCAAAACCGGAACGGCGGAAACGTTCTGGGGTGGATGACGTCATGTCAAGTATCACAACATATGCAGCATAGTAATCAAAGTACAACAACCATTGTATTAATAGTAAAAATTTTACATCGGTTACATGTTATAGTAATATCAAAGTAATTACAGAACATAACATAGATGCAGCTCGGTTCTAGGCTGTCTTCACAAAAGCTCCTGGGATGTACCTGTCTATCGCTGACCTGAGAATACAAGTTATTTTCAAAGCGAGTATTAGCATTTTATAAAGCTGGTGAGTCCATAATTATTTAGTGTCATTTGTATCAATACGCACTTTTATTCAAAATAACTTTATGAAAAGTAGTAGTTTAGAATCTACGGTGTATTAGCGTCCTTTCCAGAAAATCCTATATTTTCTAAATAAAAACAGTCTTCTACCAAGACCCGACTGATTTATGTTTTAAGGAGTAGTTTTTCCCAAAATTACTATCATTACCAAATACAAAATTGACTTTAAAAGAGTAATGAGAAAATCAAAACTGAAGATACTAAGGGAAAAATAACATATGCCTCAGTAGTTATACTGCTGACTAAGGCAAAAGAAATCATAGACTCTAGGAGAGTATCGGATGAATGATACGCCTGGTCCAGTCTAACCAAAGGAAACACAGATCCCAGACGGTATCAAATGAACGATACGGCTAGCAAGGTCTAAAACAAAGAAACACAGACCCCAGACAGTATCAAATGAACGATACAGCTAGCAAGGTCTAAAACAAAGAAACACAGACCCCAAACAGTTTCAAATGAACGATACAACTAGCAAGGTCTAAAACAAAGGGTGAATGTGGACTCGTATGTAACCATGCTGATCGACGATAGAGTATCCGATGACCCTCCAGGTCACGCGTAGAGGTAATGGCAGTAGAGGTAGTGGCATTATGTCACCCATTTGCCTTACCGGCACGGACTGTAGCTAGTAGTCAGGGTGTGGGAGTGTCAGTCCTGTATAGATCTATACACATGATGTTCGCTCTCCTTCCCGGAGACTCTGGTTCACGACGTTGGCGCAATGAAGCGTCGTAGAGGGAAATAGTGTGTCACGTTCTAAAGTAAAAGAGAGAGGTAGATATAGAGATAGAGACAGAGACAAAGATAGAAATAGAGATAGAGATAGAGATAGAGATAAAGATAGAGATAGAGATAGAGTCTCCAAACTATTCCTATAATAGTTACTAGGGTTCCAGAAACATGAATAATAGAAGGAGGCCTTTACTACCCAAGGCGATGCACTGGCTGAGAGAGAGAGAGAGAGAGAGAGAGCTTTTATGTCCATATATGTATACATGATATATAACTAATGTTTAAATGACCTTCGGACGGGTAACCGATACCCACCAGACCACATCCCAACGAGGAAAAGGAAATAGGGCGAACTAGACTTCCTAAGTCTTTTAAACATTATTTATATAACTATACAAATACAGGCATTCATTTAACGAAGTAAAAGCATAGAAGAAAACTTTGATGAAAACTTTGGAAAACCTTTACACGTAAGAAATTTACGACTTGAAGTCAGTTTGTAAAACAAGTTTGAAAATCTTTGGAATCCTTTGAAAAACCTCTCATAACAACTTTGAAAGTGATTTGTATAAAACAGATTAAGTGAAGAAAAACCTTTGAAAAAACCTTTAACAAGAGTTGAAAGTGAGACTGGAAAATCTTAAGTTGGATAAAACAATATAACATGCAAAAATCCATTTTGCTATACAGTTATCAATCACATGTGATTTATATTATAACTGTATAGGTCAATTTGTATTCCCCCCTATAAAAGCAGTTAAAATCATTAAAATGTTCATTTAGGGGTATGAACTCACCTGTTGTAAGTGGATCGGATGGAGGTTCCGGTTGGGTGCTCGGTGTCAAGTGAAGACTTGAACACACTTAGTGACCTAGTAACATATGAAGGCATATGTTTACATATAATTAGTGTTTATAATACTAATTAATCATGTATAAGCATCCTAATGTGCGAAAAACACTTTGGTCAAGTGCTAGGAGGCTATTGGGTTGCAATAAGGGAGTGTATGGCCTAGTTAGGGAGTTTACTCTTCAAGAGTAAACTCTTTGTAGAGTTTTCAGCCCTAAGACCATATCCCCATGCGTTTACAGCCGTAAACTCATGGGTGGTGTGTTCTTTGATGCTAAAAGGTCTTATATCACTTGTAGAGTTTGGCTAGGTTCACATTTAGGGTATATGAAGGGTGTAAGGCTCCAAATGAACCACTTATGGGAGTTCACGGCTGTAAATATGGATTTTACGGCCGTAAACTCTCACTTGGTCATTCTCTTCATGAATTTAGGTCTTAAATGGAAGGGTATAAAGTTCTATGCATTTTTCCAGGCCATATAGGGAAGTTAGGGCATCATTTGGCCTCTTTAAGGGAGTTTACGGCCCATGGATCAATTCTTGGGGGGTTTACGACCGTAAACTCCTAATTCCATAGTTTTCTTGATGTTGAATGGCCCTACTTCATTGTTGGTTGATTCTAGACATTTACTCAAGCCATAGGAGGTGTTTGAGGGCAATTCTAACACCTTAAAAGGTGTTCACGGCCCATGAAGATGGGTTTACGGTCCAAGAATCTACTTGGGCTGTCAACTCATGTTTACTCCTCAAAATGCAAGGTTTTGGTGTTCTAAGCTCTTATGTGTAAGCCCAGAAGTCATATCTAAGCCCTAGGAGTGATTTAGAAGGGTTTTGGGGAATCAAAACTCCACATATGGGTGTTTACGGTCCAAGAGTGTTCTTGGGCCGTAAACACATGATTTGGCCACTTTTGGATGTATTAAACACGAATTTGCATGTTAAATAAGCTACACAACAAGTTAGGATAGATTACCTACGATTTTGGAGCTCGAAATGGGCGTTTTTGGAATTGAAAGCAACTTCTAGAGAGAGAGAGAGAGTGGAAAAGATCCAAATGGAGTCCACTCACCCTTATTTAGGGTTTGAGTTTGTGGCTCGGAGAAAATCTACCCGATACTGGCGTTAAACGGGGCTTTTGGTCGCACCCAATTAAATGGTCGTAATTTGACTTGGTTGTAACTAATAATTTTTCAAGGGAATATTTACGGTTTTTCTAATTTTTTCCAACCCTTACGAAGTCATAATAAAGTTCCTATTTAATTAGCCTAGTCAAAAAGGTTAACAGACAATTTAATAAAGCGAGTTTTATTAACGGAAAAGAGGTTAAAATGATGGAATAAATTTCGGGTTGTCACATCATCCCCCCGTTAGAGGGAATTTCTTCCTGAAATTAGGGTTTAGAAAAAGAAGTAGGCATGAACAATCAGGTAGAGAGATGAGGGTACTTCCTACTCGGTTGGTCCTCGCACTCCCAAGTGAACTCTAGCCTTTGCTTGGCATTCAATCAAACCTTCACTTACGGGATGCGGATTCCGTTTCGTTCAGTTAGCGATTCCTACAGGTGCGTCTACGACGTTAGGGTTCCCAATGGTTTCTATGAAGATGAGTGGGATACAAAGAGTGATGTCGGGCAAACACTTTTCAAGTCTAAGAAGTGGATTTGATTTGGGGTGAAACTGATGGAATTTCCGAAGGTAGTCGTGGTTTGTCAAGGGTTGGACGAATTTTTGTGAAGAATCTCGGGTGGTCCTAAGCTCTCGGAAAGGTAGAGCTTTTCCATTCTCAGAACATATTGTACTTCTACGGTGGGTTCATTACTGGCGTGATCGCCATTCTGAAGTTCCAAATGTTCTCTCATATTGGGAGTGTAGTCCTTCAGTTTGGTTCTTAGAAAGCTCGGGTTGTCCTTGGATTCGTGTTTCCTGTCGATTGGCTTTTAGAGGTTTTCTTGGTCATCGGATGAATTGGATGTCTACGGGTATCTGTTTGTTGCAGGGTGACTATCTCAATCCTGTGCAAAATAAACCTACACTTCTGATTCTTGAGATGTTTCCAACGAAACTCTCGTAGGTCGGTGAGATAGGGTTTTACCAGACGATTGTTTAGAAAGTTTTTAAACTTTTCATCATCTTCTAGTTGACGCTTTCACAATATGATTCTTTATGGGAAAGAATCATGCACTTACTCGCTTTGCTGTTTCATGAATAGCACTCCCTGCTCAGGGCTAACACAGTCCTTTAGAGAATTTTATGAAGTGTTGGACTACCTCGGGAGGTGGTTCTACTATCTATCTTTGCACGATATAGTATTCTTTGAACACCTAGTAGTCCGATGAATCTCTAAGACATGCTCTTATCTCTAAGGCGTCGGTTTATTTTAGTTGTGGAAAGCGCCTGTTCTTGTATAACCCATCGACTAACACCTAGACTGGCGTCAAGTCTATAATCTCTTCGGGATCTGGGTTATAAGGCTTAACGCAACCTACTTTCGCACTTTATTCAAGTATTCTTGGATGCGGAGGTTATCCTGTGGTTCTTGGCATTCTAGTATTCACTTCGGAGAATGCAGTCTATCGTCTATAGGGTGACGGTGACTTTTTCCACGTGTGGAGGCAGAGTTTCCTAGGCACTACTCATCAGTAACGAGGTGGACGAAGTGCCTGAGTAGTGCAAGCATCTTCTGCAAATACTCTTCCAGGGGTTCTGAGTTTTCTTGATTTTAGGTTAAGGCTATAAGTATAGGGTTCCGTCACTCGAAACTTCTAATTTCCTAATCCACTCTTCTTAACATTTTACTTATCGCAGCTTCCAAGTTTTCCAAGATATCTGCTGAGATGCTTAATTCGTGGGATTAAGCGTGAATGGATGGTCGTAGTCAATGTCCATGACTCTTACGACTCAGACTTCTATACTAACCGAGGGTGTTAGCTACTATATTGGATTAACCGGGATGGCAACAAATCTCAGATTTATGGTCATTTTAGTAGCTCAGCCCGCAGTGGTTCTCTTGACTCTGGTTCCTATTCTATGGAATAGGATGAAGGGTTTTATTATGAGGTTCGTGGTAGAGCTCATACTTTGCTTAACCACTAATACGTGGTGTATGAAAGCAGTATATAATTGAGGTCGACAGGATGTTCAGTTGTGAGACTCCACCCCAGACCCACAACCCAACGAGGAACAGGGAGTAGGGAGGAAGCACACATCTTAAATCTTTTTTATCTCAATTATATACCACTCTTATGCATATACTCAGTTAATAGTAGTCAATCCCATGAGTTTTATCCTTTAGATTCACGAACCTGATTGTGAGGTGTGAAGGGTCTTTCTGGGGTTCTACGAAGTAGGTTTTGGGTGGTTATCGTCTTCTGGAATGCTTGTAGTGTCTTACGCTTCGGTTCCCATCTGTCTAAGAAGGGGTTGGTTAACAACGCGCAATACCCTTACTCAGGGGTATTTTGGAAAGTTTTAGATAAGAGTGACGACCGACGGATCGTGTTAGGTTTTATTATTAGGTTCGGAAGAACCCTTATTCGCCGAATGGCTATGGTGAAAGTTCTTTTTACACAGGACTAAGGATTTACACATGGTTGCACTAAGTCGAACCATGATTGATAGGGACGTCGAAGTTGGAATAAATCGACATGACATAGAATAAGGGTTGATAGGGCCATGTGCTGAACGGGCACGCAAGTTCTAGGCATCTCAGGTTTTGTCCCGTGTATCACTATCGCAGATACTTGGACTGATAGAGTCAACGCGGAACTATAGACCCGACCTGGCATGGTCCATTTGGGTTGCACTTCACCGGAACAATTTATATGGATAGTATTTTGAGAATAATATATTTATGATTTATATTAATATATTTTAAGTTCTAATATATTAATATATAATCATATTATTTAATTAGTATTGATCAAGAATTAATTTATAATTAATTAAGTGATCAAAAGGAACTAATTAAATATGGACTCTTATATATATATATATATATATATATATATATATATATATATATATGCAATGGGCCAAGTTCATTTAGGTTGGGCTAAGATTTCATGGATAGTCCATGGAGTGTTTAACCCATGGATCATATGAAATGAAAGGTCATGGGTTTAACCCTAGTCTCCATACTATATAAAGATGTCATTGGTCGGTGAAATTGGCACTAGTGTGGTTACACTAAAAGGGCTAGCCGATTTCAGTAGAGAGAACCAAGTATCCATATACTCTAAAGTCTTCCAAGGTGTTTTGGTGATCTGTGATTCCACTTGAGGCTTCCACACTATTGGGGCTAAGCTCTTAAAGCTTGAAGACATCTAGCTACATCAAAAGGTATGTCATCTAACTAGTACTTTGTAGTATAAGAGCTTCA
The DNA here is from genome assembly GCF_002870075.4 of Lactuca sativa. Taxonomy (NCBI): domain Eukaryota; kingdom Viridiplantae; phylum Streptophyta; class Magnoliopsida; order Asterales; family Asteraceae; genus Lactuca; species Lactuca sativa. The sequence goes on along the minus strand of NC_056627.2, from coordinate 210,574,390 downwards.
TAATATGCTAGTTAGGATTAAAGCCTTGGAAAGTTCTTATTTGCATGTATAATAGAGAAAACATAGATCCAAGGTTTATCGGTTTGCATGTACACCATAGAAGTGTTCGAATGCCCATAACCCAACAACCATAGCCTTTGATTGTGCCAAAAGAACTATTACCATACTTGACACATCCACCATCTTAAAGAGACCAAAATTACCTCAGTTCTTCCTTTCTGCCATTCATGTGACGCGAGCAGCCACTATCTATATACCATTCATCATCGAACTGCTCGTCACGCATAACCTGCAAAAGTTAAGCAGATTTAGGAACCTAGAGTTTATTGGGTCCTTTTAAGCCTTTTACATAACAGGGAATACTAAGAGAAACATCGACCATAAAGGTTCTTTTTATTAGAGTTGTTTCATCTTTTCTTTTTATGGTGTAAACTTTGATTTTATTAGATTTGAACTTTTCAGATTCAGTTTTTGATTTGACGTCAACAATCTTTCGGTTCTTCACTTTGGAAACAAACGCCATCTTCTTTTTAACTTATGGAAGGAGCTTTCCTTTACCTTTTCTATCATTCTATGAATGAGAATGAGAAGGATGAGATTTGGGGTTAGTGTAAGGCTTTTGATTATTGTCCTTACTTGGTTATGAGCCGAAACTACCTTCCCTTCGGTTCCTCTCAAGGGATGATTTAGGACCGAAACTATCCTTTTGGTTTCTCACATGTTGAGGACCGAAGCTTCCTTTTTAGTTGTCGTTCATCTGATGACTGAAACTTCTCTTTTGGTTATTGTGTCCTTTTGGACCGAAGCTCTGTTTTCGGTTATCTTGATTTTGAGGACCAAAACTCCTTTTTCGGTTGTCCTGATTCTGAGGACCGAAACTCATAATTGGTTGTCCTGATTCTAGGACTATGAGAGTTTGTTTTTGTTTCTTCTTTTGATTTAGAAGCTTTTCATAGCGAACGTAATTAGGATTTTGAGATCATCAAAACTGCTTCCTTTTAGTGAGATTCTTCTTGTATCTTAAATTTCGTTGATGCTTTCTCTCTAACACTTGTTTTGGAGTTTTATGGATGTTGGCTTTTCGCTTTGGTACTTGAGCATGACTTTCGCTCTTTAGAGAAGAGGTTTCGCTTGACATCTTGACTGGATCGTCTATGTCAATTTTAGTACCACTTGTACTCGGCACATCAAATCGAGTAGGATCATTAAGTGGTTCTCCCACATACCTACCTTTCACTCTCCATGAGATTTTCTGAGATAGACCTTCTGTTTCATCAACATTATCTATCGGTGCTTACCAGAAAAACTCATTGCAGCCATCAGCATTATCTTCTTCTACTAATGTCGTTAGTTTAGCTGTTTATTGCTGTGTAACTCCTTGAACTGCGTAAACTTGATTTGGAGTTGTTTGTATCTTTTGATATACAAAAGCTTTTGCCTTGAGGACTTTAGTCTTGTCTTTTGATGAGCAAGCGAACTCAACAGAATTTTCAAAAATAAGATTTTTATTGGTTTTGGGTTCGCTCTTGACAAATTCAGAACAGCCCACCTCATTTTCTGTAGATATTTCACTCATATCATCCTCCTCATTGAATTCAGAAGTATTTTCAATATCAATTTTATTTTCTGAACTCAACTTGGCATTCATAGAGTCAAATTTTTGTACAGTTTCGGTTCTGATCTTTAATTTGTCATTTTCATCCAACAAATTTTTGAGCATGTCGTTATGGTCTTTTGACTTTATGAAGGACTCTATTTTGTCAAGACCAATTTTGTAAGAAGGAGAGATATCATCAGAAGAAACAACGTTTTCATAGTTGTATGCATTGGCATCAATTTCATCCTCCTTGAACTCAAGGAAGGGTAAAATCATACGATGTATCTTCTTTCATATATCACAATTAAGATGCAGTTGAGTAATGTTGGAATACAATCTTTTAGCAATTAAACAAAAAATATTTCGTTGTTTCAAAAGCTTTAAATTATCTCTTTGCAAATAAATTGTTTCATCCCTAGACCTAATCAACTCCTTCTCCTTTTGCTCTATCCAAATACACCTTTCCTCACTCTTCGATGATACCCTGCTGATTTGATTAGTTAGGTTAGAGTTTGTGACGCGAGTTTGAGATAAACTACCACTTATACTACAAAATTTAGATTTTAATCCATTTAGTTCCTTTTCATAGTTTGTGATGGGGATATTTAAAGAAACAAGAATAGATTGTACCTTTTTGATCAACTCATCGCATTCATTGATCTGTACACTGACAGGTTTCTCTGCAAAACACTTATCTTCTCTCTCTTTCTCTTCATCTCGTCCCCCATCGGTGGTAGAACCTCTCATTTGTGACACCACAGAAATCACCATTAGACACTTTCCAGCAACTTTTCCTTCTTTTACTAACAAATCCCTGCCATGAGTGGGCTTCCTTACTTCCTCATCTTCAGAATCAGTCGACCAAACTTTAACACCACCAAATTCATCATCAATAGTATTTCCCTGCATAATTAAAGCATTCATTGTGTTATGAGATCCAGTTTTATTTTTCTTTATTTCATCCATTCGACGTAGAAGGCTTGCTTCCTCATCATCGTCTTCATTCTTTTTCAGACTTCTTTCTCAACATACAATCTTTGGCAAAGTGGTTTTTGCCTCCACATTAGTGACAATTAAAGCCTGAGTCACTGCCAAGTTTGGCTTCCTTCTTTGGTTCTTCTGTCTGTGAGAAACTCTTTGATTCCTCCTTCACTTTCTCAGCACTGTAGCTTCCCTACAAGTTTCTGTTCTTATTGGTTGGGAATCTTCTTTGGATGAAATTCTTGGGATTGGACACCATTGAAGCAAAATCTTCACTTGTTAGATCATACTCAGAACGATCTAAATCTTCTTCTTCTTCAGAAACATTATTTCCTTTTGAGATTAGAGCTAACAATCCCAAACCAGAAACCACGTTCGTTTCCTTAGATACTTCACTCTCATGTGACTTTAATATTCCCAGAAGCTTTGCAAGAGAGTAAGACTTAAATTGTTCGTTTGCTTTCACAGTGGACACCACAACCATCCATTCGGTTCTAAGGCCATTCATAAGTGTGAACTTTTGTTCAATGACTTTCCTTTCTATCCAATGTTTTATCATTTTACTAAGAATATGATGAAAGCGATCGAAAGCTTGAATGAGCTTCTCTTCAGGCTTCTGGTTAAAGTCACCAAATTATGAGAGCAATAAAGTTTGGATGGAATGCTCAAGATCTTCATCTGTGGAATATAGTTCCTTCAACCTATCCCATATCTCCTTCGCTGTTGTGCATGAACTCACCAATCGAAACGTGTCTGATTGTAAAGCAGACCTAATCATCCTTAAGGCTTTGATGTTGCACTAAAACTTTTCTTTATGATCTTGGGGTATGTATTTCACATCATTAACGAGTTGATTGTATTCCTTTTGAGTTTTGACAACTCTTGAAGTGCCTGAATGAGCAAATGGACCAACTGTTATCGCCTCCCAGATCAAGTATATGTTGTCTTCTGAAGCAATCATGTAGTCTTCAAAGTGATGCGTCCAGACTTCATAATCCTGAGTGTACAGTATCGGAATTCTCATCGTCGATCCAATGTTGTTAGAGATATTGATTGGGTTTGACTGGGAATCATCCATGGACATGACTATGTTTGTTTCAAAACCTGCTAAAGATCAGACCTGTAAATAATGTTAGGGTAAGATTGATTTAAAGAACTACGTTCATAGATAATGATGGTTCTAACAGGATCAATCAAAGCGGAAAAACCCTAAGATCTTCTTCTACAAAAGAGATGTGTATGGATGACATAGTCTCTTGCTCTGAAACCAATTGTTGAGTTGAAAAACTCTTTGATCGATTAGATCTTTGACAGGTTAAACAGCAAAAACAAGATGGAATCAAATAATGCTTAATGATTCAAAGTAGTCACGCCTCAGCAGAGCTCGATGAAGAACTTCCATTGTAGAGGCGAGCTAGGGTTTGTAGTACAATGATGAAAATTATAAAAGTGATATCTACTAATGATGCATGCAAGCACCTTAAATACTAAACCTAATAAATCAATCACGGTTGGACAGACCCAAACCGGATAACAAAACTGGGCTAAGGACCAAGCCCAATGGCGCAACACAATTAGACCCAACACTTTCTCATCCTTTTGATTTGAGCATATTATGGTCCATTTTAGGGTTTTTGGTCCAAAAGCTTGAAGCTTTATGAGTTGTGAGCTCCAGAGCATGATATCTGTCCTTTTAAGTGTTTCTAGTGGAGAGGATTCATAAAAATGAGGTCTTGGATGTTAAAGCAACCCTATGCATGAGATATGAGCATTTTTTGGAGTAAAGAGTGAGTGTAGTTGGGCTTGGGACTTTATCAGCCATGCAAAGGCTTAAAGTCATGAACTTTATGGAGTATGAGCCTTTAGGGAGTCTAGATCTGAGAGTATAGCTATGGTCATAACGGTTTAAGACCAAGAGAGTGGGAAAAAGCTAGTATGCACGTACGCCGAGTTTGAATCCAGTATGCCCTACATACTAGTCAAGTGTCCCCGATCATGTTTTGTGCGTGTGCTGAGCGTAAGAAGGGAGGTACGCCCTGTGTAACCTTGCTGTGGGCTTTTTGGGCTAAAAACCCACATTGGGTCTTAAGTGTTGGGCCTGTATTTTAGGCTTATTATGTTGGAGATTTGGATCAGAGAAATATTGTGTATCTCTTAGGCCTTTGTGTTGGTCTTGCCATTTGGACTTAAGTTTAAGAGTTGTGCCTTGGGAGAGCCTATTTAGTATTAGGCCTTGGTGGGCCTAATGAGCTTGAGTTTATTGTGGTCTGGGTAGTGAGCTATCTTTAGATCTAATGAGTGAGGTTTGGTCTTAGATATTAATTAGGTAATTGTAGGTTTTTGTTGAGTGTTAGAGGCCGGTGTGCAGCAGCAGTATCTATAGGAGTTGTTCATCATCTGAGGTGAGTCTTCTCACTATACTTACCTAGAGTGGTAACGTTTATGTGACTGTAGGTTCTTATGTATTTATATTGAGTATTGTCAATTGTATTTGTGATTTATGTTGTGTATTATTCTGAGCTTACTGAGTTAGGACCGGAGGGTCCACCCGAGTTATGGGACCGGAGAGTTCCACTGAGACACATTGACCGGAGGATCTTATTTGAGTATAGCCATGAGAGGCTAATGAGATATGTGTGGTATTTTGGGGAACTCACTAAGCTTTGTGCTTACCATGTTATGTGATATGTGTTTCAGGTACTTCTCAGAATCGTGGAAACACATCGGCTTGATTGTACACACGAGGTGGAGTTGTGTTTGAGGATACTAAAATTTTATAATGGATATGTGCTTTTGGTTAGTTGATACTTTGAGATTTTGTGAAATGTATTAATGAGAATTGTGTGATTTTAAAATGAAATTTTCATTTTGAAAATTTACGGTGTTAGAACATGAGTTGATATACCATTGACCAAACAGGTACCTATACAAGTGCACGTATGTATACATATAAGCATAATCAAATAATATCAAACAAGAAAAATAGATTATATACCAGCCACGACGTCTGTTGCAGCTTGAGCTTCCTCTGTGGTCAGCTGAAAGCGCGACTCTTCACTTCCGTCCTGAACGTGTCTGAGTGTTGATTTGGTTCCGATACCGCTATGAGGGCTGAAGGTGATTGTCGGGATCGACTTGTTGGGGGCCAATAGGGCTATGATAGATTGCGAGGGCCAGCTGGTGAGAGTTCGAACCCCAAGTTGGGTAGAACTGGTTATTCATGGGGAGCGGACCTCGTAGGGGCCAACTCTCTGTTCGGCTACGAGGGCTATGAGACTTCTCCATCAAGGTTGTTCGCGATTTTTGGCATACATCTCATATATCAGGGTTGAGCCCACGACAGATTTGGGTGGTGTACCGGTTGTATGAGATTTTTGGGATGTCTTTCCCAAAGAGTTGCCAGGGATGCCTCCGAAGAGGAAGGTAGAGTTTTGCATTGATTATGTGTCAGGTGCTACTCTGATAGCCAAGGCACTGTACCAGTTAGCTCTGCCTGAGATACAGGAGTTGTCTGCGTAGCTTCAGGAGCAGCTAGACCAAGGATTTATTCCTTCGAGCAGTTCCCCCTGGGGAGCACCGATCCTGTTCATGAAAAAGAAGGACGGGTCACACAGGATGTGCATCAATGATCGGGAGTTGAACAAGCTAACGGTGAAAAACCGTTATCCACTTCCAAGGATCGATGATTTTTCGATCAGCTACAGGGTGCATCTTGGTTTTCCAAGATTGATCTTCGGTCAAGGTACCATCAGATGAGGATTAAGGATGAGGATATATTGAAGATAACTTTGAGGACTCGGTACGACCACTATGATTTTATGGTGATGCCATTCGAGCTCACCAATGCCCCAACAACGTTCATGAACCTCATGAACAGGGTGTGTATGTTGGATTAGGTGTCTAACCCCATAACTATAATTGGTATGTACTTGACCCGATAGTAGCATGGTCCTTTTGGGTTGCCTTCACCATAGCAATTTGATAGGATGAATTATGGAGAAAGAGGTTAATTATGATTTATTCATATATTATAAGAATAATATATTAATAGAAAAATCATATTATTTAATTAGTATTGATCAGAAATTAATTTGGAATTAATTTGGTGACCAAAAGAGACTGATTAAACTATGGTGACTAATATTTCAATTATATGATAATTGCAAAGTTGGGCTTGTGGATCCCTAAGAAGGGATGGATGAAGTCCTATGTATAGCCCACATAGATTTTGTCCATAAGAGGCCTTCTAGAAGGATCTACTGGATTGTTTAAGGCCTAAGCAGAGAATCAGGGTTTTAGTCAAATTCCCTAATTGCACAACTATATAAAGACCCCATGACACCTTGAAATCGGCCACTTGCATTCAAGAGAATACCCTAGCCGATTTTAGGAGCCTCTCACCTCTCTCTCATAATCCTCCATTGCTACTTGGTGTTTGTGACTCACTGGGGCTGCAAGAATTAAGGCACTAAGCTCTTGAAGGTCAAGACCTACAAGCTACAAAGAAAACGTATTCTTCTAATCTTGTTTCATGTTGAAAATCTCGAAAAATGTATGCCAGTTAGGGTTCATGCTTTGGATGACTTGATTTGCATGTATAACTTGAGAAAAACCTAGATCCAAAGCATTAGGGTTGCATGTAAACCATAGGAATGATGTAGTGTTCAAAACCCATCAGTGTAGGCCGATGTTGGATCAGTTTGTGATCGTTTTTTTATCGATGATATCTTGGTCTATTCTAAGATCATGGAGCAGCACGAGCAATATTTAAGGGAGGTATTGGAGACATTGAGGACGAAAAGACTTTATGCCAAGTTCTCGAAGTGTGATTTCTGGTTGCGTGAGGTGCAGTTTTTGGGGCACATCATCAACCAAGAGGGTATTTTGGTTGATCCAGCCAAGATTAAGGCAGTTATGCGATGGGAAGTACTGAAGAATGCATCTGAGATCCATAGCTTCTTGGGCCTAGCGGGTTATTATCGGATATTTATTCAGGACTTCTACAAGATTGTCGTACCCTTAACTCACTTGACTAAGAAGAATGTGATATTTTAGTGGGGCTCGGATCAACAATTGGCTTTCGAGACCTTGAGCATAGCTTATGTGAGGCCCCAATTTTAGCATTACCCGAAGGGCTGGATGATTTGGTAGTGTATTGTGATGTATCTGTCACAAGGTTACGGTTTTGTTTATGCAAAGAGGGCATGTGATCGCGTACACCTCGAGGCAGCTGAAGACTCATGATGCAAATTACCCCACTCACGACTTGGAATTGGGAGCGGTGGTGTTTGCCCTTAAAATTTGGAGGCAATACTTGTACATAGTTCGGTGCACCATCTATACTGACCACAAAAGTTGGAAATATTTGATGGATCAACAGAACCTCAACATGCAACAAAGGAGGTGGTTGGGTGTACTAAAAGATTATGACCGCAAGATTTTATACCATCCAGGTAAGGCCAACGTGGTGGACGATGTCTTGAGTCGCAAGGAGGCTAGTTGTTACATCCCCATTTTCACGGCCAGAAAAGACTGATTTTGTTTATGCTTTATAAAAATCAGAGTACTTCTTTTAATAAAAATGTTGCGGAATTTGCTCCTAGAAAAACATGATAAATACGTTATCAAAACATTTTCGAAGAAAGGTATTTACGAGGACTACAACTTTCATTTAGATCTCGTCGGCTACTTCTCCTTCTATCTCAGATTTACAAAAATTGTATCGTATTTATCGCGCTCGAAGATTAGCGACTAAGCTTCGTCCATATCTTTCGCATATGAGCTCTGTTTCCGACTTTATTTATATCCACGCGTTGGTATTTACGAGTACTACAACTTTCATTTAGACCCCGTTGGCTAATTCTCATTGTATCTCGGATTTATAAAACTGTATCCAATTTATCGCGCTCGAAGAGTAGCGACTAAGCTTCGTCCATAACTTTCGCATACGAGCTCCGTTTTTTACTGTCTTTTTATTGTTTAACTCCTATTAACGATATCTTCATTTCTTCTTTAGATTATTTTTGCTGAAAATCGACCGATCTAAAATTCAAATTTTCGGGTTGTGCACTACTATGCTAAATCTTAGAAAAATCATAACTTCCTCATACGAAGTCAGATTTGGGTGTTCTTTTTATGGACACTCTCGGTTTAACGTATTTTACACATTTCGTTTAGATTGCTAAGTCTAAATCTCGCTCTATCGTAAATTCACTATTTACGCTTCCCGGTATTGTGTCGGTTCCGTCGCGAAACTTCGACGAGTCATAACTTCTTCGTTATAACTCAGATTTCGGCGTTCTTTATATGTACGGAAACTTTGTAACATATACTAAAACTTGGTTAAGATTATTTATTCTAAATAATCATTTGCTGAAAAGTCGTCTTCGACCCTTATTATCTCTAAATTGACTAGTCCGGATCTACGTGCGTTACAATTATCTCCCCCTTAGGATGATTACGTCCCGGAATCATCAAAGAAACAGGGCTCACATGATGACTCCATATGTTATCTCTTCATCCTAAGTAATAACCGTAACTTTGATGTTTCTTCAAATGAGTATCTTACTCTAAGATTTCCTGACTACAGGCGGTGTCCGATCTTGGACCCGCTCCCTATCTCACGTTGGACTCCCAATTATGACCTTCAAGTCACAATCTTGATCCTTACTGGAGACTGCTTCTTCCTCTTAACAATCTTAGGATTACTACGATGGACCGATGTGTCATATTGTAATGACCTAACATCGTATGTTGCAACGTTTAGACTCGGGACTTTTAGAGTCAAATTTCCGGAACAAACTATACCTTCCTTCATGTTCTAACCACATCTTAAAAGGTAGCATTTCTAGCTACAAGCAAATTTTCGCGATACCTCTACAAATCATTTTTTTATTTCAATCTTCCATCTTAATTCAGATGTTACATCGAACTTGATTCTCTGAACCACATAACATACTCAGCGTAGTCGGACTCGATTTAGTATGACCACTAGGGTCGGAATAACAATCATCTTCTTAGTCAATATCGAAACGGTGGCAACGACATGCTTGAATAAAACGGAATCAATTATTGGCTTCTTGGTAACCTTGTGACTTTCCCTGATCCAAGGGTGAGTCCTGTGCTTCCGGTAGTATATGCATCTACTACCTTTCACACCTACTCATACTCGTCCCAAGTATTGTCTCGCAGTTTTCCAAGTCATTATCACATAAAAAGTTTTAACACATACAAATGTGTCCAAACAATCATATAATTTTCCCTAGACTCTACTAGGATTTCTTCCATGTGTATCTTTAATCATCAATTCTGCTTCACTCGGTTGGTGATGGAAATGTCAGACGATGGGATAACTTCATGGATTATACCAAAAATCTTTCTTTCTGCTAATCAAACATGTACTTCTCCCGTACTAGACGTATAATTTATTAGACGTGTTCTAAAGGCATGATATCACTCTTACGATATCTTCCGATAGGTACCATTTAGTATCGTAAGCCTTTTCATTTCCTCTATTTTCTTAGTCTATCATGGTTCGCATCACTTCCTGAACTTCTGCCATTGTGATAGGTTCGGGTGTAGGCACAACGACCGATGTATGACCCATCACATTCTTAGGCTCATGTTGTCATCTTCCTCTTGTTTTGTACACCCAAGCAGACGTTCGGTGTACCAAGACGAGAATTTAAGATAGGAAAGATCTTATTTATGGTAGACGTATAAATCTCCTTATTATTCTGAACCGTTACATGCTAGTTCTAATATCTTTATCATACGCTTAGAATCCTGAACACATAAGGTTTCCACATCCGGTCGGCAACAAACAATAGATCCGAACAAATAAGAGCATAAGGCAATTTTATAGCTATAACATAAATCATTTAGCACATAAAACATTTTAGGCATCTTTCCTAAAATAAACTAGTGCTCGTGTCTAAATTATAGCAGACACTCATCTCACAATCATCGCTTAACATTCTAAGTTTAAGACTAGAAATTTCCTACAAATTCCTAGTTCGCTTAAACTAATGCTCTGATGCCAACTGTGACATCCCCATTTTCACGGCCACAAAAGACCGATTTTGTTTATGCTTTATAAAAATCAGAGTACTTCTTTTCATAAAAATGTAGCGGAATTTGTTCCCAGAAAAACATGATAAATACGTTATCAAAACATTTTCGAAGAAAGGTATTTTATTTTTCTTAAAACGTTTGGGATATCATCGTCAATACAGAAACATAAGCATAAACAGAACTTACTAGTGATCTACATCTCTTTAATCTCTCAGTGTAATGTGACTTCATGACAACACCTGTGACATAAATAAACTGAGTGGGTCAGGTTGGGAAACCTGGTGAATACATAGGGTTTTTAACCCACAATAATGTATTTATTATGTTCAAACAATCAAACAATCAACCCCATTACCCATCCCCATTATCTTCTTTACTCTTAAGGATTTAGCCTAAGAATCAACCATTCCTCGTTCATACATTCCTAAGGATCATCCTAAGGAATTGGCACGAAGTCCATCGTCGTCGGGGTTTAGGCACTAAGTCTGCATAGTCGCCAGAATTTATACAATAGGCACTAAGTCTGCATAGTCGCCAGGGTTTTGGCACCAAGTCTGCATGATCACCAAGGTTTAGGCATCAAGTCTGCATGATCGCCAGGGTTTAGAGTACACTGAGTGAACACATCATTCACAACACTTACAGGTTGCGAGCCTGCTAGTGTTCCACTGGACTGTCTAGAATAGTCCGTGGTTGCCATCCATACTTTGCTGAATGACGGGGCCATCGTTTGGGAAAAGGCTTCTCATATCGTTCACCTCTCACCCTCACCTTGTTGTCTATAACGCCTCTCAACTCATCGTCCAACTTATAGTCCATCTATTACATCTACGCATGTTTTACCCCAACATTTTTGTAGATATAAAATACATATACTGTTTAAATCCTTTAAAACATGTATAAAATCGTTCAACTGGCATAGACAGCAAGTACTCAGATAATATGCACACATAACACATAATTTATATAGAATACTTCATATCTATGTGTAAGATGAAAGGGACCATGCACTCACTTGATTAGATGGTGATTCCGAACTCAAACAGCACTTCGTTATCTCAAAACAATTTTCCTCGACAAAACCTAGTATCAATACCACTAGGGTTTAGTTTTTAACGTAAACTGCAACTAATTAATAGTCTAGCTATTATTACTATTATATAAGCGTTAAATAACACTCAATATAACTCATAATAATAACTCAACTAATTATTTTAAGGTCCTAATAATGTTACTATAATTAAATAAAAGCTATATTAGATATAGTATAGGCGTAGCTCACTTACAGTGGGTTTTTATTAAAAACTCGGCTTCGCTGGAGCAGTGTTTCCAAGCCGAAAGCTTTTCTTCTCGGAGCCGTCGGGCGCTCTGGGGCTTTCTTCTCATGCTAGGGAGGTTCCCTAGACTTGGGAGGGGTTTAGGGAGGTTAGAGAGAAGTTAGAGAGAGAAAGAAATGCTTATGGTGTGAATAAATAATGAAGGGTCCACCATTTATTTATAGGAATTTTATAGAAAAGTAGCCGCTAAGTTTTGTCCGTATCTTCCGTGTACGAGCTCTGTTTTCTACGTTCTTTATATCCACGCATTGGTATTTACGAGGACTACAACTTTCATTTAGACCTCGTCGGCTAATTCTCCTTCTATCTCAGATTTACAAAAACTGTATCGTATTTATCACGCTCGAAGAGTAGCGACTAAGCTTCGTCCATATCTTTCGCATACGAGCTCTGTTTCTGACTTTATTTTACTCCACGCTTTGGTATTTACGAGTACTACAACTTTCATTTAGACCCCGTTAGCTAATTCTCATTCTATCTCGGATTTGTAAAACTGTATCGAATTTATCGCGCTCGAAGAGTAGCGACTAAGCTTCGTCCATAACTTTCGCATACGAGCTCCGTTTTTTACTTTCTTTTTATCGTTTAACTCCTATTAACAATATCTTCATTTCTCGTTTAGATTATTTTGGCTGAAAATCGACCGATCTAAAATTCGAATTTCGGGTTGTGCACTACTATGCTAAATCTTAGAAAAATCATAACTTCCTCATATGAAGTCATATTTGGGTGTTCTTTTTATGAACGCTCTCGGTTTAACGTATTCTACAACTTTCTTTTAGATTTCTAAGTTTAAATCTCGCTCTATCGTGGATTCACTATTTACGCTTCCCGGTATCGTGTCGGTTCCGTCGCGAAACATCGACGGCTCATAACTTCTTCGTTATAACTCAGATTTCGGCGTTCTTTATATATACGGAAACTTTGTAACATATACTACAACTTGGTTAAGATTATTTATTCTAAATAATCTTTTGCCAAAAAGTCATTTTCGACCCCTATTATCTCTAAATTGACTAGTCCGGATCTACGGGCGTTACACTAGTACTCCGATTGGGGATGTTTGCTTTAGGATGACAGTGATTTCCCCATGTTGGATATGATCATGGAGGCCTAGGTGGAGGTTTTGAAGAAAGAGAGTTGGAAGGTAGAGTGGATTCGGAGGTCAGTTTTCCTTGTTTGTTCGGGATGGTTGAGGACTTTTGACACAGTGTGGCCGGGTGTGGGTACCTGCATCCGGGGGAGCGAGGCATAATATCTTGGAGGAGGTACATAAGTCCAAGTTATCTATTCATCATGGGGCTACAAATATGTAAAAAGACCTGAGATTGAGTTGCTGGTGGCCCTACATAAAGCGGGAGATCGCTTGGTTTGTGGAGCGGTGCTTGACCTGCAGGACGGTCAAGGCCGAACATCAGCGGCCTTATGGTAAGGTTTAGCCGCTACCTATTCCCATGTGGAGATGGGGAGAGATCACCATGGACTTCATCACGAAGTTGTTGGATTAGGTGTCTAAGCCCATAACGATTTTTTGTATATACTTGATTTGATTATAAGCATGGTCCTTTTGGGTTGCCTTCACTCATGCAACTTGCTAGGATCACAAGAGGAGAGAGAGTAGAATTTATTATATGAATAATAAATTAGTACTTAAAATGGTTTTATTAATATATTACAAGATTAATATATTATTTGGAAATCATATTATTTAATTAGTATTGATCAGAAATTAATTTAGAATTAATTTTGTGGTCAAAAGAGACTGATTAAATAATTAGGGGACTGTTATGCAAATCATTGATTGTTGCATAACTGGGCTGATGGACTCCATAGAGTGGAGTGGACGAAATTTATAGGGAAGCTCATGAGATTTCGTCCATGGGCTCTAAGGAAGGAGTTCATGGGTTGCTTGTTGCCTAAGTTAGGTATTAGGGTTTCCACGTAAAAAACCTAGCAGCCCACACAACTATATATAGGCCCCTTTGCTAGTGGAATTCGTCCCTATGAGTTTCTAGGAAGCCCTAGCTGAATTCTTCTTCTCTCCTAAGTCATCTTGTTGCATTGGTGTTGGGCTGAAGATAGTTTTGATGTTGCGTCTTTTGGGCTCGCTAGATTAGCCTTGTATTCTCCGGTTTGGGCCTGTCCAACCGTGAGCCTTTTATGTATTGTATATAAGTTAAATACTTGCATGCATATTAGGTTAAGATTTGAGATTTAAGATTGCAGAGATTATCGATTTAGCGTTTCATCAAGAGTATCATATTTCCTGTAATCGTTCTTGTAATCTTCTAATCCTTTACAGTTGATGTTCTTAATCGAGCTCTTCTAAGGATTTTATTTAATCATTCGACACGATTGATTCAAGCTGTTTTGTTCTTAATATTGCGTTCTGCTTTGTTATTTTTGTTGCGTTCTTGCTGTTTCATATTCACATACTTGTTCAAGATCTAATCGATCTTCATTAATTAAAAGTTGTATTAATCCCATCAATTGGTATCAGAGCAGGAGGCTGTGTAATCGATACACATCTTTTCTGTGAAAAAGATTTCCATTAGGGTTTTCCGCAATCATCGATATTTATTGAGCCGTCATCTTAATTGACGTATCTTAGTATTTATTGTTTTGCCCTAATCTGCTTTATTACAAGTCTGATCTTTGAACAGGTTTTACGATCATTATGGACGCGACGCAATCAAACCCTATTAATATTTCCAACAGCATTGGTTCGACGACAAAGATTCCAATCTTATACACCCATGACTATGAAGTATGGGCGCATCATTTTGAGGATTACGTGATTGGATCGGAGGACAATGGTTTTCTCATATGGGAAGCCATCATCAATGGACCATTTTCTCATTCTGCGACATCCAGAATCATTAAGACGCAAAAAGAGTACAATGATCTGCTTAAGGACGTGACGAATATTGCGCAAGATGAAAAAGACAAATTCCAGTGCAATATTAAGGCGCTAAGGTTGATCAGATTCGCCCTTCAGTCCGACACATTCAGACTGGTTAGCTCATGCACTACGGCTAAGGAAGTATGGGATAGACTTCGCGAACTGTATTCCACAGACGAAGATCTTGAACATTCTATCCAAACCTTGCTTCTATCTGAGTTTGGAGAATTCAGGCAAGGGGCCGAAGAAACTGTGACCCAGACGTTTGATCGCTTCAATCATCTTCTCAGCAAGATGATCAAACACGACATTGAAAGGAAGCTCATCGAACAAAAGGTTACTTTCTTGAACGAACTGAGATCTGAATGGAGAGCAGTAGTTTCCACAGTCAAAGCCCATGAACAGTTTAAATCATACTCGTTGGCGAAACTGGTGGGTATTCTAAAGTCCCAAGAGAAGATTGTAGTTCAAGAGAAGAACGTTGTTTCTAGTCTTGGTTCGTTGGCCCTCCTATCTAAAAGTAAAGCTGTGATGGAGGATGAAGAGCTCAACTTGGAAGAGTATGACCTCACAACTGAGGATTATGCCATGATGGTATCCAATCCCAAGAGATTCATAAAGAAGAGATTCCCCAGCAACAAAAACCGAAACTGGCAGGGGAGTTACAGCTCTGAAAAGGCAAACAATGAACCGAAGGCTGAGGAGCCCAAGAAGGAACCGAAAGCAGATGGCGATTCCGGAGTAAGCTGCTTCTACTGTGGGGGCAAGAAGCACTATGCTAAGGACTGTGTTCTTAAGAAGATGGCTGAAAAGGACGATGGAAAGGATGAAGAAGCCGTGCTGCAGAAGAGATTGGATGAGTTGAGAAAGAAGAAGTCTACCGCTAACCCTTCTATTAATGCTCTAATTGTGCAGGGTTCGGTTAATGACGATGAGTTCGGTAGCACAGAAGTTTGGTCTACTGACTCAGAAGACGAAGAAGTGAGGAAGCCTACCCATGGAAAGGCGTATATGGTGTCTGGCGTATCTCAAATGAGGGGATACAATACCGATGGAGGAAGCAATGGACCGAAGGTGCAGGAGGATATGTGCTTTACGGTAAAACCACTCAGCCAACAGTTCAATGAGCTTGATGAACTGATAAAGAAGGTACAATCTGTTTTTATTTCATCTAAAGTACCATCATCCTCATATGAGAAAGAACTAAAAAATGTTAATACAAGAATTTCTCATCTAGATAGTAGCTTAACTCAAACTCGAGTCACCAATTCTAACCTAACTGATCAATTAAGCAGGGTGGCGTCGAAGAGTGAGGAGCGGCGTATGTGGATTGAGTTAAAAGAGTCGTAATTAGTTAAAGTTAAAGACGAAAACATTTATTTGCAGAGAGACAATTTGAAATTGTTAAAACAACGGAATGTTTTTTGTTTAATAGCTAAACATTTATATTCCAATATTACTCAACTTCACTTGGACTGTGAGATAGGCAAAAAGATCCATCGCATGATTTTGCCCTTCCTAGAATTTAAGGAGGATGAAATCGATGCCGAAGCCTACAATTGTGAGAGTGTGATATCGTCTGATGATGTCAACCCAACCTATATGATTGGACTGGACAAAATTGAGTCCTTCATCAAATCCAAAGACCACAAGGACATGCTCAAAAATCTTTTGGACGAAAATGACAGACTTAAACTGAGAACCGAAACCATACAAAAGTTTGACTCTATAAACGCCAACGTAAGCTCAGAAAATAAAATCGATGTTGAAAATGCATCTGAGCTTAACGAGGATGAAAACATGAGTGAAATTTCTGTAGAGGATACAGTTGACTGCTCGGAATTTATTAAAAGCGAAACTGAAAACCACAAAAATCTTATTTCTGAAAACTCTGTGGAATTCGCTAGATTGTCCCAACAAAAGTCCCTGAAACTAGTAGAAAAAGCTGTTGTGTATCAAAAGGTCAGGACCACTCCGAATCAGGTATACAAGGTGACTGGAGTGACCGAACATCAAACAGCTGAACTCACGGCTATTGTTAACGAAGACAATGCTGATGGCTGTGATGAGTTCTTCTGGGAAGCTCCTATTGATAATGGAAACGAAACCGTTGGCCTATCTGAAAGAACCTCCTGGATGAAGAAAGGGAGATACATACCTGAACCCTTGAACAAACCTGATAATTTCAGTGAACCAAGCACAAGTGGTACAAAAGAAATTCCTCAAGAGGTTGATCATTCAGCAAAAGAAGACATTCCTTCAACACCAACAGCTCGAAGCGAAACTTCATCAGATACTCCTTCCACTTCTTCAGGGCAAACTGAATCTTCTTCAGATATTCCCTCTGCTCCCTCGGCTCAAAGAAAAACTCCTGAAGTTCAAAAGGAACCAGCCAAGGTGACATCAAAAACGAAAGCGAACGTTCATCATCAACCTAAGCAGATGAGGGATAAGAAGATAGAAAGGAACCAAAGATACAGGAAAAACCTTTCTGAAAGGAAACAATTTTGGCACTCCCAGAATGCATACTATTCACACAAAGACAAGAATCTGAGGTATGAAAACAAACCTGTAAGAAAGCATGAAAGTTCCAACAACCGAAAGCCAAGGTTCGGTTCGCAAGAAAATACCAACCGAAAGCCTAGGTTCGGTTCGCAAGAAGATACCAACCGAAGGCAAAGGTGCGGTTCTGAAAAGGATTACAACCGAAACCAAAGGTTCGGTTCCAAGAACAACTCCAACCGAACGCAAAGGTTCGGTTCTGACGTCAAAAGAGAACAAGACTCGAAGGTTAGCCCCTCCAATGATCAAAAGCAAAAGGGTCACCTAGAGTCATCAGCCAGGAAGTCCTCCCCATCCAACTTCTCTCGCTCTAATTCTTCTCGTTCTTCTACTTCCACTTATTCATCAGCCGAACGGAAGGGAAAGCAGAAGGTGGATGAATCCAAACCAGAGTCCAAAACGAACACACCTAATCCTAACAAAATAAAAGTTTTTACCATTAAAAAGAAAGATGAAACAACTCTAATAAAACGAACATATCTAGTTGACATCTCTCTTACTATTCCCGTTCCCATGAAAAGCTCACATGGACCCAAGAAACTTTGGGTTCCTAAATCTGCTTAATTTTTGCAAGTTATAAGTGACGAGCAGTTTGACGAAGAATGGTACATCGACAGTGGCTGCTCACGTCACATGACAGGGAGGAAAGAGGAGCTCAGGGAATACAGATCTCTTGCAAATGGTGGCAACGTTAAGTTTGGAAATAACTCCTTCGGCACCATAAAGGGATATGGGATGATAACAAATGGTGATTTTACCATAAGGAAGGTGGCCTATGTGAAAGGACTTCAACACAACCTCATCAGTGTATCTCAGCTTGTTGGAGGTACAGGTCTCAAAGTTTCATTCGATGATGAAGGTTCTGAAATCATAGAGAAAAAGACAAAGAAAGTGATTCTGAAGTCAGAGCGAAAGGGTGAAATGTTTCCTCTGAACATGAAACCCATCAAAGGAAACCCAGCCATATGTCTGCTATCAAAAGCTCAATCCGACGAAAGCTGGTTGTGGCACAAAAGACTCTCTCATCTCAATTTCAAAGATATCAACCGACTTGTCACTGGAGGTCATGTTAGGGGTCTTCCATTGCTCAAGTTCGACAGAGAGCATTTGTGTGCTGCATGCGAAATGGGAAAGCAGAGTCGTCAAAGTCACCCATCTGTAATCAACACAAAAGTTGTTGAACCACTCGAATTACTTCATATCGATTTGTGTGGTCCTTCATCTATAGAAAGCATCGGTGGTAGCAAGTATATTCTTGTTATCGTTGATGACTTTTCACGATTTACATGGGTGTTCTTTCTAAAGCTCAAATCTAAAGCGACTCAAAAGTTGAAAGTGTTTATCAAGCAAATTGAAGTCCAACTCAAGAAGGTCGTTCGTAACATCAGGAGCGACAATGGTCTCGAATTCAAGAACAGGGAGTTTGAAGAGTTTCTTGCAGAAAAGGGAATTAGTCATAATTTCTCAGCTCCATACACACCACAACAGAACGGAATAGTCGAAAGACGAAACCGATCCTTGTGCGAAGCTGCCCGAACTATGTTAAGTTTCGCTTCCTTACCTCTTTATTTTTGGGCTGACGCTATTTCTGCTGCTTGTTATACACAAAACAGGTCCTATCTCAACAAGCGATTCACGCTCACACCATATGAGATATTAAACAACAGGAAGCCCAATGTGAAATTTTTCCACGTGTTTGGCTCAAGGTGTTTCATCTTTAACTCTAAAGAACACCGCAACAAGTTTGATGTCAAAGCCGACGAGGGAATCTTTCTGGGTTACTCACTCACATCCAAGGCGTACAGGGTCCTAAACAAACGCTCAAGAAGGATTGAAGAGACATACTATGTGACCTTCGACGATAGCTATGTCAAGAAGTTACAGGCCATAAATGACACTGCCAGGGAAATCTTTCCTCAAACTGGCCAAGTCACAGTCTCAATCGCCAATTTGTACGAGAATTTTCTGGAACTCTTTGACGAACCGGAAAAAGCTTCTCTCTCAGAAGCAGGTGCAGCTGACAACAAAATAGATCATATGAAGCAGATTGTCGAAGATGCTGCAAGAAGAATGCATGAAGGAGAAACGCCTACTGTTGAATCTCCAACCAACAATGCTTCAGTCGAGGGGGAGCCAAGCTCACAAGTCCAAGGGGAGCCAAGCTCTTCTACTTCAACCGAAGGTCCTTCACCAACCGAAGGTACCTCTCCAACCGAAGATGCCCCTCCAAACGAAGGTGCTTCAATGCCTGAAAGTCCAGCACCGCAAGAAACCCCTGAACCTCATGTTTCTCAAGACTCATCAATTGAGGGGGAGCATGATGATATGACGCTTGATTTCGATAGCCAATCTGAGCCAGAAGAGATGATCAACGCTGAACTAGATCCAACCTTCGATCCAAATTACCCTCCTCTTACCAAATGGACCAGAGATCATCCTATCTCTCAAGTAGTTGGTGATGTATCTGAAAAGGTTCTGACCCGATCTCAACTGAAGGCAAAACAGACATCCTTATTCTCAAAGGTTGAGTTTTGTATGTTTAACTCATTCGTATCAAAAGTTGAACCGAAGACAGTGAACACTGCCCTCGATCACTCTGATTGGGTTCAAGCAATGCAAGGCGAACTGAACGAGTTTGAAAGGAACAAAGTCTGGCGCCTCATTCCAACTCCTCCAGATGCTTCGGTTGTTGGTCTTAAATGGGTTTTTAGAAACAAAATGGACAAGGAACGTAATGTCATAAGGAACAAGGCTCGTCTGGTGGTGAAGGGATACTGTCAGGAGGAAGGAATAGATTACGAAGAGACGTTCGCTCCAGTAGCTAGGCTAGAATCGGTTAGAATTTTTCTGGCCTATGCTGCTCACAAAAACTTTGAGGTTTTCCAAATGGACGTCAAATGTGCATTTCTCAATGGAGAACTCGAAGAAACTGTGTATGTGGAGCAACCTCCTGGGTTCGTGAACGAAAAATATCCAAATCATTGCTATATTCTGGATAAAGTTGTGTACGGCCTCAAACAAGCTCCGAGAGCCTGGTATGAAACGCTTACAAAATTTTTAAAGATGTCCAAATTCAAACAAGGTTCGGTTGACCCAACCTTCTTTCGCAAAAAGGAAGGTAACTACCTTATGATAGTTCAAATTTATGTCGATGACATCATCTTTGGCTCCACGAATCCCAGCTTAACAGCTGAATTCCGAAAGTTGATGGAGACTAAGTTTGAAATGAGCTCAATGGGTCCTATTAACTTTTTCCTTGGTTTAAATATAAGACAGGGACCCGAAGGCATCTTTATCAATCAGGAAGCTTACACGAAGACTCTCCAAGCAAAGTTTGGAATGATGGGAGACTCAAAAGTCAAAGTCCCAATGGCATTCGGCACCAAACTTACCCCTTCACTAGATAAACCGGCTGTCGACATCACGCTCTATCGTCAAATGATAGGCTCATTGATGTATCTAACTGCTAGCAGGCCTGATATCATGTTTTTTGTGTGTTATTGTGCTCGATTTCAGGCTAACCCACGCGAACCTCACATGCTGGCAGTGAAGAACATCCTACGCTATCTCAAGCGAACCGCCTCCTTAGGTCTATGGTATCCATCCAATTCAGGCTTCTTCGTTCAAGCCTATTCTGATGCTGACCTTGGAGGATGTGGACTCGACCGCAAAAGCACAACTGGCGGCTGTCAAATTCTTGATGGGAAGTTGGTCAGTTGGCAATCCAAGAAACAAACGTGTGTGTCGCTGTCTACTGCCGAAGCGGAATACATTGCCGCTGCATCCTGCACATCCCAAGTGATTTGGATCCAGAGTCAACTTCGTGACTATGGACTCAATATGAAGAAGATCCCTCTATATTGTGACTCTGAAAGTGCAATTAGGATCTGTCATAACCCAGTGCAACACTCCAAAACCAAACACATAGCACTGAGGTATCACTTCATCAAAGATCATGTGGAAGATGGAAATGTCGAAGTTCACTTCGTAAGAACCACTGATCAACTGGCTGACGTCTTTACCAAAGCTCTTCCAGAAGCATCGTTTAATAAAATATTGCAAGGGCTAGGAATGATGGAATCAGAGTCAGTTCCTCACACTACCTCTCAACCTCAAACGTAAGAAGCGAAACCAACCGAACGTTCGGGTTCGGTTCAACCTTCTCACTCGCTCATTACTTCAAAGGTAGTTTTTCTGTGTTGTATATTTCTTGTGCAAAACTTGTTTTTTCTTTGTGTAAAAAGTTTTTCCAAATGGCATATCTAAACTCCTTGGTTTCTTCAAAATTTTCCAAAACCGAAACCTCCAGAAGGTTCGGGTTCGGTTTTTCAAAATTCTGTGGAACCGAAACCAACTGAAGGTTCGGGTTCGGTTTTTAAAAATTTTGTGGAACCGAAATCAACCGAAGGTTCGGGTTCGGTTTTTCAAAATTTTGTGGAACCGAAATCAACCGAAGGTTCGGGTTCGGTTTTTCAAAATTTTCTACAACCGAAACCAACCGAACGTTCGGGTTCGGTTTTTCAATCTTTTTCCAAGTTTTTTTTTAAATCATATTTTTTTTCTTTTCCATCTTTTCAATTTTTGTTTAGTCTTATTTTTTATTTTATTTTTTTTAAATTTTTAAATATCAAAAATTCAAAAATATTTTTTTCTTTTCGTGTGCTCATTCGCTTATGGGGATATATATTTGATGGCTTACTTAAGTGTCCCTAGAAGCATGCTGCTGTATATGTCCCAAGCCTCATAAGATTTTGAATAATAGCCTTCATGACCTGGTAAACACAAACCTTGTCTTCCCAATAAGGCTAACTCATTTATTCTAATCGTGAGCTACCTCACTCTCTTCTCACATGAGTTCAGAGTCTCCTGTTTGGTCCTTATTTTCGCAGCAGAGGTACTATGTTTTCTTTCACCATCCCCACTACACTTCTCCATTACATTCGTTTCATCACTGTAACCCTTGAGACTCTCAGAATCTACCACTGAGGTTTATGGTTACACAACATCTGTGTTTATGATCTTAGTTTCGTGCCACTACGAGCTGAGTGAAACCCAAAATTCAATACCAACGAATTGACGGTGACCAATTAAATTGATCAAGTTTTCACCAATGAATTGACGAATGTACCTTCATGGAATCTCATTTTTTTTTCTTTTTGCGTGATTCCAATGAAATTGTTACACACCATAACATTTCTTCCCAGGGGATCCAGTTTTAAATTTTTATTTGAGATTTCATAATAATCCAAGCCACTACAAAATCAACTCCAACCTACTTGTTCAACAGACTACACTGGTCTCACAAGTACTTTGTTCACATTCGTTCTTATATCAAGAATTGAATTGTTGCATCAAAGCGAAGCCACCCTTAATTAGCCTTATTAAAAGAAACCTTTCAACATTTATTAATAAATGTTTGATCGTAATTCAACGGGATTCCACACTAACACTTTGGGGTCTCTCTTGACCGTGAAGGAAGAGATTCGTGCCCGGGATCATCAGTTTCGTGTCATTATTGACATCACAGATCATCCTAAAAAGAGTTGCTTTATTTCTTTATCTTTTACACTCCTTGCACGAAAATCCTTGATTTTCAAAAATTCCGTTACTAATTATTTTACAGGCTGGATAATTACTGGATGGTTACAAATGAATTTGTGGTCAAAAATTAGCCACGTGGGTCTTTAATTGATAACAGCTGTTTAAAAGGGGATAAGACAAAAAGTTGCTGACTCGGCGGAAGTTAAATGGATAGAAATTCAAACGACGGTAAAAAGGAGGGCGCTTGAATTTGAAACGGCCGCGCTTTTTCTGACACTTATGGACGCGTGTGCGATATTGAAGCGTCATCCATCTGGCATTAATGGCGCGTGTGGAAATGGAAACGGTTCCTCTCTCTGAACCGGCGCTTATTGGGCGGCGTGATCCTAGGAATCTGACACTCTCTCTCCTACGTGATCATCGCACGTCCCAACTGTCACCAATCAGTCACTCCAAAAACCCGCTTCGTATTTCCATAAGAGATTTGAAACGATTTTTCTCTCTCCTATCACCTACTATAAAAACCCATCAACACCACCTTTTACCTCTTTACTGCCCCCATAATTTCCAAAGCAAAAATATTCCCAAACTCTCTCCCGGTATTCTTCTTCTCCAAAACCTGCAACAATGGCTGAATCTTCATCTGTTCATGCAACGTCTCAGATTCTTCCCATCAGACCCTAGCAATGCCTAGTCATCGATCTGAACCCACTGGCGTATGATCCATACATGTCGCCGGTCATCGAATGCCTCAAGTACTCCCAGCTTGCTCCGGCATTGTCCAAAATTGAAACGGTGCCAATGGTGGCTCTATCTCAGGTCTATGCGACGGCCTACTACGACAAGGGTGTCGACCGGGTATTCTTTGAAGTGGGAGATCACAAGACTTCAATTTCTCGCCCCCTTTTCTGCACTTTGTTAGGGTTTGCCGCTGACCCATCGCGAGTTAACACGGAGACGATTCCGGTTGGAATGCTTTACAACATGTTCTACAACATGGGCTACACGGAAGTTCTCACCTCCGTCGCCAGGTTCAAGAAGTCCGGCCTACCGCCCCAGTGGAATGGGTTATTTACAGTTCTCTTCAAGGGACTGTCAGAGAGGAGCTCAGGATCTGACGGTGCCAGTCGTCTTTTCCTTTCTATAATGTACGGCGTGTACAATGGGATAAACCTGGATTATGGGTTTGTCCTCTGGCAACAGCTGCTTCAGAGCCTCTCTTCCACTTCTCGACACTCCGAGATGTCGCTGGCCCGGTTCTGGATCTTGATCACAAGATGGGCCATGGACAGGTTTGAGGTCCCAACTACTGATGGTGCATCGATGTCGTCTATTGGTACCTTCCATACCAAGAAGATCATCGTCTCGGATGCATCTAAATTCTCATTCATCGGATCCATCCCGGAGACTATGTATGGAAGTGTGCCCTCAGACAGCAATATGATCAGGGCGATCAAGGAGTTAGGGTCATCTGGTCCGAGGGAACTGACACCAGACATGCTGCGATCGATTCATGATGCCGACAAACCGGTAGCCAGGGGTAAGAAGGCAAACAAGGGTAAGAAACCATCCAAAGCCCCAAAACCTTCTCCCAAGAAGCGCAAACAACCGAAGGCTGCTTCATCCCCACAACCGAAAAGGAGGAAGACCCAACAAAAGCGAAAGCTCGTCATTCCCTCTTCCTCAAGTGAATCCGAAGGTGGGAGTTCGGACTCTGAGGGATCCCAAGGAGACGAATCTCCTCAACGAGGCAACACACCCCCTCGGTCCCCAACCCCGGAGATGGAACTTCATCAATCTCCAGTTCCTTCCCCTCCACCCACAATACCAATTTCCATTCCCACCATAAACCCCACTATACCCCCAACCTCATTCCCTATACCCCCACCAATATTCACCACATCAACCGAAACACCACCTGTAACCGAACCTCCACAAACCGAAACCCATACATCACCACCACCCGAAACTAACCCCCCACCCACTCGACCAGAACCAACCAAACCCATAACCCCCCCAGCTTCTCCACCACCTCAATCTCCAGAAGTCGCCTCCGATGGCGACGATCAATACCTTGGTGGTGATCACATGAATTTTGACTCGGTCTACTATAGTCCGTTTCAAGTTCAGAGTGATGAGGAGGATGATCCTCCAGTGACAAAGAAGCATCTTCGTGAGCTTAACGAGAAGATTGATCAACTTCTCGCCTCCTCTTCCAACCAGCAGTCATCTTTGTCTGAAGCTGTCCTTAAGAAGATAGTTGATGCCTTCTCCAGGGCTCAACATGATTCAGTGGCCTCAGCAACTGCTGCGATAGACGCCTCCACCCGAGCCTGTGAGGCAGCGACCGAAAAAGTCGATAAACTATTCTCCGACGCTTCTAACCTGCTGAAGTCCCTGCAGGAAAGCGCCGACGCCACAAAGACAACTCTGGAACCGATTGTTCAGCAATTGGCCAAGTTCGTCTCGACGGAGTTGACTTCGTTCGCTAATCTCAGACAAACTCTTAGCGACGACAACTCGGCACTCCGTGCCTCCATCGATGCCCGCCTGGCAAAGTTACAAGAAGATCTTGCGGCAGAAAACTCTCTGATGGACGTTTTGGCGAGTAAAACAACCGCCCTAAAGGTCAAGAGCACTCAACTTTCCAACTCTCAAGAACAATTGGAAGCTCTTCGATCCGAGAGGGAGGTCATAAAGACATGTGTTTCAGATGTCCACGCCGCTCTCTCCAACATCCTGGAAGCACACGACCCCATCCTTAACCACTCAGTGAGGCGTACCCTCGTTGAAAAGCTCTCCCCGGCCATGGACCTTTTAAGCAAAATTGAATGCCTACCGAGTTTCGTGTCCATTCCGAAACAAGGGGGAGATGAGAAGAAAGGATCGAAACCACCTCCTTCCTCCAAAGCTACTCACACAACCAAACCACCCCCAACTGGTCATGCCTCGGGTTCAGGTGTGAAGAACAAGGGTAAAAACATAGCTGAGGGAGGAGATGAAGATGAAGATGAAGATGAAGACAAGGAGACCATTGCCGACATGTTGAAACGGAAAAACAGTCGCAATGCTGAAGACGATGCCAGTCGTGTGGCGCGTGAGGCTGAAGAAGCCGAACGAAAGCAAAAAGAAGCCCACGATCTCCTTGAGAGACGAAAGTTGCTCTTCCCTGCCTGGACCAGGGATCGTTTGATAAAAGAGGCCATAGAGACTCCAAGCATAATATGGCTCGAGCCGGTGATATCGTTCGACTGCAACAACACTATCGATTCGCAGTTCGATATGTCGCTGACTCGAAAGGCGTTCATCTTCCACGCCTTCTCTAACATCTTTGAAGTCCCGCATCCGAACGATGAGCTTGACAGGGAGCTCATTGACTTCTACCTGGAGGCCGCTCGCCCTCAATACCTTACATGGAGCGCCCAGAAGATTGTCAATGTTCGGGTGCTGAAGCCTTTTGCCGTGGGGAAATTCACGAATGTTAAGTTCAAGCTTATTCGTGGATCTGCAAGAACCGCTCACATCATCACCCTGGCGGATCTGCCAAATCTGAATCCTCGTGACTGGATAGTCTTGTACAATATCCTGCTGACAAACGAAGCCGAATATGGTCCCATCTTAGACCATGTCAAAAGGATGTTGGCTTGCTACATCATGGAGGTTGCCCAAATGGATCAGGAGGTCGCCACTGTTTTCAAGAAGAAACCGAAAGTAAAACCAGTGGGATCGGCCAGTGATCTTAACACAATGCAAATGGGTAAGATAGATCCAAGGCGAAACTCAGTGATGTTCACCAGAGCCGAAGGACAGAAATGTCTATTCGCTTTAGCTGACAAGCACCTTTACACCACAGCCTGCTTGGAACACGTCTTATCAATTATCAAGCGGTGTAAGGACAATTCGGCTGATGACATCAAGTACTTCAATGATATGATCAATTGGTACATCCGGTTTAGACAGACCATCCTCTCCATAACCAAGTGTCTGTTTAGTACCGTGAAGAAGAAGGTACCAGCTTCAGCTGCCGGCCCAAGTAAGAAGTGAAGGTCTCGCTCCAAATTGACGCAAAGGGGGAGATTGTTGGGCTGAAGATAGTTTTGATGTTGCGTCTTTTGGGCTCGCTAGATTAGCCTTGTATTCTCCGGTTTGGGCCTGTCCAACCATGAGCCTTTTATGTATTGTATATAAGTTAAATACTTGCATGCATATTAGGTTAAGATTTGAGATTTAAGATTGCAGAGATTATCGATTTAGCGATTCATCAAGAGTATCATATTTCCTGTAATCGTTCTTGTAATCTTCTAATCCTTTACAGTTGATGTTCTTAATCGAGCTCTTCTAAGGATTTTATTTAATCATTCGACACGATTGATTCAAGCTGTTTTGTTCTTAATATTGCGTTCTGCTTTGTTATTTTTGTTGCGTTCTTGCTGTTTCATATTCACATACTTGTTCAAGATCTAATCGATCTTCATTGATTAAAAGTTGTATTAATCCCATCAATTGGGTGTTTGTGACTCCATTAGAGGTGCAACACTTGGGGCACTAGGCTTTCAGAAGTCAAGATCAAGAAGGATTAAACTTTTTATTGCTACATAACAAGAGATGTAAAGATTTTAACCTTAATCATGTGTGATTTTCGATATATGTATGCTAGTCATAGGGTTATTTCTTTGGTATTCATAGTTGTATGTTCAAATTAGAAACACCTAGATCCAAAGCAATTAGGGTTGCAGGAATGATGTTATGCTCAAAACCCAACAGTGGTAACAGAGCCTATGTCATTTTTCTATTGAAAAGATGCAAAAGTGAACTGCCAAAGATCAGGAAATCGAAAAAATTGTTGTTTGACTGTTGATTCGCCGAGTCCATGTATGGTCTCAAGGAGTTCCATAGTGGGCTCGACGAGTTGAGTGTTCTGGTGTCGGGATTTTTGATTTTCTGGCCAGTTTCTGATTAGGATAATTACCAAAACTCGTTTTTCTTGCCTAAATTCGATTTCTTGAGATTGGTATGGATATCGTTATCAAAATTGGTGGATTTGGTTGAATATGGATAATATATGATTACTATGATTCTAATATTTGACCTAGTAATTATGAAAAGTTTCAAATTACACCCTTTAGGTTTTATAGTTAAATTTGAAGTTAAAAGTTTTAGTTTTTGAAATTTAAATAGTTAAACCCTGATATTTTGAAAGATTTCAAAATTTGTCTTTGAATTTAAAATTTAATTAAAAGACATTAATTTTGAAATATTAAATTCTAAAACCCTAGTGTTTTGAAAAGTTCAAATTACACCCTTATGGATTTTATTAAATGAATTAAGAGTTTAACTAAAAGAGAGAATTAATAAATCCATAATAATATGGTTTAATATTAATCAAATTAAAAGTCTAATTTATTAATAGATTAAACCACTTAGTATTTTAAAAGTGGAAAATACAACCTTATACTATATAAAATTAAAAGTCTAATATATTATATATGTATAAGTAAATGGTCAGTCTAAAGTTAGTAGGCCTCATTCACAAAGTTGGTCTATAAGGGGTGTTTAAGAAAGCGACGTGTAAAATGACTGCCATTAGGTATCCACTCTTACCCACCGCACCCTTGACTAGTGGAGGGTCGTTAGCCGAACGGGTAGGAAAGGACACGACCTTCCATTATAAGTATAATGAAATACGAAGTAACTAAACACTTTTATAAATTCCCAAATCTTAGTTACTTTAGGAGAAATGTGAATTTGGTGCTAATCCATGAAATTGCACATTGCACCTTGTTGGTCGTTAGTGGAGCATGTGTGGTTAACCGACACATTAATATAGGACCAATAAAGGATGACAATGGGTAGCTCGTAGATTATCATAGATCAATGGAACGTGTGTGGTTAATCGGCACATTGATTAGGTGATATACATCCTCGAGAGTACCAAGCTAATTTACATGGTTATTCACACCTTGTTTGTGATCATCGGTATCCTAGTCAGAAACTTAAAGGGCATAATCGAGATTAAACATGCCATTGAAAAGTTCAATGAATCTCAAAAGATCTAGGAGTTTCAATTCATTTAAAGCCTAATTTTCATTTTCTTTTTTCATGGTTAAAATTGGTAAACCATCATTTACCTACCTTTAAATATTCTGCAACTGGATTACGGCATCCCTCTTCCGAGTTGTAAAATATTATGTTGGGTCCTAGCCTTAATATTTCATTTGGGTGTTATATTAATGATTGAATCAACTAACTTGAATTTCTCCCGTTTTGTAGATGTCAAATTCTAACAATTATGGTCTTCTCGAATCTTATGTAAAAAGCTTTCCTCACGAAGATGATGTTCCACGATTAGATCATGGAAATGAAAATCCTTGGTTACTTCCTCCACCTCCTCCAACAATTCTCCCTGACCCACATGTTCGAACTCCTTGGTAAAGCAAATTTGATTGGTAGATCAAACTCCTAAACTTCCATGCACATTGGTAATGGCAATATTGGAAATCCAGAAAAGTTTTCTCTTCCCAATGGAAAGGGATTGGCCAAACCGTTTGACCGGATGGTAAAGAGGTTGTTTGTTATTCCAAAAGGTTAAATATGAGATTGACCCATGTGTTATTCCAAAAGAGTCTGTTTGTTTCTACTACCAAGAGAAGGTGCATTGGTTACGAAGCTGTCATACTTACCTGAAAGGTCGCAAGGATGAGAGACTCAGGATGTATGACTCTGCTTTAGGTAAAATCCACTATCTAACTCTATAAATTATTATTTGTAGATTCTTAATACATGATGTGATAAGATTGAATTTTGATGTTTCGTAGGATCGAAGAAAAGAACGGAAGCTTAAAGGAAGTGTGAGTTGAGTCTGATCGCAAAGAGATGGATTTCGATCGCATGGTTCGATGATCGGATTTTTGAGCTGCTACTTAGAGAGTTCTGATAGATTGCTTAGGAATATATGTAGTAACATAGTTTTCATTTGTAATTGCGTTGTAAGGACAAGCTTTTCCGCATTTTTGTAAATAAAATAAATATTGATTTTTGTCTTATTTATATATATATATATATATATATATATATATATATATATATATATATATATATATATATATATATATATATATATATATATATATATATATATCCTTGCAATGACTTTTGTGAAAATCGATTTTTGTATGTTTCTATTATTAGAAATATTGAAAATGGATGTGATTCCTACTTATGTTATTTGTGGTAGTGTCAGAAATTTACCAAATAAGGAATGATTTTGATCAACCAAGTTTCAATTGGACACAAACTTGGAATCATACAATTTGTATTGTATGATGAATGAGAACCTTCAAAATTCGGAAATTGAGACTAATTCCTTATTCACATAAGTATGTAAGTCAAGTGAAGGACTAGGGGATCTAGTACGCATTGTTGTGAAATAGGTCAAGTCCACCACAAAGAACGATAAGACTATTCGTCATGATTTACTAAAAGTTTTGTAAATATGGTTATGCTTACAAGATTAAGTATAATTTTGACATGCTGAAAAGATTTCAATGTAAAGCAGAACGAATAGAAAGAATCAATTAGGCAGAAATATAAAAGTTTCTCCAATTTGAAAAGAAGGGAGAGTACTTAAGTATCGTGTTTTATGATTAACTTAGTGATTATGAAACTATGTCACAATTGATCCTCTAAGGACACCTTAATGCAATAGTATGGCTATGAAGAGGAATCGTGAATTGTTGAAATGGTTAAATCAAAAGGTGAATCATACTTTGTTCCAAAATCAAGTCTTAGAGTCGTACTCCGAGATTGTGACTTAAGTGACATCATCTTAAGAAGGTTTATAACACTCATCAAATGTGGAGTAGAAAAGTTTCTTACTCTTGTACATTTAAAATTGGTAATTTGTGATGTCTTGGACGAGACTAAGGCTAATTGTGTGAAGTCTTTGTCTTGATAAGAACCCGCACTAAATCTTGAATATTTGTTTGTCAAGGAATGTTTCTTGACAAGAAAATCTTATATTTCAAGAGGCCAGTGGGAGTCTTAATGATCTTGAATAGTTTCAAGATCGGAATCAAGAATAAACCTATTGTTTATCACTAGCACACGACTTGAGGTTTATAACCTATCGTGTTGACATATTCTTGTTTTTGTGCCTATTCCATTTGAAGTTGACTATGCATGTGAGTCATATGAGTTCTCAATTGATTGTGTAAGGCAAATCACCTTGATCAATGAAAGTGCATTGAGTGGTATAAGTGAGATGTTAAACAACTTGGAAGACATGGTAGGCCCTTGTGATGCCAGGTGGCAAGAAATTAAGATTGAGCAAGTTCAGTCCATATGAGTTTGGATTTGTCACAAACATTGTCTTATGATTATGGTTATGATAAACTCACATGGATAGGAATGCATACACCGTAAAATCTAAGTGATAAGGTTTCTCTCCGTTTTATGAAAATTATTATGAGGAAAAGCTTTCACTACGAAGTTTTTATGGAGATAGTGATTGTGTAAATTGCATTCTTAAATTTTATTATGATTACGACATCCCACTTCATAGTTCGAATTATGAGATTTGACAACTAGTTTAACATTTAAGACTTACTGTTGTAAGTTCTGAAATTGTTAGACACATATATGACATTTCTAATAAAAGGTGTATGTGCTTACATAAAGTCTTATTGAATCATCACGTATCAGAAATATGAACTTTGGTAAGAAAGTCAATAAGTATTGATTTCTAGAAGTCCAGCTATTTTCTGAGTACATGTCAAAGCTAGTGGGAGTATAAGTGTTATGCTGGTAAAGATATAATCATCATGTTAGTGGGAGCATGATTATTATGTTAAGTGTTGCGAGCTAGAAATATTAATTATAGAAAACAAAAGTTTCAATTCGCAAAGGTGTAGAGGTTGAAAAGTTGTTTTGCTATAATTAAGGGAGAGGAACTTATACTTCATTTCAAATCTAAAAGCCTAGATCGAGAAATTTTCATCAAATTTAGTCAAAGGACATATATGAATGTTATGTTGAAAAGATTCAACATAAGGGAATTCTATATATAGCAATATTATAACAAGAGACTAGTAAAGTTTCATGTCTTTATGTAAGACATTATGTATCGCATCCCATACGCTGCGGCTATAGGATCGATTACATATGTTGTATATTCAACCGTTCTATCTATTCCAAATACCTAGGTTGTTAAGAGGGAAAAGGACAAGAATCATATATGACTAAAATAAGTTAGACAACTGTCAACTGGGCAGTTAGAAGTATAGTAATGGATGGACCATATTGACATTATTATGAATAGATAGGATTCTATATAGAATATGTTTTCATATGGCAAATATGGAAATGTTACCATAATTGGAGTTGGAAATTAAGAATCTATGTAGATTAGAAACTTTTATGCAAGAAGGATGCTTAAAGGAATGTACTTTGAATTTGAGACTTCGCTTTCGTGGAATTGTCTTGTAACAATCTCCAATAGTGCACTTTGTAATTTCATTGGCAAAGTCTTTTTGAATTTGGTGTTGTGACGTTACAAAAGGATCATTGCATTAAATGTTAGAATCTAAAAAGTTCTAGTAATGGGAAGAACTTAGTGTTCTTACACTTGTAATAAGGATTGAGAATTGTGAAATTAGTATCATTAGAAATGTGTTCAATTGATATATTTCACAAAGTAAGGACTATATGCAAACAAAGTGTGCATGCTTGGAGCATGGGACAACTATTGTTATAATTCAAGTATTAAGTTGATTAACCGAAACATTATACAATGAATAATATGTAATCAATATGGTGATTAAATAATTAGTGTTTTATTTATACTCAAACGTTTTGAAACCATATTGGATTCAATTATTCTTGTGTTTCACGTTGCATGTTTTGGCTTCGCGAATAAATGGGTTATTCAAACATCCACGGTCAATCATACTTTGGATATAGGTAATGAGATAAGAGTGTCATGAATCCGACTGTAGATTGTCTAAAGTGTTTAGACATAGCAAAAGTCTGATGCAGTGTTCATGAGTGCTCCTGAAATAAGATTTGATGTTGGTCAAAAATATGGTTTATATTTTGCTTTTCTAGGAAAGTATATTTTTATGTAATATTGTATGTGTTTGCGGTTTGTGTGTACGGCCGCACACCCTGTGTACGGCCGTACACAGGGTGTGCGGCTGTACACATGTGTATGGCTGGAGGTCCATATAAATAGAGGAGTGCATGTGGGAGTATACGGCTAACGGTTACAGAAGAGAGAGAAAGTTAGGAAGAAGAAGTGTGTGTGTGTGTGTGTGAGACAATATATTGTAAGGAGCATAATTCATATTGAATACATCATTAAATTCATAATCTTCTTCTTCTCCTTCTCTTCTATATTGATCTGACATCATCCAATTGATTGGGATTCCGCACCATCAATTGGATCTGATTGATACACAAGCAATTTTGGTGACCTACAATTGGTATCAAAGCTTGCTTGTATCATTCAATTTTTCCAGATCTGGAGCTTACTTGATCTAATTTTGAAAATATAATAGCGTTTTTGGATAGATCTCGCAAAAATAAGGGGGGTTACTTCTTTGCATTTTTCATAAAAATGAGTTTTTGATCGAGTTTTGGAGCAAAAAAGGGTGAAAAACGTCGTTTTTTTCGCGAATCTGTTGAAGGTGTGCGGCCCGGTTGAAGGAGTGATGCTGGTTGAAGGTGTGCGGCTCAGCAGCCTCGGTGTGCCGCTCAGCAGTGTGCGGTTCGGTTTGTGCGGCCGGCTCGGTGTGCGGCTCAGAGTGTGCGCGTCGGTGTGCAGCTCGGACGTGTGCGGTCACTGTGTACGCCTCGGAGTATACGACTCGGTGTGTGCGGCTCGGAGTGTGCGCCTTGGTGTGCAGCTAGGGTTTCGGTGTGCGACTCCGTGTGCGGCCTCGATATAGGGCTCGGTCTCGCATCTGGTTCACGGCTCAGCAGCATCGGTCTCGGCTTCGCGGCTTCGTCCTCGCTTTGCAGCCGTCCTCGCTTAGCAGCCTTCGCATAAAAAAGGAAACGGTTTTGAAGGTGCCGGGGATCGAACCTGGGACATCTAGTTGAGCAACTGACAGCCTTACCAACTCGTCTAAGAGGCTTCCTGTTTCCTAAATCCGAAATTTAGAATATAACTCATCGTTTTCGCATATAATTTCACAAATTGACATTTTCAACCCCAAAAGTTCAAAATTTTATTTTTAAAATCCTTTTTCCACCCAAAAATTTTATTTTTTAAATTTTAACTTTTATTTTTCATTTTTTACTTAAAATTTTGACTTTGACTTTTAAAAGTTGACATTTGACTTTCTCGTTTGACTTTTAATTTTTCAAATTTGGCTTTTCGGTTTGACTTTTAAGTTTGACTTTTCAAGTTTCACTTTTGAGTTTGACTTTTTAAATTTGAATTTTAAGGTTGACTTTCTCGGTTTTTAAGTCAAAGGGCAATTAAAAATATATAAAAAAAAATTAAAAAAAACAGAAAAAAAATGAGTTCCACATCAATTCCGGTAAATGAAGTTTCATGTACTCCATCTTGTAAAGCTACGATTAAATTTCTTCGCGAACAAATTGATTTATTAAAAAGAGAAAATGAGGACCTCAAATACGAAGGCTATACTCTTAGGAAAGGACAAAAACCGTTAAAAGCTCAATTAGAAACCAAAATCAAGGATTTCCGGAAATTACAAGAAGATTACAGCAACAAGTGTGAAAATAATGATCACATTAAGAAAAAACTTGATGTTGTAACTGAAGAACTTGATGCTTTGAAAATTAAGTGTGGAAAAACATATGTTAGTTTCAAAAATTACACTGCGTCAAGTAAGACAGTCGAGTCCTTATTTGAAAACCAATTAAAATTCAAAGATAATCAAAACAAGGGTCTAGGGTATGATAGTGTTCCTCCCCCTTTCAATCATAACTACACATCCATCCCTATGACATAAGAAGAAATTGACAATGAGGCACATCTCCAATATGGGAAACCTATTGCGGTTGTTCCAGAAAAGGAAAAAGAGAGGTTAGAAGGCTAGAGAAGAGAGAGAAAGTTAGGAAGAAGAAGTGTGTGTGAGAGAGAATCTATTGTAAGGAGCATAATTCATATTGAATACATCATTAAATTCATAATCTTCCAAATGATTGGGATTCCGCACCATCAATTGGATCTGATTGATACACAAGCAATTTTGGGGACTTACAATTGGTATCACAGTGTGCCACCTCCTTTTAATCACAATTATAACCCACCCTTTGAGACCAATGAGGAAGAAATGCCTGCTCAGTATGGCCAAACCCCTGCTCTAGATTCAGTTAAGACTGAACAATCAGGGCCAACAGAGGGTGATGAAGTGAACGTTTCTAATGATTCTGTTACATGTGCAGGTAAAGTAGCAGAAGATGAGAACAAGGAGAACACCATTGAACAAACCAACACATCCTTGAACTCTGAATCTGTTGCTTCTAACTCAGTTACTTCTTATCAACCTGCTGTTGGTAAATACAGGCCACCAATTCACGCAAAACAACCAACTTGCTGCAAGTGTGCTTGTGGGAACAATCAGAAACGAGGCAAGGAGACGCCACCAGGGGCAGGAAGAAACAATTTCCCAGTGAACAAAAGACTTGTTTTCACTGTGGAACACCTGGTCATATTGCCCGAAATTGTCCAAATCGCGCATACGTTCCTTATTATGCACAAGGCTGGCAGAACGCGCCAAGAGGGAGATACTCCAAAAGATACCCCTCGAGATCACGATTAGACATTGACGACTGGAATACCAAGAAGGCCAAGAATTCAACTCCCAAGGCCAAGAATTCAACGCAGAAGGCCAAGAATCTAAATTCCAAGGGCAAGAAGGGAATGTCGGCCAAGAAGCCCAATCCAAGAGATGCTCCTGTGAATCCAAAATCAAAATCATCTCAACGGCCGACATTAAGTCCCAAAGAAAGTACTGAGCCACCCATCAGATCGAAAAAGAAATGGGTTAAACCCAACTACAAATGGGTTCCAAAGGCTCACTCTCCCAAATATTTTAACGCTTCTAATATTTTTGCATCTTCTTTTTGTGATAAGCAGGACATGTCATGGGAGAGAGTATCGTGCAAAGATGACAAAGGTCGACCCAGTTTCAAAATGGACTGGGTTCCAAAGACCAACTGATCCTGCTCTGTGCTGGAGTAGTTATGGAGGCATATCATCAGACTTCGGTTTGTTGATAGTGGTTGCTCCAGGCACATGATAGGAGGCATCTCTCAACTGTACAACATTCAGACATTTGTTTGAGAGTATGTGTCCTTTGCGGGAAGGGAAGAAAGGAAGTGATCACTCACGGGGTTTGTGCTTAATGACATGAAGAATTTTCGGATTTTTTCTGAGTTTACTTGTGCCGTTCTCAGACCTTCTGGATGCAAATTCAATCGGTGACTTACGGTTTGCATTTTCTTCTCTATACTCCTGAGTTTTTCTTAACCTGATTCGCTTTAAAGACTAATTTTTGTTTTAGGATAGTTTAAATTTGCGCATTTACTTTCGTTTCTCTCTTATGCACAAATTTAGGGGGAGAAATAAAAACAAAACAAAAATTAGAAAATTTTAAAAATCCAAAAACATTAGAAAATCAGATAATCAAAAAAAAATCTTGGTTATGAAATGTGCTGCTTGAGGGAGATGTTCTGGGAAGTGCTATGATAATGTGATAATAGGAAACCTAAGTCTGTGTAACGTACCCAAAGTTGAAGGGTCTACGCTCTGGTTTGATGTGTCGATAGGCACGAAAGATTCTAAATGGACATGACTAGGCAGAATTGAACTTAGGAAATCAAATGACTTGACAAATCTTGACCTAGATAGTTCCGTTTAGCCTGACAATACAACGCTTGAATAGGTTGAGCAGGGAGATATATATATATATATATATATATATATATATATATATATATATATATATATATATATATATATATATATATATATATATATATATATATATATATATATATATGGGAATCTACTCGTCACATTAAATGAACCCGTACTTGGAACCATGGTTTAACTTTTCCTCAATGTGCGGATTCTCTCCTTAATTCCGGTTGGATGGGGCGACTAGTAAATTCAGATAAATTAGGTCTGTAGAATATCATTTTCTTTCTTTCCGTCTGTTAGTCATATGTTGTCTCCTTTGCATGACTTCCAATCCGACCTGGTACACAACATATGCAACTCTATTTCTCTGCAGGTTATATATGTGAAAGACTTCTTATCTGTTAGCCATATGATGTCTCCTCTGCGCGACTTCTAATCCGACCTGGTACACAACATATGCAACCTTCTACTTCTCAACCCCTCTGAAGTAATAAATAATAAGTAATATAATTCTGAATATATCATCTCTCTGAATGGTTGTCTACTCACCCGGTGTAAGGAGTACTCTGGAAGTTCTTGATGGCTGGGGCATATCAGGAAGCGGGAAACACATTCTAATACACTTAAAATTGAACACATACAGATTGTCTATAGATCTCACTGCTCAATTTAGGTGGACAACAATATCCCTGGTCGTCTTCAGCTAATGGTCCTTAAGATATAGTATCTATTAGGATCAGATATTATATCTAGGAACTTAGGATCATATTGTCTTGTCACTTATAGTATGTCCTAATTTTGTCACAATTTTTCGTGTTTAAGTGGACAACAATACCGGCGATCGACCAGACAAAGATGTGAAGATGGAAGGTACCGACAAGCGGATAAAGGCTGTCTAAAAACTTTGATCCCAAATCATTCTAAAAGTTAGATATCATTTTATTAAATTTGTTCATAGTTTTCCTCTATGCACAAATTTTAGGGGGAGAATTAAATATATATATATATATATATATATATATATATATATATATATATATATATATATATATATATATCAAAAATCAAACAAAAATCAGAAAAATTCAAAAATAAAAAAAAATAGAAAATTTAAAAAAAAAATGTTATTTCTGTTTTATTTTTTCAGAAAATATGAAAAATCCAAAAATATTTTTTTGTGTGCTAATTTTTCTTTTAGTTTTGTTTTGTCTTGAAAAGTGATTTCAGACGTAGATGAGACTCGTGGAGACTGTATTGAAGATCTTCTGAGCCAAGGCTTCATTCGTGAGCATCGAAGAATTCGCATTCGAAGGAGCAAGAAATGAAGATTATTCTTTCGACATTCAATCTGTCAACCCAGAAGCATGGTGAAGCTGTACTTGAAGATTATGTGACAGATTGCATTGAAGTCTCCTCAATCAGTCTGCTGCTATCTTAAACCTGCTGAAGTGATCCAGAAGATTATTTCTCTCTGATGTTCTCCCTGAAGATTCTCAAGCTGAAAGAGCTATCTTTCAAGAATCTTTTCAAGATGCCTCCTCACCCAACATGCATTCAATGTCAAATTTTGAAGAAAAGCCCAACCGCTCGAGATGAAGTCATTCACGAAGATTCATCAAGTTCATCTTGAATTTGTGAAGAAATCAAAGATTAAAGCTGAAGCCAAAGCTCCCATTAAAGATTGACAAGAAAGGCCAGCTACTTTTTAGGGGGAGTTTGTTGGGCCAATTAGAAAAGAAAGATATAAACCAAGGGGGAGATTGTTGGGTCAAAAATATGGTTTATACTTTGCTTTTCTAGGAAAGTATATTTTTATGTAATATTGTATGTGTTTGCGGTTTGTGTGTACGGTCGTACACGTGTGTACGACCGTACACAGGGTGTGCGGCTATACACATGTGTATGGCTGGAGGTTCATATAAATAGAGGAGTGCATGTGGGAGTGTATGGCTAACGGTTACAGAAGAGAGAGAAAGTTAAGAAGAAGAAGTATGTGTTAGAGAGATTCTATCGTAAGGAGCATAATTCATATTGAATACATCATTAAATTCATAATCTTCTTCTTCTCCTTCTCTTCTATATTGATCTGACATCATCCAATTGATTGGGATTCCGCACCATCAATTAGATCTGATTGATACACAAGCAATTTTGGAGACTTACATTTGAGTATTGGATTAAACCCATGATCACATGAATCACTTCTTGGATTTTATCACGGGTGATTGTTAGACGATAAAATCTTATTTTCTTGAAACGGAGAGATAAGAGTTGTTGTTTACGAGCTGGTTGCATATTGATAATACGTAAACGCATCAGTAACTTGATGTTATAGAAGGTATTGTTGTATGTGATTTGATTAGTAAATAGTGTAAGCATATGAGTTGACGTTTATTCGTTCCTTTGACCTAAAGTGGGATAAAAGCGATATATGTGGGCCCCTCAATGATTTAGTGATGACACCTAATCACTTGGCCAAGCCTGGACTAAGTTAATGTGTTCAATTGTAGTTTGTTGTTAGTCATCATAAATCGGAAATCGGGAAACAACACATGAACAGAGAGAATGATTATAGTCCATGTATCAGTTCATACGATATCTAGAATGGAAGAATATATGATCCCTTATCTAAAGGAAGCATTGCTAATAAGATCAAAGTTCACCAGCGTCTTTTGAAAGCTATGATTGCTAATCAGATTCTAAAGTCGTACTTGCAATAATAGTTATTAGGCTTATCTAAGTGGGAGACTGTTGGATTAGGTGTCTAAGCCCATAACTATTTTTTGTATGTACTTGATTTGATTATGAGCATGGTCCTTTTGGGTTGCCTTCACTCAGGCAATTGATAGGATAACAAGGGGAGAGAGAGTAGAATTTATTATATGAATAATAAATTAGTAATTAAAATGGTTTTATTAATATATTACAAGATTAATATATTATTTGGAAATCATATTATTTAATTAGTATTGATCAGAAATTAATTTAGAATTAATTTAGTGGTCAAAAGAGACTGATTAAATAATTGGAGGACTGTTATGCAAATCATTGATAGTTGCATAATTGGGCTGATGGACTCCATAGAGTGGAGTGGACGAAGTTTATGGGGAAGCCCATAAGATTTCGTCCATGGGCTCTAAGGGAGGAGTTCATGGGCTGCTTGTGGCCTAAGTTAGGTATTAGGGTTTCCACCTAAAAACCCTAGCAGCCCACACAACTATATATAGGCCTCTTTGCTAGTGGAATTCGTCCCTATGAGTTTCCAGGACACCCTAGCTGAATTCTTCTTCTCTTCTAAGTCATCTTGTTGCATTGGGTGTTTGTGACTCCATTAGAGGTGCAACACTTGGGGCACTAGGCTTTCAGAAGTCAAGATCAAGAAGGATTAAACTTCTTATTGCTACATAACAAGAGAGGTAAAGATTCTAACCTTAATCATATGTGATTTTCGATATATGTATGCTAGTCATAGGGTTATTACTTTGGTATTCATAGTTGTATGTTCAAATTAGAAACACCTAGATCCAAAGCAATTAGGGTTGCATGTACACCATAGGAATGATGTTAGGCTCAAAACCCAACAGAGGTTACCGAGGATGGCGAGGGGCGTGGATTGTATTTGGGTCATTGTGGATAGGTTGACGAAGAGTACCCATTTTATTCCGATCTCTGAGACTACCTCTACTAAAAAATTAGCAGACATTTTTGCGTGAGAGGTGGTCGTCAGACATGGGGTGCCAGTGTCGGTGGTCTCTGACCGGGATATCTGTTTTATGTCCAGGTTTTGGAGGAAGTTCCATGAAGAGTTGGGAACTCAGTTACATTTCAATACCGCGTATCACCCCCAGACAGATGGTCATAGCGAGCAGACGATCCAGACACTCGAGGATATGCTATGTACATGCGTATTGGACTTCGGAGGGAGTTAGGATACATACCTCCCACTAGCAGAGTTTTCATATAACAATAGTTATCATGCTAGTATCGACCGACCCCCGTTCCAGATGTTGTATGGTCGGAGGTGCACGACTCCCATATGCTGGGGCGAGGTAGGGCATCGAGTCATGGGGAGCAACAAGGTGGCGCTAAATATTACTAAGTTGATTTAGCAGGTGCGCGACAGTCTACGAGTTGCTCACATCTGTTAAAAGAGTTCTGTTGACCGTTGCTGATCGGATCTCGAGTTTCAGGTGGGAGATTTCATCTTATTGAAAGTGTCACAATGGAAGGGTATCATTAGGTTTTGGAAGAGGGGCAAGTTGGGGCCCCAATTTATTAGTTTGTTCTAGATTTTTGCCTGAGTTAGAAGGGTTGCTTATCGACTGGACCTCCCAGATGAGCAGAGTCAAATTCATAACACCTTCCATGCGCCCCAGCTTCGGAAGTGTATCATAGACGAGACTGCAGTTATCTCTCTGGACGCCATCTAGGTAGATGAGAACCTGAACTATATTGAGAAACCCATCGCGGTTCTGGATAGAAAGACTAAGGTTTTCGTAACAAGGAGGTTAAGGTAGTAAAGGTGCAATGGCAGCACCGAAAAGGCCTCGAATGGACATAGGAGCCGGAGGATGAGATGCGAGAGCATTACCCAGATCTGTTTGCGTCGGCAGACTTCGAGGACGAAGTCTAGTCCACGTGGGGGAGATTTGTAACAGTACAAATCAGA
Source organism: Lactuca sativa (assembly GCF_002870075.4). NCBI lineage: Eukaryota > Viridiplantae > Streptophyta > Magnoliopsida > Asterales > Asteraceae > Lactuca > Lactuca sativa. The sequence goes on along the minus strand of NC_056627.2, from coordinate 210,532,834 downwards.
TATTACTCTTTGGACCCTTGAACTGGAAACCTATGGCATAATGGTCCCTTAGTACGTGGGACATATTCCTGGAGTACGCTTAGCATTCTAAGGATATATGATCGTGGAGGGTGGTTGCATACGCTGGGCGTACCAAGAGGTACAGGGGCGTACACAACAGAAGGGAAAAACCCTAATTCTCAGACTTGACACCTATTTAAACACCCTTAAGCCTCTCGGACCAAACCCTAATCCACCTCCATAGCCTTATTTCTCCCTTTTACCCCAGAGTTTCCTTGTGAGAGTGTTTTTGAGCTTAAAGAGTGTAATTGTGGCAATTTTAGAGATTTTTTCAAGAGGAAGAAGTTAGTGTGCAAGCTTGGTGTGGCATTGAGCTTCAAGATCCTGCATCTAGTTCACCTTGAGGAGCTTCTGGAGGTATAAAGTTTTAATCTTGCCATCTTATTCACTAGATTGAGCTAGGGTTTGCTATATTGTCCCATTCGTGTTCATAGATCGTCTCTTGTGAGTTTAAGCAACTCCAGAGCTTGGGAAGAATAGATTTGAGATCCCTTAGTTCATTCATACCATAAAAATGCAGTCTTGATGGGTGTTTTGACCCCATGCATGAGTTAAGACCCTTGGAAGGGTCTTAATGGGTTATAAGGGGTTGATGGGAACATATGGAGCATGCAAGGGCATAAAGTTGCCAACTTTATGCCTTAAAACGCCTTAATGGACTCAGATTTGAAGCTTGACGTTTATATCCCAAGCATTAAGAACTTAATGGTCATTTATGCATGCCAGACTAGTATGTCGCGCGTAGATGCATGTACGCAACGCGTATGGCTAAAGGAGCCAATATGTTGAGCTTACAGGAGTGGTACGCAAGGCGTACACACTTAGATGGGGTTGGGATTTTTTTGGGCTTGTAAGCCCTTTGGGCCTTAATTAGTATTTGGGCCTGGTCATGTTTTTAGTTGGTGGTCCAATTTATCTGTTTTGGACCATGGTTGCTATGGTTGAGCCTTATTGGGCCATGTGGACCATTAATAGTTTTGGACACGGACTTTAAGCCTATTAGCAAAGCAAAAACTTTTAGGCCATTATGGAAGGAATTGGGCTTAGGTAACTGGGCTCTTTAATCAGATTGTATTCAATCCTAATTTTGGGTTAATAGCATTATTGTTTAGCACAGGTGGTTTTGGACTGTTAGGCGAGCAGTTTTCGTGTTCAATAGACTAAGGTGAGTCTCTTCACCATACCAATGGCTCCAAGGCACCAAGGTCGGCCTATTATTTTCTATGTGATATGGTAGTTGATTATGTGGTATGCTAGTTGTATTTGTCATACTTGCATGAAAGAACTCGGGGGGGGGGGGGGGGGGGGGGGTTCCCGAGGCACTTAGGTGTAAGACCTTGGAGTGTTTCCACGACATCCTAGGTAAAGACCTCAGGGAGTTCCTAAGGCACTAGGGTGTAAGACCCAAGAGGGTTTCCAGGGCATCCTTATTTAAGACCTTGGGGGGTTCCCGAGGCATTGGGCTAAGACCATGTGGGGGTTCCCATGACACCTGGAGTAAGACCCTGGAGGGTTTCCAGGGCATCCTGAAATGTTTGTATGCATGGCTTATGTAGCATATATGGCTTATATGTTTTTTGTGATTATGTGGATTGTGTTGGGGATGTTATGGGGAACTTACTAAGCGTTAACTTACAGTTTGGTGGTTGTTTCAGGTACTTCAAAATCTAAGGGCAAGAGCCCGACGTAATGGCGCAAGATTCACTATCTGGCGTTTTTTTTGGGGACACTCTAATTTTATTAATAATTTATCTGATGTTATGGATTTGAAAACAGTTGTGAATGGAATTTTATAATTTATGGGAATGAATTTCTAATTAAAATGAAAAAAACAAAAAAAACGAAAAACAAAATGGAAGAAAAAACGGAAAAAAAACTTATAAATGTTAAAACCGACCATATATCTATTTTGTTTTTATTTTTTTATTTTTTTATTTTTTTTATTTTTTTAACAACAAAATATAAAATTAAATTAAATTAAAAAGTAAACATAATCCAAAATAAACAAAAAAGAAAACAAAATTGTATTTAAATGAAGTTCCATGGACGTTCGTAACACATGATTATTCCTGCGATATCGTATTACATTCCATGGACGTGCATTGCGAGCGAACACGTCAGGAAGTAATTGGATTTGACATTTGTGCTCTTGACAAAATGATTGGTGAAGAATAGTTATCGTGGTTCCAACAATTTTCGGGTTCGTATTGGATCTAGACTACATATATATATATATATATATATATATATATATATATATATATATATATTAAAACATAGTAGTTATATCTTGAGTTTTAAGAAGTATAAGTTACAAATCTTTTTGTACAAATGAATTATGCATAAATAATTTGTTAATACTTACCAAAAGTTTGAAGACTTAAATTAGGAAAACTAATTAAGAAATTTAATTAGGAGTAAAAATGAAAATTTCAAAATACTAAATTCATGCATATAAATTTATTTACATTTCTTAAATTAGACAACTATATTAATTAATTTATATCAATAATATAAACAGGCAATATAAATATAATGTACAAACATAACTATTTTATTTAAAAATGGTAATTTTTTGTCACACAATAACTAATAATAAAATCTAATAATTATTTTCCCCGTAAGAAACTATTTGCCAAAAATGCTATTTACCATCGCCGCTTTGTGGTGGCAGACATCTACTGCGTGTGTGGATTGAAATTGAAATTGAAATTTTAAAGAAAAGAAGACAAAATTTCATAGATGGTTCTTAAGCTTTTTCTGTTTCTTCCTAAAATACTCCCTATGAAACCTTTTTTTTGCATGAATGTTCCCAACGGAGCAAAGAATTCACACAAATGGCCCTTAGTGTGGAGGAATATGAAAACCGACACCATTGTGTTTTCAGAATTCGATGTCAAAAGCTAGTTTTGTACTAGAGATGCAAAATTAATCATTATCCTCTACCCGTTCTTGCCCAAAACCTCTTGATCATCCCTTCTTCTTAACGATGTTGGGTTGATTCTCAGTTCAAATCCTCCAGAAAATATATTCTAGGGTTTCGACAAGAATGGTGCTCACTCTGTGGTCATTATGGCTATGCTATAGCGAAATAGCTGACATATGTAAAGAATATGGTAAGCATAAACTTATAATGATAGGTTTGATCAAATGATCTTTGTATCAATTTTTGTTTTCCTTTATATGTAACATCTATTTCTTGAACTTTCACCTTAGGTTCTTGGCAATTCTTTGCACACTGAAGAGAAACCATGGGGGTTGGTTCTCCAATACGCTTTGTAAAATGTCATACATGGAGGGATAGTGGGTCACTTTGATTTAATTGACACGGATGTGTTTTGTAGAGTACAAGTATTTATGAAAATATTCATTGTCGAAGTCTTCATATCTCAGTATCTATATCTAATAGTTAGTTTGTATTCTCTATATCGAAGGTTATGCACCTTCGATATATATATATATATATATATATATATATATATATATGTGTGTGTGTGTGTGTGTGTATATATATATATATATATATATATGTGTGTGTGTGTGTGTGTATTTTAGAGAGCCATATGTAGTTTCACTTTAATGTCGAAGTCTCTCTATATATTTTGTAGTCTGTTGAGGGCACTATAAATAGTGTTGTAGTCTAGATTATGAGTAGCTCTTTTCCATAAATCATTTCATACTTTGTAACATTATTAGGGTGCAAAGCTCTTCATTGGATGGTGTCTTAGTCTTTGCCTTTCTGATATGGGTTATGGGTTAAGCTTGCCTATATACACTTGTATAGTACACCATACCATGTATAGGTTTAAGTTCTCTCATTGTATAGATTTCTAATGAAGTTCTAGAGAAAGAAACAGAGAGAGAGAGAGAGTAATGTAGTAAGCAAGCACATGCTTCTGCATTTTTGTACTTCTCTTTATCTATACAAATGGTGCTTAAACTTTATATTATCTTCCTTGGGATCTTACAAACATGAGTGCTACCCAAAATAATCAAGAGCTTAAACATAAAGATTTACTTCTCAAGTTCAATTGCTTTTACTGAATTCTTTACTTTACTGGATTCTTAACTCATCATGCTTTCAGTCCACGGGTTAGATGATATGATGTCATTTTTAGGGTACACTGATGGAGGTATAATGTTTTTCATTTCATGATCCTAGAGACTAACTTGGATAGTGGATTGCTACCCCTTATAACTAATCAAGAAGTAATTTACTTGGCAAGGTATGTGCCTTATCACAAGGAAATTAATTTGTACATTGAGCATGGGAGCACTAGAATAGTCACATACTTTAAGTCCTTGTTGAAGGTTCATATTGAGGAAATTGAATGGGATGCTTCTCCTAAAATTAATAAGGTTAAAATTAAAAGGAAAAAATTAGTTGGGTGATGTAGTACAATGTTAGATTTAAAGGAGCCAATTGATTCCTCAAAGTTCATTGTAGCCTATGAAGCTACAATCAACTAAAAAAACTTACTTGATGAATTTGATCCCTTTTGGGGGTTTCAATTTGAGGATTACCAAGGAAAAGGGGTTGTCGATATAGGGGATTATTCCTAATGGGTGATGTAAATGTAGAATATTGTAAAGATGAAAATATATCGGAAGAAGATCATGTTATGGATGAGTATGGTGGGAGTAAGGCTAGTGTGAGTGAGGTGTGACATCCCTGATTTTTCATATCCAAATAAAACATTTTCTTTATGATTATTCAAAATAGAGTATCATTTTGTTGAATATAATAGTGTAGAATTTGTCCCAAAACATTTTTATTGTAAAATAAAATCAACATTAAACATTTTCGAAGAAACGTATTTCATTAATATTTAAAAACCTCGAATGTCATAACTTGTATACAAAGAATAAGTCTAAACAAATCATTATAAGCCTTACAACTCTTTATTATATTAATGGCCTAAGTCTCCTTTAATACTTGGTAGATAGAATCACTTATGCCATAGCTTTCTTACCGCTACCTATGATACAAATAAACTGAGTGGGCAGACTTAGCAGCGTGGCGAGCACATAGGGTTTTCAACCCATAGTAATATATTTAGTCTCTTTTAAATATATATTTTGCACCAAATAATTAACCCGATTACTTGTTCCCAATATTCTCACTCCCTGATCCTCGTATGATGATCTCAAGGGACTTATATATATATATATATATATATATATATATATATATATATATATATATATATATCAATAAGGCAACCTTAGGAGGGAATAGAGTACACAGAATGAATGATTGGTAATTAATACCTACAGGTTGTGAGCCTATCAGTGTTCCACTGGACTATCAAGAATAGTCTATGGTTGTCATTTGTACTCTGTTAGGTGACTAGCCACCGTTGGTATAATAGTACCTTAATAGTCATGGCCTCGCTTTTATTATTTTACATTTCTCAACCATTTTCTACCCAATATAGTCAAAGTACAATAAAATACATAAATAAACCATATCATATTATTTCACTTAACACATATATCTTGAGCACATATAGCAGGTAATTATCTAAATACATTTTAGATATTTGCAAGATGAAAGTAATTATGCACTCACCTATATTAATGTGAAATACTTTTAACTAAACATGAGCTCTAAATACGCTTCAACTTTTTCTTTTGAAAGAACGTAGATATAATTATTACTATGTCCAATCATTGTTTAAATTATTACTATGTCCAATCATCTTTTATATTATTAGCATTTATAATTACTGATTCTTATATTTATCAATAATCCCAAACGAAACACTAACTTATAACTTTATAACTAATAAGAAACAACCAGGTAAGATCGTGTCGGAGGTAGGATCAATTTGCTATATAGAGATATACTATTTGGAAAAACCACTTTAAACACCTCACTGATCTTACCTTTTCATCATTCATGTAAGTAGATCAATCAGTATAAAGACTAGTATTACTGATAGTTCTTATTTATAAGTTCATAATAATGATAATAAACATAAATACAAGTCAAAGTTAAAGCACGGTAAGGATAACTCGACTTACAGGTTGTTTAGCAGAAAATGGAAAACGCGTGGGCACAACTTCGAAACCAAAAGCTTTATTTCTCTAGGATTTCTAGCGCTACAGAGTTTCACTACTAATGCCTAGGAATTACCATAATAGTACCTCGAGAAGTCAGAAGAGTTTGGGAGAGTTTGTGAATAATTGAGCACATAAACATTCATGAAAATGTTTCTTTATATAATCATTTTTACAAGGCGTGTCATGTCATGCCTATGTGTTGCCATCTCATTCATTTATGTGGAGGGCAAGGGATGCTTAAGATGGTGATACGTGTCACCCTCTGGTGGTGCCACATGTCGGCTCCCGGTTAGCTGAATTTTAAAAATTTCTATAATTCATAACTTTCACATACAGACACCCTTCTTGATGGTTTTTATATTCACGTGTAGCTATTGACGAGTACTACAACTTCCATTTAGACTTCGCCCGCTAATTTTCGCTTTATTTTGCGTGATTTGGTTTGAGGAGGCTCAAACTGTAAATAACACTGCAAAATTCATAACTTCTTCATACGACCTTCGTTTTCAATGTTATTTATATCCACACATAGGTATCTCTAAGTACTAAAACTTTCATTTAGATTGATTTGCTAACAATCAAATAATTTCATTTCAATTTATGTATGCCGCACTATTGTACTATGTCGCACACGAAGCTTCAATAAATCATAAGTTCCACATACGAAGTCAGAAATTGGCGTTCTTTATTTCAACTCGTAGGTATTGAGGAGTACTTCGACTTTCATGTAGATCATTTTTCCTAATCACGCTTTTATTTTTTAATTTTTATTTTATTCCTATTTATTAAGTTTTAACATAGGTTTTATACAAATATAATATTTACATAATATCTTTCGAATTTCCATACACATAATATATAAACATAAATATTGAAATAATTCTCTTTCATTAATACATAAAAGATTACAATCGTCGACCGTCTAAATATAAATCTAGATAATTAAAGCATAGCACGAAACACAGGCATTGCAATTATCTCCTCCTTAGGATGATTCCGTCTTGAAATCATGCATCAAAAAATGAATGTGGATAGTGACTCCTCATGTAGTCTCCGTTTCCTAAGTAAGATTCGGGCCGACCGTATTTTTCCATCGCACAAGCACCTAGTCGACCATCTTACATCACAACTTCTTTGTCTTACAGTCAACAATTGCTTCAGGTTCTTTAGTCAATCCTTTGTTTTCTTTGATTCTTAACTCTGAAAGTGAAATCATATTAGGAACTTCTTCCAATAATTTTCTTAAGTAACAAACGTGAAAGGTGTTACGGATACCTTCTAAATCGGCTGGCATTTCTAGTTTGTAGGATTTGTTTCCAATTCTATGGAGTACTTTGATTGATCCAATAAACCTTGGACTCAGCTTTCCACATTCCCAAAATATGATAAGCTCCTTCCATGAAGAGACTTTAATCAAAACTTGGTCTCCAACTTCAAAAGTCATCAGTTTTCGCTTCTTATCTACATAGCTCTTTTGTCGGTTCTGATCTGCTAACATTCTTTATCTGATCACTTTTAATTTTCTTGGTGGTCTGATGGACGATCTTAGGCACCATATATTGTTTCTCTCTAACCTCAAGCCAACATGATGGTTACAACACTTTTTTTCATACAATGCATGATAAGCTGCCATCTTAATGCTCGAGTGGTAACTATTGTTGTATGGAAATTCAACTAATGGTAGATGCTCATCCCAGCTACCCTTGAATTCCAAGGTACATGATTGCAACATATCCTCTACTTTTTGAATCGTTCATTCACATTGGCCATCACTCTGTGGACAATAAGCTATACTCAAACACACTTTTTGTACCCATCTATTTATGTAATTCTTCCAAAATCTTGGAGTGAAACGACTGTCTCGCCGGACACAATATTTAAGGGAGCATCATGAGATTTTTACTATCTACTTTACATAAAATTTGGCAAGATTTTCCATAGACCATCTCTTGTTTGTTGTTATAAAATGTGCACTATTCGTTAATCAGTCCACAGTTACCCAAATCATGCAGTGGCCTTCTTTTGTTCTCGGCAACTTGCTTATGAAATCCATGGTAATGTCCTCATACTTACCCATGGGTACTGGTAATGATTCCAAATTCCTATGCGGTTTCTGATGTTGAGTCTTAACTCTTGCTCAACTGAGCAACATCGAGTTTCATCGTTGTCCACCAGTAATATGGTTTCAGATCCATATACATCTTGGTGTTGCCTAGGTGGATATAGTACATTGTTTTGTGAGACTCTTCCATGAGAAGATCTCTTATATGGCCCATATTTAGCACCCAAATTTTGTTTTAGAATACCTTCAACCCTTGGTTGTTCATTCCAAACACTAATGCCTTGCTCCGACGTTCTTCTTTTCGGTTATATTTTTCCAAAGCATTAATTGTAACACCCAAATTTTCAAATAATTTTTCACATTTTAAAACCACACTTTCATTCATAATTGTTATAAAAATATCACTGTATCACATAATCAACTCATAACATCACATCCTAAGATCATAATATGTAAAAGCTCCTCAAGTGTGTATTGATCAAGCCGGCGCCTTCCCGCAATCCTCACTGGTACCTAAAACACATAACATAACACTGTAAGCATAAATGCTTAGTGAGTTCCCCAAAATACCACACACAACACATATTAGCCACCCGAGGCTATAACTCTGTTTGACCCTCTGGTCAAAGTGTCTCAGTGGGACCCTCCAGTCCCATAACTCTGTGGGCCCTCTGACCCTAACTCTATGGACCTTCCGGTCCTAACTCTGTAAACTCTGTAACATATATAGCATAATTCACATAGAAATCACATCATGCAAAAGCATACAAAATACTTTTTCACATAACTCTAATTACCACTCTAGGTAAAGTATAGTGAGAAGACTCACCTTGGGTAACGCAGTAATCTCGAACTCTGTAAAAATATGGTCTAGCCTCCGCCTAATCATATGAAATAAATACTCTAAATCAATACATCTCTCAAGGCTAGACTTTTCCCTCTCTTAGTACTCTCAGAAGGGTAAAAGACCATTTTACCGCTCTCATGGCTCAAAGACCCTAAGGTTGACCAAACCCTAAAAGTCAACAAAAGTCAAGTCTCCGGGTTATGCTGTGCGTACCAAACATGTACGTTGGGCGTACCAGGCGTCCTCCCAGAAACGGGGTGCGCAACCCCTTACGCTGCGCGTACTGGGATTACGCCCCACGTAACTCACAGTTTCAGATTCTAAGCTCTTGAGGTCTTAAACAATTAAGACCCACATCCAACTTCTAGATCTGACCATTTCTATGCCTCTTAATCCATAAAGTTGGTGACTTTAAGCCTTTGCATGGCTGGACAAGTCACTAACACCCATAACGTTCCATTTCCCAACTCTAGAAAGCTCATAACTCAAGCATGACCTCATAACAACGACCAAGATGGAAATTTTATGGATCTATAACACAAATAACACTGAAATGGGACAGATCTAGGTCCATGGAGTACATTACACACATAAAGTCTCCACCTTTGGGACTTTTAACCCTAAAAATGGTCCATGCAACATCAAACCAAATAAAGCGGAAAGTTTTGAACTTTATACCTCTAGATGAAGCTCCTTTCTCTGTAGATCTCAGATCCAAACTTGCACTTTAAGCCCTAGCCTCCACAAGCTCTTCTCCTTCTTCTTCACTAACACACCAAGACACTTTTAGCTCCAAAACACACACACTCATGCTAAGGACGATGGAAGGCTCTCTCTTAGGGTTTCACTCTCTGATATGGAGGCTGAGAAATAAGCCTTAGCATCCTTTAAATAGTTCACAAGCCAATCATTTAGGGTTTGCATCTGGATCCGTTACACCCAGTGTAACCCTGGGTACGCCCAGCATACCTAGGCGAGTCCGCATCCAAAATAATCGCATGAGTACGCCCAGTTACGCCCCAGTACGCCCAGCGTACTCATTTACTACAAGAGCTCTCTCAAGGGACCACTCTTGACAACTTGACAAAATGGAAGGGTTAAATAGCTTATATGAATTTCGGGAGGTTACATTAATTTGAGCCTTCTTGATACTTTCCATAATTATTGAGAAAATTTCAATTCTTAATGCTCCTGTCCTTTTCTTTTCTAGGTTTATATTTCTACGCAGAGCATCGGCTACGACATTTGCTTTTCCAGGGTGGTAAAGTATTTCACAACCATAATCTTTGAGTAAATCTAGCCACTGCCTTTGTATCATGTTTAATTCCTTCTGATCAAAGAGGTAGTGAAGACTCTTATGATTAGTTAAAAGCAAGGTTGTAAAAAACACTCGACGTTAGCTAGTCGGTGGACTGGGGTTAAGGGATTAATCGGTTAGGCGAAGATTAATCGGGGACCATTAATTGTTAATTTGTTGAATTAAAAAAATTAAATATGACTAATATCATATCAAAGTTCGTAAATACCACTAATATGATAACAAAATAGGTTAAAATGATTAATACAACACTAATTATGCCTCAAATAGTTTCCATTGAGATAAAATTTCTTCAAAATGTTAAATTTTCATCGTTTTATAATGTTTCACTCATTATGTATGGAGGGATTAATCGTTAGGCGTCTTTTAATCGTTCAGGTAGCGCCTAGGGATTAATCGGAGATTAATCGGGATCTAATCGGGATTTTTACAACAGTGGTTAAAAGTATACATTTTGTTCCATAGAGCTAATGTCTCCATATCTTTAACATAAAAACTATTACTGCCAACTCTAGATCATGAGTGGGGCAGTTTTGTTCATGGATTTCTAGTTGTTGTGATACATATGTAATTTCTTTATCTCTTTGAGTCCCAAATCCAAATGCAAAATTGTAGACTTTAAAGTCTTCAATTTCATCGGGTAATGAAAGAATCGATGCTTCACACAATTGCTTCTATAGTTTCTAAAATGATTCTTCATGTTTCTCACTCCATGTGTAGGTTTCCCCTTTGTGGATCAAGGCTGTCAACGGAGCAGCTATTGAAGAAAATCCTTGGCTAAACCTTTGATAATATCCAACTAATACCAAAAACCTATGAACCTCAGTAGGAATTTAGGTCTCTCCCAATTCAATACAACTTTAATCTTCGTTAGGTAAACTGCTATGCCTTCTTGGTTAACCATATGACCTAAGAGTTGAACCTCTTAGATCCAAAAATCACATTGGAGAATTTTGCATACAACTTATCCTTCTTTAGAACATATAATATCTCGTGCAAATGGTTGCCATGATCTTGCTTACTATTCGAGTATATTAGAATATCATCGATGAACACTATCACATATTTTTTGATGAAAGGATTATAGATTTAATCCATAAATGTTGTTGTAGCATTGTGTCACACCCCGCTAAAGCGGAAACACGAGGCGTGGCAGTACAAAGGGTTTCATAGCAAAAGTTTAAAGACAACACCAACCATAGTATTAAGATCATTACAAATTTACAACAGATTTGAACAACTTTTAAAAGAAATTACAATGTAAATTGAAATGCAACACATGTGAATGCTCCTAAAAGTGAAGTGTCCCTAAGTGCCACTTACTCGATGATTCCTGAAAAAGCATGTAAAACGAGTGTCAACTATAAAAATAGTTGGTGAGTACTCACAAGTTTAAAAATAATATTGGTTTCATGAATCGAAATCAAAATTTTGATATAAGTTTCCATAGATAAAAATATATTGCTAAAATGAGTAAATTAGTTTGTGTAAACAAAGTTCGTTGTTGACATGAGAAATAAAGTATGTTGCCCAAAAGAAATGCAACGATCATATCCTCATGGGAAATAAAGTTTGTTACTAAAATGAGTAATCAAGTTTCATTGCTACAAGGAGAAAACAAGTTTATTACTATAAGAAGCAACCAAGTTTGTTGCTAAAACAAGTAAATAAGTATTTAGTAACAAAAGTTCGTTGTTATAATGAGATACAAAGTTTATTGCTATAATGAGAAAAACAGTTGATTGCTATAATTGATAAACGAGTTTATTGCCATAATAAATAACAAGTTTGTATGTGTATAAGAAAACAATGAGTTCTCAATAAAACCTATGACCGAAGCCCTATCAAGATCTATGCTTATCGTTCCATAGATGAATATGGTATCATGCACTCCAGCAATAGGACGAGTGCGGAGTTGTCAATTCCTAATAGCGCTATCCGTAATGACCATTGGCTCAAAGAGTTAATGGTTAGAGATAAGCGAAGGGCCTTAATACGATAAGTTCTCATGTTCCGTGTTGCATAGACATACATAGAGAGATATAACAATAAAATAGCAATCATGTTTAATACAAATTAATTTAAATACAACGAACAAATAATAGTTTTTCGGGACATGTTTTTCCACCCCAAAACATAAAAACTGAAAATAGGGGAGTGCGTGAATACTCACAATATGAAAAATATAGCAACTAAATTTATACGAGTCAAATAAATACAACGAACATAAGTAGTTTAGGACATGCTTTTCCACCCCCAAAACATAAAAACCGAAAAAGGGGAGTGGAGAATACTCACAATGCATTGAGATGACGCAAATGGTGCCTTGAACTACGCTCCACTCGTACCACTATCATTTTCCTACAACGATGTTACACACTAATGAGTCTCTAATCGAAATCTAACACTAGTATACATACTACTACAATAGAATTATGCCAATATTATGTCAAAATTTAACATTGATAAGTTACAAACATTTTTCTGTGGAAATTATGTTTCAAAGAATCAATTGTTATATAACAATTTAAGTGGAAAATTTTCCATTATTGAAATGTTAATATTTAATATTTTAGAGTTGTTCCAATGAATAAATATTCAAATACTAAATCAATTTAGTTCTAAAATTTCCCAAAGTTTGCATTTCAATTTTAATTGAAGTCAAAGACCTCAAGATAAATTTTTCTTAAATTTTTGATTTGTCTAACTATTTTTCACGATTTTAGTTTTTTGAATAACCATAAAATCATGAAAAATACTAAACAGTTAATAAGATTTACCAAACTTCATATTTTGGTTCTAAATGTAATAAAGGACTTCTAGATAAATTTTCATGGATTATAGATATGCATAACCAGTTTTCTTGTATTCAATTCCCTAAATAGATAAAAATTCATGAAAAATATAAATCAGTTTCCAAAATTACCAAAACGTCTTGTATTAATGTTATTAAACATTATTAAGCTGCCAAAAAATATAAAAATTGATTTCTAAACTATTTAACCCAATTTTATGATTTTTGAGCATATATTCTAATAAAAATTGAAATAAATAGAAAACAGTTTCCAAAATTGCCGAAAACTTTTGAAACACTTTTATTATACATGTAGAAGTTGTGAAAAATATAAAAGATATTTTTTAGTTAGTGTTGCTATTTTTCCTTGTTTAATCCTCTTAAATAATCATTAATTGAATAATAATTATTAAACAGTTAAAGTAAATTACCAAAACTTTTGTAAACTTCATTTATAGAGAAAATAACCTGGGAAAAATACCAAATGTGGTTTTTATATATTGAAATCCGATTTTGTGTATTTAAGTGTATTTAATCTTTGAAAATAGGCGAAAAATAGTATACAGAAGAGAAAAATCATCAACATTTTTATGTAGCATCCAAATGTAATACAAGGTGTTCTGGTAAATGTTTATGAATTTTGGATGAGCAGAACTAGTTTTTCTATTTTTAGGCCATTATAAATACAAAAATCGGGGGAAAATAGGAATGCATCATGAAAAATTCTGAAAGTATTTTTCAGAGTTTTATACCTATGGTAGCAACTGTGAAAATTGTTATATATCGTTTTTACATTCTCTTAGGTGGTTTGATGATTTATTGGAGCCAAACAAAAAGAAAATTCAAAACCATATTAAACAGTAACAAAAACCGATGAAATTTAATGTGAGATCATTATTTCCCATAGGGTCATCCAAGAATTTAACTAGGATTTATAGACCCCATAAAGTATTTTATATGATTTATTGCCCTGCTTTCTTGCCTTAATTATAATAATTCGAGAAAAACGGATTATTTTCTGAAAATTTACAGATCATCTTATATTGTTGTTTGGTTTCTGGGAAAAATATCATTTGAACAGAAAATAATTTCTAGGTATTTATTTGGGAATAAATCTTTTATGAACATATTTGAAAGCTTTTAACAACAAACTTTGATCATCAAGCATCTAAGCTTGAAGATCATCACATGCATGTTGGTTTGAAGATCATTAATGAGTTTCATATGTTAAAAAATCGCTTTTGACAGAAAACATAGGGTGCATGTGGTGTTTTTCCACCAAAACATGTAGAAAAGTGCATTTCCTTGATTTTGACATAGGTTTAGGTCCTTGGATTTCACCATTTACAACATGCATGTTGTTTTTCGGTGAAATCCTACCACCATCATCATCAAAACCATGAGTGTGTGTGTGTGTGTGTGTTCATGTTTATGTTTTCATGATCTTTCATTAGAATCGAGTAGAAGGTGGAGAAAATGCAAGAAAACATGTAAAACTTGAAGGAACATGAAGGAAAATTGTGTTCTACCTTAATGAACACCACTAGATGATGAAGATTTTGAGTTTGAGGTGTGTTCTTGGACTTATTTTCTGGAAAATTTCGTGGATATAAAGAGAGGAAGAGAGAAAATTGAGTGGTAGTGATGAAGAGTGTGAGAGAGAATGAGAGGTAGAGTGAGAGAGAAGATGGAGAGGAATTAACTGTGTGTGTTGGGAAGAGGAGAAAGAGGAGAGAGAGGGAGAGATCCGACTTTTTGAGGTAGAATACCCTTTATTACTCTTTTCTCTTTATAATAATTAAATCTTTTATAAAAAATATCAAAGTTTTATAAAATATACAACTTAACCTAGCTTTTATCCACAAAACCTTGGTTTTTGGCTTATAAATTAAGGGTTTAATGACTTAATTTTATTTTCCTTAAATGCATTTTCATAATTTTTATTATTATAAGATCATATTATAAGTTTCATAACTATTTTTATAGAATTCTTGATTTTAAACTTTATAAAATTTAAGTTTTAGGGTTTTTAGGGTTTTTGAGAGTTTGTAAATCTTTGGATATCAAAATAAATAGAATATTTGATACTTTAAATTATATTATAGTATTATAACTCTTTTATAGTTATAAATAATTTTTGTAATTTATTTTTATCGGTTTATTGGCATTCTATGTAGTGATTCTGAGATTCAAGCGTAATTGAGGAATAGTGTATACTAGTCCTAGTCTTCAACTTTGACTTAAGTTTCTATGAGAATTTGACCTAATTTCTACTACTAGGTCAAGTGCATGATGTGTGTATATGATTCATGAAATGGTGTTCGAGTCAAAGAGTGACCCAAATATGGATAGTCACTACAGTTAAGTAGTAGTAGAATTCACATATCAATGTGAAATCTAAGTACACTATCCATTTATTCTAATTGTTTCCAAGTTTCTAGTAGGTTATATCTTAACTTCTACTTAGTAAGTCTAGTATGTGTTGTTCCTATATGTGCAACTAAGTCTAGTCAAATCTAGAACTGACTTGAATTTTGACGGTTGTCACACATTGGTTAGTCCAAACGTCATAACCAAAAACTCATAATGTCCATATCTTTTTCTAAACGTTGTCTTGTCGATATCTTGTTCTCTTACCTTTAGTTTATGATACCTGACCTGAGATTAATCTTTCAAAAATAACTTACATCTTGTAGTTGATCAAACAGGTCATCAATTCTAGGCAACAAGTATTTATTATTTATTGTTGCTTTATTCAACTATCTATTGTCTGTCGGGTGGCAGTCTAGGAAAATCTTCGAGAAACACTTATGGGAAGTCACACACTACTAGTATTCTCTGCATATCCTTTTTTCTATTTCTTTTCATTAATCACAAATGCTAATTATGATGTACATCTTTTGCTCAAACACCTTTTGTACTTCATCATAGAGATGATTCCATAATTCAATCGACGTTTGTCCCCATACACCATAAATGGTTCTTTTCTAAGCAATTTTATGTTTACTATCTTATTTCTACAATTTATACCAGCGTCGTTTGAACTTATTGAATCCATTCCCAGTATTAGTTGTAAACATTTAACTCAATGGGTAATAATTTCTCATGAAATTTATTTCCATTCAGTTCGATGATGATATTTTTAATACGATCACTAACCGGTAAAAACTTACCATTAGCAACTTCGACTACTAAGGCATTTTCTAGTTTGTGCAAAGGCAATTCCAGTTTTCTACCAAATTTATGCAAAATAAAGGAGTAATTTGTTCCACAGTCAAATAAAATATTAGCATGTAAGTTATTTACTAGAAATGTACTTGAAGCGACATCTGCTTCATCTTTCGTTGCCTCAAGGGTCATCTGAAATGCTCATGCCTCTGGTTTTGGCAGCACATTTGGTTTTGCAGCTCCTTTTATCTTTGGGAAATTATACTTGAAATGTCCTAATTCTCCATACTTGTAAGACACACTCTATGTTGGGGTATGTAGTATTGTATAACATGGATCACTTAGAACCAAGTGGAGCATTTGGATGGATCATTTTGATTTTAATGGAGCACTTAGAACTCAACGGAGCACTAAAGGTTCATGGAGCTAGTGCCAAAGGAACAGATCATCTGCGAAGGAATCAAATCATTCGGAAAAGGAGCAGATCAAGTTCCAAAGGAACGGATCATCTAAAATGGAATTTAGAGCAACTTGGTGTTTAAGTTGCGCCAAGTATATGGAAGTTGATCAATTCATGAGCATGTTTCCCCAAATGGATGGAAGTTGCGCCATCCATGAGCATGTTGCACAAAATTGATGAGACAATTCATCTCTTAGTTAAATATCCTTTATATAGCCCCATCCTATAATCTTTAAATCTTAAGTGAGCGGGAAAGATATGTATAGATCTATATGGGATTGACACTCCTACTTATGGTTGCTAGCTACAACCCAACTACAAGTCGAAGTAGGCATAACTTTATAAACTATTTTCGACGTCTAATGAAGCGTCGTGGTTTTTGGGGACTATTCTACACATTCAGAGCTTGATTATAGGAACCCATCATAACATTATTAAAGTAATCTATCTAAAAACTACTACTATGAAATAAACCTAGGAAAATAGAGATAGAACATACACTTAGATATGCAAGGTTAGATAACAACAACACTGACATAACAAACCCTATGAAAGGTTTTAAAGTAAACAAAACTTTTGAACTCACCAACATTATTTTGACATTTCAAACCACATGTACTCTCAGGAGAATGAGTCTGGAAGGGGATTGGCAAGATACTGGGGATGAAGCTAGAAGCTTATGTGTTTTGTTATTTTACTCTATTTTTGTATCATACTTGTAACTTGAACACATGTGTAACCTATATTACTTAATGAATAAAAACTAACGTTTGCATAATATTTGTATTGTTCAATATATTATGTATCTATGATCCAACATCCTAATGTTGCATAGCCCGACGTTTCCATCGTCGGCCGAGAGTGTGACATATAAAAACATATATTCAAATAATTCTTTTTAATTAATTTATAAAATATTTCAATTGTTGATTGACGTAAATACATATCTTTATTATTAATTCCTAGAACGAAACGTTGGCATTACATCAGGGTAGTATGAGTGAGGGTAGTGAAAAATATGATATTGAAGATGATGACTTCATTGTAGACTTAGAAAATCACTTTGGTGAGGTTGATGTTGATATGACATATTTTTCACATACACATGGGTGAAGATGTTAAGTGGATTCCAAAAACATTCAAAGAAGCAAGTTGTTGTGGTATTCAAATGTCTAAGGTTGAAGATTTAGAGGTCATAGACCTATACTCATTTGAATCACCGATTGTAGAGATAACTATAGAGAGAGGATGATGAGAGATTTAAGGTAAAAGCCTGTTTTCAATGTGAATTTCATGAACCTACACTCAAGTTGGGACAAAAGTTCAAAATAAAGAAAAATGTGAAAGATAATATCAACAAGAATGTAGTAGGCACCAAGTGGGATATACTTTTAAAAAAAATGACAAAACAGGGATTAGGTCCAGGTGTAGATGTGTGGTCCTACATATAAGTGATGGGCCATTGACAAAGAATGTTCATGAGTTGGAACACATGTATCTTCAATAAAGCTGATTAAACTCAAGGGACTGTGAATCGGTTGATCAATTTTTTTGTTAAATTGGAGGGTAAAACCTTTACATGTAGGTATTTGGAAATATCAGACATGTTATGCTCACATGCAATAAGTGAAATATGGGAGAAAATTGAACATGGAGCAAAAAATATTCTAGAGTCGGAGGAGTAGGTTCACCAGTGTTACTGGCTAGTTACATGGGCATAAGTCTACAAACACAAAATTGAACCAATTAATGGTAGAGTAATGTGGCCAAAATCACCATGCCATACCATAATTATTGCACTCAAACATGTTCCTCTGGTAGTTAGTTTAATCATCATAAATGTAGTTACTCATTGAAATTAACTCATCTTATCTACATTTACAGGTAGGTAGGCTCAAAAAGAACGCACGTAGGGAATATGATGAACCTGCTAGCCAAGGGAATAAATTGTTAAAGAAGTGGACGACTATCACATGTGCAAAGTGCAAAAATAAAGGTCATAATTCACATACTTGGAAAGGTCAAGGTTGCATAACTGAGATAAAAAAAAAAAAAAAAAAAAAAAAAAAAAAAAAAAAAAAAAAAAACCCTGAAGTAACATGAAGAAAGAAGAATATAGCTGCAAAGAAGAAAGGGAAGGGTAATTGATGTGGGATGTTTGTGTTAGATCTTTTGTATTAGTTATTTTTATGTAACGTTTATAAAATTACACAAGCCAGTTAGACAAAACACATTAACCAATAATCATACACCAAGACTATAGCTTCTTGTATATTCAGACTCCACATTAGACTCGGAATAAGACAACAAATATAATAACCCTATAACCAAGTCTACAGTTTCATACGTTCAAGCCAAAAAAGACATTTACCCTCAAATCTACTCAACCATGCTTCAGATAATGAATTACAAAAAACCCCGAATGAAAAAAGGATTCACTGATAAATCCTTGTTTGTATTGTTTCTTCTTGAAGGGATTGTTGGAATTTGTTCATAGACCTGAGTAACCCATGTGCCACTTCCACCGATCTAGGGCACATGAGGTCATTAACTCATCATACCACCGAATCTAACTGTACCTGCTCTCATTATGAATACAAGAATAAAATCGCCATACGGGGTTGGAATTAGACCATGATGTGACAATAACAAGATCTTGTCTACCATGGGGTCAAATTTCCTTTCTTCTACATGTTATTGGGCATGGTCCACTTCACATATAAAGCCTTAGAGGGATAAAAGGAAGAAGAAGTCAATATATAAGTAAATTTTTAAACCCTAGCTGAAATGATGAAAATGCTCTCATATGCAAGGCACATGGGGCATGTTAACGGTTCATTCAAACCAACATCCACACTAACGGTCATTTGTATGCAAGGTTTTCTTCGTAGAGACCATTAATGCAAAAAAATGTTTCACATATAGAGAGCATTTTAAGGGCAAATGGAAAAGTTTATGGACCATCTATGAATTTTTGTCTTTTTAAAGTTTTAGTGGGCCATCCTAGGTGAGGAGCTTGAGCGGCTAAGTTTTTTTGTTGGTTGGGACAGATTTAGGCAAGAATAGGGAAGTACCATACTCATGCAAATAAAGAAAATGATGTTGGTGTGACAACCCGAAATTTTCATTCGGTCAAACCTTAAAAGTCAACCACTTCTTATCGTGAATTAATATCAGTATTTCTTATTTTTTAAGAAATATAAAGTTCGTTTGATTATTTTAATATTATTTTTAAACGAACGGGTGAAAGAAAGCGTCGTCTCGGGTTTTAAGTTTTTAAAACCGCAAACACCTCGCGTCTTAGAAACCATCGGCCAAACTATTTTGTTTGAGTCGAAAAATCATACCAAAATCCGAAAACTCATACTTATCCATGTGTTTACTCCTTAAGTCTAGTCAAAAGGAGTTTACTCCCCATTTATCCAAAAGAGTAAACTCCCAAAAGAGTAAACTCAAGAAACACTCTCAAGTATCAAACTAGAAACAATTCCAAATCTTCAATCTTGTAAGTCTTCTAACCATTTCTTCTTAGTAAAACACTTAATCTATTGTTTGTGCATCTATTCATCCATTCATTTATGTATTTTGTTTAGATTTTTCCAAAACACCAAGAACACACACTAAGTGTTCTTGGCCTTTTAGCTCAAATCAAGCATCATTATAGTAAGTACTTCCATCCTTGAGTGCTTGTAAGCTAGTATATCAAATAAACACCAAGAAAATCGGTCAAGAACACCATGAATGAGGTGTTCACGGTCCAAGATGATGCTTGGGCCGTAAACACCATAAAGACCCCCAAAAGTGACTTAAGTCCCATGTTTAGCCCTAGTTTGAAGTCTAAGACTTACCTTAACATATGTAAACCTTCCATTGATTTGTTTAAGCTTTGAAAAACACCAAACACCACAAATTATAGGTTTTTACGGTCCAAGGATATTCCAAAAACCATAAACACCCAAAAAGGTGTTTAAATGAGCCATTTTCCTTTCTTAGCCCTAAAAACTAACTTAGATGTTTACCTAGTTGTGATAAGGACTTGAAGCAAAGGCAATATCCCTTCCCATAAGGGTTTACGGTAGTAAACCCAAGGGAAAATACCCTTAGGCCGTAAACACCTCAAGGAGGGTGTTTTGTGGCCCTAGTCCATTCCAAAGGCTAAACCACTTAGCAAGGTTGCTTCAAAGGACTTGTTGAACCTCCAAACAACACATAGTTGCAAGAAATAGAGTTTAGACCGTAAACCCTTGAGTTTACTGCCGTAAACTCCTAGGGTAAAGGTCATTTAGACCGTAAACTCCCAAGGAGTTTACCCTTGGACCCCAAACACCCTAGTTTTGCCCTACTAACACTCGGATGCAATCCTTGTGAACTTTAACACTTGAAACAAAGTGTTTTCAGGTTCTAGAGTGTCCCAATTCATTTTATTAGTTATAATACGGCTAATTAGTTATATATATGTTCATTATATGATAACTAGGCTCGTGTGTGTGTACAAGTCTTCAATTGTCACCTAGCACCGTAACCGACACTCCAATCCAATCCACTCACCACAAGTGAGTTCATACCCCTCTAATTAATCTTTGAAATACTTTTAAATGTTTTAAATGCTTTTATGGGGGGAATACAAGTTGAATACTTATAGTTATTACATCAATCACATGTGATTAATAACTATAAAACCAATTATTTTATCACTGTTCAAACTGTTTATCAAACTGTTTTACTTCAAAATGTTTTACAAACTCTTTTCTTACCAAATACTTTTATTTAAACTTTGTTATACTACTTATAAATTGCATGCCCATATATGTATAGATATATAAGCAATGTTTAAAGGGCTTAGGAAGGCCATCCGCCCTATTTCCTTTTTTCTCGATTTGGATGTGGTCTGGTGGGATGTCGGGTAGCCGTCTAAGGGTCGTTTCAATATTAATTATATATCATATGTGCATATATAGACATAAAAGTGCTTCCATATTCATACGTATTAGTTACATCATTAGTAAGTTACCATCGGGGTAACACAGGATTACACTGTAACGCCCACAAATCTGGGCTAGTCAAATTAGAGGCAATAGGGTCAAAAACGACTTTTCGACAAAAGATTATTTAGAATAAATAATCTTAACCAAGTTGTAGAGTATGTCACAAGGTTTCCGTACATATAAGGAACGCCGAAATCCAAGTTATAACGAAGAAGTTATGGGCTGTCGAAGTTTTACGGCAAAACCGGCACGGCACTGGGAAGCGTAAATAGTAAATTTACGATAGAGCGAGATTTAGCCTTAGTGATCTAAACGAAAGTCGTAGAATATGTTAAACTAAGAACATCGATAAAAAGAACGCCCAAATCTGACTTCGTATGAAGAAGTTATGATTTTTCGAAGTTTCGGACTAGCAGTGTACAGCCCGAAATTCGAATATTAGATCGAGCGGTTTTTAGCCGACACGACCTAAACGAGAATCGAAGATCTCGTTGAGAGTAGCGTAACGAGAAAAAGATGGGCGAAAACGGATGTCGGATGAAGAAGTTATGAGGATTTAACGGACCAATCGTGTCCCGGCCCGTTAATAATATAAAATTTAAAATCGAGCCAAAATTAGCCGACGAAGTCTAAACAAAAGTTGTAGAGTACGTTCCCACCTTCGTGTGGATATAAAGAACGTCGAAAACGGAGCTCGTACGCGAAAGTTATGAATTTTTAAAGTTTATAATTGAAATTGCGAAGGCTGATGAGGATTGATGACGTGGCACATTGTGGGCCGTCGGATGATGATTCAGATCTCGCTTCGGATCATGCCACGAAGCCTCGCCTTACGCCCCGCGTCCGAGTTCGGTACGCCCAGCGTACCCTTCGGTCTTATCCCTTCCGAGTGCGAGACAGCTAGATTCGATGTGGCAGCCCCATCCGAAGTTACGCCCCGCGTAGCCAAGGATTACGCCCAGCGTAGTCCGAGGCCTCGCAGGGTATAAAAAGGGGCGAGGGCCTTCACATTTTTCACACAATTTCCACTTCTCTCTCTAGTTTCTTTCTCTCTCTAGAGTTCCAAACCTCCCCTAAGCCCTAGTTAAACCCCTAGCACCCTAGGGAAGCCCCGAGGCTCCCGGAGTCCCGAGAAAAAGGAGTTTTTCGGTTTCGAAACGCTGCTCCAATTAAGTTCCGGTTTTCGATAAAATTCGCTGTAAGTGTGCTACACTTACGCAATTTTTAATATAGCTTTCAAATAATTATAGGAATGTTATTAGGTCCTTAAAATAATTATTTGGGCTATTATTATGAGTTATATCGAGTATTATTAACGCTTAATAATACTCAGACTAATTAATTTGTCGCGGTTATCGTTAAACTAAACCCTAGTGGTATCGATACTAGGTTTTATCGAAGGAATATCGTTTTGAGAGTATCGAAGCGCTGTCCGAGTACTGAGTCACCACCTACTCAGGTGAGTGCATGGTCTCTTTCATCTTACACATAGATATGAAGTATTTTAAAATTACGTGCTATGTGTGCATATTGTTTGAATACTTGTTGTCTATGCTGGATGAATGAATTATACATGTTTTAAATGATTTAAACTGTATATTTATTTTATATCTACAAATATGTTGGGATAAAACATGGGTAGATGAAATAGTTGGTGAGTGATGAAATAAAATAATGAGAGATAGGTGATGATAGGAAGGTGATGATAATTAGGTGAGGATAGATAGGCGATTATGAATCGGTGATGTAGGATACTACAACCTTGTCCGACAATTTGGAGATGCAGTCATCTACTAGACTATAGATGGCGACCACGGACTATTATAGACAACCCCGTGGAAACACCAGCAGGCTAGTAACCTGTAGGTGATGAATTACGAGTTCAGGCGATGTTGTAACTACGTATTCATGCGATGATAGTCTAACCCTTATTATGAAGTACGAGTCCAGGCGATGTTGTGGCTACATATTCATGCGATGATAGACTAACCCTTATCAAGATTTACAAGTCCAGGCGATGTTGTGGCTGCGTAATCATGCGATGATACCCTAACTCTTGCTAGACACATATTGAGGGAGTAATCCCCGGATTAGTATTGTCTATGCAATGTAGGCGATGATCCTTAGGTAAAGTTTGTAGGAACAATCACATAAGGAAATACGATGTAAGGAGATGAGAAGTAAATATGATACAGGAGATGACCCTTGAGATAATATCTTTAGGGAAGACTAAAAGAAGATAATGGGGATGGGTAATTGGGTTGATTGTTTGATTGTTTAAACATAATAACTATATTATTGTGGGTTGAAAACCCTATGTACTCACCAGGTTTCCCAACCTGACCCACTCAGTTTATTTACATCACAGGTGACGATATGAAGTAACATTACACTGAGAGATTTAAAGAGATGTAGATCACTAGTGTAAATGATTGTAAGTACTGTTTATGCTTATGTTTCTGTATTAACAATGACATCCCAAACGTTTTAAAATGAAATAAATACGCTTCTTCGAAGATGTTTTAATAACGTATTTATCGTGTTTTTCTGGGAACAAATTCCGCAACATTTTTATAAAATGAAGTACTCTGATTTTTATAAAGCATAAACAAAATCGGTCTTTTCTGGCCGTGATTTTGGGGATGTCACATACACTTATACTATTGCTAGATCAATGAGTCAGTTCATTCATGAGTCAATACTTAGTACTATGAGAACATATACATTACATTACTATGAGAACATATACATTACATTACTGTGAGAACATATACAACTATACTAGCAGAAGAACATATACAACTATACTAGAAGAAGAACATGTACAACTATACTAGAGAAAGAACATATACAACTATACTAGAAAGAGAACATATACAACGATACTAGAACATGTAACAATACATTACATATACATATATACATTGACAAATTGTGATCCACTGTATCGGAGCATGCCTTAAATGTCATGGCCCGAGTTGTAGCCAGAGTCTCTTGGAGGGAGAGCGTGAGTTTGCGTATAGATCTATACTGGATTGACTATCCTACACCTTGTTGCTAGCTACAGTCGGACCTGCAGGTCTGCGGGTGCCAAACGTCATTTCTTTTTATGACCATTCATTTGGCGTTGATACTCAGTCGATAGTACGGTACAATTAATCACATGTTACCTTAATATAAATCTGGTTTAAGGTAGTTAGTACAATAGTAGTTCCTATAATACTACATTACAGTACTATAGTAATTTATCCGTTATATATATTTTGTGATCATTTCACTTAAACAATAATGTACAAACTATATTTTGATAATGATAGTTACACTTGGGAAAATTACACACTTTTACGACAAACGAACGTACAAAACAGTTACGCCTTGGTAGAAGGCTACTTTTAATAGAAAATATAGGTTTTTCTGAGAGATTCAAACTTTTACAAACACATACAAACATTCACATACTTTTATCACCAATGTTTACAAACTATTGTTTAAAACTATGTTCAAACGTTTTGATACAAACACCAACACTAAAATACTTACGAACTCACCAGCTTAATGCTAATAAACTCCTTCAAAATAACTTGTATTCTCAAGTCATCAGTAGACAGGTACCGAGGCCAGCTTTTGAGAAGATGGAGCGCATCCAAGACTCATCTTATTATTTTGATCCACATTATTTTTGGTGTCTATAACTGTACAGAACACACTTGTATTAAAATTATATATTTAATGCAATGGATGATGTTGTTTGCTTGTTTACTTTTACTATGTTGTGATACTTTACATGACGTCCTCCGCCCCAGAACATTTTCGCCGTTCTTGGTTTTGGGGTGTGACAGATTGGTATCAGAGCATTGTTTATAGTGAATTAAGTATATCAATCCATAAAAGATATACTAAACTATAAACCCATTAGGGATTAAAACACTCTGACCAAGAGTCTATACTTTAAATACTAAAATATTTAATAAAGTATACTAGTCTGCATTCATACTAAAATCAGTGTCACAATGACAAGAACAAGTGTATTACGATTGTTAAATATCACAGGTAAGCTCGGGGATGTATGGTCAGTTATGGGAATGGCATAGCCTGATCAACTATGCTGGTCCGAGGAGTGATTAGCATATGCCCTAGAATGGTTGTGATATGTTAACAAGTCTAAAAACTTACCAACAATACCACAAATAGATCAGTAGAACCTAAACTTAAAATACTATAGGATTATTTTGTCCTACTATGAGCTACTTATATACTACAGTCTTATACCTCTCTTCTCGCGTAGATCAAAATGGGTGGATTTCATCACGGCGACCCGTACTTTCCAAATGAAGGCAATGCAGGGTGGATCGAAGAAAAGCCCGAAGATGAACATCCAATCCCTTTGGATGATCACCTCGTAGAAGGGTTTTCTGATGGATCTGACTCCGAGCCTGAAGTCAACAACCTACCGCTAGTAGGTCAAGCCCCAAACAACAACCCCCTACCAGCTTTTCCAGGTCCTACACCCTTGTGGGCAACCAATTTGAATCGCTGGAGTGACGAGCAGGGTCAACCCTTACCTTACTTTGGAGACCGAAGCTTTTACAACGTTAGCGAAGGTGGTTCTGCTGACCGAGCTCTGCCCGTCATTATCCGCAGAATAGCTTGTAATGTTGAGAAGGGTCGAGCAGCCATCGACCGGGTCATGGAGATTGATGCCAACTCTGGTGTCAACACAGTCCGCATCCGCCGTCTTGAAGAAGACATGGAACGGACCCGGAGAACCAATGAAACCCTACAGCAACAACTGGCTGCCTCCCGAGCTGAAGTCTTGGAACTTCGAGCCCGTCAGAGGGCTCATGAGCAACACCTTTAAGAGGTGGTTCGTCAAGTGGCAGACCTCAGGGTTCGCCCGAGGAATTCCCATCGCCATTAAAAGATGTCTAGTACATCTCTGTCTTTTGATTAAGGAATAGCCTTTAGAATATGTGCTCTAAGTAGCACTTGTCTGTAAAATATTCCTAACTTTCAGGACTCTAACTGGGAACCTAGAAACTGTCAAACTTTTTCCGTATGGTATGATGTAAGGCCTACTGATAGGTCGATTTTCCTTGAACTTATTTCATCAGTAATACCAGTAATATTGACAACTATCTATCTGTGGAAAATCTGTATACTTGTGTTTTCCTACTATTCTTCCCTATTGTGATCTCAATTCGTATGCTCATTCAACTGTTGGGCTATCATTAGTTAGTCCATGTGTCACTCTCACCCTACCTACGATTGATTCTTACCACTTGTTTATCTTTATAAACTTATAGCTGAAAGATGCCTCCTCGCAAATCTACCAGGAATAACCCTGCACCACCTCCACCACGTCCTCCAGTCATCGATACTGCAACCCTGAATGCTGCCGTAGCCGCAACATTGGCAACTGCCATGGCTCAGTATCACTCTACTGATGCCAGCAGAGGTGGAACCCCTGTTGAATCAATTCTGGTTGAAACCCCTGTGCGCTCGAGAGAGTGCTCCTACAAGGATTTCACCAACTGTAAGCTAAAGTCCTTTCATGGGACCGGCGGAGTCATTGCCCTCTCGCAATGGTTCGAGAAGACTAAATCAGTCTTCAAAATCTATTCATGCCCTGCTGCGAGCAAAGTCAAATATGCCGCATGCACCTTTGAAGGAAAGGCCCTGACGTGGTGGAACGGCCACGTTAAAGCTCTAACTCTCGTTGGAGCCAACGACATGGGCTGGGAAACGATGAAAGACCTCATGATTGAGGAGTACTGCCCGAGGGGCGAAATTCAGAAATTGGAGCAGGAGCTATGGAGCCTAACCATGAAGGGCTCCAACATAGTCGCTTATACCGGCAGGTTCAGTGAACTGGTGGCTCTCTGCCCCAATATGGTTCCCACTTAAGGGAAAAAGATCGAAAGGTACATATGGGGGCTAGTGCCTCCGTATCAGGGGAATGTCCTATCATCAAACTCCGCTACCTTCGACAGTGCCAAGCGACTGGCATAGCGACTCATTGACCATGGAGTCAAAACCCCTGCAACAACAACCACCCTAGCCATTCTGGAACCCTCCAAACCCGCTGACACTAAGCGGAAGTTCTGGGAAGAGAAGAAGAGGCAGCGAGCTGCCAAAAAGCAACAAGTTGTTGCTGTGCATGCTGCAATAACCCCTACTGCTGCTACTGCTCTGGTGAAGCAGTATGCTGGAAGTCTGCCTAAGTGCAACAAATGCAACTTCCACCACAACGGCCCCTGTCGTGAAATGCAGTGTTCTAACTGCGACAAGAAAGGACACACTGTCCATTTCTGTAGATCTCCGGCAAGATCGATCACTCAAGTCCCCGGCTCTGGCGCGAGCCCGACCTGCTATGGATGTGGCGAAGCAAGCCACTATAAGAGGGACTGCCCCAAAGCAAAGAATGTTGGTGGAGCAGGAAGGGTACTAGCTATAGGCCATGGGGAAGCATTTGCTGACCCGACAGTGGTGACTGGTACGTTCCTCCTCGATAACTCCTATGCATGCATTCTATTCGATAGTGGAGCGGAGCGAAGCTTCGTGAACCATAAATTTGCTCGCATGCTTAAGCAACAACCGCACACACTTAAGGAACAATTCACAGTAGAAATGGCAAATGGAAAAACTGAAAGTACGAATAGCATATACTTAGGTTGTACCCTAACTCTAGATAACCATTCATTCCCAATCGACCTTATGCTGGTTTCGATTAAAAGCTTCGACGTTATCACAGGCATGGATTGGTTAAGTCTTCATCGCGCCGACATCATGTGCTACGAGAAAGCAGTCCGTCTAAACCTCCTGTCTAACGAAACTCTTATAGTCTACGGTGACAAACCCGGTGCGAGTCTTCGTATTATATCAAGTATTCAAGCACAAAAGTATCTACGTAAAGAATACCATGCATTCCTCGCTCACATCGTCAATACGAGCCTTGAAACGAAAGAACTAAAGAACATTCCGGTAGTGAGCGACTTTCCCGACATTTTCCCAGAAGAGCTACCAGGATTACCTCCACAACGACAGGTCGAGTTCAGAATCGACTTAGTCCCAGGAGCTATCCCGGTAGCCAAGTCGCCATATCGATTAGCACCAGCAGAGATGCAGGAACTATCTGGTCAACTTAACGAACTGCTCAGCAAGGGCTTTATAAGACCAAGTTTCTCACCTTGGGGAGCACCGGTCTTGTTTGTTAAGAAGAAAGACGGATCATTCCGTATGTGTATCGACTACAGAGAACTCAACAAACTAACGGTCAAGAATCGTTACCCTCTGCCTCGCATAGAGGATCTATTTGACCAACTGCAAGGGGCGAACTACTTTTCCAAAATTGATCTAAGATCCGGATATCACCAGTTACGAGTGCTAGAGGAGGATGTTCCGAAGACAGCCTTACGAACTCGTTACGGACACTACGAGTTTGTGGTGATGCCATTCGGATTGACCAATGCGCCAGCAGTTTTCATGGATCTGATGAATAGAGTATGTCGACCTTACTTGGATCAGTTCGTCATAGTATTCATTGATGACATCCTGATCTACTCCCGAAGTAAGGAAGAGCATGGAGATCATCTACGACAATTTCTAGGAACCTTACGAGCGGAGAAGCTCTATGCGAAGTTCTCTAAATGTGAATTTTGGATCCGAAGAGTCGAATTCTTAGGACACGTGGTAAGCGAAGAGGGAATCCACGTGGACCCATCCAAAATTAAGGCCATTGAGAAGTGGTCAGCACCAAAGACACCTACAGAAATTCGTCAATTTCTAGGCCTCGCTGGCTACTACCACAGATTCATACAGAACTTCTCACGAATTGCAAAACCTCTTACAAACCTGGCCCAGAAGGGCGTGGCCTTTGACTGGGAAGAGAAACAGGAAAGAGCGTTCCAAACTCTCGAGCGAGCCTTGTGCACCACACCAATATTATCCCTCCCCGAAGGGATAGAAGACTTCATAGTCTATTGCGATGCATCGAATCAAGGGCTCGGGTGTGTTCTGATGCAGCGAGGTAAGGTCATCGCCTACGCCTCGAGACAGCTGAAAACACACGAAGTTAACTACACGACCCACGATCTTGAACTAGGAGCAGTTGTGTTTGCTCTAAAGATCTGGAGACATTACTTGTACGGAACGAAAAGCACTATCTTTACCGACCACAAGAGTTTACAACACATATTCGATCAGAAAGAGCTCAACATGAGACAACGACGGTGGGTCGAGCTACTCAGTGACAACGAATGTGAAATTCGTTTTCATCCGGGTAAAGCCAATGTAGTAGCGGACGCCCTAAGTCGGAAGGAATATTCTGGTCGAAGAGTCAAGTCGTTGATAATGACTATCCATTCACACTTGTCTACACAAATTCAGGCGGCCCAGCTTAAAGCTATGAAACCTAAACATGTGGCGAGCGAATCTCTCAGAGGAATGGATAAGAATTTAGAAGCCAAGGGTGGCGGAGCCCTATATTTCATGGACCGAATCTGGACCCCGAAACACGGTGGTTTCCAACAATTGGTCATGACCGAGGCACACAACACTCGGTATTCCGTCCACCCAGGTTCGGATAAGATGTATCTGGATCTTAAAAAGCTATACTGGTGGCATAATATGAAAGCAGAGATTGCTACCTTCGTAAGTAAATGCCTTACTTGCGGAAAGGTCAAGGTCGAATACCAGAAGCCCTCCGGTTTACTACAACAACCAGAGATTCCAGAATGGAAGTGGGAGCGGATCACTATGGATTTCATAACCATGTTGCCCAAGACAACGGATGGACTTGATACCATATGGGTCATCATCGATAGATTGACCAAGTCTACACACTTCCTGCCTATCAAAGAAACTGACAAGATGGAGAAGCTTACGAGAACATACATTAGGGAGATTGTACGACTACATGGTGTACCTATATCCATTATCTCCGATAGAGATAGTAGGTTCACCTCCAGATTTTGGCAATCGCTACAACACTCCCTGGGAACAAGGTTGGACATGAGCACAGCCTACCATCCACAGACCGACGGACAAAGTGAGAGAACAATCCAGACCTTAGAAGATATGTTGCGTGTCTGTGTGATTGACTTTGGAAAAGCTTGGGATACCCATTTACCCCTCGTCGAATTTTCTTACAACAACAGGTATCACACGAGCATAAAGGCAGCTCCATTCGAGGCCCTCTATGGCCGAAAGTGCAGATCCCCTTTGTGCTGGGCTGAGGTGGGTGATACCCAGTTAACAAAGGGACGAGTTCCCGAAAGCACTCTCACAGGTTCAGAGATTATTTGGGAAACGACAGAGAAGATCGTTCAAATTCGTGAACGATTGAAAGCCTCTAGAGACCAACAGAAGAGCTACGCTGATAAGCGAAGGAAACCTTTGGAATTCTAGGAGGGAGACCGAGTCCTTCTCAAAGTCTCACCCTAGAAGGGCTTGATACGCTTTGGTAAGCGTGGGAAGCTTAATCCGAGATATATAGGACCCTTCGAGATCCTCGCAAGGATCGGCCCTGTGGCTTACAAACTCAACCTGCCCGACGAACTTCATAACGTACATTCTACATTCCACGTATCTAACTTGAAAAGGTGTTTTTCTGAAGAGACTCTCGTAATTCCACTCGACGAGATCGAGATCAACGAGAGCCTCAACTTCGTGGAAGAACCAGTAGAGGTCATGGACCGAGAAGTCAAGCAAACGAAGCAAAGCCGTATCCCGATTGTGAATGTCCGTTGGAACACCAAGCGAGGACCGGAATTCACTTGGGAGCGTGAGGATCAGATGAAACTAAAATACCCTCATCTTTTAACAGGGGGATGATGTGACAACCCGAAATTTCCATTCGGTCAAACCTTAAAAGTAAACCACTTATTATCGTGAATTAATATCAGTATTTCTTATTTTTTAAGAAATATAAAGTTCGTTTGATTATTTTAATATTATTTTTAAACGAGCGGGTGAAAGAAAGCGTCGTCTCGGGTTTTAAATTTTTAAAACCGCAAACACCTCGCGTCTTATAAACCCCCGGCCAAACTATTTCGTTTGAGTCGAAAAATCATACCAAAATCCAAAAACTCATACTTATCCATGAGTTTACTCCTTAAGTCTAGTCAAAAGGAGTTTACTCCCCATTTATCCAAAAGAGTAAACTCAAGAAACACTCTCAAGTATCAAACTAGACAAAATTCCAAATCTTCAATCTTGTAAGTCTTCTAACCATTTCTTCTTAGTAAAACACTTAATCTAGTGTTTGTGCATCTATTCATCCATTCATTTATGTATTTTGTTTAGATTTTTCCAAAACACCAAGAACACACACTAAGTGTTCTTGGCCTTTTAGCTCAAATCAAGCATCATTATAGTAAGTACTTCCATCCTTGAGTGCTTGTAAGCTAGTATATCAAATAAACACCAATAAAATCGGTCAATAACACCATGAATGAGGTGTTCACGGTCCAAGATGATGCTTGGGCCGTAAACACCATAAAGACCCCCAAAAGTGACTTAAGTCCCATGTTTAGCCCTAGTTTGAAGTCAAAGACTTACCTTAACATATGTAAACCTTCCATTGATGTGTTTAAGCTTTGAAAAACACCAAACACCACAAATTATAGGTGTTTACGGTCCAAGGATATTCCAAAAACCGTAAACACCCAAAAAGGTGTTTAAATGAGCCATTTTCCTTTCTTAGCCCTAAAAACTAACTTAGATGTTTACCTAGTTGTGATAAGGACTTAAAGCAAAGGCAATATCCCTTCCCATAAGGGTTTACGGTAGTAAACCCAAGGGAAAATACCCTTAGGCCGTAAACACCTCAAGGAGGGTGTTTTGTGGCCCTAGTCCATTCCAAAGGCTAAACCACTTAGCAAGGTTGCTTCAAAGGACTTGTTGAACCTCCAAACAACACATAGTTGCAAGAAATAGAGTTTAGACCGTAAACCCTTGAGTTTACTGCCGTAAACTCCTAGGGTAAAGGTCATTTAGACCGTAAACTCCCAAGGAGTTTACCCTTGGACCCCAAACACCCTATTTTTGCCCTACTAACACTCGGATGCAATCCTTGTGAACTTTAACACTTGAAACAAAGTGTTTTCAAATTCTAGAGTGTCCCAATTCATTTTATTAGTTATAATAAGGCTAATTAGTTATATATATATATATATATATATATATATATATATATATGTTCATTATATGATAACTAGGCTCGTGCGTGTGTACAAGTCTTCAATTGTCACCTAGCGCCGTAACCGACACTCCAATCCAATCCACTCACCACAAGTGAGTTCATACCCCTCTAATTAATCTTTGAAATACTTTTAAATGTTTTAAATGCTTTTATGGGGGGGAATACAAGTTGAATACTTATAGTTATTACATCAATCACATGTGATTAATAACTATAAAACCAATGATTTTATCACTGTTCAAACTGTTTATCAAACTGTTTTACTTCAAAATGTTTTACAAACTCTTTTCTTACCAAATACTTTTGTTTAAACTTTGTTATACTTCTTATAAATTTCATGCCCATATATGTATAGATATATAAGCAAAGTTTAAAGGGCTTAGGAAGGTCATCCGCCCTATTTCCTTTTTCTCGATTTGGATGTGGTCTGGTGGGATATTGGGTAGCCGTCTGAGGGTCGTTTCAATATTAATTATATATCATATGTGCATATATAGACATAAAAGTGCTTCCATATTCATACGTACTAGTTACATCATTAGTAAGTTACCATCGGGGTAACACAGGATTACACTTATACTATTGCTAGATTAATGAGTCAGTTCATACATGAGTCAATACTTAGTACTATGAGATCATATACATTACATTACTATGAGAACATATACATTACATTAATATGAGAAATTATACGTTACATTACTATGAGAACATATACAACTATACTAGCAGAAGAACATATACAACTATACTAGAAGAAGAACATGTACAACTATACTAGAGAAAGAACATATACAACTATACTAGAAAGAGAACATATACAACGATACTAGAACATGTAACAATACATTACATATACATATATACATTGACAAATTGTGATCCACTGTATCGGAGCATGCCTTAAATGTCATGGCCCGAGTTATAGCCAGAGTCTCTTGGAGGGAGAGCGTGAGTTTGCGTATAGATCTATACTGGATTGACTATCCTACACCTTGCTGCTAGCTACAGCCGGACCTGCAGGTCTGCGGGTGCCAAACGTCATTTCTTTTTACGACCATTCATTTTTCGTTGATACTCAGTCGATAGTACGGTACAATTAATCACATGTTACCTTAATATAAATCTGGTTTAAGGTAGTTAGTACAACAGTAGTTCCTATAATACTACATTACAGTACTACAGTAATTTATCCGTTATATATATTTTGTGATCATTTCACTTAAAAAATAATGTACAAACTATATTTTGATAATGATAGTTACACTTTGGAAAATTACACACTTTTACGACAAACGAACGTACAAAACAGTTACGCCTTGGTAGAAGTCTACTTTTAATAGAAAATATAGGTTTTTCTGAGAGATTCAAACTTATACAAACACGTACAAACATTCACATACTTTTATCACCAATGTTTACAAACTATTGTTTAAAACAATGTTCAAACGTTTTGATACAAACACCGACACTAAAATACTTATGAACTCACCAGCTTAATGCTGATAAACTCTTTCAAAATAACTTGTATTCTCAGGTCATCAGTAGACAGGTACCGAGGCCAGCTTTTGAGAAGATGGAGCGCATCCAAGACTCATCTTATTATTTTGATCCACATTATTTTTGGTGTCTATAACTGTACAGAACACGCTTGTATTAAAATTATATATTTAATACAATGGATGATGTTGTTTGCTTGTTTACTTTTACTGTGTTATGATACTTTACATGACGTCCTCCGTCCCAGAATGTTTCCGCCGTTCTTGGTTTTGGGGTGTGACAGTTGGTATTCAAACTTCTGATCTTAGAGAAGAAATTTGAGTGACCATCTTCATATACATTTTGGTTAATTTTCAACACAAACAAGATTTAAAGTAAAGAAAAATTACTCATAATCATATTTTTCTAATTAATATTATAAGTGATATATATTAACTTGTTATTCAGTTTTTTCAAAAAAAAGAAAGTAATATTCTTATATTCTCTTCTTATACTAATAAAAAAATAGTTTTATTCTCGTATTGTCATGTGTCATATATTTAGGCCTTATGCCACATGTAATATTCTCGCGAGAAAATGACTTATTAAGTTAATTAATTTTTCTGTATGTTCACATCTGGGTAACTATTTTTTTTGTACACATCTAGGTAACAAACTTGTTGGAAGTGTTCACATATGACTATTATAACCTGCTATAGCAGGTTAAATCCTAGATGTGAACGCTTTCAACAAGTTCGTTACCTAGATGTGTACAAAAAAATAGTTACCCAAATATGGAAAAAACGAAAAGTAAAAGTAAATTACACGAATGGCCCCCCTGTGGTTTGGGGGAATTTGTGTTTTTGGTCCCTAACTTATTTTTGAACTTGGATGATTTCTACTGTTTATTTTTGTTGCGCGTTTGGTCCCTGTTTTACCTAAAAAGACTATTGTACCCTTATTAATTTAATTTTTAAATAATTTTCTTATTTATGTATTTATTTTTACATATTTAAAAAAAATTAATAGACCCCACATATTTATATCTCCTCGGATGATCCCTGCTGTTTATTTTTTAATTAATTTATTTTTTAGCTCGGATGATTCATAATGTTTAGTTTTGTTACGAGCTTGGTCTTTGTCTTACCTAAAAAGATTATTGTGCCCTTACTAATTTATTTTTTTAATTAATTTTCTTGTTTATGTATTTATTCTTTATATATTTAAGAAAAATTAGTAGACCCCACATATATGTATCTCCTCACCATCTCATCTCTCATCCTCCTCAACTTCTATTTATTTTCCATCTTTAGTGATATCGACGTCTTCATCATCCCTTCTTTTTTCGGTTCTTCAACTCCATCGAATCTACACCACAACTCACTAAAGATGAAGAGATAGTAGATTATGTTGTTGGTTCGCCAGAGTTGAAGTACTAAAAAAAAAGGATAATGAAGACGTCGATGTTACTAAAGATGGAAAAGAAATAGAAGTTGGGGAGGATGAGAGATGAGATGGTG
Organism: Lactuca sativa; assembly: GCF_002870075.4. NCBI lineage: Eukaryota > Viridiplantae > Streptophyta > Magnoliopsida > Asterales > Asteraceae > Lactuca > Lactuca sativa. Next base: position 210,496,875 of record NC_056627.2, on the reverse strand, counting down.
ACCGGTAAGACCCAAAATAAATTTCTCAAATGTGGTTTTAGGTTTACGGTGAGGAGATACAGATATGTGGGGTCTACTAAAAATTTTAAATATATAAAAAATAAATACATAAATAAGAAAAGTAATTAAAAAAATAAATTAATAAGGGCATAATAGTCTTTTTAGGTAAGACAATGACCGAACGCGCAACAAAAATAAACAGTAGGGACCATCCGAATTAAATTTCTCAAATGTGGTTTGAGGTTTATGTTGAGGAGATACAGATATGTGGGGTCTATTAATTGTTTTAAATATATAAAAAATAAATACATAAATAAGAAAATTAATTAAAAAATAAATTAATAAGGGCAAAATAGTCTTTTAGGTAAGACATAGACCAAACGCGTAACAAAAGTAAACAGTAGGGACCATCCGAGTTTAAAAAATAAGTTAGGGACCAAAAACACAAATTCTCCCAAACCATAAGAACCATTTGTGTAATTTATTTTTACTTTTGGTTTTGTTCATATTTAGGTAATTATTTTTTTTACACATCTAGGTAATCAACTTGTTGAAAGTGTTCACATCTAAGATTTAACATGCTATAACAAGTCATAATTGTCATATGTAAACACTTGCAACAAGTTTGGTACTTAGATATGTACAAAAAAAAAGATGGTTACCTAGATATGAAAATACCGAAAAGTTAATTGCCTTAATAAGTCAATTTCACTATTCTCGCTTTTTTAACTTAAATTAATTACATATGTAAACTTTTTGGTTTTTCTGATTTATGTAATTAAAATATTATCGATGCCTTAAATGTATTGATTGATTGATTCTATGAATGATAGCCTTTCCTTATATCATGCATACTATTGTACAAAGGTATGTATCGGCTTTTTCCTTATATCACACATATGTATTAAATAATCATTCAATCACCACCAATCTCACAACGAATCTGCTCTCTTTTTCTTATAATCAACAAATCGGATTCTGCCATCATACAAGGAACCATATGAAAATCACTATACTATAATCATTCATTACAGTCGGACACATACATTTGATGAATTTGCAATCGATTCCTGTTCAAAAATCATAATCAAGGACACCACCAACTAGAACAAGTTAGTAAATTAAGTTTTCTGATGTATATATTCATTTTTTTTTTTTTTTGACTACAACATGTGTTCTAATTTACGAATTCTGATTCTACCGACCACGTGTTTGATGTAATGTGCAATGAGTTTATTAATGTGTATTAAATTATGGTGCAATGTGAGCATGTGTGTGATTGATTTCCCCCTTAATTTCTACATATTTTACAACATGAACAAACATGAGAAGTATAGACTTATTTTTTCGAAATGAAATTGCATTTAGAAAGCTAATTATGTAACAATGAAGACTTGAAACAATTTGCATCATGAAATTTAAGCAGCAATAACAGATAAATTGACATAATTTTTTTGTCATAATTCGAAGATAATCCTTTAGGTCTGAGAAATACATAAATAAATGAAAGTATGGAGATATTTCTTGCATTTGGGCTAGGATAACATCTGGCAACTAAATAAACAAATACTCCCTCTATCCAAAATTTTAAAAGCTATTCAAATGTCTAAAATACCCTTCACAAATGACAATTGCACGTCAGACGGTTTGTGTAACGATCAAAACTTGTAAATTTTTATGCCAAAAGTTTTTTTTAGCTCAACTTTTTAATTTCATAAATGACTAGTATGTTAAAATGACTAAAAAACAATGCTAAATATTTCAAACAGAATGATTGGATCTTCTTGAATAACGTTATTTCAGATACTGCAAACAATTGAGCACTTTTGACGGCTTTAAACTGTTTGATTCTTTGACCAATTACCTTTTTAGCTAAAAAAATTATTTAATCTTTTGAAAACACTTTTTTTACATAATCAAGAGTTAGTGACCAATAAACAAGAGTTCTCTGTTACTTCATCTGACATTCGGAATTTTCAAACAATCCCTAATGCAAGAATATCTCAATATTTTCATTTATTTCAGTTTATAAAAAACTTCCCCTGTACAAATCCTACAAATCAGTTCCCCGAATCCTTATTTTTAGCCTTTCACAAGGATCAAGTATAACTTTATCTCCATAACACTTCTCTATAAAGATTGTTTTTTTTTTCAATTGTTACAATAAATCTTGATATCCAAAGTGTCAACAAACTTTATTTATTCATATTGCTCTAGCTGGTCATGGAGTAATATTCATAATATTGCATTTTAGTTAATAAAATTATTACTTTTAATAATTATTCCAAGAGAAAGTTTATTGTTTTGTTGTTTGACTGGTTTGCCCCTTAATTTCTACATATATTCCAAATTAATCGAAAGTTAAAAAAAAAAAAAGAAAAAAAAAAAGAAAAAAAAAAGAAAAAAAAGAAAACTAATTATGCAATAAATAACAATATACATGCAGAAAAAGACTAATATTCTAGGTTTGTTTGTTTCACATTTTTGCATTTTATAAAGAACAATGAAATTTAAAAAAAAAAAATACAACTTTAGAAAATATGCAGAATATAGAAATATAGCATATAAAATTTTGATTTTTAACAAATATGCATAATATAACCTGCGGACAAAATAGCAAAAATGGCCCCTGTGGTTGGCAAATTTCTGCAGTTTTAGTCCAAAACGATACCTTGATGCACCACTGGTCCAATTTTGGATATGTTTATTGTTTTTGGTCCCTATGGTTGACATATATGTGTAGTTTTGGTCCATACTCCACCTGAAATGACAAATCTGCCCTTAAGTAATTTTCTTTTTAATTTTATTTAATTCCTTTTCTAATTATTCTAATTAAAAAAAAAAAAGAAAAAAAAAAAACCCCAAACCACCCCTCTTATCCCTCCCTCCCCTGTCGCCTCCTTCTTCCTTTCCTCCGTATTTTTTCACGAATAAACTCTTAAACCTAATCCTATTTTGCAATTTCACTACACGAGAGCAATAAAATCCATAAATCCTTCATCCTTATATGCCTAACTGTGAATATATTCGATCTTTGTTTGGTTTTTTTTACTTTTGAGGAAGATGAAGTGGAGGACTTTGGAGTTATACCTTTTGAATCGATGAATAGAAATGTCAATTGAATCAAGGTTAAAGATGTTGAAGTTGTGAATTTGGTGAGGTGGGTGGACTGTAAGAGAAAGAAAGGTCGGGAAGTTGATTTGCATGATCCAGCAATTGTTAATGGTTGTTATAAGTTGTAACATACACGTTTGAAATCGTGTTTTGTAATGAATAAAATTGTGAAATACTATGTGAAATTGAGTGTTGAGTTCTAACAGATAGTTTTTACTAGAAATGAAGTAAAACTATGTTTAGAATCACTCATAAAATATTGGAAGTCTTATGAGATTCCAATTAAAAGCCAAATAGTGAAATATAGCGAAAATATAAAATTTCAAATAAGTAAAATTTTATTATTGAAAGTAGTAGATAATCTTGTTAAAAACATTTAGGCAAAAACCTCGTTGAAATCCGAGTTATAACAAAGAAGTTATGACCAATCGAAAATTCGCGACAAAACCGACACGCCGCCGAAAGACGTAAAAGGTGAGTTTTTGATAAACTACTTTTTAGCCTTAGTGATCTAAATGAAAGTCTTGGTATTCGTTAAACCGAGAAGTTCGATAAAAAGAACACCAAAATCTGACTTCGTATGAGGAAGTTATGATTTTTCTAAATTTCGGAGTAGCGGTAGACAGCTAAAAACTCAAATTTTAGATCGAGCGATATTCAGCCGATACAACCTAAACGAGAATTGAAGATCTCGTCATTTGTAGTTCAACGGTAAAAAGTTTGACGAAAACGGACGTCAGATGAAGAAATTATGAATTTTTAACGGATTTTCCTATCCCGGTCGGTTAAAAATATAATAATAAAAATAAATTCAAAATTAGCCGACGATGTCTAAACGAAAGTTGTAGAGTATATTTTCACCTACGCGTGCATATAAAGAACATCAAAAACGGAGTTCATATGTGAAAGATATGAATTTTTGAAGTTATTAAATAAAAATAAAGGAAAAATCGAAGTATTATCCGAAGCCGTACGCCCCGCGTACGCGAGAGTTACGCCCAGCGTACTTCGCACGTAGAAGATCCGGAGTCAGCCACGTCTACTTGTCTTCGCATGATCGCCACGTAAAAGCCCAAGTTCCGAACTGCTGCCACACCTCGTACGCCCAGCGTACTCCAAGGCTTCGGCCAGCTATAAAAGGGACGCGAGACAGTCGGGTTTTGTTTAGAATTCTTACACTTTTTCACCTTATACTATCTCCAAATTTACCCTAACACCCCCAGAAGTCCTGTTATCATTCCCGACATCTGAAGCAAGCCCAGACGCCCCGAAGTTCCCGAGAAAATCTTATTTTCAAGTCGAAACTCCGCCCGAGTAAAGTCCAGTTTTCAAGAAAACTCCCGGTTTTCAACGACGAAAGTCATATTTAGGGCCGAAGTACTACCTAAATTATTATTTTAACCCCGGCTATTTCAAGGTGAGTTCAATATATAGGAACAATTGTATGTTATGTGTTATATGTGCTCTATGCTTTTCAGTGTTATTATTCCGAGTTATTTTTCCTGTGTTATTTTATTCGCTATTTTTTTTAGAAAATGTAATACCTTTGACCATGTGATCAGTGAAAGGACTTAGATTCACATTGGTACTTGTACGTAGCGTCTAGTCATGTAGAGCATGTCTCCGTAAGAGAATGACTTCTATTCTATGACATTGGTAAATGGTTAGACAGGACTATAAGCCTGAAATCTAACAAGATGTTAATAAGAAATTGTATGTATTCTATGCCATTTGGGCCAAAGTTTTATTGATTTATATCAAGCATTGAAAATTATATCTTTGAATAATGTCTTTGATTGATATGAACGCTTGTCACATGATTTCACATATGTCTTTGTTGTTCCTCTTTGCTTCTGCCATATTGATGTATATATATGGCATAACGTTATATTGTATCTATTATTGAGCTCACTAAGCGTCACCGCTTCTCCTATCAATGTTTTACAATTGAAGGTGATAAGTAACTAGTATGATCACATACTGTTGAAAGATTTAGAATAGTTTGTATTAGTACTTTTGTACTTCAGTTTATGTTTGTATAATTACAATATCCTGGGTAGTTATGTAATATATAACACTTTGTAATAGTTGGTTTGTATCCAGTAGTTTGTAATTTCTTTATCAATGTAAAATATTGCTTTTATGAATATGCAATTAGCATGTTTTGGAGTAATAATATTGTGAACTATGAAAGTTTGGGTCTTTCAAAAATACGAAAGTTGGGGTCTTTCAATCATGGTATCAGAGCAGTGGTTTAAGTGAACTAAATTCCACGGATTGGTATTTAGACTTAAACTATTAGAAGTTCAATATATGAAATTAATCATTTTAAGTATAGGGATACAAACCATAGGAAAAATATAAGTAAAATTATTAGGTAATAATAAACCCTAATATTCTAAAATACAATGTTACTTCGTATTTCAGATCAATGGCTGAACAAGTAAGTAGCCATACCCCTGAGGTTGGTGGAGATCCTCAACCCGAGGAAGTGAATACTCCAGTATCTCCTCGTGAGGAGCGAATCTTGGGTAAACTTGTTGGTGTTATTCGACAGACTCTCGAAGAACACAAAAAGAATGGTGATAAAGGAAAAGAGAAAGCCACTGGAGAATCTTCAAGCTGAAAGGTGAAGCGTCCCTCGTTCAAAGATTTCAAGAGTAGTGGTGCTACAGAGTTTTCCGGTATTCTCAATCCCATTATTGTTCTTCCTTGGATCCAGAACACAAAGAAAGTATTTCGTGTCTCTCATGTGGATGATGAAGACAAGGTTATCTATGCTTCTGCAATGCTCATCGAAGAAGCCTTAGTCTGGTGGGAAGCAACATATGAAGCTCTCAATGGATGTGACCAGGAGAACTTATCCTGGGAGTTGTTCAAGACTCGTGTGCTAGAAAAGTATTGTCCTCTAGATATGAGGAGAAGATTGGAGAAGGAATTCATCGAGCTTAAACAAGGAGGAATGACTGTCAATGAGTATGAAACTCAATTTAATCAAAGAGCAAGGTTTGCTACGAAGTATATTCCAACTGAAGACGAGAAAATTCAGTTATTCATGGAGGGACTACGACATGAAATCCATGATTTTGTAGCCAATCGGGATGTTCTGTAATTCGATAAAGCCGTTGAGTATGCTCGAAGGCGTGAGCATGACTTAGAGATACGTGGTGCCACTCTTACTATTCCAAAGCATCCACGTACTGAAAGAACTACTCCTGTTTCCACTATTCCACCAGCTCAATCTGTTCGAACTGATCCTAGCAAGCAAGCGTAATCTCAAAGTGCTTTTCGTGGCCGCGGCAGGTCACAATCTTTTTCTATTCAATCGCCTTCATGTTGTGTTTGTGGAAGGAATCATCCGGGTCAACGCAAAATAGACAAGGAATCCATTGTCTGTTATGGATGTGGAGAAACTGGTCATATAAAGCCAGCTTGCCCAAGGAAGGATGTGACTTGCTATGCATGTGGTATTACTGGCCGCAAGAAGCGTTTTTTCCCTACTCTTACCAGCCAAGTGACGGGAAGTCAGGCTTCTGTTCAACAACCGGCGAGAAGTCAAGTCCCTATCCAACAACCAAAGAATACTCCAGCTAAAAAGGAGGAGGTGCCGAAAGCTAAGGGTCGTGCATTCCAGATTACCACAGAGGAAGCACGCGAGGACCCGAATGTTGTGATGGGTACATTTCTTGTCAACTCTAGACCTGATCACATCTTATTTGATTCTGGTGCCTCAGATTCTTTCGTATCTTATGAATTTGTGCATTCTTTTCAAAATGCTTGCTATGCACTCGCGCAACCATTTCACGTAGATACTGCGGGAAGTATATCATTACTTGTTGATAAAATCTATAGGGATTGTGTCATAGAAATTGAAGGCTATAATTTTCTTGCTAACCTAATCCCTATCTCTTTGCCCAATTTTGATATTATTCTCGGCATGGATTGGTTGTCAAAGAACCATGCAGAACTCTTGTGTTACGAAAAGATGGTACGCATACCTATTGAAAGGGAAGATTCTATTCATGTCTACGGTGAACAAAGGATCTTAAAAATAATCTCTTTCCTCAAAGCTCGTAAATTTATATCGAAAGGTTGCCCTATCTATCTAGCCTATACAGTTGACATCTCAAGAAAGGAGAGTAAAACTGTAAATGATGTTCCCATCGTTAACGAATATCCTGATGTTTTCCCCGATGATCTGCCTGGACTTCCTCCGGACAGGCAAGTAGAATTCCGAATTGACCTTGTGCCTGGTGCTACTCCGATTGCAAAGACTCCTTATCGTCTTGCGCTAGTCAAGATGAAAGAAATGATGATTCAACTGCAGGAATTACTTGACAAAGGCTTTATTCGACCAAGTACCTCTCCCTGGGGTGCTCCAGTATTGTTTGTCAAGAAGAAGAACGGATCAATGCAGATGTGCATTGATTATCGTGAGCTAAATAAGGTGATTGTCAAGAACAAGTACCCACTACCTCGCATAGATGATTTATTCGATCAACTTCAGGGTGTTAGCTATTTCTCAAAGATTGATTTGAGATCTGTCTATCATCAGTTGAAAGTACAAGAGCAAGATATACCAAAGACTGCATTCCGTACTCGTTATGGGCATTTCGAATTCCTTGTCATGCCATTCGGTTTGACAAATGCTCCTGTTGTATTCATGGATATGATGAATCAAGTATGCCGCTCAATGCTCAATAAGTCTGTCATCGTATTCATTGATGATATTCTAATCTATTCCAAGTCCGAAGCTGATCATGTCGTTCATATTCGTGAAATCTTAGAACTTCTTCAAAAGGAGAAACTTTATGCTAAATTCTCGAAATTTGAATTTTGGCTTCGCCAAGTTCAATTTCTCGGCCATGTTATTTCTAGTGATGGTGTATCCGTAGATCCTATCAAAATCGAAGCCATTCAAAATTGGGAAGTTCCCTGTAATGCTTCCGAAATTCGAAGTTTCTTGGGTCTCGCGGGATATTACCGGAGATTCATTAAAGACTTTTCTCGTATAGCCGTACCTCTCACGAGTCTTACACGAAAGGAAGTGAAGTTCGAATGGGGTGAAGCCCAAGAAAAAGCTTTCTCGACCTTAAAAGATCTTTTGACTCATGCTTCAATCTTATCACTCCCAGAAGGTGATGATGATTTCTCCGTGTATAGCGATGCTTCAAGATTAGGACTCGGTTGTGTGTTGATGCAACGTGGTAAAGTGATATCCTATGCCTCAAGACAACTAAAAGATTACGAAAAGAATTATCCCACCCATGATCTCGAACTCGCTGCAGTGGTATTTTCCCTAAAACTTTGGAGACATTATCTTTTTGGTACGAAATGCCAATTGTTTACCGACCACAAGAGTCTCAAGTATATATTTAGTCAGCAAACTTTGAATATGAGACAACAACGAGCCATGGAGCTGATCAAAGACTATGACTGCGAAATCTTGTACCATCCTGGAAAGGCTAATGTGGTTGCAGATGCACTTAGCAGGAAGGTTTATCGTAATAGTATGTGTTATACTATTACTCACACTACGGTGAAGTTCACTATTCTTGATGAACTAGAGAAGTGGCAAGTTGAGGCCTTAAAGCCAGAAAATGTGAAGAAGGAAGGAATGGTACATTATACTGATGTTTTACTTGATGATCCACGAGGATTAAAAGTATTTAAGAATCGACTATGGATTCCAAAGATTGGTGGATTAAGACAGAAGATTTTAGATGAAGCTCATAATTCTAAGCTGTCAATACATCCTGGTACAAGTAAAATGTACTATGATGTAAGAGCTGCTTATTGGTGGCCTGGATTAAAGAGAGACATTAGACGATATGTACAGGAATGCTTAGTATGCTTACAAGTCAAAACAGAGCACCAAAAGCCTTACGGAACTCCAGAAAGCCTTAGTGTTTCTGTATGGAAGTGGGAAGAGCTGTCCATAGATTTTATTACCAAATTGCCAAAGACTGCTAGACAGCATGATAGCATTTGGGTAATCGTCGACCGCCTGACTAAGAGTGCACATTTTCTCGCCATGCGTGAAACGGCTCCAATGGAGAAATACGCACAAGTATACTTAGATGAAATTGTTGCAAGACATGGTGTGCCACTAAAGATCATTTCCGATCGCGTTACTCGTTTCACTTCTCACTTTTGGGCGAGTATGCAACGTGAATTGGGATCTCGAGTTGCTCTCAGCACCGCTTATCATCCCCAGACAGATGGTCAGATGGAGAGAACAATCCAAACAGTAGAAGATATGCTTCGTGCATGTGTATTGGAGTTCGGTGGTAACTGAGATAAATACTTGCCTCTAGTCGAATTTTCATATAATAACAGTTACCACACTTCAATCAAAATGCCACCATATGAAGCATTATATGGTCGCAAATGTCGTACGCCGTTATGTTGGCGTGATGTAGGACAGAAGATCCTTGGAGGTCCTGAAATGATTCAAGACACTACTGAAAAGATTCAAATCGTACGAGAAAGAATGAAAGCGGCCCAGGATCGACAGAAGTCCTATATAGAAAAGAGAAGAAAACCCATAGAATTCCAAGTGGGTGATTTTGTGATGCTGAAGGTATCCCCATGGAAAGGCCTTATGAGATTTGGGAAGAAAAGAAAGTTGAGTCCCAGATTTGTTGGTCCTTTCAAAATCAACCAGAGAATTGGAAAGCAAGCATACCGCTTAGAATTGCCTGAAGATTTAGCAAGTATTCATGATGTGTTTCATGTGAGTTATCTGCGCAAATACTTGAGTATCTACGATGAGACAGTTCCATTATCCGAGGTGAAATTGGATAATAAGTTAAGATATGTTGAAGAGCCTGAAGAGATCGTGAATGAAAGAAAAACTAAGCTACGCAATAAAGAAGTAGAATTGGTGCTTCTCAAGTGGAAACACCATCGAGGCCCAAACTATACTTGGGAGAATAAGAATGAGATAAAAGCGAAATATCCCCATTTATTCTAATCGATGTAATTTCGGGGACGAAATCCTCAAAAGGAGGAGGTAATTGTAACATACACGTTTTGAAATCGTGTTTTGTAATGAATAAAATTGTGAAATACTATGTGAAATTGAATGTTGAGTTCTAACAGATAGTTTTTACTAGAAATGAAGTAAAACTATGTTTAGAATCACTCATAAAATATTGGAAGTTTTATAAGATTCCAATTAAAAGCCAAATAGTGAAATATAGCGAAAATATAAAAATTGAAATAAGTAAAATTTTATTATTGAAAGTAGTAGATAATCTTGTTAAAGACATTTAGGCAAAAACCTCGTTGAAATCCGAGTTATAACAAAGAAGTTATGACCAATCGAAGATTCGCGACAAAACCGACACGACGCCGAAAGACGTAAAGGTGAGTTTTTGATAAACTACTTTTTAGCCTTAGCGATATAAATGAAAGTCTTAGTATTCGTTAAACTGAGACGTTTGATAAAAAGAACGCCAAAATCTGACTTCGTATGAGGAAGTTACGATTTTTCTAAATTTCGGAGTAGCAATAGACAGCTAAAAACTCGAATTTTAGATTGAGCGATATTCAGCCGATACAACCTAAACGAGAATTGAAGATCTCTTCATTTGTAGTTCAACGGTAAAAAGTCTGACGAAAACGGGCGTCGGATGAAGAAGTTATGAATTTTTAACGGATTTTCCTGTCCCGGTCTGTTAAAAATATAATAATAAAAATAAATTCAAAATTAGCCGATAGTGTCTAAACGAAAGTTGTAGAGTATATTTTCACCTACGCGTGCATATAAAGAACGTCAAAAACGGAGTTCATATGTGAAAGATATGAATTTTTGAAGTTATTAAATAAAAATAAAGGAAAAATCGAAGTATTATCCGAAGCCGTACGCCCCGCGTACGCGAGAGTTACGCCCAGCGTACTTCGCACGTAGAAGATCCAGAGTCAGCCACGTCTACCTGTCTTCGCATGATCACCACGTAGAAGCCCGAGTTCCGAACTGCTGCCATGCCTCGTACGCCCAGCGTACTCCGAGGCTTCAGCCAGCTATAAAAGGGACGCGAGACAGCCGGGTTTTGTTTAGAATTCTTACACTTTTTCACCTTATACTCTCTCCAAATTTACCCTAACACCCCCAGAAGTCCCGTTATCATTCCCGACATCTGAAGCAAGCCCAGACGCCCCGAAGTTCCCGAGAAAATCTTATTTTCAAGTCGAAACTCCGCCCGAGTAAAGTCCAGTTTTCAAGAAAACTCCCGGTTTTCAACGACGAAAGTCATATTTAGGGCCGAAGTACTACCCAAATTATTATTTTAACCCCGGCTATTTCAAGTTGAGTTCAATATATAGGAACAATTGTATGTTATGTGTTATATGTGCTCTATGCTTTTCAGTGTTATTATTCCGGGTTATTTTTCCTGTGTTATTTTATTCGCTATTTTTTTAGAAAATGTAATACCTTTGACCATGTGATCAGTGAAAGGACTTAGATTCACATTGGTACTGGTACGTAGCGTCTAGTCATGTAGAGCATGTCTCCGTAAGAGAATGACTTCTATTCTATGACATTGGTAAATGGTTAGACAGGACTATAAGCCTGGAATCTAACAAGATGTTAATAAGAAATTGTATGTATTCTATGCCATTTGGGCCAAAGTTTTATTGATTTATATCAAGCATTGAAAATTATATCTTTGAATAAAGTCTTTGATTGATATGAACGCTTGTCACATGATTTCACATATGTCTTTGTTGTTCCTCTTTGCTTCTGCCATATTGATGTATATATATGGCATAACGTTTTATTGTATCTATTATTGAGCTCACTAAGCGTCACCGCTTCTCCTATCAATGTTTTACAATTGAAGGTGATAAGTAACTAGTATGATCACATACTGTTGAAAGATTTAGAATAGTTTGTATTAGTACTTTTGTACTTCAGTTTATGTTTGTATATGTAACATCCGGGATTTCAGGTATATTAATTAATCTTTTTATTTTGAGTTTTGAGAAGGGACTCGGCGAGTTGGTGCGTAGACTCGCCGAGTTAAGACGCGGGTTCTCATCCGGATTGATGCTCGGACTCGGCGAGTGGCCTTAGTGGACTCGGCGAGTCTGCGTCGTTTAATGAAACCCTAATTTCTCGGGTTTGTGGCCTATTTAAAGGGTCTTATGGCCGTCATTTGCGCTCATTAGTCCCCATAGTGAAACCCTAGAACATTTGAGTGATTCAAGTGAGGGACAAAGCCATTGTTGATTCTTGGAGTTACTGTCTAGCAAGGGAAGAGAAGATCCAGCCAAGAGGAAGCAAGAGAGGGGTGGATTCTTGAAGAGCTAAGGTCCAGGACATCACATCTGAGGTACCATTCGAATCCTTCTTTGTTATTGTGATGTTCATATAGATTTAGGGTTTTTGAACCCATTTGTGGCTAGATCTAGCATCATCATGGTCCCTTGGCGAGTTATGGCTCTGAATCTAGACCCATAGAGGTCCAGAGCACCGCCTCGACCAAGCTTTATGTGCATCCATGGAGGTTTTAGATTGGGATCTATGTATTTGAGGCTAAACCTCCATTAATGAGCTATTTGATGCTTAATGAGCACCAAGACTCGGACTTTACGTGATCAATAAGCTTAAGGGGACTGGATCTATGAGTTACTAGAGTGGATCTGACCTTAGAAGGTCGTTTGAGGTTGTGCATGGAGTGCACTCGTCGAGTCCAATCCCAGACTCGGCGAGTTGGTGTGGGTTGTTCAGAGACTTCAAACCAGGTACTGAGTAACCGAGTCGGGTGAGTGACTCGGTGAGTTGGAAGAGATTCAGAGGGAATCGGGTTCCTGTAGGGACTCGGCGAGTCCACGCCAGACTCGGCGAGTCGGGTTGACCGTTGACCGTTAACCGTTGACTGTTGACCGTTGACTAGTGTTGAATGGTTTGACTTCGTGGTATTAGTCAGCCAGAGTCAAGTAGTATTAAGTAAAAATACACCTGTGTTGTAGGAGGACGATAGCTCGGGAGATCGAGCACCAGTGGTTGAGAGCTTTACAAGTTACCGAGACACGCGAGGTGAGTCTTCTCACTATACGTTACCTTGAGTGGTATTATGAGTTGACCAGAGGGTCTTATGTGCTATATATGAGATTATGTGCTATTTATGAGATTGTATTCTATGTGTTATTTGTATGCTGTATGACTATATAGACCGGACAGGGTCCAACGATTCAGATCGGGCCAGAGGGCCCAATGAGCTATGACTAGACCAGAGGGTCTGACGAGCTGCGGGACTGGAGGGTCCCGCTGAGACATCTTGACCAGAGGGTCAGGTTAGCCTCGAGTGGCGTATTTGTAGTATGTGGTATTTTGGGGAACTCACTAAGCATTTATGCTTACAGTTGTTATGTTTGATGTCTCAGGTACCAGCAAGGACCGTGGGAAGGCGACGGCTTGACACGTACACACACTGATGGAGATTTTTATATGTAGAGATCTTGGGATTTGTTTTTGAAAACAGAATTGATTATGGATTTTGATTTGTGATGTGATACATTATGTGATTTTGAAAATGAAAAATTATTTTGAAAATTTACGGTGTTACAAGTTGGTATCAGAGCCTTGGTTTGAGGGATTCGGATGCACCTTTAGGCGTATTTGAACTCAAACCGAGGATTTGAGGAATTTTCAAATAAAAACTAAAATTTTCTAAAAAGAAAAAGAGGTTTTGGGAAACGAGCAGAGTGGATGGTGTGTACGGTCAGCCAGCGCCCGAACAGTGAATCCCCAAAATACCTTTACATTATATGTTATGAGTTATGAGATATTATGTGGTGCATGTTAGAGAGGCTAGGTATTCCTATTAGGACTAGAGTGGGCCTGATTTGTGATGCCTTAGCTTAGGAGATCGCTGCTGCTAGGAGACACTTTGAGAGAGTGAGTAGGTAGCAGTGAGGAGCTCAGGGGAGGGCTATTGAGAGTAGCCAGTGCATAGCGAGAGTATAGTGTTTACGATTTGGGATCCTAGGAGGAGGACTTGGGTTGTATATCGATTCGATGTGGACGGTAGTATTGGGCCCGTACTATCGAAGACACCGGATTGGTGCGCAGTCCAAGTAAGAATCCTTGGGAGTACTAGGAGAGAGGATGTTTGAGTTATCGAGTGTGAGTATACTCGAGAGTATTCCGGATATTTCTTATGTTGTATTTCAGAGGTTGATCATGGTTGGGACACGCCATAACCCCGAGAGCAGTGGGGTGAGCGATGAGGAGATCCGTTGGATCATCCATGAGGAGGTGGCCGCTGCCATTAGAGCCGAGATTCCGGAGATGTTTGGGTCTATTAAGACCACACTGATCGAGACGTTTGACGAGCGTTACGCTGCTTTGATTGATGCTGCTGTTGTTGCAGCCACCGCAGCTGTTGCTGCTGCGAGACCCCAGGGTGGTGATTCGTTGCTGTACCGAGAGTTCAGCAACACGAAACCACCGGAGTTCGATGGTACACAGGATCCGATCGCTGCTATGAGGTGGATCTCAGACATGGAGGGGTGTTTCTATACGTGCTCGTGTCCGGAGCACTTGAGGGTGCGATTCGCACTCAACCAGCTTCGCTTGGGGGCGAAGGACTGGTGGAAATTCGTGACCGCGAGCTATTCTATAGCTGAGCTGACTGCAGTGACCTGGGAGAGGTTTACTGAGATGTTTCGTGACGAGTATGTTCCCCAGGTGGAGAGGGAACGTTTAGCTCAGGATTTTCTGACCCTCAAGTAGGGGACCGAGTCGGTGACAGTGGTTACGAGGATGTTTCATGAGCGGGCGCTGTTTTGCCCGGAGTTGGTGTCCACTGAGCAGGCTCGCATGAGCCGTTATCTGAGCATCTTGAGGAGGGACATCCGTGAGTTCGTGGCGAACTCGACTTATCAGACATTTTCCGAGCTCCGGGCAAATGCCAGGAAGAGGGAGATCGAGCTTGAGACACAGGCGAGGGAGGAGACTGAGTTGCAGAGGGGTGATCGGCGACCGGCACAGTCGCAGTCGGCCGCCAAGCATGCAAAGCCCGCTGATTCGAGGACAGGCAGTTCGAGGGGCCGCACTTGTGGGAAGTGCGGCAAGAGCCATGACGGGCCGTGCAAGACTGGGGTATGCTACAAATGCGGGAAGGAAGTACATTTTGCGAGGGACTGTCCGAAGGGGTTCTCGGTTTGCTTCCATTGCAACCAGACCGGCCATCGGAAGGCCGAGTGCCCCCAGCTTCAGAGATCAGCGCAGGGATCTGCACCTGTGGTTCGAGCTACCGAGACCCGGCTAGTGAAGGCCGAAGCACCGAAGGCTAGGGGGAGAGCCTTCCAGCTGACTGCAGAGGAGGTCCGCGCAACACCTGACGTTGTGGCGGGTATGTATTTTTTTATCTATTTTATGTTGAGTTTATGCTATTGTAATTGCTATATGTTGTGCGTAGGTACTGTTCTTGTGAGTTCTGTACCTGCATTGGTTTTATTCGACTCGGGTGCGAGTCGGTCTTTCATATCTATAGCTTTTAGTCGGCACCTTAGTATTCCGAGAGAGGCGTTGAGTCGACCTCTGCGGGTTTCCATAGCAGATGAGTGTGAGGTATGTGCTACCGAGGTGATACGTAGATGCGTGCTGGAGATCTTCGGGGTGGAGTTCCCGATTGATTTGATTCCGATTGCTATGGGGGATGTATGTGTCATAGTAGGCATGGATTGGTTGAGCCGTTTCGAGGCTGTCATAGACTGCGAGCGTCAGTTGGTGAAGATCCGAGATCCTAGTGGGGGAGTGCTGACAGTTTATGGCGAGGGGACTCGTGGTGGTTCGGTATTCTGTTCGGCTGCCAGAGCGAGACGGAGTTTGCAGCAGGGCTGCAAGGGATTCGTGGCCTATGTGACGGATGTACGAGAGGCCGTTGGGAGGCCAAGTTCAGTGGATGATGTGCCGATAGTGCGTGAGTTCTGGGACGTGTTCCCTGAGGAGTTGCCGGGCGTACCTCCCGAGAGGCAAGTGGAGTTTCGTATCGATTTGATTCCCAGGGCTGCGCCTATCGCTAAGGCGCCATATCGGCTGGCACCGCGAGAGATGCAGGAGTTATCCTCACAGCTGCAAGAGCTTTTGGGGAAAGGGTTCATCCGTCCCAGTAGCTCTCCCTGGGGAGCGTCGATCCTTTTTGTCAAGAAAAAGGATGGTTCACACCGGATGTGCATTGATTACCGGGATTTGAACAAGTTGACGGTCAAAAACCGTTATCCGTTGCCGAGGATCGACGATCTATTCAATCAGTTGCAGGGGGCGTCTTGGTTCTCCAAGATTGACTTGAGATCGGGATATCACCGAATGACAGTTCGGGATGAGGATATCCAGAAGACGGCGTTTAGGACTCGTTACGGGCATTACGAGTTCGTGGTGATGCCATTCGGGCTCACCAATGCACCAGCGGCATTCATGGATCTCATGAACAGGGTGTGTAGGCCGATGTTGGATCGTTCAGTCATTGTATTCATTGATGATATCCTGGTGTATTCGAGGACCAGAGAGCAGCATGAGGAGCATTTGAGGGAGCTCCTCGGGGTTCTGAGGTCGGAGAGGCTATTCGCCAAATTCTCCAAGTGCGATTTTTGGTTACGGGAGGTCCAGTTCTTAGGGCATCTCGTTAACCAGAACGGGATATTGGTTGACCCGGCCAAGATCGAGGCCGTGATGAGTTGGGAAGTGCCGAGGTCACCTGCGGAGATCCGGAGTTTCTTGGGGCTAGTAGGCTACTATAGGAGATTTATCAGGGACTTCTCCAAAATTGTTGTGCCACTTACCAAGTTAACCCGGAAGGGTGTTACTTTCTCATGGAGTCCGGAGCAGCAGACCTCATTTGAGACTCTTCGCCAGAGATTGTGCGAAGCTCCCGTGCTTGCATTGCCGGAAGGGATGGAGGATTTTGTGGTGTATTGTGATGCATCGATATCGGGGTTGGGAGCGGTGTTGATGCATAGAGGGCATGTGATCGCGTATGCATCGAGGCAGTTAAATCCTCATGAGACGAGATATCCCACCGACGATCTGGAATTGGGGGCTATGGTGTTCGCCCTTAAGATCTGGCGTCACTATATGGGGTTCGGTGTATGATTTACACGGACCACAAGAGTTTGAAGTACCTGATGGATCAGCCAAATCTGAATATGCGGCAGAGGAGATGGTTGGATGTGGTAAAGGATTATGATTGCGAGATCCTGTACCACCTGGGCAAGGCTAATGTGGTAGCCGACGCCCTGAGTCGTAGGGCAGAGAGTGCCCCATTGCGAGACATCTGTTTGAGGTTGACGGTGACGACTCCGATTTTGGACACCATCCGAGGGGCTCAGGATGAGGCTGCGAGATCAGAAAATCAAAAGAGGGAGCGGGTGGTTAGTCAGGTATCGGAATTTGTTACCGATGGTCGAGGACTTATGACGTTTCAGGGTCGGATTTGGGTACCGTTTGTGGGCAGGACGCGTACCATTTTGATGGAGGAGGCACATCAATCGAAGTTCTCGATCCATCCTAGGGCTACCAAGATGTATTTGGACCTAAAGAAGGAGTATTGGTGGCCCTGTATGAAGAGGGATGTTGCTTGGTTCGTCGAGAGGTGCCTAACTTGTCGCCAAGTTAAGGCCGAGCACCAGCGTCCGCATGGTAAACTGCAACCGTTGGAGATTCCCGAGTGGAAGTGGGAACAGATTACCATGGATTTTATCACCAAATTGCCAAGGACTGCGAGAGGAGTGGATGCGATTTGGGTGATCGTGGATAGATTGACGAAGAGCGCTCATTTTCTAGCCATCAACGAGAGCTCTTCTGCGGAGAAATTGGCGGAGTTATATGTGAGAGAGGTGGTATCGTGACATGGGGTTCCGATGTCGATTGTTTCAGACCGGGATGTGTGTTTTACTTCCAGGTTTTGGAAGAAGTTTCATGAGGAATTGGGTACGAGATTGCATTTCAGTACCGCATACCACCCGCAGACGGACGGACAGAGCGAGCGAACGATTCAAATGCTTGAGGATATGCTCCGAGCATGTGTTCTGGATTTTGGAGGGAGCTGGGACACCTACCTACCTTTAGCAGAGTTTTCGTATAACAACAGCCATCATTCGAGCATTGGTATGCCACCCTTTGAGCTTTTGTATGGGCGGAGGTGTCGCACCCCCATCTGCTGGGGAGAGGTGGGGCAGCGGGTGATGGGTAGCACGGAGATTGTACTCCAGACGACCGACCAGATTCAGCAGGTCAGGCAAAGGTTGTTGACCGCGCAGAGTCGCCAGAAGAGTTATGCGGACAGGCGTCGGTCCGAGCTCGAGTTTCAGATCGGTGATCTTGTGCTCCTAAAGGTCTCTCCTTGGAAATGAGTGATACGATTCAGGAAGAGGGGCAAGTTGGGACCCCGGTACATTGGACCCTTCAGGGTAATTGCTAGGGTAGGCAGGGTAGCCTACCGGTTGGACCTACCTGCTGAGTTGGGGCAGATCCATGATACCTTTCATGTCTCGCAGTTGAGGAAATGTATTGCCGACGAGTCGGCAGTGGTGCCGTTGGAGGATATTCAGGTGGATGCGAGCCTGAACTACGCAGAGAGACCAGTTGCGATTGTGGATCGAAAGATCAAGGTTCTGAGGAACAAGGAAGTGCCTCTGGTACAGGTTCAGTGGCAGCATCGGAAGGGATCCGAGTTGACCTAGGAACCGGAGCGGGAGATGCGGGAGCAGCATCCAGAGTTATTTCAGGAATGAGACTTCGAGGGCGAAGTCAGATTCTAGTGGGGGAGAATTGTAACATCCAGGATTTCAGGTATATTAATTAATCTTTTTTATTTTGAGTTTTGAGAAGGGACTCGACGAGTTGGTGCGTAGACTCGCTGAGTTAAGAAGCGGGTTCTCATCCGGATTGATGCTCGGACTTGGGGAGTCGCCTTAGTGGACTCGGCGAGTCTGCGTCGTTTAATGAAACCCTAATTTCTCGGGTTTGTGGCCTATTTAAAGGGTCTTACGGCCGTCATTTGCGCTCATTAGTCCCCAGAGTGAAACCCTAGAACATTTGAGTGATTCAAGTGAGGGAAGGAGCCATTATTGATTCTTGGAGTTATTGTCTAGCAAGGGAAGAGAAGATCCAGCCAAGAGGAAGCAAGAGAGGGGTGGATTCTTGAAGAGCTAAGGTCCAGGACATCACATCTGAGGTACCATTCGAATCCTTCTTTGTTATTGTGATGTTCATATAGATTTAGGGTTTTTGAACCCATTTGTGGCTAGATCTAGCATCATCATGGTCCCTTGGCGAGTTATGGCTCTGAATCTAGACCCACAGAGGTCCAGAGCACCTCCTGGCCCAAGCTTTATGTGCATCCATGGAGGTTTTAGATTGGGATCTATGTATTTGAGGCTAAACCTCCATTAATGAGCTATTTGATGCTTAATGAGCACCAAGACTCGGACTTTACGTGATCAATAAGCTTAAGGGGACTGGATCTATGAGTTACTAGAGTGGATCTGACCTTAGAAGGTCGTTTGAGGTTGTGCATGGAGTGCACTCGTCGAGTCCAATCCCAGACTCGGCGAGTTGGTGCGGGTTGTTCAGAGACTTCAAACCAGGTACTGAGTAACCGAGTCGGGTGAGTGACTCGGTGAGTTGGAAGAGATTCAGAGGGAATCGGGTTCCTGTAGGGACTCGGCGAGTCCACGCCAGACTCGGCGAGTCGGGTTGACCGTTGACCGTTGACCAGTGTTGAATGGTTTGACTTCGTGGTATTAGTCAGCCAGAGTCAAGTAGTATTAAGTAAAAATACTCCTGTGTTGTAGGAGGACGATAGCTCGGGAGATCGAGCACCAGTGGTTGAGAGCTTTACGAGTTACCGAGACATGCGAGGTGAGTCTTCTCACTATACGTTACCTTGAGTGGTATTATGAGTTGACCAGAGGGTCTTATGTGCTATGTATGAGATTATGTGCTATTTATGAGATTGTATGCTATGTGTTATTTGTATGCTGTATGACTATATAGACCGGACCGGAGGGTCCAACGATTCAGATCGGGCCAGAGGGCCCAATGAGCTATGACTAGACCAGAGGGTCCGACGAGCTGCGGGACTGGAGGGTCCCGCTGAGACATCTTGACCAGAGGGTCGGGTCAGCCTCGAGTGGCGTATTTGTAGTATGTGGTATTTTGGGGAACTCACTAAGCATTTATGCTTACAGTTGTTATGTTTGATGTCTCAGGTACCAGCGAGGACCGTGGGAAGGCGACGGCTTGACACGTACACACACTGATGGAGATTTTTATATGTAGAGATCTTGGGATTTGTTTTTGAAAACAGAATTGATTATGGATTTTGATTTGTGGTTTGATACATTATGTGATTTTGAAAATGAAAAATTATTTTGAAAATTTATGGTGTTACAGTATAATTACAATATCCTGGGTAGTTATGTAATATATAACACTTTGTAATAGTTGGTTTGTATCCAGTAGTTTGTAATTTCTTTATCAATGTAAAATATTGCTTTTATGAATATGCAAGTAGCATGTTTTGGAGTAATAATATTGTGAAGTATGAAAGTTTGGGTCTTTCAAAAATACGAAAGTTGGGGTCTTTCATAAGTCTTCAATGCTCCAGGTCGGGAACGAAATTTTATTAATTAAAATTGAGAAAAATGGCTCTATCTATCTATCTCTCTCTCTCTCTGATGCAGATCAAAAAAGAACCCAACTCGTTCTCGATTCTAAAGAACCCACATCCATTGATATCAAGATCTTGTAACCTAAAACCCTAAATCTCCACAGTTCTTCATTCTAAAGAAGGAGACAGAATGGAAGGGTCGGGGTTTTGAATTAGAGAAAGAAAATAGGTAAGATGGTTTGGAGATTATCCCAAAATCTAAAATCGATCTCAAACTATAACCCCAAATGTAATATGGTGGGTAGTTGTGGTTTTCTCTACATTTGTTGTTGGAGCAGCTATGGCGGAGGTTCCCGTAGGATTGGGGTGGGTTTGTGATGCCATGGGTTGAGAAAATTGCGAGATCTTTCTGATGCTTAAAGGTTGTGCACTTTAGATGGATGATTGTGACAGATGAAGATCTTGAGATAGTCGCCAAAGCTCGTGGCCATGTTCTTCAGGTTCTTAAGTTTGATCTTGTTGAACAGTAAAATGATTCGATCTTCATGTTTATGTCGTAGGATACATCTCCGAAAACCCTTCATCAGATCTAATTTCATGTGTGTGAATGTAGATGAGAAATTGATTGAATAGAATTGAACCGCGTTTAAATCTTGGTGTTGTATGGACTGCTTTCTTTTACTCTGTTTTATGTTATTGATTCTTCTTGATTAACACACTCACACACACACCGTTCATCTCCAGAAAAGTCCACTCTTCATTCCCAGCGAAGTCCCTTCATCTCCAGTTAGTCTTGGCATACACATATTCACAATATCATAGTCTCTCACATGTCAAATATAGAGAAATAGAGATGGGAGAAATAGGGATAGAGAGTGGCCGTTTGTGGTGGTTCACGACGGTAGGGGGTCATTGGTGGGTGGTTGAGGGTGGCAACCCTCTGTTGTCCCTATTTCTTTCTTCATTTCTTTCACCGGTGTGTGTGTGTATTTTTGAGGGAGAAAAAACAAATAAAATATAAATTAAATTAATTTATGTATTTTAGCAATTAAAAAAATAAAAAATATAAATTTCTACATTTTTTCCAAAATTGGACCAGTGGTGCACCAAGGTATCGTTTTGGACCAAAACTGCAGAAATTTGTCAACCACAATGACCATTTTTGCAATTTTGTCTATAACTGCGTGTGACTGATTTTCCCCTTAATTTCTACATTTTTTTTCCAAAAAAAACGAAAATTAAAAAAAAAAAGAATCTGATGTATTCAATAATTACCATTGCATTTTCAGAATATCCGAGTCTTCTATATTATCTTCATTTTTTCGAATCATACTATATTATAAAGGAATTTTTTTTCTTTCACCATATTCATTTGAAACTCCGATGTATTTTTCCTTTCACCACATTCATTTGAAACTCCCATGATTTTTCAAATTTCTTTCTAATAATGATTATAAGTTGGTTAATAAATTAAATAAATATCAAACCTAAAATGTAATCATACATAAATTAATTTCAATATTAAAAGAATATACTTACTTCTACTTAGAAAGTTATGTTTTTTTAACTATTTACATATTATACTATATTTATTAGTTTTATTATAGTGTTGGATGTAAACCATTATCATTTTAAAGCTACAACTTTTGAACAATTTGTATAAAATATTTAAATTATAAATTTAAATATAACATTACAGGACAAACTTAAATATAAATTTTAGTTTAACTTAAACAAACCAAACAATATTTTGTAAATACTTAAAAGTGATAAATTGTAGTGTCTTTCTAATAATGATTATAATTTGGCTAATAAGGTTAAATAAATATCAAACCTAAAGTGTAATCATAAATAAACTAAATTTGAATTAAAATAATATCTTTACTTATACTTATAAACTTACGTCTTTAATTTTTAACATATTATACTTAATTTATTAGATTTAATATGTTGTTGTATCTAAATCATTATCAATTTAAAGCTACAACTTTTGAGCAGTTTGAACAAAAATACTTAAACTATTAATTTAAATATAATATTACAGTGTTAGCTTAAATATAAATTTCAGTTCTACTTAAAAAACTCACTGAATATTTTGTGAATAGTTAAAAGTGATAAATTGTAGTGCTAAAATGCAAAAACTAAATTATAATATCAGTTTAACTAAAATATTTCCCAAAAATATTTGTATAATTGTTACAAGTTTTCAAATAAGTAGTTTCAAATACCTTACAATAACAATAGTTAAGAATAACTCTATAAAAATGATTATATTGTTACCTTTAAAATCAAAAAACAATTTCTGATGTTTTAAATAATTATGATGATAGAAATTAAAACATTAAGAAAATAAATTTTAAAAAATTAATTAAAAATAATAAAAACTATAAATAACATTAAGCCATATATTATATTTAATTTTATTCATGAGTAACTCGCAAGTGAAAGTCATTCAAATGGTTGAGATTATACAGTTATAATATATATATATATATATATATTATCATATATATATATATATATATATATATATATATATATATATATATATATATATTATCATATAATTCAAAATAATCAATATATAATATCAGATTAGTATACGAACTATTATATCAAACTTAACAACAATGTTATAGTTATATTTAAAAAAAAAACATATATCTATAAAGATTTCAACTATATAGGTGTTTAGGCGCAATGCGCGGGCATTCGCCTATTCATACATACTTATAAAGCTAGCATTTTTTCTTGAATTTCATGCATTTGAAACCCCCATTTTTAATTTTCTCAAACCACATTCATTTGAAACCCCCTTTTTTTTTAACTAATGCAACTCAAAAGTTTTCTTAATTATGATTTAACACTCAAAAGTTTTATAACTTATATTATGTTTAATTAGCATTTAGTGAAAAGTGTACTATAAAAAGGCCAATCTTTTGTATCTTTTGTGTTACATAAAATCTTACATGTAAGAAGGATTTGAAGATATTGTAATTCAAAAGTTTTCATATAGTTGAAGCATTCACGATCCAAATATGATGATTTGAAGAGATAACTTATGTCGCATCGATGATAATTGTAATATGATTTTTTCTTTCAACCAAAACAAATGAAGCTTTTCTATTCTTTCTTTATATTCAGTTTCTCATTTAATCTTTATATGTGATTTGTGTGTATTACTCAATCTTGAATGTAACTCTCCAAACATCAATGTTTTGCTTAAAATATCTTTCTGATTCTTCTTTTTCAAGAAAAATATTTTGATTGCAGGTTAGTGAAGAATTGTCATCAAGTTTCTATGGTTGAATGGTGTTAAATGAAGAAAGAAGATTCATAAAATGGATATAGGTTTTTTTGTTTGAGCAAAGTTGACGAATGTTAGTTTTTTCTTTTGATTTAAATGTATGTTTATGTAATATCTTTATTTATATATTCAACCACCCAATGCTCTTATTTATTTGATTGTAGTTTTTCTATTTTGATTATGTTTATTTTCTATTATTTTTTTGTTGGGTTATCCTACACAACATATTTAAAAGACAATATTTAAAAGATAACATAATTTTGAACATTTGATATGTAATTATGATAGACTTATCATGATATGTTCTTCATATGAAAGTAATTTATTCATATTACTACGACAAGAATTACATATGACATTTACGAATATATATATATATATATATATATATATATATATATATATATATATATATATATATGTGTGTGTGTGTGTGTGTGTGTGTCTATATATATATATATATATATATATATATATATATATATATATATATATATATATATATATATATATATATTATGTGTGATTTGTTTAACATGTATATGCACCTATGCATGTTATAAATTTATAATAAAATATCTTTATGTTTAATAATTGAAAGGGTTAAAATGATGCATCAAAACCAATTATTTAGATGAATATAATAATAATAATAATAATAATAATAATAATAATAATAATAATAATAATAATAATAATAATAATAATAATAATAATAATAATAATAATAATCACATTCATTTGAAACTCACACTACAACTCAAGAGTTTTCTAATTTATGTATATTTATTAGTTAAACTCAAGAGTTTTTAACTGATGATTATTAACTAGTAATCACTAATAACTTTTTATTTTCCTTTCTTTTATAAGGTTGTAAAGTTTTGTTCATTAAAAACATTAATGTGTTTGAAGAATTTGTGATTTAAATATGAAGAGTTAATATAAATGTTATAATAGATGTTTTAGTGTTTCTATGTTATTAAAAGTTATAGTGTTTATTTTTCATATTTTTATTATTCGTTGTATATATATATATATATATATATATATATATATATATATATATATATATATATATATATATATATATATATATATATATATATATATATATCCTTTTTAATACAAATGTTATAATAGATGTTTTTCTATTTTTATGTTACTAAAAGTTGCAGTTCATATTTTTGCTCATACATGTTGTTACCCATTATATTATCATTCATTTGATATATAATTTACACAATTTTAAACGGTTTATAAAATTATCAAATGATTGTATATATTAAAATTAAACTATAATGTTTAATAGAACTAATATGTTAACTATATGTTTGCTTTACTACTAACATTTTGTTTCAAAGTAAAAATATTAAATAATAATTTGGTAAAAGTTATTATTTTAACTATATAATTTTATTCTCGCGCAATGCGCAGGGATTCGCCTAGTATACTTATAAAGGAAGCATTTTTCTTTTCACCACATTCATTTGAAACTCCTATGCATTTTTCCTTTCAGCACATTCATTTGAAACTCCCATGTCTTTTCAATTTCTTTCTAATAATAATTATAATTTGGTTAATTAGGTTAAATAAATATCAAACCTAAAGTGTAATCATATATAAACTAAATTTCAATATTAAAATAATATATTTACTTATACTTATAAAGTTATGTTTTTTTAACATTTAACATATTATACGTAATTTAATAGTTTTCTTATATTGTTGGATGTAAACCATTATCATTTTAAGATACAATTTTGAAACAATTTGTATAAAATACTTAAATTATTAATTTAAATATAATGTTACAGGGTCAACTTAAATATAAATTTTAGTTCAACTTAAACAAAGAACAGAATATTTTAGAAATAGTTAAAAGTAATAAATTGTAGTGTCTTTCTAATAAAGATTATAAGTAGGTTAATAAGGCTAAATAAATACCAAACTTAAACTGTAATCATAAATAAACAAATTTTCAATTTTAAATTAATATCTTTACTTCTACTTATAAAGTTATGTCTTTAACTTTTAATATATTACACTTATTTTATTAGATTTAATATGTTGTTATATGGAAACCATTATCAGTTTAAAGCTACAAATTTAGAACGGTTTGGACAAAATACTTAAATTGTTAACTTAAATATAACATTAAAATGTTGTAACGCCTGTGTTTCCGGGCTTGCCATTTTTAGCAATGTAATAGTCTAGGTTAACCTTTGTAACCCGTTTTGAAATAATAAGAGTGTATTATTTGAGTATTATGTGTTTTGTGCTTAATTGCTTAATTATGTGGTTTGATTAATTAAGAATAAAAATAAGCTTCAAAATTTAAGTGTAAAATAAACTTAATATCTTTGAATAATGTTGTAGTAGTTGAAACGAGGTTTCCGAATATATTTAGAACGCCCAAATCTGACTTCGTATGAGGAAGTTATGATTTATCGAAGTTTCGGCTTAGCGGTGAGCAGCCTGTTTTACTCGATTTGAGATCGATGGGTTTTTAGCCGAAGCAATCTAAATGAGAATCGAAGATCTCATTGTTGGTATCGAAGCGATAAAAAGTTAGGCGAGAACGGACGTCAAACGAAGAAGTTATGAATTTATAACGAAGTTTTTCTGTCGCGGCCTATTAAAAATAAATAATAAAAATAAAGTCAAAATTAGCCGACGGAGTCTAAACGAAAGTTGTAGAGCATAGTCTCACCTTCGCGTGGATATAAAGAACGTCGAATACGGAGTTCGTATGAAGAAGAAATGAATTTCCGAAGTTTATTTAATATTTTGTATTTATTTTTAATCTTTTAATCTGGCATTATCCGAAGACGAGTCACCGGTCTGATCCGACGTACACCCCGCGTACTCCGAAGAGTGTCGACATTTCGGATGACGCATGCAGTGATGATTTCGGAAGCAATACGCGTTGCGTACTGCAGTACGCCCCGCATACTCCGAGGCTCCAGCCTCCTATAAATAGGATCTGAAGGCAGCCGAGTCTTTTGCCAATTTCTTCTTTTCTCTCTCCCGTTTTGCATCGTATTGCGTGCCAGAAATATCCCGAAGCCTTGGTATCATTCTCAAGCCCCGAGGCAAGTCCCGAGATCCCAAAGATCCCGAGAAGTGCGGTTCCCGAGCTGAAGCTCTACCCGCGAGAAGTTCGATTTTTGTGAAGATCTTCCAGATCTACTGAGGATTACTACTTCTGCAAGTCGTAGTACTGTCCGATCATCTTCTGATCAAGTGAGTATATACTACCTTTCATAAACACGATAATAATACAAGTTTGGTTCGAGTGTATTAAGTATATTGTTGTTTATAAGTGTGAGTGTGTAGTTACCTTCTTCTAACACATAAATATTAAGTATTTTCTATAAAATACATGCTATGTGTATAGTATATTGTTGTTTATATGTGTGAATGTGTATTCACTCTCTTCTATCTCATAAATATGATTTATTCTCTATGAGATATATGTTATGTGTGTGTGTGCCTCATCTGTTATGTGGATTATGTGTTGATTAAAGCATGCTATACAGGTTTTCAAAACTATGTAAAAAAATGTATATTTTATCTACTAATATGTTGGGTAGAACATGGGTAGATAGTTGGTGTGTAATAAACAGATGAGAGGCCTCGTTGTTGTTTGATTTAGTCATCTAGCGGAGTTTAGATGACGACCACTGGCTATTCTAGACAGTCTTGTGGAAACATTAGCAGGTTTGCCACCTGTAGGTGTTAATGAACTTGGGTGTTCATTCGCTGTACTCCATCCCCCTCATGGTTGCCTTATTTTACTTATATTCCCCGATGAAATATTCTTAGACTAGGTCCCTTGTGTTAGTTGTTTTAGGGACATAAAGTGAGAATAACGGGAATGGGTAATTGGGTTATTGTTGGTTGGTGAAAATTAAATATGATTATTTATTGTGGGTTGAAAAACCTATATGCTCACCAGGCTCCCAAGCCTGACCCACTCAGTTTTATTTGTATTACAGGAAGTGGCGCGAGGGCATGAGATGGATGAACCATCGATTGTTTTGTTTACAAGTCTGTATATGTGTATATTTGTTGAATGACTTGTAATGCTATCGTTTATGCTTATTGGTCTGTATCGGAACATGACACCCCGAGTTTTGATTATATAATGAAAAATACATTTCTTTTATGAAATGCTTTGGTAAACATTGTTTTATCATGTTTTGTTTTTGGGAACAAATTCCGCAACTCTTTCAAATCAAAAGGATTTACTCTGAAAATATTTTAAAAGCATAAATGAAAATCGATCTTTTCTGGCCGAGATTTTGGGGATGTCACAGTTGGTATCAGAGCATTAGTTTAAGCGAACAAGGAATTTGTAGGATTTCTAGACTTAAACTTAGAATGCTAAGTGAAGTTTTGAGATGTGTGTCTGTTGTGTTTTAGACACGAGCACTATTTTATTTTAGGAAAGTTGCCTAAAATGCTTTATGTGCTAAATGTTATATGTTGCCATATTATTTGTTCGGATCTATGGTCTGTTGCCGACCGGATCTAGAAACCTTATGTGTGTAGGATTCTAAGCGTGCGTCTACGGTATTAGAACTAGCATGTAAACGTTTCGGTGTGATAAGGAAGATTTGAATATCTACCATGATTAAGGATCTAATTTCACCTTATTTGGTGTGTAGATCAAAATGGTGAGAACAAGAAGTGGAGTTGGAAATGCTGATGAAAACATGAATCAACCACTAGTGATTGAACAAGTACCTGTCGTAGCAGCAGCACCTGAGCCAATAACCATGGCTGGTGTGCAAATGATGATTCAGACGATGTTGGATCGTCAGATGGATGAAACTAGACGGTTGCTTCAACAGAATCGTGAAGAACTGTCAATTCGTGTGGAGGAGCCTGAATTAAATAAAGGGCACTCGGAAGGTGGAAACTTCAGTGGGTCTATTGGTCAAGCCAACCCACCGATAGTTAGGCAAGATAACCATGATGGAAGGAATGATGGAATGGGATGCAAGTACAAGGACTTTCTAACTTGCAAACCATCGACCTTCAATGGAAAGGAGGATCCGATTGGGGTTATGGATTGGATCTCCGAAATGGAGTTAGCCTTTATGACATGTGGCTGCAGAGGCAAGTTGCAGACTATCTATGCTGTGCGACAATTCCGAGGTGGAGCCATTCGTTGGTGGAACACTCTAGGGAAGATGTTAAGCCCTAATGAGCCACTACAATTGTCATGGGCAGAGTTCTTGGTGCAGTTCAAGCGCAAGTTCTGCTCGGCTCAAAAGTTGTTGGAGTTGGAGAACAAGTTCCTGACATTGACGAAAGGCAGCATGTCAGTTGATGAATACACCAATAGCTTCACCGATAAGATGGAGTTTGCCTTGCGTATCGTTCCAGACGAGTTGACAAAGGTGGATCGGTATGCGAAGGGACTCCCATGGGAGTAAGAAGTGCCAGTACGTCAGGCACTTACTCTAGAGGCAGCTATTTGGGCTGCCAAGTCTGTTGAGAACATGATTAAGGGAAGAACCACCGTCAAGGTTGAGGTTGGTGAGAAAAGGAAGTTTGAGGGAACATCTGGTTCCGGTAAGAAGGGCAAATTTTCGAAATCTGATTCGAAAAAGTTTGGAGGAAAAGGAGGCGAAGCGAAGTGGTGTGATAAGTGTAAGAAAAAGCACTATGGGAAATGTAGCGAGGATGTGACCTGCTACAAGTGTGGAAAGGTTGGACATTTTGCCCATGAATGTCCGAACAACAAAAGGATGTGTTTTGGTTGTAACGAAGAGGGGCACATTTTGAAAGACTGTCCGAAGAAGAAGGAGGCAGCTAGGCCCAACATTCCACCAAAGCCGAAGGCGAGAGCCTTCCAGATGACACTCGAAGCTGCGAAAGATGAAGCTGATGTCGCTTCAGGTACCTTTCTCGTAAATGAATTACCTGCTCAAATTTTGTTTGATTCTGGAGCCAACTACTCCTTTATTTCGCATGAGTTTGGTAGAAAGCTAGCTTTGCCTATTGATAGACTAGATGATGCTTTATTAGTCGAAGTAGCTAGTGGCAAGTTTGTACCTGTTAGCCATCGTATGAAAGACATCTTAATCGACCTTAATGGGAATAAGTTTCGCGAAGAATTATTGCCTATCGAGCTTAATGGTTTCGACATCGTGTTGGGAATGGATTGGCTTAGCGCCAATGATGCTGAAATTTTATGCAAGAAGAAGATAGTTAAAGTAAACCCGCCTGGGAAAGATTCATTTATGGTGTACGGGGACAAACGCAGAGTAAATTCTGGAATCATTTCTCTAATGAAAGCCAGAAAGTGTTTGACCAAGGGATGTACATCATATTTAGCATTCATGATTGATGCTAAGAAAGAAAAGAAGGTGACGCAGAGTATTCCAATGGTGTGTGATTATCCGGAAGTATTTCCCGAAGATCTTCCTGGATTACCACCTGATAGACAAGTGGAGTTCAGAATAGACTTGTTACCAGGAACCACGCCAATAGCAAAAGCACCTTATCGATTAGCTCCGACGGAGATGAAGGAGCAGATGATGCAACTTCAGGAATTATTGGACAAAGGTTTCATTAGACCTAGTTCATCGCCTTGGGGAGCTCCGGTGTTGTTTGTGAAGAAGAAAGATGGAAGTATAAGAATGTGCATCGATTACAGAGAGCTGAACAAGGCAACAATAAAGAATAGATATCCGTTGCCAAGGATTGATGACCTATTTGATCAATTGCAAGGTTCGAGCTATTTCTCGAAGATCGATCTAAGGTCAGGATATCATCAGCTAAAAGTAAGAGAGCAAGATATCGAGAAGACTGCATTCAGAAATAGATATGGACACTACGAGTTCTTGGTTATGTCGTTTGGACTAACCAATGCTCCGGCAGCATTCATGGATTTAATGAATAGGGTTTGTAACCCTTTCCTTGATAAATCCGTGATAGTGTTCATAGACGACATTCTGATTTACTCGAAAAGCCAGGAGGAGCATGGCAGACACTTGCGAGAAGTGTTGGAAGTTTTGAAAAAGGAGAAGTTGTATGCGAAGTTCTCCAAATGTGATTTTTGGATTCGTGAAGTCCAATTCTTGGGTCACGTGGTCAACCAAGAAGGGATAATGGTTGATCCAGCGAAGATCGAAGCTGTGATGAAGTGGGAACAACCGAAAAGTCCCACGGAGATTCGAAGCTTTTTAGGATTAGCCGGATATTACCGAAGGTTTATCCAAGGCTTTTCTTCGATTGCTACTCCATTGACAGCTTTGACCCGCAAAGGAGCTACTTATGCTTGGAGTGATAAGCATAAAGAAGCATTCGAGAAGCTAAAGAAGAAGCTATGCGAGGCACCGATACTTTCTTTACCCGATGGAGTTGAAGACTTTGCTGTTTATAGCGATGCGTCTGGGGTTGGATTGGGTTGTGTTTTGACCCAAAGAGAAAAGGTGATAGCATATGCGTCTCGACAGCTGAAAGAGCATGAAAAGAATTACCCGACTCACGATTTGGAGTTGGCAGCGGTAGTTTTCGCTCTGAAAATATGGAGGCATTACCTCTATGGCACGAAGTGCAAACTTTTCACTGATCATAAGAGTCTCCAATATCTCTTTAATCAGAAGGAATTGAATATGAGGCAACGACACTGGCTAGAATTACTTAAAGACTACGACTGTGAGATACTTTACCACCCCGGTAAAGCTAATGTTGTTGCTGATGCTCTCAGTCGGAAGGTCAATCTTGAAAGGAAAAGGCCAAGAGCGTTGAGAATTGAAGTTGTCTCGACAATTGTGGAGAGTATAAAGAAAGCTCAAGAGGAGGCTTCTAAGAAAAATGACCGAAAGGAGGAACGTTTAGGCAAGACGTTGGTGTTTGGTACTAACGGTCATGGACTGAAGGTATTCCAAGATCGTATTTGGGTACCTAAGTCAGGAGGAATTAGGGATCTTCTGATGGAAGAAGCTCACAAGACCATGTACTCGATTCATCCGGGTAGCACTAAAATGTATAGGGACCTGAAACCCTACTACTGGTGGCCAATGATGAAGCTTGATGTTGCAAAGTATGTGGCTGAGTGTGTGACTTGTGCGAGAGTCAAGACACAACATCAGAAACCTTACGGGAGTTTAGAACCATTGCCTGTGCCTATGGGTAAGTGGGAAGACATTGCTATGGACTTTGTCACTAAACTGCCCAGAACAAAGAATGGTCACGACATGATTTGGGTGGTCGTTGATCGATTCACTAAGAGTGCGCATTTCATAGCAGCCAAGGAGAAATGGTCTATGGAAAAGCTTGCGAATTCTTACGTAAGGGAAATTGTGAGGCTTCACGGTGTTCCGTTAACGATTGTATCGGATCGTGATAGCCGTTTCACCTCAAGGTTTTGGAAAAGTCTACAAGAGGAATTGGGTACCAAGTTATGTTTAAGCACAACTTACCATCCGCAGACTCATGGTCAGAGTGAAAGAACAATACAAACACTTGAAGATATGCTGAGAGCATGTACCTTGGAATTCCTAGGAAATTGGGATGAACATTTACCATTGGTAGAATTTTCCTACAATAATAGTTTTCACTCGAGCATTAAGATGGCACCTTATCAAGCTTTGTATGGACAGAAGTGTCGTACGCCGTCTTGTTGGCTTGAGGCTGGGGAAAAGCAGTTTATGGGACCGGAGATGGTTCATCAAACTGCTGAAAAGTTGAAAATAATTAGGGAAAGAATGTTAGCAGCTCAAGATCGTCAAAAGAGCTATGTTGACAAGAAGCGAAGACCGATGACTTTTGAGGTTGGAGATTCGGTTTTGCTTAAAGTCTCGCCGTGGAAGGGACTTATAAGATTTGGTAAAAGGGGAAAGTTAAGTCCAAGGTTTATTGGATCGTTTAAAGTTCTTCAGAGAGTTAGGAACCAAGCTTACAAGCTCGAATTACCCGAAGAACTGAATGGAATTCACAACACTTTTCATGTGTGCTATTTGAGGAAGTTCACGGGAGAAGTTCCCAATATAATTCCAATTTCTGAATTGAGAATTGATGAGAACAAAAGGTTGATTGAAGAACCAGAGGCAATTATTGACCGAAAGACTAAGAAGTTGCGACGCAAAATGGTTGGGTTAGTGTTTGTCCGATGGAAACACACGAATGGGCCGAATCTCACCTGGGAGACGGAGAGTGACATGTTGAGTCGCTATCCGCATTTGTTTGTTGATGTGTGATTCCGGAGACGGAATCATTCTAAGGTGGAGAGAATTGTAACGCCTGTGTTTCCGGGCTTGCCATTTTTAGCAATGTAATAGTCTAGGTTAACCTTTGTAACCCGTTTTGAAATAATAAGAGTGTATTATTTGAGTATTATGTGTTTTGTGCTTAATTGCTTAATTATGTGGTTTGATTAATTAAGAATAAAAATAAGCGTCAAAATTTAAGTGTAAAATAAACTTAATATCTTTGAATAATGTTGTAGTAGTTGAAACGAGGTTTCCGAATATATTTAAAACGCCCAAATCTGACTTCGTATGAGGAAGTTATGATTTATCGAAGTTTCGGCTTAGCGGTGAGCAGCCTGTTTTACTCGATTTGAGATCGATGGGTTTTTAGTTGAAGCAATCTAAATGAGAATCGAAGATCTCATTGTTGGTATCGAAGCGATAAAAAGTTAGGCGAGAACGGACGTCAAACGAAGAAGTTATGAATTTATAACGAAGTTTTTCTGTAGCGGACTATTAAAAATAAATAATAAAAATAAAGTCAAATTTAGCCGACAGAGTCTAAACGAAAGTTGTAGAGCGTAGTCTCACATTCGCGTGGATATAAAGAACGTCGAATACAGAGTTCGTATGAAGAAGATATGAATTTCCGAAGTTTATTTAATATTTTGTATTTATTTTTAATCTTTTAATCCGACATTATCCGAAGACGAGTCACCGGTCCGATCCGACATACGCCCCGCGTACGCGAGTACGCCCCGCGTACTCCAAAGAGTGTCGACATTTCGGATGACGCATGCAGTGACGATTTCAGAAGCAGTACGCGCTGCGTACTGTAGTACGCCCCGCGTACTCCGAGGCTCCAGCCTCCTATAAATAGGATCCGAAGGCAGCCGAGTCTTTTGCCAATTTCTTTTCTTCTCTCTCCCGTTTTGCATCGTTTTGCGTGCCAGAAATATCCCGAAGCCCCGGTATCATTCTCAAGCCCCAAGGCAAGTCCCGAGATCCCAAAGATCCCGAGAAGTGCGGTTCCCGAGCCGAAGCTCTGCCCGTGAGAAGTTCGATTTTTGTGAAGATCTTCCAGATCTGCTGAGGATTACTAATTCTGCAAGTCGTAGTACTGTCCGATCATCTTCTGATCAAGTGAGTGTATACTACCTTTCATAAACACGATAATAATACAAGTTTGGTTCGAGTGTATTAAGTATATTGTTGTTTATAAGTGTGAGTGTGTAGTTACCTTCTTCTAACACATAAATATTAAGTATTTTCTATAAAATACGTGCTATGTGTATAGTATATTGTTGTTTATATGTGTGAATGTGTATTCACTCTCTTCTATCTCATAAATATGATTTATTCTCTATGAGATATGTGTTATGTGTGTGTGTGCCTCATCTGTTATGTGGATTATGTGTTGATTAAAGCATGCTATACAGGTTTTCAAAACTATGTATAAAAATGTATATTTTATCTACTAATATGTTGGGTAGAACATGGGTAGATAGTTGGTGTGTAACAAACAGATGAGAGGCCTCGTTGTTGTTTGATTTAGTCATCTAGCGGAGTTTAGATGACGACCACTGGCTATTCTAGACAGTCTTGTGGAAACATTAGCAGGTTCGCCACCTGTAGGTGTTAATGAACTTGGGTGTTCATTCGCTGTACTCCATCCCCCTCATGGTTGCCTTATTTGACTTATATTGCTAAGGTACCCCCGAAGCATGTGTTGTCGCCCCGATGAAATATTCTTAGACTAGGTCCCTTGTGTTAGTTGTTTTAGGGACATAAAGTGAGAATAACGGGAATGGGTAATTGGGTTATTGTTGGTTGGTGAAAATTAAATATGATTATTTATTGTGGGTTGAAAACCCTATATGCTCACCAGGCTCCCAAGCCTGACCCACTCAGTTTTATTTGTATTACAGGAAGTGGCGCGAGGGCATGAGATGGATGAACCATCGGTTGTTTTGTTTACAAGTCTGTATATGTGTATATTTGTTGAATGACTTGTAATGCTATCGTTTATGCTTATTGGTTTGTATCGGAACATGACACCCCGAGTTTTGATTATATAATGAAAAATACATTTCTTTTATGAAATGCTTTGGTAAACATTATTTTATCATGTTTTGTTTTTGGGAACAAATTCCGCAACTCTTTCAAATCAAAAGGATTTACTCTGAAAATATTTTAAAAGCATAAATGAAAATCGGTCTTTTCTGGCCGAGATTTTGGGGATGTCACAAATGTCAACTTAAATATAAATTTCAGCTCCACCTAAATAATCAAAGAATATTTTATAAATAATTAAAAATTATAAATTATAGTGATAAATGCAAAAACTAAATTGTAATCTCAGTTTAACTAAAATATTTCGTAAAGAAATTTTTATAAGCGTTAAAAGTTTTCAAATAAGTAGCTTAAAATAACTTACAATAACAATAGTTAAAAATAACTCTATATAAATGTTTAGAGTAAATTACTGAAATCGTCCCTATGGTTTGGTCAAAATTGCATGTTTCTTCCCTATTTTTTTTGGCACTCGAATTGTACCTGTTGTTTAATTTTGTTGCATTTTTCGTCCTTTACATACATAAAGTTCGGGACCAAACGTGCAATTTTAGCCAAATCATAGGGACGAAAAACGCA
Source organism: Lactuca sativa (assembly GCF_002870075.4). Taxonomy (NCBI): domain Eukaryota; kingdom Viridiplantae; phylum Streptophyta; class Magnoliopsida; order Asterales; family Asteraceae; genus Lactuca; species Lactuca sativa. The sequence continues at coordinate 210,460,966 of NC_056627.2, read as the reverse complement.
AGAAAATCAAACCACAGGAACGATCCAAGTGCAGAAAAAAGTTAGGGACCAAACGTGCAATTTTGACCAAACGACAAGGAAGATTTTAGTAATTTACTCAAATGAATAATTTTGATGTTTTAAATATTATAATGATAGAAATTAAAATACTAAGCATATAAATTTTAAAAAAGTAATTAACAATAACAACAACTATAAATAACATTAAACCATATATTATATTTAATTTTATTCATGTGTAACTCGCGGGTATAATTTATTCAAACGATGGAGATTATGAAGTTATAATAGATGTATATATTATCATATAATTCAAATAATCAATGTATTATATCAAATTAGTATACGAATTACAATGTCATCTTAAATATAAATTTCAGTTCCATTTAAAAACCAAAGAATATTTTGTAAATAGTTAAAAGTGATAAATTATAGTGATAAATGCAAAAACTAAACTTTAATCTCGATTTAACTAAAATATTTCATTAAGATATTTTTATAATCGTTAAAAATTTCCAAATAAGTTGTTTAAAATAACTTACAATAAGAATAGTTAAAAATAACTCTATATAAATGATTATATTGTTATCTTTAAAATCAAAAAAATAATGTTTAATGTTTTAAATAATTAAAATGATAAAAATTAAAACATAAAGAAAATAAATTTAAAAAAATTAATTAACAATAACAACAACTATAAATAACATTAAACCATATATTATATTTAATTTTATTCATGTGTAACTCGCGGGTAGAAGTCATTCAAACAATTGAGATTATAAAGTTATTATTATTATTATTATTATATATATATATATATATATATATATATTATAATTCAAAATAATCAATATATTATATTAATTTAGTATATAAATTAGTATATCAAATTTAACAACAACATTATTGTTATATTTAAAAAAAACATATATTTGTAAAGACTTCAACTATATAGGTGTTTCTGCGGAACGAACGGACATTCGTCTAGTATATTATAAATCTATGACATTATATTCATGTTTATTTTTATTCATTTTCTTTTTAATTAACGTTTAATGTCCACAAAATTTTAATTGATTGCAGCTTTGACCCAAGGTTCGATTATCTTGTCATTTCTTTTGTTATAGAGGTGGGTATTTTGCCATTTATCGGTTGTTTCTTCCATTCATGTTTGAGATTCTTTGAAAAACTACTTTGTTTTGCAATATATCTCTTAAAAATCAATATACTTATTCATTAATTCATAAATAAAAAATGTCTAATACATCTTCATACTTAATTTCACATATATTTGAATTAGCGATTATAATTTTACATAACTAAAAAATTATATATCTCTTAATTAATACGGAGTAACTTGAATTAACGTTTTATAAATTTATATAACTAAAAGTACATAAATATTTTAATTAATAGTTATTTAAAAAATTAATTAATAATTATGATTGTCTACCATAAAATTAATTTTTTTTTCATTAAAATTAAATTTTTTTCATAACCGATGGCTTCATAGGTTATAACATAATATAATAAATATAAGTAAATTTGAAACATTTGTAGTTTGACGCAAATTTTTATATCAATATTTATATTATTATATATTTAATTTAATTTCGAAATTAATACATTGAATTGAAATATGGAGTTTACGCGCGTTGAAGACCACCCTTTCCACATTTTATATTATTAGAAAGTGGACGTGTATCACCAATATTTCATCACGTGGTTCACATGGGGTCGGCGTTCGTCATAATATGACACATTTCTAAGTGCACATATTATATCATAGACAATATTACATAAATAGTCCAAATAATTTATCCGAAGTCAAAACTTCAATCTTAATAATTATTTTTAACAAATATAGTCCTATGGTTTTTAAAACTTACATGGTTAGTACGTGAGCCATATAAAATAGCTTCTTTGTAATTTTTAATTTCCTTTTATCTATATTATTAAGTTTAATTTCAATTAAAAAAAAAACAACCTGATTTTTCCACACTAATCTAATTCATTTGTTCTCATTTTATTTTCCAGCTACCACGAGCACAATTAAACTCGTCACCCCTAATTTTTTTCATGACTTCTTTTTTAGACCATGCTCCTGTTCCCCAGACCAACGATCTGGTTGCTCGAATCATAGAAAGAGTGGCATCTGTGTACCAGAATTGAACTCAATATTCCCATATAAGATGTTTTTTCTTCCTTTTTTGTCAGATTCCCTTTATTTGACCTCTTTGTTTTTCGTTTTGTTGCAATTCAATAATTTTTCACTGAAAATACATAGAAATTTGCTAAAATTTGGAATTGATATGATATATTTTTTTTATGGACTAATCATGAAATTTATCCCGTCAAATGTTTGTAAGTTTGTTGATTGAAACATATGTTTAGTTACTCATTTTCAAACATTTATTGCGGATTCTACTATCTCCGATTCCGAATCCTTCTCAATTCATGCCTTTAATTGGAAGAATCTCAACATGAACATCCAAAACCAGGAATAGAACCCCAAGAAGGAACATAAAAGATTCAATATTTCTCTTTTCAATGATAACCAAATCATCCGACTGTTGGGTTTCATGTGCTTTTGATAAACAATAAATGAATAATAATTTAATTACTGGTTTCAGTAGCAACTATGAAATCATCAGAAATCTAGAGAACATAATGAAAATGTTTTTTTTTTGTTGCAATCAGAAAACCATCTTATTTCCATAGTTTCTACCCATAAATTTCCACAATTCAAACCCATTCAAATTCCCAGAACCAAAGTTTTCAATCGAATATACATCCATCAAAAACATTTCAACACTCAATCATCACAAAAAAGTCGGATGATGGGTATAACTGGAGAAAATAGGTCACAGAGAATGAAAATCCTAAAAGTTATTACAAACTGTTCGATGAAGAAGAAACTGGAAACAAATTTAGATGTACATATTACGATAGTTTACAAGGCCAACCATAATCATCCAAATCTCAATCTACCTGAAGATCATCGTCATCGTCATTAACTTCAAATCATTTGCAAATGAGTGAAGTTTCTAGTAACCATGAACAACTTCATTACCGTGATCAATCTTATGGCTCAAACGGATTTGGGAATGAGGTAAGGGTAGGATTATTTTATTTTATTTTCTTTGCTTAAAATTATTTTAATTAAAAAAATAAAAGAAATTAAAAAGGACAAAAAAGTCATTTCATGTGTCTTAGGGAACAACCATGCAAGCTTTAAAAACCATTGGGACCATGTTCATTAAGAAAAATTAGTAGGATTAAATATGTGACTTTTGATAAAACATAAGGTCCATTTATGTAATTTTGTCGATATTGTATAATTATTACACTTAACATGATATATTATAAACAAATTTACATAAATGGTATGTGTACTTTATAAAAAAGAAATATGTTTAATTTAATTTTTAAATTAAAATTATGGTTTTAGTTTTTTATATGATCGGTCATTAATCCATATAAAAGAACTTTCTTTTTTACCATTTTTAATTTATTTTATACGTTTTAACCAAATTTAATTTATAATAATTAACAATTAAAATACACCAGTCCTAACTCATGCCCCACGCATCCCATTAAAACCTTACCCTACTTTTCAGACTGTCAAAACCACCCTCTTCCATCTACCCTTTTAACACCACTCTTTCTCTCCATATTAATCTTCCTTACAGTGTCATACATTTTCTCTATCATCTTTGCATCTTATCTTTTTTCTTTCTAAAAACCACAACAAACCATTTTTCTCCACTTCCCTACTCACTTCATCTCATCACATTCATCTTTTTTGTGGCTGACCCTCTAGCTACCTATATATTAGTTGACGAGGCTAAAAACATATGTGATAGAGTAATATTGCTAATAACATATAATCTATAGGGTCACCCCTTAATCATGTTGGTACTTATCCAATATTTATTAATTATTTGATTATTAATAAATAAATTCACCTCTTGTATTTAATTAGAGCATAATTATTGTTTTATGAAAATAATAGTAAATGGAACAACAAACTAGTTATTATATCATATGATATAATTAATAAGTCATGTACAAATGTTTTGGATACTTTGATTAACCATGATTAAATTTATGAGTTAGTGTTTCATGGTTAAATAAACTAGGAGACAATTTTTGTCTCTTCCAAGCCTTATGACCGAAACATTTTAGAGTTACGGAGGTTGCTTGTCAAGCTCCATATCTTATCTCCCATGCTTCTAAACTAGTGTATTACTTTACATTATTTTATAGATCTTGACCTTACCTTGCATGAGATATAAAAGGGGACTCTTTGAATGAAAAGTTGCTAGTTTTTTGTCCTTTATTTCTCTCCTAAAAGCAATGAGTTTCCAAGCTAGAAACTCTCTCACTTTTGAAGTTTATTACTTGGCTTTTGGTGTTTCTTTGTGTCTTCCTTTAGTACTTATTTGTTAAGCGCTTAAAGACTTAAAGAAGAAAGCGTACAAGAAGGAATCTAGCAATTCTCGGTACCTTAATATTGATGGTGGATATTTGAGAAAAGTTCAAGCTCCTTGTTCTCTCCATCTTCATCAGCACCCCAAATCCAAGAGAGTACAAAGGTTCCAAGGGTTGTCACTCTAAAAAACCCTATGGTTGTTTTATTCTAAACTCTTTAAAAGGATCCTTGGTGGTTTTGTTTTGAAAATATAATCAAAATATATAGTAAAATTTATAGCTTCTGTTGCCTGATTTTTATGAAAGATTCTCAAGCGAAATATGAAAATGATTTGTAACATCCCAATTTTTAAGACCAAAAATTTTGTTTTTAATTAAGTAACTTATTAAACAGTTTACTAAAAAATATCTTAGATTCATATCATTTCATAAAACATAGTCACATGTCTCAAACCATATCATAAAATAGTAATAATGTCAGAGTACAATCCCAAGATTCTCGTAAGGCGGAAATCTTGTGTTGTATGTTGTTATGATTCCAAAAAATAAAACTATGTACTGATGCAGTTCGTACTTTTTATAATATGAAATGTTTTCGAAAACGTATAGCCAGTCTAACGAAATCAATTAACCGTCGAAAATAAACTATTCCCCCATAAAAAAAAGAGAATAGGTTATATATATATATATATATATATATATATATATATATATATATATATATATATATATATATATATATATATATATATATATATATATATTGAAATAACCCTCAATGTTACTATTTTTTTGCGAAAAAGTTAAATAATGTAACAAAAATTTATTTATATCCACAACAAATTTTAAAATTATTTAAATTACTAAAAACAACATTGTAACTCTCCTTACAAAAAAGTAAAGAATACATTAAAAAAATACGTTGTCCAACAAAAACAAAACAAATCAATTAGTTGAAACTAATGGTTAGTGACATATTTGTCAATACAAAAGTATTAGTGAACCTGACGAACAATTTAACGACAATGAACTTTGTACATTAAATGTGATGTATAAAGAATTGTTACATGATTAATAATGCACAATCAATCATGCATTTATGTATATTTGTAAATAACACCAAATTTTCATTTTTAATTCTTATTGATTTCGTTTCTATTAGCATGACTGTTATTGATAATTGTTTCAATTTAGTAATATTTTCACAAAATAAATAATCGTCTCTACAAACTAACTTCTGAAAAAACTATTCGCACCTGTCGCTTGACGCGGGTAAACAGTAGAGTACAATCCTAAGAATCTCATAAGGCGGAAATGGTGTGTTGTATGTTGTTATGATTCCAAAAAATAAAACTATGTACTGCTGTAGTTCGTACTTTATATAATATGAAATGTTTTCGAAAACGTATAGCCAATCCAACGAAATCAATTAACCGTTGAAAATAAACTATTCTCCCATTAAAAAAAAGAGAGAATAGGTTATATATATATATATATATATATATATATATATATATATATATATATATATATATATATATATATATATATATATATATTGAAATAACCCTAAATGTTACTATTTTTTTTGCGAAAAACGTTAAATAATGAAACAAAAATTTATTTATATCCACAACATATTTTAAAATTATTTAAATTACTAAAAACAACATTGTAAATCTCCTTACAAAAAAGTAAAGAATACATTAAAAAAATACGTTGTCCAACAAAAAGAAAACAAACCACTTAGTTGAAACTAATGGTTAGTGACATATTTATCAATACAAAAGTATTAGTGAGCCTGACGAACAATTTAACGACAGTGAACTTTGTATATTAAATGTGATGTATAAAGAATTGGTACATGATTAATAATGCACAATCAATCATGCATTCATGTATATTTTTAAATAACACCAAATTGTCATTTATAATTCTTATTGATTTCTTTTCTATTAGCATGACTGTTATTGATAATTGTTTCAATTTAGTAATATTTTCACACAATAAATAATCGTTTCTACAAACTAACTTCTGAAAAAACTATTTGCACCCGTCGCTTGATGCGGGTAAACGGCTAGTATATATATATATATATATATATATATATATATATATATATATATATATATATATATATATATATATATATATATATATATAGAAAGAGAGAAACACACACAGAGAGAGAGAGAGGTAAGTTCAATTGAGAAAATAAAAAAAGTTGAGTATATGAGAATTATTCCCAGGCACTCATTTGTTTTTGCCGCAAAAGCCTCAATCGTACCTATGGAAATGAGAAAGGAATCACGTGTGTTTTCCAATAAAACATGTTTCCTTAAGCTATGCTAATGATTACCTTAATATATACAAAACATAGTATCTTTTGTTTTTTTAATTTTTAAGAAGCTATTTTTATCGAAAAATAATTTTAAATATATCAAAATTCATAACTTTTTATTCTCTATAAATTGACATCCGTGTTAATATAGTCTTAAGATAAAATAATTTTTTGATAGTTTCAGCTATCGTTATTTATAAGTGAATAAAAATGTATCAGATTTCTAGTACAATACATTTGTTGTCCACTTATAAATAAAAAATATGATTAATTTTTTTACAATGTAAGTATCATTCATATATGAATATAACATTTCATAAACTCTTTTCAGTTTACATCAACTCTCATCACATGTTACATATACATAGGAATAAAATCGTGTATTAGTTTTCCTCACATGTTATATTTATATACAAAGAACACGTTTATCATAATTTTGTTACAGTTTATTTGTTAATCATATATGAATAAGTAGTTCAAAATTTCAAAACACTACGTCTTTTATTGACATAGTACTTATTCATATATAAATAACAAATGAACTGTAACAAAAATCTGATAAATGTTTTATTCGTATATGAATATAACATATGACAATAACTAATACACATTTTATTCATATATAAATATAACATATGACAAAATATGATATAAAAAATATATTTTAGGTAAAAAAACCTTATTACGTGTTATATTCATATATAAACGATACTTAAACTGTAAGCATGGGTCAGGTTTTGACTAAAACCAAACCAAACTGTAGAAAGTCGGTTTTCGGTTTTTAAACCCATATAGGTTCGGTTTTTTGCATAGTTTGGTTTTTCGGTTTTCCGGGTTGGGTTTATGAGTTTTTGGTTTTAAATCGTGGGTTTATGAGCTTCTGTTTTTATTTTTTTTTTCTAGTTTTTGGATTCAAACCTAGTGAAAGTACGTTGCGATAAATAATATTGTATCTGCTTTAAGTATACTAAAATAAAAAGTACGGATTCTAGTATTCTAAAAGCATAAAAGTGTTCAAAAGATTAAAATTAAACACCATTAACAGTTTGTTAAAAATAAACATAAATTACTAAACGGATAAAATCTAAAGTGTAAAACTAAAAGTTTAAAACATAGTAAATAATATATATTTAGGTCGGTTTGGTTTCTATGGGCGGTTTTGTACATCAAAACCGAACCAAACCATTATTTTTCGGTTTTTGTAAAATTCAAACCTATATCGTCAGTTATTTCTTTAGTTTCGGTTTTTGGTTTCGGTTACGTTGGTTTTTTTTGGTTTTCGGTTCGGTTTTTCCTCATCTGATTCATAATTATTTCTTTGATGATTTGATAACGACTCTAGCGAAAAGTTCTTAAATTTTAACCTATTTGAATTTTCTTGACCTCAATACTTTTCTTACATAATCCAATATGACATTTTCTCTTTGGTTATATTTCTTGTTGTCTCTTGTTCAATGCGTTTCTCATCGAAATTGATTTATCATTTTTTTTTCTTTTTTTTTCTTAATGAAAATGAAGAACATGATTGTCGTTACCGACAATAGAGTCGGAGTGGGGGTTTGTAAGAAGAGAGTGATGTCTGGTGGGGTTGGGGTGAGGTTGTACATTTTTAATAATTTAATTTAAATTTTTGTTGTAAAATTCTATATAAATAAAACATGTAAAATAAAGTTAAAATAAAAAAATTGTGATTTATGTGGATCAGTGACCATTCACGTAATAATTTAAAACTACATAGACTAGGGATAAGCAACGAGCCGGACCCGGATTGGACCGGACCAAAGACTGAAAATCGTGAATTACCTTCCCAAAAACCAGACCGATTTTGGGTGTTTCAGGTCCGGGTTCAGTCCGGATCGGTTCCGGGTTCAGGTTTCTAGTTTTGGACCAAATAAGAAAATAGATGCTTAAACTTTTAGAAAATAATGACAGATAGCGATATATAACTTCATTAAAACTCTAAAGCAAATTGAAAAGAATCAACTCACTTTATAAGGGGTTAAATCGGGCATGTATGTACTTTTGACGAGGATAATTGGGAATAAATGTCACAAAAATAATCACCTTTAATCCAAATCATTAAGTCCTTATGTGCTATGATGGTAAACAAAAGATACATGAAAATACATGATGTTATAAAAAGATGCAAATGCAAACAGTCAAATAGATTATGCCTAATGGTTATGCTAAAGTCTTGATGAGTTTATATTCTTTGAATTTTAGCTATTTAGAAAAACAACATAAGCATCAAATTCATCAAATTCTTAAGCATACAGTCTTATCATATAAAAACGCTTCATGGGCATAGATGAAAATACTAAAATAATTTACAACAAAACATTAACCTTCACATACATACGTTTATAATAAATACGTTACGAATGTTTGCTGGCGAAATTATTTCTGATGATCAAGATTTTACACTTCAGAAATCTGGCAATATAAGATTAATTAATACAATATCATTATCTATATATTTGAAACTTATGTTTATATCTATAAAAAAAAAATTAAGGTTTAAAGTTTTTCCGGTCCGGTCAGGGTTAAATCCCCTATTTCGGATACAGTCCAGTCCAAACCCGAAACACGATTATTGGTAAAAAAACAAAACACAAAAACCAGCCCACAAATATGAATATTCGGTCTGGTCTGGTTTTGATCTTTTTTTTTTTTTTTTTTTTTCGATCTGGTCCGGTCCACCGGATCGTATTCTCATCCCTAACATAGACTATCTAAATCAAAAAGTAAAATTATTGAGTGAACTTGTGACTTTTGTAAAGCTAGGAGCCCATATATATATATATATATATATATATATATATATATATATATATATATATATATATATATATATATATATATATATATATATATATATATAAAAGTATCAAGCTCTTAGAAATAGTATATTTTTTATTATTCTAAGTTTTAACAAAAGAGTTTCAAAATTGTCATTTTTGGTCCCTGCTTAACTATTTTGTAATTTCGACACAAAAGTTTGAATAGTTTGTAACTTTTGGTCCTTCAACTTTTGACCACATTAGCTTGTGTAGTTGGCAATTTTGGTCCCCCAACTTTGATATTTTCTACTGCTAGCAAAGTTGTAGAACTCGCTACTCGGTACCTATTCGGCCGACAGGCGAGTAGCGAGTACTCGGGGAGTACTCGAATTCGGTAGTTCATGTAGAAATATTTTAGGAAAATTATATATGTCAAAATCATAAGTTAAAATCATATGTGTGTGTGTTAAATAACAAATCATTAAGTATATTATACATATTAATCACCGAGTTGACTGAGTTTTATAACACTGCTCACTTCAATAAGGGGCCGATCGGGGAGTGCTTTTATTCTGTAACTCACCTCGGTAAGGGGCCGAGTAGGGAGTACTCGGCCGATTAATCGGCAAACTTGGTGAGTTTTACAACATTAACTGCTAGCGAAAAAGGGTTCAAGAGTTTCCTATTTTTGGTCCTTGACATTTACCAAATGTGACACCTCAAGTTTTTGCCACATTAGTTTGTGGAGTTGCCGATTTTGCCCCCCCCCTCCCCAGCATTCGATATTTTATTACACAATTTTATTTTCCTCAAATAACAACACTTATATAAAGTTTTGCCATAAAATTTTCAACAGATTGCCACATTTGGCCCCTCCTCATATTTTTACCACATTAGTTTGTGGAGTTAACATTTTTTGGTCCCCGAGCTTCGATATTATCTACTGATAACCACAAAGGGTTCAAGAGTTTTCCACTTTTGGTCCATGACATTTACCAAATGTGACACCTTAAGTTTCTGCCACATTAGTTTGTGGAGTTGCTGCTTTTGGTTCTTCTACACCTTCGATATTCTACTATATGGTCTTATTTTCCTCAAATAACAACATATATTTAATTACCAATGATAGAAATAGACATCAAATAAAGTATTTGTAGCACTATGTAAGAACGTTGACACTATAGGTAAAAGTAAACCTTTCAAAGTACGACGCCCTAATTGGAAAAAAAGGTTTAAAAAAATATCAACCTAGAGCGAAGCCCAAAATTTTTTACTAGTTTTATTTGTATTATATCGTGGATATATATATATATATATATATATATATATATATATATATATATATATATATATATATATATATATATATATATATATATATATATATATATATGATGGGAAATAGAGGTTACAACTACAATGCCTTAAGCGGAAAAACAATTAAACAATTCAATTGATTAGAGCACATGCAACCTAGTTTGGTATGTTTTTCACATATAGCATCATACGATGAAAACTAGGCTACAAAGCTTTCCTATGAACAAACTACTTCATAAGACAAGAAAACTAACCTTTTAGATTGTTATTCTAAACAATCTTGAATCATTTTTCTTCAAAATCTTTGGCACCTAGCACCACAAGTGTAGTTCCTATGATGGTTCACACCCAAGACTAACAACTAAGGAATATGGAGAGGAGAGAGGGATTTTTCAGCCAAAAATCTTCTAGGATAGGATGTGCCGATTTTGTGAGGGTCAAGGCCCTTTATATAGGTGAGGTAGCTTAGAGCCAAATGTAGGGTTTAAGGAGGAAACCCTAATCCCTTTGCTCTGTGACCAAGAAACTCATGAGCCCTCATCCAAGAGCCTTTGGATCAAAAATCTAGGCCCTTCCTAGAATTTTTTCGTCCAACCTCTTACAAGGAGGTTCTAGAGCCTTTTCCCTCAACTATCAATAAATAGCTAAACAGCCCCTACACTTTAAGTTAATCCAGTTAATCCCAAAATTAATTCTGATTAGTTTCTGATTAATTATTAATTAAATATCATAATTTCTAATTAATATATTATTCTCATAATATATTAACAAATGATATATTCTAATTTATTAATCATATAATAAAGCATTCTCTTTCTCCAAAATAATCATGTTGTAATTGCTAGCTTTAAGAGTAACCCAAAAGGACTGTGCTACCATCAATTCAAGTTTATACCAATTATAGTTATGGGCTTAGGGATCGTTTGATATGGTGTCTAACTGGGTTCAAAGAGGGACTGAGTCTAAAAAGAACCAATTGGCATGTTTGATAAGAATTATAGAGTAAGGGACTCAGTCCAACAATTTCACTAGACTCGGTACTGCCTTTCTATTTGTTTGACCGGGAACAAAAAAAAACAATACCCACATTGCCCTATTAATTTTTCACGGTTGCACTTCTGATTTCCTCCTTCTCTCTCTCTCTCCCCCCCCCCAATTTTATCCCCTCAACGAAGCAATAGTAGGAGCGACTTCCATCAACAGGTAAAATTTCATCCTTTCTTCCTTCCTTCTCGTTCCAACTTTCTTCTTTGAATGTTTTGATTAATTTATTCTTTTCTTCTTTGAATGTTCTCGTTCCAGATTGTGTTCTTCATTCCGATTTTTCTTAATTGTTTGTTGATTTCTTCCCCTATTCGTTCCTTCTGTTTTTGGTTGAGAAATAGATAATTATTTAGTGGGATTTCGTTTTTGTTGAGATGCATACGATTTATGTGTTTGGCTGAGAAATCTCCCCTTTTGTCTCAGATAAGGTATATGTTTTGGCTTGTAAATCATGCATTGAAAGTTGTACCTTGCTCTTGGAAGCATATAACATAAAGAGTGATCGATCTACTTCTAATATTTATGTTTTTTGTTGCAGCAAACATAATATTATCATCTACTATCAAAGATCTTCAACACATCTTAATTGTGGATTGATTATGGTTTTGTTGGATTTTTTTAGAGTTATTGCAAACAAAGAGTGGCATCCAGTTTTGTTCCTTCAAATTTAGAATTTTATCTATTATTTATTTAACGGTGATTGATATTAACAGTGTAGTGTGGTTGATTAGATTTGTAAGTTATGTGTAGATGAGCTTAAATAGCGTTGCAATTTGTGATCAATTAGATACCTTTTGGACTCTTTACAAATATATACTTGAGGATGTTAAAATTGTTAGTTTTTATATAAGTTTTTTTAAGTATTATTTTATTTTCACCGGTTCAACAACATTAGTACCACTTGATTCAACCTTACGCCCATTTATGTGGTGTTTTTCTCTTATGTTTTAAAGGTTTTTAACCAAAAAATTATTTGTTTTAACTGTGATAATCACTTTGCAACACGTGTTGGGTGGGATGGTGTGAAAATTTTGAGGGATGGATTAATACGATGTGACAGTTTATATTTTTATAATTATTTTATCTAGCACAACATAAGGGTAATACGGTCATTTTTCATCATTCATCACAGTTAGTCAGATAAATAATCAAACATCATAAACTCAGTAAGATGTGGACACAGTCAGAACTTCTAACCCAGTCAGCTTCTAATCTAGTCAGCTCAAACCCAGTTAGCAACTATCAAATGGCCCCTTAGACACCTAATACAACATTCTCCCACTTGGATAAGTCGGATAACCATAACTGCTAGTACAACTTCCAAATTGTAGCTACCAAAAGATGATGTCGAACTCTGACCTATTCAGTAACATGTCCTAAGATCACGGGCGAAGCCAGGATCTAAGAATAACGGGGGCTGATGGTCTAACATCCTTATAATATATTAAACTATAGTGTTATATCCCAATAAAAATATAGTCTAAAATTTTATAGAAGACATTAAATTTATGGTTTTCTTATTATGATTGCCTTATGATTATAAATATCCAAATTACCAATCATAATAATATAATAATTAAATATTAGAAAAACCGTTAAGAATACAATTAAATTTAAAATATATCTTATCTTATTAATAAAAACTTAAAAGAAGCACCGTAACACAAAGCTTTTATGATCCTTCACGTCATATTATTTTAAGCTTATTAAAACACAAGGGGCTTAATGGGCTTTTCTCACAACCTATAAGGACTTGTTATATAATTTATAATTACATTGGTACATTTACACTTCAATTAAAATGGTTGGAGGGGGCACTGCATCCGGCACCCCCCTACTAACTCCGCCCCTGCCTAAGATAAGTGATCATATAATCCTTCGTTCTGCAAGATATCATTTGGATATGAGACATGGAACATAATTAATCTCATTTTACAATACTTTGTTTCCTGATTTTTGATTTGTAATGACAAAGAACTACTAATTGAACATATCAATTTAGTCCTGGCTGGGTCCGACACTATAAGTCAACACGAAATCATCAAGGGGCCCAAAGATATCACTTTAACCATTAAGGCGAAAGGAACAGATAAATATTGAATTATATGATTGCACCATTTACTCATAAAATCATGCACAACAATACATTATATAACATCAAGTTGATGATGCGTTTACGTATGATCAATGCACAACTGACATGTAAACCACAACTCCTATATCTTCGTTTTATGATTATAAGATATTGTCGTCTCAAAATTACTCGTGATAAATTTCATGAAGTAATTCTCTGCGCGTGGGTTAATCCAATACTTAAATCTCCATTTCAAATTACTGATGAATATTGCAACAATACCATTGCTTTGTCTAAAACTCTTCAGACAATCTACAATCTAATTCATGAAAGTCTTAATTCACTACTTGCTTCCAAAAATATAATCGAATATGGAGTTTGAAAAATATAATTATTCATGAAGTAATTCTTGCAAAGTAAAACACAAAATAAACAATAGACAAAATGTAGTAATCCAACTCATAAATACATCTCTATTATTTAATCACCAAAATTCAATTACATTTACTTTGTTACAAGTTTCAAACTAACTATCTAACTACTAAAACTAATATCTTTCAGACCAATGCTCCTAACATGCTGAAAGTGCTTGAACCTACATAGTCCCTTTGTGAGGGGATCTACAAGATTCTCTTCTGATGATACCCACTTCACAATGAGGTCACCTCTTCCACTCTATGTCTGATGAAATGGTATTTTCTGTCGATATGTCTTGATTTGTCATGATCTCTTAGTTCCTTTGTCAAGGCAACCGCACCTTCATTACCGCAGAAAATCTCCATGGTTCCTTTATGGCTAGAACAGCTCCAAGGTCTCCGATGAATTCTTCAACCAAATCGCCTCTTTGGATGCTTCGCTTGCCTCTATGTACTCTGATTCACAGGTAGAATCAGCCACCGTTTCCTATTTGGAACTTTTCCAGGTTACTGCTCCTCAATTTAGGGTAAACAAATAGCCAGATTGAGAACGAAAGTTGTATCTGTATGTTTCAAAGATGGCGTCACTATACCCAATTACTCTCAACGTATCACCGCCACCAAGCACTAGGACCCAATCCTTATTCCTTCACAGATACTTGAGAATATTCTTAACTACTATCCAATGAGGTCTACTTAGATTTCCCTAATAACTAATGACCATGCTCAAAGCAAAAGCCAAATCAGGGCGAGTATATGTCATAACATACATGATAGATCCAATTGTAGAAGCATATAGAATGCTACTCATATCGGCTATATATACATCCGTACTCGGACTCTGAGTCTTACTCAGTTTAATATTACTTTGGATAGACAATTCCCTTTCTTGGAATTTTCCATAGTAAAATGTTTTAGTACCTTTTCCAAGTATGTACTTTGACTAAGTCCAATTAGACTTTTACTCCGATCTCTCAAAATCTTTATCCCTAGAATATAAGCAGCCTCTCCTAGATCTTTCATAGTGAAAAACTTTCCAAGCCAAGACTTAACCTCTTTCAAAGTTGGAATGTTGTTTCCTATAAGAAGTATGTCATCAACATACAATACCATGAAGGTTACTATAATCCCACTAGCTTTCACATATACATAAGATTTATCATCACTTCTAGAGAAGCCAAACTCTTTGACCTTCTCGTCAATGCAATGATTCCATATGTGAGAAGCTTATTTCAACCCATAGATTGATTTCTCAAGCTTACAGACTCTATTTGGATACTTTGCATCCAAAAAACCTTATGACCGACTTATGTAAACATCCTCAACCAACTTCCCATTATGGAAAGCAGTTTTGACATCCATCTGCCAAATTTCATAGTCATGAAACACAGTTATGGCTAGCATTACCCTAACAGATTTTTATCTTAGCTACCGTTGAGAAGGTACCATCATAGCCAACCCCTGGGGTTTGAGTAAATCCCTTCACAACTAGTCGAGATTTGAAAGTGTGTACCTTTCCATCCATGTCAGTCTTAATCTTGAAGATCCATTTTCACCCAACTGTCTTACGACCTGGTACATTGTAAACCAAGTTCCAAACTTGATTGTTATGCATGGACTTAATCTCGTTGTCTGTTGCCTCTTTCCATTTGGTTGCCTCAGGGCCTGCCATTGCTTCCTTGTAGTTAGCAGGTTCATCCAAATTTACCAGTGTATTATCACTGATAAACGTATCACCATCTGTAGTAAGATGGAAGCCATAGAACTCAGGTGAAATTCTAACTCTACTGGAATACCTAAGAGGTAATAAATCGTCAATTGGTTCAAATGGAATTTCTTCCTTAAGTTGAGCCCTAGCAACTTTAGAGGTTCCTTCATCGTTTGACTCTTGAATTTCATCAAGATCAACTGTACTTCCACTGTCCTCTTTGCATATGAGCTCTCTCTCGTGAAAGAGTCCCCTTTGTGCTATAAAAACCACGTTCTCAGTAGATCTGTAGAACAAATATCCAAAGGACTTTTGTGGATGGCCGATGAAAATACATCTCTTACTTCAAGGTTTAAGCTTGCTGTGAGTCTTTTGTCTAACTAAAGCTTCACAACCTAAAACCTTGATATGTGCTAAGAAGGGAACCTTCCCTATCCACATCTCGTGAGGTGTTTTGGTAACCTTCTTAGTAGGGATAAGATTAAGAATGTGGGTGGTAGTTTCTAAGGCATACCCCCAGAATGAGATTGGAAGAGAAGCTTGACTCATCATGGAACGAACCATGTCCAACAAAGTTTGATTATGCCTCTCAGACACACCATTAAGTTGTGGTGTACTAGGAGGTGCCAATTGTGAAACTGTTTCACATTCCTTGAGGTAGTTATGAAACTCGATACTAAGATACTAACTGTCTCTATCAGATCTAAGCATCTTTATCTTCCTGCCTAATTGATTCTCGACTTCTTGTTTAAACTCCTTGAACTTTTAAAAAGTTTTTTTTACTTATACTTGATTAAGTAGATATGGCCATATCTGCTATAATCATCAGTAAAAGTCATATAGAATCAATTATCATCCCCTGTGGTAGATATGCAGGCCCCAAACACATCTGTGTGCATGAGATCCAACAACCATTCACCTCTTTCACAAGATCCAGTGAAAGGTGATTTTTTCATCTTACCCAATAGACAAGATTCGCATGTATCGTCTGACCTTAAGTCATATAATTCCTACACTCCATCATTTTGGAGTTGGGTGATGCATTTCTTATTAATGTGTCCAAGACGACAATGCTACAAGCATGCTTTGTTTATACCGTTAGATGAATCAACTTGAAAAACACTGTTACCTAAATTGTCTACAATCATCATGGTTTGATACACACCATCACAAGGTAAAGCTTCAAAGTAAAAGAACACCATTTTTATAAGAAGAAATAGAACCATTCTCATCATTAAAAGAATATCTAAAACCTTGTTTAAACAATGCATGAAAAGAAATTATGTTTTCATGTCATTTATGATGAGTAGCAAGAATTTATTAAATCTAATCCTAACCCACTACTAAGCACTAAGCCATAAACTCCAATCTTGGTGACAGGTAAAGATTGCCTATTCCCCATGATTAAGTTCATCCTTCCGTGCTCGACATCCTTACTTCTTTTTAGCCCCTGCAAATCAGAGCAAATGTGAAATCTACATCCTGTATCCAGGACCCTAGAAAGAGAATATGATGAGTTATTGGATAAGATACTGTAAATACCTGGCGGGGTTGGCTTTACGTTGCCATACTTGATATCTTGCAAGTACTTTGGGCAACTTTGTTTCTAATTCCCTTTGTTATTATAGTAGAAGAAAATGGCCTCGTTAGGGTCAGAAACAGGGGGAGCATCAGAACTGGATTTTCCTTTTGGCCCATTGCTTGCTGACCCAGCTTGGGACTTTCCCTTCCAGAATTCCTGTGGAGGACCTTACCTCTTTTTCCCTTTTCCCTTGACCAATGGCCGGAACGGGAGCACTAGCAAGAGTAGAGGCAACACTTTTTCCCTTCATTCCTACTTCAGCTTTCGCAGGAGGTTGTTTAATTGAGATAAGGTAGTTTCATTGTTGTTCAAATGATAGGTCAATATGAACTGATCATAACAACTAGGAAAAGAGTTTACCACTATGTCGATTGCCAACTCTTCATCATAATTCACATTGAGCTTGATAAGCCTGTCCATATATGGTTGCATTTTCTAAACGTGGCTGCTAACAAACTCTCCCTCCTTAAATCTTGCTACCAATGAGGGACTTTACCACTTCATACTTTTCTTGATGAGCTCACTTATGGTATTTCTCCATAAGCTCCATATTCATCTCGTACGACCAGTAATCCTCATAGCGACTCTGCAATTATGGAGTCATTCTGGCCACCATGATGCAAGCAACTTGTCTTGCATCATTATAATGTTTCTTGTAGGCGGCCATCTTTAGAATTGGCCTTTTCTTTTTCGATCTTATCCAATGGTTTCTCAAGGACATACTCATTGTCCTCGAAATGAAGGGCCATTTTTATGTTGTGCATACAATCGTTGTAGTTGGTGCCATCTAATTGTACCTTGGAACAAATGTTTAACAAGGAGAAGTTGTTGTTGTTATTATTGGAAGAGGAACCAGAAGCATCAATTGGAGTAGACAACTATTAAAGAAAAATAGTTTTTAGTTAGACAAGAATAATCCTCATTATAACACCAAAAATGAAATATCAAGGCTAGGACCCACCTAAATAATTCACAACTTAGAAAAGGGATGCCGTAATCTAATTGTAAATTATATAAAGCTAGGTAAATGGTGATTTATCAGTTTCACCACAAGAAAACGAAATTTGAATGAATTAGGTTTTTAATGTAATTCCTAGATCTTTTGAGATTCATTGAAACTCTTCAATGGCGTGTTTAATCTCGATTATGCTATTCCATTTGTGACTGGGATACTGAGGATCATAAACAAGTTGTGAATAACCATGCAAATTAGCTTGACACTCTCAATGTCATTTATCATCTCATTTTAATGTGCCGGTTAACCACACGCACTCCACTAATCAATGATAATTTTCAAGACACCCATTGACACTCTTTATTAGTCCCTATTACTATGACGGTTAACCATACACGCTCCACTAAGACTGGGAATTTTAATAAAATGTTTAGTTACCTTTTAATTCATTATATTTATTAATGAGAATTAATTGTCCTATCAAACTCGTTCGGCTAACGACCCTCCACCATACAAGAGAGCGGTGGGTAAGATTGGATACCCAATGACGGTCATTATATAGGCTGCTTTATTAAACTCCCCTTATAGTACGACTTCGTAAATGAGGCGTACTAGTGGTTCGACCGACTTAATCTTATACATGTAGTAACATTAGACTTTTAATGTTACATATAATATAAGGGTGTATTTTAAACTTTTTAAAATAGTAGGGTTTATAATAAATTTCAAAATTAAAATAATTTAAATTTAAGATAAACCAAATATTATTTGACATTAATTACTAAATTCCATTAATATCCATATTAATTATTTAAACATTTAAAAAAATCAATCATATTAATCACAAAACAATTAATCAAGTCAAATACTAATCTCCTAACTTCTAGGCTTTTATTTTATCATCATAGATACACCAAAATTGAATTTAGGGATAAAATATACCAAGTATTTATCACATAAAAGTTGTTAAGGAAGATTAGGTCAATATTTCCGAATCTGATAGAGCTCACGTCGTAAGCTGCGATTAAACATAAACCTTTGATTCACCAATGTGCAAAATGAAAGAAAGCCCTAGGCGTTACCACTGATCATAAATACAAGTTATGATCAGTTAAGCAAAAAAACAATCAAACAATACAATTGATTAGGGAATATGCAACCTAGTTTGATCTATGTCTTTCACATATTAGCAACATACTATGAACATTAGGCTACAAAACTTTCCTATGGACAAACTAATTCAGAAGACAAGAAAACTAACCTTTAAGATTGTTATTCTAATCAATCTTGAATCCTTCTTCTTCAAAACCTTTGGCAGCTAGCACCACAAGTGTAGTGCCTTTGATGGTTCACACCTAAGACAAGAAACTAAGGAATATGGAGAGGCAAGAGGGTTTTTTCGGCCAGAACTCTTCTAGGATAGGATGTGCTGATTTTGTGAGGGTCAAGGCCCTTTATATAGGTGAGGTAGCTTAGAGCCAAAACAAAGGTTTAAGGAGGAAACCTTAATCTCTTTG
This sequence comes from Lactuca sativa, assembly GCF_002870075.4. Classification (NCBI taxonomy): domain Eukaryota; kingdom Viridiplantae; phylum Streptophyta; class Magnoliopsida; order Asterales; family Asteraceae; genus Lactuca; species Lactuca sativa. Next base: position 210,440,798 of record NC_056627.2, on the reverse strand, counting down.
CTTGGTGACCAAGCTACTCATGAGCCTCCATCCAAGAGCCTTTAGACGAAAAATCTAGGCCCTTCCAAGAAGTTTTTTCATCCAACCTCTTACAAGGATGTTCTAGAGTCTTTTTCCTCAACTATCAATAAATAGCCAAATTGTAACATCCCAAAATTCAAGGCCAAAAATTTCGTTTTGATTAAGTTATAATATAAAACCATCAGTAATAAAACATTCATATTCATATCCCATGTCAAAACCAAAGTGTCAATAATCAAAGCATTTTATCGTAAAACCATATCAGAGTGTAATCCCAAAGATCTCTTGTGTGGAAAACATATTGTGATGCGCTGCGATCAAGCCGACTCCTTTCCTTTAAACACGAAGTACCTGAAACCAAACTGAAAACCGTAAGCACGAAGCTTAGTGAGTTCCCCCATCATACCACAAACCATACAATCATATAATGAACAACTAGGAGATACGGGTCTCGCCCACACTCATGGAGGTATGGGCCTCGCCCACACTCCGCTAGCTGGGAGATACGGGCCTCGCCCACACCCCACTATCTCTGAGATACGGGCCTCGCCCACACTCAGCTACTAAACCATAACATACAAGTATATACAATCATATACTCAACAACTAGGAAATACGGGCGTCGCCCACACTCATGGAGGTACGGGCCTCGCCCACACTCCGCTAGCTGGGAGATACGGGCCTCGTCCACACCCCACTATCTCTGAGATACGGGCCTCGCCCACACTCAGCTATTAAACCATAACATACAAGTATATACAATCATATACTAAACAGCTAGGAAATACGGGCCTCGCCCACACTCATGGAGGTACGGGCCTTGCCCACACTCCACTATCTTTGAGATACGGGCCTTGCCCACACTCAGCTACTATCACAAATATCATAACACAAACATACTATCAGACATACCTGGGGTGTCCGAACTACCCTTCGGTCCTAACAACCGAACTTGGGGACTATTCCCTTCCTACTACCACTCTCACATATAACATATCATGCCAACATATAAACGTATCATCACATGCTGTCAGACATATCTGGGGTGTCTGACCTACCCTTCGGTCCTAACAACCGAACTCTACCACTATCACATATAACATATCATGCCAGCATATAACGTATCAGATAGTAGCAAACCTAGATGATATCACAAAGACAATCATCTAACATACAACTCCTACTGGTGGGCCGGCATTGTGGCCGTAGACCCACCGCTACTGGAAGGTAACTCACCTCACACTGCTGAAGTCCTGAAAACACAATCCCACACTTGCTGAAGTCCCGCAGACTCGACCCCAGCTGCTGGCTGATAGATTCCCGAACTGTCAACACCAAAATAACACCCAATTAATAATTGGGTCCCAATACATAACCATATACATTCTTTGGGTAATTACTACATTACCCCTAGCTTGGCTTATTCAAGCCCAAGGCCCAATCCGTAGTCCCAAAGTCAACTAGGAATCAAAGCCCAACACATAGCCCAATTTTCCAAATTGGGCCTAGGCCTATACATGGTCTCATTCTAAGGCCCAACATCATATAATCATTAAGGCCCAAACTATGGCCCATCTATGGCCCAATTTTCCAAATTGGGCCCAAGTCCCTTACATGGGCCTTACCCTAGGCCCATTAAATTACTCTAGACCATTTGCTTGATCTTGGATAGTCCATTTAATAGCCCAAACATCGAGGCCCAATAAAAAGGCCCAACAATAAACCCAAGTGAAATTAGGGTTTCTCATAAAATGATGATTAGGGTTAAGTTTCCTACTTAACCCATTAAGGACTTAATCCATTAAGTCCAATATTGCTTAGATTAATTTCTGCCAATGATTATTATTTAATATTCCAAGTTATTAAATAATTCTCGTGTGTGACCCGATTAATTCTTAAAGTTGGGGTTTCATTGGCATTAGGGTTTTCCAATCCAAAAACTAGCCCTTTTATCAATTTGTTGGGCTTGCCGGTCAATTAGGGCTTTATTGGGCCTATTAGGCCCACTAGAATATCATTAAGTCCATTAGGGTTTGCATTGGGTCAAATTGAGTCCATTAGACCCATTAGGGTTTTCACTAAGCCCGTTAGGCTTCATTGGGCCCATTAGGGTTTCTAGCACCCGAAACGAATCAATCACAAGATAAGCACACCGCCACCCGACACGGCGGCCGGTGGCGGCAGGAGGTGGCAGCCACCACCCTAAGGTGGTGGTTTTCAATTTCTTTTATTCCATTTTGGTTACAATTTACAGCACCAATCCGATTAACACACGCACACACACTAATCTAATTAAACACACCCACACAACTACCTAATGGTGGCCGGCGGTGGCGCATGGCGGCAGCCACCACCTTACGGTGGATGTGGTGGCGGTTCTTCAGTTTCCAGCCAACCAACTGTTATATACAATATTACACTCATCAAAACGCTCATACCCACACTAAAACGCACCTACACGGCGGCATATGGTGGCAGCCACCATCTCACGGTGGTGGCAGTGGTATCTTTTGGCTTCCAATCACGCAACAACACAACACACGAACTTGAAGCTGAAACGCACACCACCCAAACCCACATTCGTCAATCTCGACACCAAAACTCGAAAAGAACGAAGGAATGTGAAAAATAAACGACATATGACCCTACCAGCGGCTTCTCGGCAGTTTGCGACTCGAGCAACAAAGAAAACAACGTATTCCTCGTTCCTTGGTGGTCCTCCGAGTTGTTCCTAACGTCTCTGGCCGGCAGCAGCATCGCGGCGGCGCTCTAGTGACAAAATGGTCGCTGGCGGCTTCGACTGATCGGAAAACGCACAAGTAGGAGAAACAGATGGCGGCTGAACTCGGCTTCACACTCCATCTTCGGTAGCAGGGGTCGTCGTGGCTCACACCGGCGAGGTAGCATGCGAACGATGGAGCTCAAATCGACGGGAAGTGGCGGCCTAAGAGCTCTCATGGCGGTGGCTGGAGTATTGCATCCTAGGGTTAAGGGTTTAAGATGTGCGAGGGGAAGGCACGGGTGTTATCCCGTGTTCCATTTGAAACTTCAAAGCATTATTACAAGTCTGGCCCCTGACCCCACAAATCTTTTCAATTTTGATAAAAATCTTTACCATTCAGCCCCCAGCTCCCAAAATCTCTTCAAATTAAGTCCCATAAATTACCATTTAGTCCCTACCTTTCATAATACTTATAAATTAAATCCAGATTTTACACTTTTAACCTCCATCTTCTAAACTTGTGACAATTAGCTCTTGAAGACCATCATTTGATATATAATTATTTATTTTAGGGCTACCATTTGTTCATTAATTTATTTATTTTTCTAATAAATAAATAGGGTATTACACAAATAGCCCCTGCACTTTAAATTAATCCAATTAATCCCATAGTTAATTGTAATTAATTTCTGATTAATTATTAATTAAATATCATAATTTCTAATTAATATATTATTCTTATAATATTAACAAATTGTATATTCCAATTTATTAATCAAATAATAAATCATTCTCTCTTGAAAATAATCCTGTCCAATTGCTAGCTTTATGGCAACCCAAAAGGACCGTGCTAACATTAATTCAAGTTTGGACCAATTATAGTTAAGAGATTAGACTCTTAATCCAACAATATATATATATATATATATATATATATATATATATATATATTAAAAAAGGATTGAGTTAGGAACAATTATGTTTGTGCCTCTATAGTTTTGCCCTAATACTTCCTAAAGTTTGACATATGTGGCCCTTAGCTACGATATATGACAATGTAGTAACGGTTGCCGGTTACCCTTTTGCCCACGGGCAGGTATCAGTTCACCATAGGTTCTATTTGTTACCCATAAAATGACAAAGATCATCAGATCTTTCGTACATTGTCCGTAACCCTCCCTTCCCTTACTCACTCACTCTAGAAGCATCCAGATATCAAGTCAGCGACCATCGCATCGCCCCTACATAGATCGACTCTTCCTCCTTCGACATCTACCTCTTACTCAGTAAGTTTCCTTCGCTTGATTTTTCCCACCTCTGTGCAGTGGCGAATCTAGAACAAAATATCACGTAGTTCCCAAATTAAGTGAAACCGATAAAAAAAAAATCAATAACACTTGTGATGGGTCGGGTCGGGTCGTGTACGATTTAATGAAATATAACTAAAAAAACCGATAAGCCACCACCAATTTAAATTTTTAAAAAAACTGACTGAAATATAATTGGAAAAAACGAACGATATAATGAAAAATTAGTTGATTATTAGTGCATTGATACCTTATTGTTTGATAAAAACAATATCTTATATTTAACCCTATATATTTAAGAGTACAAATGTTCCAATAACTTATTTTTTGCCCCCTTTATAATGGTTTTTTGAGACATTTTTTAGAAAAACAAACTCAAAGTAGGTCCTCTACTTTTTCTAAGGTAGTTCCTAATTTTTGTGGTATATATATTATAAATGAAATTCAAATTTTAGGTAGGTCCTAGGACCTACATTCTTATATGTTAGATACGCCCTTGCCTATGTGTTTTACTAATTCTCTCTCCATCTACTTATAATGAAACATTACCATCTCTCTTATAGATTACTAGACTAACATCACCGTCTTTCTTCTTCACAGTTGAGATCTAAAACCCTCTCATCACCACCACCCTATATGCCGCTACTCACCACCACCATATATAACCATGAGTGCAATCGATCTTCTCCACTTGGATTTCGATTTTGGTGTTGGGTATGTTATCCCAAGCCTCCATCTTCCATTAAAGATGGGGTATCAAGTTTCCACCATTGTTCTTCTTTCTCATGCCCTAACTCTCATCCGCTGTTGAAAAATTAACCAATTTGAGTCGAAGCAGGTTGAAATAGGAAACGATGATGTGTATGGTGAAGTTTCACTGATTCTCGATGTTTAGGTGATATTTCATTTATATTTACCTATAAAATCCAATAGGTGGATAAGAGATGTGGTGAAACAAAGGTTGAAGAAGCCGACCATGGATATTTTGTGGTCTTTATGGTGATTTCCTTTTAAGAATTTTAAGAAATGATGTATACTTTTGGATTTAATTTATTTGAGTTTCGGAAATATAAGTTGATTTTAAGTTTTTATATGAATTAGGTTCTAATGAGTGTTATTGTTTGTGATTTCATTATAGTATTCATTCCTTCATCACATACTATAAGATTAGATTTTGTATAGGCCTGTCAACAAGACCCTACTTGTGGGGATTTTCATGTGGGTATTGTAAAGCTTTCATGTGGGCGTTAGGATCTTTTTAACTTATCGAATCAAGAGTTTGTTTGTTGGGCATAAAAGAAGAGAGTGTTCGATGGATAGTTGTTGATTTTAGTGATGGTGGGGAAGCACAGGATGCAAACACCTTCATGGAAGCAGGGGATGTAAGCATGTATTTGTGCATTACATGTCCACATTGAGGTCGAAGCCAACTTTTGATTTTTTTTTGGCTAAGATGTTAAGGTAACTTCTAAACCATATATGAAAATCGGAGAATTTGTTGAAATTCTTTAACTACAAAGAACTTATATCCAGGATGTTTTCTACACTACCAATGAGCATGCTATATTTAATACAACTCACGAAATTCTTGGATATTATTGTTTTTTGGTTATTAACCGAAACCGAACCGAATAAGCTTCGGTGTAATCGGCTTTCTGTTTAATTGGTTTAATTTTCAGCAAAATCAAAATAGCGAACATCTATATTTTCTTAATCTCAAATAATTTTCTATAAATATTGACACTTAATGATATAATAAACATAAGTCAAAGTACGAGTAAAAATAAATTAAAGGTGTGTAAAAATAGGAAAGCATATATTGATCTATTGAATGCTTGAAGGTGCTCCCTAACGTATTAATATTTCTTTCAAAACTGAAAAAATGTCTTCAATCTAAAAGTATCAAAAAAATAATAGCTTCAAAACACCATGAAAATCAACATTTACTTGCTATTTGCAAAATAAATACTAAAAATAAAAACATGTTAAGAATTTATAATTATTACAGTATACTTTACTATTGAACAAAAAATTAATTCTAACAATACAAAAAATTAAAAGTACATATGTATGTGATTCATTTTAATTGGTTATGCCAACTTTTAGATTTTGAAATCAAAAATTGAACTGAATAAGGTTTTGGATAAACTGTTAGACCTAAAACCTAATAAACTGAACCTTATTCGGTTGTTCGGGTATGACATCTTCAACACCCTTAATTGAATTATTTGCTTTCGTTTCAGATGCATGAGATATGACCATCTTTAAAGAAGCTGCTTGCTGACTCATTTTTTGTCTCTTAAGCATTGCATTTGTGTAGTTAGGTTTCAACAATTTCCTTTTCAAGAAATCATGCTCCCGATTGAGTCTCAGTCTTCATCTTTTGCAGGCAATTCATTTCTACTGCCCCAGTTCAATTCATTGCCTTTCAATTTATGTTTTTGATAAAAATGCATGAGAAAAAAGTGGTTTCATTAATTTTTAAATGTTTTTCAACAATTTGATTATGTTACCATGGTAAATCTTTATGGTTTTCTTCTTTGACCATGGTTTTTGACTTTTTTTTGGCCAGTTATATATACCAAACGTAAATGATTTTTGTGTTTAAGAGAAGTCATCTTTGGTATTATTGTTGAAAAATGTTTTTATATGTGACCTTGTATGTGACCATCACTGAAATAAGTTGAACTGTTTTTAAATTATCCAACAAACATTATCAGTTATTTTTCAGGTTGCATGAATGCGTGATCAAAACGGAAAAAACGAAAACACGCGAATGACAGAAAACAGATAGATGAGAAAATTAGCCTTGTGACTGAACAGTTCAACAATATATATATATATATATATATATATATATATATATATATATATGTACTATACATGTATATATGTATTATATATATGTATGTATTATATATGTATATATGTATTATATATAGATATGTTGTGTTGAATAGTTAAAACAAAGGAAAAGTCAACAAAGCATGGAAATGAGAAGCTATATGAAGACCCACGTTTTTGCCTCCTACTCTACCACAACTTGGAGCCATACTCTATCACTTAAACTCAAGTGTACTAGAAGAAGATATTTATTCATGTAAGGGTGTGTTCATTTTGTTAACTTGTAACACTTCCTACAAACACTCCCAAGAACATCACCAATCTTCATCTTCTTCAAGAACAAAGACAAATCCCTAGAGAAAATGAAGAACACCAAGATCAAACAACAATGAAGTGAAGAACATCAAGACCACCAACAATGAAATGAGGAACACCATCAACCATCTTCATCTTCTTCATTTAAAATTCAAGGTTCTTCATCTTCACTACCTTTGCGTTGAGTACCACCTGGGCCGAGAGAATAATGCAGTGGATGCGTTGTCAAGAAAGCATGAGGTGGAGTTTGAGGCGCTAGAGACGGGCTGCAAGATTAATTGGGGAAGGCTGTGGCAGAAGATTGAAGATGATACTGAGTTAGTCAAGCTCAAACGTCATGTTAGTACGGGTAAATAGGTATCAACAGGGTTTTCGGTTAACAACAACCGATTGTTGTTTAAAGGTCGGCTAGTTTTGAATCGCAACTAGTCATAGGTTCCAAAGCTATTTCACGAGTTTCATGGAAGATCAATGGGAGGGCATTCGAAAGTCCAAAAAACGTATTGTCGGGTGGCTAGAGAGTTGTTTTGGCCCGGGATGAAGGGAGACATAGCCAACATGGTCGCACAATGTGATATTTGTCAACGTCAGAAATATTCCTCTATGGATTTCATTACAGGTCTTCCTAAGTTGGATGGGTATTCTGTTATTTTTGTGGTAGTATATTGGTTAAGTAAATACGCCCATTTTATTTCGTTAAAACATCCGTATACGGATCTCTCAATGGCTTCAGTTTTTTTAAGGGAGGTTGTTCGTTTACATGGCATGCCGGAATCCATTGTCTCTGATTGGGACAAAGTTTTTTAAATATTTTTTGGTGTGAAAATTTTCATTTGCAGGGTACGAAGTTGAAGAGGAGCACTGCTTACCACCCACAAATGGATGGTCAGTCAGAGGTAGTAAACAGGTGTTTAGAAACCTACCTCCGTTGTCTTGCTTCAGATTCTCCAAAGAAATGGGCTATGTGGCTGTCTTGGGCGGAGTTCTGGTAGAATTCATCTTTTCACACTTCAACAAACACCACTCCATTATGGATTCTTTATGGCCGAGATCCGCCCCACTTGGTTTACTATTGCAGCCAACGCACTTCGGTGGGTGTTGTCGAAGAGTATTTGGAGGCACAATATGTCGTTTTACAGGATATAAAAGGGTATTTATTGCATGCTCAACAGGTGATGAAGAATAAAGCTGATTTGCATCGCAAAGATGAGGAGTTTTCAGTTGGGGATAGAGTTCTTCTCAAGCTACAACCGTATAGGCAACATTCAGTGGCTCGTCGGGTTAATGAGAAGCTATCGCCCCGTTATTTTGGTACCTTTGAGGTGTTGGAAAGAATTGCTAAGTTGGCTTATCGCTTGAAGCTGCCAGAATCATCGAAAACACATGATGTTTTCCACATTTCTCAATTGAAGAAGGCTATTGGGAATCAGTTGGCTCTCCCTAGCGTACCTGCTACACTAACCGCAGATATGGGAATTGAGAATCAGTGATGGGCCGTCTGGATGGGAGGTTTTAATCAGGTGGACGGATTTACCAACTTCTGAGGCCACATGGGAATTGTTTGACGTGATACAACAACAAATTTTGGATTTTCACCTTATGGACAAGGTGGTTGTTTAGGAGGGGATTGATGTTATGACCCAAACAAGTCAGTTTGGTCAAGTCTATCAAAGGTGTGGTAGGACTAGGTTAGAATAGGATAATTATGTTTTAAATTCAGTCTTTATTTGTTATAGGATTACATTGCTAGCTATTTAAGTTATTTTAGGATTACTGTTTAGCAGGACACTATAAATAGTGCCCCGTAGATTTAGTTTGAGTTATTAATTAAATAAAAGATGCCTTGAGGCGTTTTAGGAGTCCCTTGTGGCTCAAATAGCATGTTGAGTTCTTCAGTTTACCTGGGAACGTATTATAACTCAATAAGAATATCATAGTAGTTGAATGTTGTTAGTTGAAATGAGTGGGAATCAGATTATGAGATAGTGATAGATGAGATTAGACATCCATACAAAACTCCATCCCCTCGCTTACACCTCAAAAAATATTGGAGTTATTTTTACAAAACAATAGACAAATTTGACAACATGCTGATTTTTGTTTAACTTATGTGTCCACTTCATTTTCCAAGCCTTTAGGCACTTATTAAAGGACTTTTATCCATTAAGAGTAATTTCCAACAATTTATTAAGAGTAATTTCCAACAATTTACCAAAAAACTAACCATTACTTTGATTCTTTCGCCATATCCTCATGTAACAGGAGACAATTCTGATGGACAAAATGTCAATAATAGTCTGAATGGAAAAGCTTTTGATGACATGACAGAATGCATTTTATTATCTTTTGTTCTACAACTTTTCTTTTGACTACTAGAATTGGAATAGATTAGGGTGTTTCTTAGTCTCATGGGTATATCTTTCTTAGGCTTTGGTGTTTCTTAATCTCATGGGTATATCTTTCGTAGGCATTATATTGATTATCAATCTTTTGTAGAAATTTCGAAGAAGTTATGGTTAGTTGGCAAAACAATATCCTAGAACTACATGCACCATTGTAACCCATGTGAAGCACGTGGTTCCTTCTAGTTACAACGAAAGAGAGTTAGTCTCTTTTCTTACTATGAACATGGTTTTTATTAATGGTCAAAATTCAGGTCGAGCTGACCCACCAAATACTGATTTGCTTATTATTCTTAATTCTTAAACATCTTGAAATTAAAAATCCGAAATGTTACATATGACTCTTGTTGGTCCCTATATAACACTTGATTAAACGAAAACACAATGATGAGCTTCACAAATCTTCTTGGATCTAAAACCAAGATCACGATGCTGATCCCAGAGTACTATGATCGGTGGACTAATCGAATGGAGGATTACCTTAACGGTATTAATGAAGATCTGTGGAGATCGATCGAGATTGGACCTTATCGAGCAGATCGATTTCAAGCTGTTGGTAATGCTGGAGCAGTAGAAGACATGATTGTGCAAGGGAAAAAGAAGAAAGCTAGTGATAAGCAGTGTCACCATCAATTGCGAGGAGCTCTTCCTCATGTCGTTTACACCTATGTTCGTGGATGCAAAACTGCCAAGGAAATCTGTGATACTTTGAAAGAAAAGTATCAAGGTAATGAGAGGATAAAGAAAAGCTCGGTGAAGGAGTGATTATCTAAACTTCCAAATTTCAATCCGAAGGAAAAAGAAAATATCGAGGCATATTATGACAGGATGAATGATTTGATCTTCAAGTGCAACTTGTATGGAGTGATTTGTACAACTTCGGAATTCAACCTCACTTTCGTTTATGGACCCAAAAAAGAATGACGAAACATCTGTTTGATGATCAAGACACAAGAGAATTTTGATACATATTCATCATCGAATTTGTATAACATTCTAAAAATGCATGAAGAAGAAAACATATTGACCTATGGTAGTCCAATGGCGTTAGTGTCGGAAAAAATATGAAAGAAGATGAGTCTGAAGAAGATACGAAAGAAGATGAAGAAGGATTCATCCTTAACTCCGACGATGAAGTTGTTGCCTATTATTGAAAAAAATAGGGTGAAAAAGGTTTTCATGAAGCCTATGAGTGGAAATCATAAAAGGAACATGGAGAAGAAGCCAATGTCGAATGTTGGTGGAAGTTAGAAAGTGATGGAGAAAGCTGAGAAGAAAGAGCAAGAGAAGAAGTTAAAGGTGAAACTGAAAAGAGATTCAGGTTATAACTACAATTATTGTAGTGGCCACAATCACTTGGCTAAGGATTGTATGTTGAGAAAAAAGGAAGAAAAGAAAGAGAAGGTAAATTTTGAGGTTTATTTTGCGAAAAGGCTTGAGGAAGTTTGTGATCAGATGAAGAATCTTTCACTACTGGCCAAAGGATATGATGATAGCGATGACACTTATTAAATTTGGTCTTCTGGATCTGATGACGAAGAAATGTGTCATCATACTCATAGTGTGTTATTTGTGAAATACGAGGAAGGTGGATTTGGTGAGAAAAGATTTTTTTGAGAAAGATGAGGAAGACAGTGATGAGGATTTGGAAGAGATTGCGAAAGTTGAGGGAAGTGACGAAGAAGGTTTGGAGATCATGGGAAGGTGTCTTGTTTTGACAATTCCAAAATCTCCAATGACTACCACGGTGCCTGATCTTCTTGTATCCCTTCATATTCCTATAAATTCTTATCATGTTGTTTTATGTGATTTTGATGAAACTTGCTCCTATTTAATTGACATGCTTAGTTCGATGAGTAGTAAAATAGAGTGTTTAGAGCTTAAAATATCGAATTTCATGTGTGATAGGGATGGTCTTAAGATGGATAATAAGATGTTAGTCAAACAATGTAAAATTTACTATAATACCACAAAATGTTTGTATGGTAAATTAACTGATCTTTATGATTATGCCGATATTTGTGTTGAACAACATAGGTAGTTGCTTCCTTTCATTACTTTCAAATGAGAGTTAGTTGATGAGACTAATTGCGACTGTGAGAGTAAAGTAGCTGACTATGCCATTATTCCAAATGATTCATATGCTTATGGTGTTGTTAACATAAATGATTGTTTAAATGCTTATGAATTTGTTAATATCGTGAATGATACTTTGACTAAAAACGAGCAAATCAAAAATTTGAACAAGACGGAGAATTCGACACAAAGTACTCAACAAAATTTTGCTGATATTGAAAATGACTGACAATATCTGTGAAATCGAGGAAGAGGAATGTGTTGATTGCTCGAAATTGTCAGTCATTAATGTCATTTCGTTAGCTAAGGCATATATGTTATTGAAAAAAAAAGATGTTAAATGATGAGCCTTCCTCGACAACTTAGACTTGTGATTCTCAGAAGTAGGGATGAGCAGTATGTCCCAAATCCCGATCCCGTACCGGAACCGTACCAGAACCGGTACTGAACCGTACCAAATTTTAAAATACGGGGCGATACTTGGTACTCCAAATACATGAAATTTGGGAATCGGTATCGCCGGTGCCGGCACTAGTACCGAGTACTGATACCATTCCCGGTACCGGTACCGGTGATGTTAATTCGGTTCGATACTCGGGATTAACTTTCGATCAAATTCGGTATTCGGGAAATTGGGAATGGGAAGGGTCGGTACCCAACTTAACTAAGCTTTGTGCATACAGTTGTGGATTAATGTTTTTCAGGTACATTTGGTTCTTGATTGAAGGACCCAACTTAACTATATTACACCTACATCTATAATGATCTATGTTTTTGACTTCCGATGTTTTTTTTATTCTAAGACAGATTATGATATGGCTTTACGATTTTGATATATTTTGATACTTAAGTTTTATGAAAAATGGTTTTGGATATTTTCATATGTAAATATAAAATAAATTTTGGGTTAAAGTTTCACTACAACATAAATGACATATAGCCACACTTTTTAAGGACTAAAAATGTGATTGTATCCTATGGCCACACATATTTTTTTGTCAAAAGTATGACCGTATATCGTGACACCATAGCTGTCTTACGACCACATTGAAATTTATCATTTAAGTGTGGCTATAATCTACCTTTTAGTCATAGATAACGTGAGATGAGTTGGTGTTAACCATGTTTACTTTATATTTGATGTGGCTGTTTTTTACCCTTTAGTCACATTAATTTATGTTAAATCGTGACATATGATATCATTTAGTCACATACACAAAAATTTTAAAGAAAATAATGTAACCATTAGTTAGGTATTAGTGATACATAATTATGAAAAGAGTTGTTGAATACTACTTATAGAAACACTTGTTTTCTAAATGACATGGCCATTTGGTACAATTTAGTGACATTCATTATGGTAAAGTGTGACATATTAAATCATTTAGTCACATGAACAAATAAAAAAACAAAAACAAATGTGACCATTGTTTGCTTTTCGTCATACATATCCGTTAAAACCATCGTTGAGTGGTACGTATAGCCACACCTTTTTCTAACTCATGTGGCTATTAGTTAACTTTTTGTGACAATTATTTATGTTATACTATGACATATGATATCATTTAGCCACATATAGAAACCTCATAAAGAAATGAATGTGACCATTGGTTGTTATTGGCGACACTTATTTCCTAAAACAATTGCTAAATAGTACGTATAGCAACATCTTTTTCTAACTCATGTGGATATTACTTACCCTTTAGTGACATTTATTTATGGTATATTGTGACATATGATATCATTTATCCACATAAAGAAAACTCATAAAGATATTAATGAGACCATTGGTTGCTTTTGGACACACTTTATTGTTAAAACCATCGTTGTATATTAGTTATAGCAACACCTTTTTCTAACTCATGTGACTATTAGTTACACTATAGTGATATTTATTTATGTTATACTATGACATATGATATCATTTAGCCACATAAAGAAAAGACATAAAGAAATGACTGTGACCATTGGTTGCTGTTGGTCATACTTTATTGTTAAATTCATCGTTGTATATTAGTTATAGCAACAACTTTTCCTAACTCATGTGGCTATTTGTTACCTTTAATCACATAAAGAAAATCATAAAGAAAAAAAATGTGACCATTGGTTGCTTTTGGCAACACTTTATTATTAAAACTATCACATTTTATCTAATTGTTGTGGCTATTTGTTACCCTTTAGCCACATTTAATTTTGTGATCATGGTTCTAATTAACATTTGGTAACATTTATGAATGGACAAGAATAATATTAAAATGTTGCACATATATATTACAGGATTAACAAGAATAGAATAAAATAACATTAATCATATAACCAACTTAAATAATATACACAAATGTTGTAATCAAAGTCTACATAGCATCTATACAAACAGAAAATGAAATGTATGTCATAAAATGAAAACTACATTAATTGTTCCCCTTATTCAACATGTTTCTTGTCTTTAGCGATACAGGTGGTATTTATTGTACTTTATGATTTGTAGGGTTGGCAATTTTACCATCCTTACTTAAAGTTGTAGTCGGTACCTATTGCAATAGAATTTGCGTGTATCGTCTAACATTAAAACAAAAATGATTAAAAGAAAGAAATACTTAAAAATATATAACAGAATAAACAAACCTGTCCATGTACTATTAAAAGGTCTTTTGTCCAAGCAACGAAACATTTATGTGCTTCTCCAAATAATATGTGCTCGGTAGTTTGAATTGGTAAATATGCATTCTCATTTAACAATTCTTCAATGGACACCTTGTAGCATTCATCTTGCTGTGGAATCCCATGAACATATTGTTTTCCTCGTCAGAGGTAAGCTTTATCATAGGCAACAAGGCTTCTTGCTATCCGTTCTGCTATGTATAGATCATAGTTGATCTCCTACAAAGAATTATAGCATAGGAAGAACAAATATATATTTATAGGATGAGGCAATACATACTTGTATGTCTTTTGGTGCCTGAGTTTGTGGTGTATTTGGCTGCAAACTTATATTCTTCAGATTTCCAAATTCCTGAAAACCATAAATGTACTCACATATGTGTAATCTTAAATAAGTGGAAATAATATATTAAAAGTTTTGAACTTTTCAAGTTTTTAATTAATGGAGAAACTGATTCATTTGTGTTGTTTGTATTTTTCCAGTGTTGGACTACATTCAGATGCAACAATTTTGTCCATAGAAATTACCTATAAATATATAGAAGAAAAGAATATGTAGTTTGTATGTAAATAAAAAAAATCGTCTACAGTAAAAGAATGTTAAAATTGTACTTACTGGTGTTATGGACTCAATTGTATGTGATTTGATCTTTTTATTCATTGGAGTGGTCTCCAATGAAACATAGTTACCATGGATGGCATTACCTAAATAAATAAAGAAAAAAAGTATAAGTATGTATTATAACAATGTTAACTAATTACACACTATTGCTGATAATACCCTTGCTTTTATTTAATTCTTGGTTGTGACTGGAGTGGGCTCTAATCCAACATTCATGCCCAAATGATGAAATTATCTTCAAAAATAAAGAAGAAAAGTATAGCTATATTTTATCTAAATACCAAAAATCTATCTTATGTAGTATAAGGATGTTAACCTATTACTTACCTGTCCTGATGACTTATTTGTCTTTGGTAGGTTGTTGTCACAGATTGCAGTGAGATCTAATTCAACAGTCTTGTCCATTGATAAAGGTACATGCGTCAAAAAAAAAAAAATAGGAAAACTATAAATATAGTTCATATTAATTAAAAAATAAACAAACTTATTTTGCATGGATATTAAGTATCATACTGAAAATTCTAATGTATTGAACGGGTTTAAAAGGAGACTTCACTCACTTCTGATACAGACAAATCTTCTAGTATTTATAAAAGTGGTACTTCAATCCCTTGATTTTTGATTGCAGACAATGCTTGTTTTAACATTTTGTTTTATTTCATAACTTCCCTTAGTTTATCATCCTTTTCCTAATTCTCTTTTTTACTGTTCTCTAATTAACATTTTGTTTTGTTTCATAACTTCCCTTAGTTCACTCTTTTTTACATAAAATATCCCCCTCGTCCCGTCCTATGCTGATAAGGCAAATTATCACGAGTCGCCACAATTCTTTTCGACACATCCTTATATAGCAATATATGTCAAAGAAATCATTATTAAAAAAAAAACGTATAATAAAATTTAAAATTAAAGGATAATTCTGCAATTATACTTGGAAATACTCTGATTTTGCATGTTCTAAATAAACATCCCAACGATTTTTTTTATCATGGATGATATAACGTAATCATTTAGGAATATTTTTAAATTTTATCTGTATTGTTTAAGTAGGGTTTATGTCCCTATCGTAAACTTTACGGTTGAAGTTTTTCATAAGGTTTCCAAGCCGACTGTCACACCCCAAAACCATGAACGGCGGAAACGTTCTGGGGCGGAGGACGTCATGTACAATATCACAACAATGAATAGTAGTAAACAAGCAACAACATCATCCATTGGATTAATAATATAATTTTGATACAAGTGTTCTGATATGTCTAATTGACACTAAAGTATAAATCAAAATGAAGGATTAGTCTTGAACGAGCTCCATCTTTTCTAAACCTTGCATCGGTACATGTCTACTGTTGACCTGAGGATACAAGTTATTTTGAAAGAGAGTATCAGCTTAAAGCTGGTGAGATCATAAGTATTTTAGTGTTTGAATTTGTAAGAAAGTATTTGTGAGTATGTGAAGTGTAAGTATGTAAAAGTTTTGAACCTCCTAGAAAACCATATGTTTCCTACTAAAAGTAGCCTTTTACCAAGGCATCTAGTATCTGTGTGTGTCTCTTGTAAGAGTGTGAATTTTCCCAAATCCGACTATCGTTAACCAAAAACATACCTGTTACATTACCGTGCATCATGTGAATGTTCACGAAGTGAATGTAATGCGAAAAATATTATAGTACTGTAGTACTGTAATAAGTAACTACTGATGTGCTAACTACCTTAAACTAATCATAATTTAATGTACCATGCGATCAACTTGTATCCTGCTAATGACTATAGAACTCGACAATGTACAATGTCGGAGAAAAATGACATTTGGCACCCGTAGACTTGCACGTCCCA
Organism: Lactuca sativa; assembly: GCF_002870075.4. Classification (NCBI taxonomy): domain Eukaryota; kingdom Viridiplantae; phylum Streptophyta; class Magnoliopsida; order Asterales; family Asteraceae; genus Lactuca; species Lactuca sativa. Next base: position 210,423,995 of record NC_056627.2, on the reverse strand, counting down.
CTGTAGCGAGCAGAAAGGTGTAGGATAGTCAATACAATATATTTATACGCAAAATCATACGCTCCCTAATTAAGGAGATCTGAATATAAAAATTACCATGGCAGTAAGTGCCATGCCCCGTTTAGTGGCTCACATAACTGCATGAATGTATATGTAATGAATGTGCTAGCTGTATTGTATGTTCTCCCTCTGTCTAGCCTGTAAGTATTGTAATGGTCTATGTGTACTAGGTTTAATGTGTGTTCTCTCTCTATCTAGCAAGTATTGAAAAGTACCATGTGTACTAGCTGTAATGTGTGTTCTCTCTCTATCTAGTGAGTATTGACTCATGTATGAACTGACTAATTGTATGATTTATTGCTCTAGCAATAGTATTAGAAACTTCGTAAACTACGCCTATTGTAGTTTAGTAGTAATATGACTTGTACTTATGAACATGAACGTATACCCTTGCTACCCAAGGGTATTGAATTGACTGATAGAACTTTTATGTCTATATATGTATACATAATATATAACTAATATTTAGACGAGCTTCAGATGGATAACCGATGCCTTAAAGCCACATCCCAACGAGGAAAAGGAGATAAAACGAACTAGCCTTCATAAGTCCTTTAAACATTACTTATATAACTATACATATATAGGCATGCAATTGACAATATAAAACTATAAAAGAAGTTTTGTAAAACCATTGAAACATTTAGTAACTAAGAAAGGATGACTTGATGTCAGTTTGTTAAACGATTTGAAAGCAGTTGGTTTGATAAGAACAGTTTAAAGTATAAGGAAACCTTTTTTTTTGAAACACAATTGTAACGGGGTTTGAAAAGAAACATTCAATATGTAAGACAGTTTAACAAAGAGTTTTAAATGTGCAAAAATGTTTTGGAAAGCCATTTGAAGTGATTTGTTTGGTAAAACAGCTAAAAGAGTAGTAAATCCATTTGTATGCTACTTATTAATCACATGTGATTGATATAATAACTAGCATGATTCAACTTGTATCTTCCCATAAAAGCATTTTAAAACATTTAAAATATTGATTAAGGGGGTACGAACTAACCTGTAGCAAGTGATTGGGATGAACGGACTGAATAGGATGTTAAGTGTCAAGTGAAGACTTGAGCACACACAAGGATCCTACTTAGCATATATTAACACATATATGTATCCAATTAGTCTTTAAACAACTACTTAACCAAGATTAGACATCCTAAGACATCTACAACACTTGATCTAAGTGCTATAAGTCCTAAGGATTGCATCTAAGGGTTGTAGGACTTTGGCTATTGAGTTTAGGGTTCAAGAGGACCTTCTACACGAGTTTACGGTTTTATGACCATAACTCATTGAGTTTACGGTCGTAAACCCATGAGTTTACGGCCGTAAACTCATGCTTCTTTGACCACTTTGAGTTTTGAAGCCTTATAAGTCCTTAGAAGCAATTATACTTGAAGCATAAGTCTATGGAAGTATTTGTGGCATCAAATCACTCTTATATGTAGTTTACGGCCCATGGACCACTATTCCATGTGTTTACGGTCGTAAAAACATACGATCTAAGGTATTTTGATGTTTTCAAGTCCTAAACACATCAAGGAAGGGGTCTAAACTAGTTTCCAAAGCTTGAGAAGGGATAGGGCCACTTTGGCACACTTTTTAGGGTTTATGGTCCAAGAATATCTTGGACCGTAAACACCTTTGATCTTCGCTTTCTTGGGTGTTTTCTTGATATATGGAAGTATAAGAAGCCTTAAGATACTCTAGGATAGAAGTACTTACAGGATAAAGGCTTGAAATGGTACCAAAAGGCCAAGAACACTAGTGTGTGTTCTTTGTGTTCTTGGTGAAACTTGAAGATCTAACCTTTTGGAACATTTCTATGGATGGAAGTCTGTTAAAATACTAGATTAAGTGATATACCAACTTAAAAGGGTTAGGAACACTTACTAGGTGGAAGATCTAGAAGGAAAAGTCGGATGCTACTTGAGAGGATTTGAGTTCTAACTTTGAAATGGTGAAAAAGTGATTTAAATGGCTAAGTGCCATATATATACCACTAGGGTTTACGGTCCAAATACCATTTGAGCCGTAAACTCCAAACTCTTGAAGTTTTTGGAACTTTATTGTTGCATAATAAACCCTAGGGCATCCTCTCTCCTGATATCTCCTAAAGGGCTCATCCTCACATACTCAAACTTATTCCAAAAAGCTTGAAAGTTTGCAGAAACTGTTCTGACTTCTATTGAAGTGAAGGGTTGTACAGAATAGAAATTTTAGGTTGTCACACCGACTCATTACATTTGGTCATCGACTCACATAAGTTTTATTGTAACTCTATGTCACACCCCAAAATCATGAATGGCGGAAACATTTTGGGGCGGAGGACGTCATGTACAGTATCACAAACAATGAATAATAGTAAACAAGCAACAACATCATCCATTGCATTAATAGTATAATTTCATACAAGTGTGTCCTGTCAAAGTTATAGACACCAAAAGTATACATAACAAAATAACAGATGAGTCTTTGAATGAACTCCATCTTCTCAAAAGCCTGGCACCTGTACCTGTCTAGTGGTGACCTGAGAATACAAGTTATTTTGAAAGCGAGTATCAGCTTAAAGCTGGTGAGATCATAAGTATATAAATGTCTGACTTTGTATGAAACCGTTTGTAAAATGTTTCTATAAGATTTTTGTACAATGTATTGTATAATGTTTGAACTCTCCTAGAAAACCCTATGTTTCCTACTAACTGTAGCCTTCTACCTTAACATGTGATCGACCTGTATCCTGCTACCGACTCTAGTAAAACGACGATGTATGGCGCCGTAAGAAATGACATTTGGCACCCGTAGACTTGCAAGTCCCACTGTAGCGAGCAACAAGGTGTAGGATAGTCAATCCAGTATAGATCTATACGCAAACTCATACGCTCCCCAAATAAGGAGATTCGGGATACAAGAGCGGTCATGGAAGGAAGTGCCATGACCCACTCAACGGTTCACATAACTGCATGAATGTATATGTAATGAATGTGCTAACTGAAAGTGTAATCTTTCTCTGTCTAGCCTGAATGTACTGAAATGTTCTGCATGTGCTAGCTGTAATGTATGTTCTCTCTATCTAGCATGTATAGTAATGTACTGTAAGTATTACTCGTACTGACTCATGAATGAACTGACTCATTGTATGTTTCATTGTTCTAGTAATAGTAATAGTATCTTTCTGTGCTACCCCTATGGTAACTTACTAGTGATGTAACTGATACGTATGAACATGGGAGTATACCCTTGCTACCTAAGGGTACCGAATGAACTGGAAGGACCTTTATGACTATATATGTACACATGATATATAACTAATATTTAAACGGCCTTCGGACGAGTACCCGATATCCCACCAGACCACATCCAAATCGAGGAAAAGGAAACAGGGTGGATAGCCTTCCTAAGTCTTTTAAACATTTCTTATATAACTATACATACTTAGACATGCAATTGATAATAAGTAAAACAAAGTTTAAGCAAATGTATTTGATAAGTATAAGAAACTTGTAAAACAGTTTGAAGCAAAACAGTTTGATAAACAATTTGAAAAATAAGGAAAATCACTGGTTTTGTATTTATTAATCACATGTGATTGATGTAATAACTATAAGTATTTGACTTGTATTCCCCCCCCATAAAAGCATTTAAAAACATTTAAACCATTGATTAAGGGGTATGAACTCACCTGTAGTGAGTGGTACGGATGTACTGAAGATGTAGGATTGCTAGGTGTCAAGTGAAGTCTTGAACACACACTATGATCCTAGTTAACATATAATCATACATATGTGTACCCAATTAGATTTAAACTACTAATTGTAATTGTTTAGACCTCCTAGAGCATGCTAAACACTTTACATAAGTGTTATGTACCTTAAGGACTTCATCTAAATTGTTTTAGGACTCGGCTAGTGAGTTTAGGGTTCCAAAGGACCCCATATATGAGTTTACTCTCCAATAAACTTCACAAAAGGAGTTTACGGTCGTAAACCCTTGAGTTTACGGCCGTGAACTCCTAGGCTTAATGTCCTTTGGTGTTTTGAGGTTCTAAATGATCCCTAGAAGCATTCCTACTTGGTGGATTAATTCTTGGAAGGGTTTGGGGCACTAAAACACTCCTTTGAGGAGTTTACGGCCCAAAGGCCATTTCCTTTTGAGTTTACTGCCGTAAACTCATATGGAAGTGGATATTTTTGTTCTTTCAAGTCCCAAACTCATGTAGGATAGGTTCTACACATTTATCTAAGGCTAATGAAGGCCTTAGGCACACATTGGTGCCCTTCATTCATGTTTACAGCCCAAGAACCATATTAGGGCCGTAATCTCCCTTTGAGAGGGGTTTTTGATGTGTTAAAGTCCTTGATTTAAGTGGAAGTAATTCTATGTGAAAGTCCAAGGATTTAGGTGCATTAAAAGCACTCTTTGGTCCATGTTTTTGGAGTTCATGGTCCAAGAACTTCTTGGGCCGTGAACACCTAAACTTTGGTGTTTCTTTGATGTTTTCTTGTCTTAATTACACCTATATAGAAGCCTAATGTAGTAACACATCATGGGGGAAAGGCTAGGCATCATTTCGGGAGTTTACCGCCCAAGAACACATTGGGGAGTAAACTCCTAAATCTAGTTGTTTAGCTATGAAATCTATGTTATTAACACATTATAAGCTATATAACACTACTAGAGAGAGGTACTCACGATTTGGGATGAAAACCCGAAGATCCGTGAGAGAGAAAATGGCTTTTCTCTAGTTGTAAATGTGAATAATGAATGAAATTGGTTCAGAATTCTATATATAGTCCTGGGATTTTTGGTAGAAAATATTTTATTCCCGGAATGAACTCTAATGTAATAGAGTTTTGGAATAACAGAGTTGCACAAAAACCTAGTGCATCCACTCTCTTGATATCTACTGAAGTGTAAACCCTGAAATACTCGAACTTATACAGAAAAGTCTGAAAACTTACTGCAACTGTTCTGACTTATATTGAAGTGATATTGTTTGTATAGAGTAGAATTCCGGGTTGTCAGACTCTACAACAATAAGAAGTTTTACATTAGGCATCAAATTAAATTTCAATTGACTATAAGAAAAAAAATGGTTGAAAACTACTATTTTATATCATTATCTCATCTCATAATTTGTACTTAAATTCTTTAGATACCTTCTTCCAACCTGTGACACTAAGACCAACCCTCTCACGTACTAGGTCACCCAAAAAACTTGGAAATTCTGACATATACTTCCCTTTTAGCCTTCTACATCTATCAACTTTTACACATTTTCCTTTGCAATCATAATATACAAAGTTAGACCTCGTCTTAGCCAGTTTTGTCAATTCCCTCCTCCTTGGTGGCTTTATATTAATTTCTGTTTGTGTAGATTCTTCTTTATCTGAATTACCATCAGATTCACTACTAACTTCAGCGTTTTTATTATCTTCATATTCATTTGCATCATATTCACTTTGCATGTCATCATCAAAAAGGCTTTCCAACTGTTCTTCATAAGAATACCCTTGGTTTTTAATTTCATCTTCTGCCATGTCATCATACATATTGTTTTCCTCATCCATGATGCTTCCTCATTCATGAAACATTGAGTCACAATATGATTAGTATTTTAATAATTTAAATTGCATCACACATTGCACATATGACATTAACATATACCATCATCAAGCATAATGAAATAACAATGTAATTGTATGATTTATTGAAATACTTATAGAAAACACATGCCTTAGTGTTGTATATGAGCCATGTAGCAGTCGATAGTTTTAGTCAACGAAGAACACTTTGGTTGTGATGGAATACTTAAAAGTGGTTTTTAGGGTTTATAATAATCAGTACCAAGATTAAAGTTGCTTACCTAATATGTTGACATTTTCTATGAAGATTTGAATTGGTATAGTTTTGGCACCAACAACGTATATGAATTCCCGCTTTGTGTTGGAGGCTAAATTCATCCTGCAATCTTTTTCTAAAACCCATGTTCGGGAACCTAAATATGATTTGAAATTTTTAGGGAATTGTGTGGTGGGATCGTTTAAATATCTTAAAAATAATTACATTGTGGATCCTTCTAGATTAATATTGGAATTTTGCCTACAAATTCATGTAAAGGTTAAATGAATCAAAACTAATTTTAATATTGTAAATAATGTAATGCCTAACCCTACCAAATACAATTTATTTATCCACTCAATCGATTACGGATCATGGGTCGTACCCAACATGTATGCTCCTTAACAACAGGCTCATACAACCAATCCATAACCTTAGACCCAACCACATACAATATATCTATCCACTTGATCGATTACGAATCATGGGTCATACCCAACATGCATGCTCCATGAAAACAAGCTCATGGAATGAACCCATAACCCTAGACCCAACCACATACAATATATCTATCCACTCGATCGATTACAAGTCAAGGGTCATACCCAACATGCATGCTACCTAACAACAAGATCATGGAACCAACCCATAACCCTAGACCCAACCACATACAATATATCTATCCACTCGATCGATTAGAGGTCATGGGTTGTACCCAACATGCATGCTCCCTAACAACAAGACCATAGAACCGACTCATAACCCTAGACCCAACCACATACATTATATATATCATTCGATCAATTACAAGTCATGGGTCGTACCGAACAGGCATGCTCCCTAACAACACAATCATGGAACCAACCCATAAGTCTAGACCCAGGCACATACAATATATCTATCCACTCGACCGATTATGGGTCATGGGTTATACCCAACATACATGCTCCTTAACACCAAGATCATGGAACCAACCCAAAACCCTAGACTCAACATATAATATATATATATATATATATATATATATACACACACACACACACACACACACACACTCGATCGATTACGGGTCATGGGTCGTACCTAACATGCATTCTACCTAACGAAAAGATCATGGAACAAATATATAACCCTAGACCCAACCACATACAATATATCTATCCACTCGATCGATTAGAGGTCATGGGTCATACCCAAAATGCATTCTCCCTCACAACAGGATCATAGAACCAACTCATAACCCTAGACCCAACCACGTATAATATATCTATCCACTTGATCCATTACGGTTACTGGTTGTACCCAACATGCATGCTCCCTAACATCAAGATCATGGAGCCAACCGATAACTCTAGACCGAACCACATACAATATATCTATCCACTCGATCGACTATAGGTCATAGGTCATACCAAACATGCATGCTACCTAACAACAAGATTATGGAACCAACGCAAAATGCTAGACACAACCACACACGATATATTTATCCACTTGATCGATTTTGGGTTATTTGTCATACCCAACATGCATGCTCCCTATCAACTTGATCATAGAACCAACCTAGAACCCTAGACCCAGCCACATACAATATATATATATATATATATATATATATATATATATATATATATATATATATATATATATATATATATATATATATATATATATATATGTATGTATGTATCCACTGTATTGGTTATAGGCATGGGTCGTACCCAACATGATGCTCCCTAACAACAAGATCATGGAACGAACCCATAACCTTAGACCCAACCACATACAATATATATTTCCAATCGATCGATTACGAGTCATGGGCCGTAACCGACATGCATGCTCCTTATCAACAAGATCATGGAACCAACCCTAATATCTTTAATATTTGCAACCTTTGCATGTACGCCAGGATGGGATTAATCAATGCAATTAGTATTGTGAATATTCATTAACTGTAGGTTACTGGTTGAATATCTATTTAACATAATTTATATATTAATATGGACAAGTCGTGGATGGAGGTTCCTACAAACACACATCAGTATAAGGATGGTGTTTAAAAATATATCGATTATGTAATAACCAATTACAAGGTTGCGATGAATATTAACCACAATAAATATTTAAAGAAACTAAAAATTCCATGTTCGTGAACCAAATGTGTAAACCACATATGATAAAGTGTCAAGACCGTAGAATTTCATTTATTCAGCTATGGAATCAATTAAAACTATATCAAATGGAATAAGCACGTAGAAAAAGAGACCCCAACAAGTAATGTGGTTTGTAAAGAAAACTATTCAAGGGACACATCATTCTTTAAGGATTCCACATACTTCACAATGGATGTACAAGCTTCATAAAGTTTTCTGCACTTCTTTAGCTTGTCGATGTGAAGAGCAAGTATGATGTTTCAGATAACTGCTTTACTAAAATTCTTGGTTTTGATTAAAAAGATGCTACCTGGCGATAACGAACTATGTAGTAGTGCGTATGAGGCTATGAAAGCATTGAAAGCAATTGGTTTAGGGTATACAAAAATACGTGCATATGTTAACAACTTCATTTAATACAAGAACGAGTACAAAGACATCACAATATGTCCCACTTGTGGGAAATCATGAAGCAAGGTGGATGAAAAATAACAAAACCTACAAAAATATTCCTGCAAACATTTTGTGGTACTTTCACATTATTCCATAAATGAAATGATTATGTCAATCAAATACATTTGCTAAATATTTAACATGGCACGTGATTGGTAGACAAGTTGATCCTTGTGTTTTACGTCACCCAACAGATTTACCCACATGGTCTGCCATAGATGACAAGTTTGCTAAATTTGGTATTGAACCAAGAAATTTGCGGCAAGGCATTTCGGTCGATGGTGTCGATGTGCATGAAGGAAGTAGGAGTCACAGTGTGTGGCCTATTTTAAGTGTCATTTACAACCTCCTTCCATGATTGTGAATGAAAAGAAAACTTATCATGCTTTGTTACTAATATCGGGAATGCTAGGAAACAATATTGATGTGTTCTTAGCATCGTTGATTGATGATATGAATTTATTATTCGATGTTGGAGTGGAAACTTTTGATGGTTATACAGGAGAGATTTTTAGTTTGCATGCAGTTGTTTTATGGACAATTGATGATTACCTTTCCCTTAGTACATTAAGTGGATGTCCTTATACCGGATACAAAGTTGTGTGGTATGTAGGGAAGAAATAGATTGTATTAGGCTTCCCAATTCTGATAAGAAATGTTATGTTGGTCATAGATGTTATCTACCATATAACATTCGTTTAGCAGTCAAAAGAAGGCATTCAATGGAAAACAAGAATTTGAAACTGCTCCAGAACCTATGAATGGGGAACAAATATATAACAAGGTCAAAAATATTGAAAACACATAAGCAAAGGGAGCTAAGATCAATTAATCAAAACGGAACAAATTTTTATAGAAAGAGGTGGGAAGATTAGAAAAAGAAAGATAACTTCAAAACAAGATGTTAGCCTAGAACAAAACACATATTTGAAGAAGTCTAATATATGTTATGCGTGTTAGGTATTCACCTCACAATTTGGTCCCTCATTGTATAGATTTTATGCATACCAAAGAGCATGTGACTGAGAGTCTATTTGCGACATTTTTGAACACTTCATTTAAGACGAAAGATCGACTAAAGGAACGATTGGATTTCGAGTCTTTTGGTATAAAATCACAATCACATCCATAGAGACAAGGAAACACAGCCATTGTACAACTTAAGGGTACCACAAGTGTATCATTCTAACTTTTCAAATTTCGTGAGTTTGTGTGATAGGAAGTTAATCCGGCTTAAATCAACTTTTACCCATTTCAATACAGTTTATTATACATCCACCCACCAAAAATGTAATTATGAGGCTTTCTATCTTTTTCAAATCAATATGTAGCAAATAAATCAAAGTGGATGAGCTCAATAAGTTGCAAGAAGAGTTATGTGTGACATTTTGTATTCTTGAGAAACACTTTCCACCGGCTTTTTTCGATATTATGGTAACTGTGCACCTTACTAGAGATGTAAAATTATGTGGTCGTATTTTTTTCGATGGATGTACCCATTTGAAAGGTGTATGAAGGTTATTAAGGACTACGTGAGAAGCAAAGGTAATCCAGAAGGATGCATTGCTAAAGAGAATGTTGTAGAAGAGAAAATTGAGTTCTTTAGTGAGTTCATTAAAAACATGCTTACTGTTGGTATTCCACTTGCCAAGCCCAACAATAATGGAATTGTGAGTGGTGAAGATACTAGTGCTCATATGGACAAAATTACACTTTTGGCAGGTAAAATGGTTAAGGTTACTCTAGAACCCTTCAACAATGCTCATTTCTATGTACTCCAAAATACAACCGAAGTTGAACCGTATATTAAGTAAGTATGTTTCATACATTTGTATATTGATTATTTACATTTGTAAATTTAGTTGTGCTGTTTAATATGATTCATCGTGATTATAGCCGACACAAGGAGATTTTGGAAATTCAATACCCACAAAAAAATGGCCAGAGTAAGAGCATAGTAAAATGATTGGGAGTTGTATGAAACGAGGTACATTTTTTTCGTGTTGCCCATTTTTTCGTAAGTAAATGTATTTACCTTTAGAAAAAGATTATATTGTACTAATATTCTGGCTGAAAGAGAGTTAGCAGTCTCTAGAGAGAGTGTATCAGAGAACCTTGGATGGATTTCAAATGGACCTAACAAGAACATACTAAAATACGAATCATTTGCTATCAAAGGATATACATTTCATACAAAATGTCGTGAAGGTAAAGTTCACTAGGACAGTGGGGTTTGTGTAGTGGAAAATGACATGAACATTTCTAATAAAGAAGTTATAACCTATACCAAAAAACATTATTATGGCGTTTTAGAAGAGATATGGGTACTAGTGTTGGATATAGTGTCTAAGTCCATAACTATATTTGGTATGTACTTGACCCGGCCCGGCATGGTCCATTTGGGTTGCACTTCACCCGAACAATTTATGGATAATCTATTGAGAATAGTACAAGTTATGATTTATTAATATATTATAAGTTCTAATATATTAATATAAGATCATATTATTTAATTAGTATTGATCTATAATTAATCTAGGATTAATTTAGAGATCAAAGATATTACTAATTAAATATGGGCTTCTATATTTATATAGTGTGGGCTAAGGCTTATTTGGAATGGGCTAGGCTTGCATGGAAAAATCTATGGATACTCCATGGAGCTTTAACCCATGGATCTCATGGAAATGAAGAGACATGGGTATTAGGGTTTACATGGATAAAACCCTAATCCACCACACTATATAAAGAAGGCTTTGGTTCTTGAAATCACACGAGTTGACACTTGTTGAGGTGAGGGCCGATTTCAAGATAGTAGTGACTATTCTCTCAAAGTTCCAAGTTTGTGGTGATTTGTGATTTCCATTTGAGGCATCCACACTATTGGTGCTAGGCTCTAAAACTCCAATGAATCAACTACAACTACAAGGTAAGTATTTCTACAAGCTTTATTTGATTCAAGTTCCCCATGCCATGCTAGTTAGGATATAAACCTTGGAAAAACAATTATTTGCATGTATCTTAGACAAACATAGATCCAAGGTTTATTAGGGTTGCATGTACACTTAGGAAGTGTTAGAATGCTCAAAACCCATCAGTGGTATCAGAGCCTAGGCTTTTTTGTTTGATACTTGATGCAAAATAGTCGATAAAGTCGAAAAACTTGCTGTCTGCTAGATGAACTCGCCGAGTCCATGGGGGGACTTGCCGATTTCATGTGTATCTTCAACCTACTCGCCGAGTAGGTTTATGCACTCGGCGAGTAGAAGCCACAGAGTGCAGATTTTCGACTTTAGTTGCTGGAAATAGACTAGAAACATTACCCTAAACTGGTTTGGTACTTGAAAACTTGTTTTAGATGGTGTAATGTCTTTGCTAATCCATTTACAGCAACTTGTTATCAAAATTACAAAGTTTTATGTGTAATTTTTGATTCATGAAAGTGTTCACATTCATGATCTTGATCTTATGATGTTTAGATGATCATAGGAATTATTTGTAACCTATGTGGTAGTTTAATTCTTGATCATAATGTGTTTTAATGGAGTCTATAACGTGTCCTCAAGTTATGGAAAACCAAAAGTCACTTGAATTAAAAAACCATTAAAAGAACACAAGAGTTAGAAAAATGAAGAGTCTTCATTTTTATTACTCTATTAAACTCATAAGTTACAAGAAATGAAAAGTTTTGAAAGTTTAAAAAACTTGCCCTCAAGTTTTGGGACAAGTAAAGTCATATTAAAAACTTTAGTTCCAACCCTTAGAATTTTAAAAGTTAAAAGTCAACCCTTATACTTATAATATTATAAGTTAATAATATATATATGTATAAGATTAAAGTCGTCTTACCGCTAGTACGCCTCATTCATGAAGTCGGTCTATAAGGCGGGTATAAGGTTGTTGCCTATAAAATGGCAACTTAATGGGTATCCACTCTCACCCACCACTTGCTTGACTGGTGGAGGGTCGTTAGCCGAACGGGTAAGACAAGGACTTATAAATTCTCACTAAAAGTATGATGAATATTATAAAGTAACTAAATGTTTTATTAAATTCCCAATCTTAGTTACTTTAGGAAAAATGTGAATAAGGTGCTAATCCATGAAATTACACTTTACACTTTGTCTAAGTCGTTAGTGGAGCGTGTGTGGTTAACCGGCACACTAACTTGGACTTAACAAGGTAGGTAAAGGGTGAATTAATATTTATCATAGTATCGACGGAGCGTGTGTGGTTAACCGGTACATCGATTGAGGGGTAATTTATTAAGGGTACCAAGTAATTTGCATGGTTACTTCACACCTCGTTTTGTGATCCTCGACATCCTAGTCACAAAACTTGGAGGGCACACTCGAGATTGAAACATGCCTTTGAAAAGTTCATTGAATCTCAAAAGAATCTAGGAGTTTCTAAGAACCAAATTAAATATTTTAATATTTCGACTTTGGTGGAAATTGGTGAATCGTCATTCACCTACCTTTCAAATATGTTATTACTTAGATTACGGCATACCTCTTCTAAGTATAATATATTGTGATTGGGTCCTAGCCTTAATACTACATTTGGGTGTTTTATGAAGGACTATCTCTATATCTAAACTAATCCTTCTTTCTTCTCTTACTAGATGTCTGCAAACAACGCTGCTTCTGGCTCTAATCCTAATGGCTCCTTTTCTCTTATGAACTTGTGTGGGAAAGTCACTCTTGATGGATCCAACTTTAATGAATGGATTAGAAACATCAGAATGATTACTCGCTACGAGGACAAGGAATATGTCCTCGATAAGGAGCTTAAGGAGATTGATGAGACAGTTGCTACTCCTCAAGAGATCGCTGAGTTTAGGGCACATGAAAGGGATGCCACCAAAGTGGCATGCATCATGATGGCCACTATGACAACCGATCTCCAAAAATCCTATGAAGATTTCTACCCCTATGAGATGCACCAAGACTTGATGGAAAGATACCATCAAAGTGCTCATCAAGAGAGGTATGAAATCAGCTCTTCCATGATAACAAATCGCATGAAGGATGGTGAACCCATCACGGGCAACATGCAAAAAATGCAAAGATTTGTGGACCGTTTGCTGAAGCTAAATGTGAACTTCCCTGAGGAGCTTGCAATAGATATCATTTTTCACTCCTTACCTTCATGTTATGATCAATTCCGCATGACATACCACATGAACAAGGAAGAGGTCACACTCAGCAAACTTCAAGGACTCTTAAAGACCGCGGAAAGTGGTCTTAAGGGTAAGGCGATTGTTACTCCTACTCCTACCAACTCCGCCCCTGTCTTGGCAACCGGGAAAGGACGAGGGAAGAAGAGAAACAATTCTTCGAAGGGTACCAAAGTTAGGACCCTTGATGGCTCTTCTTCAAGTGGAACCAAGAAAGGTTTCATCACTCCTTCTTCTGACCCAAAAGAGGCTGAATGCTTCTATTGCCATGAAAAGGCACATTGGAAGCGGAACTGCCCAAAGTACCAGCAAGATGTGAAGGATGGGAAAGTTAAACCCAACCATGCAGGTATTTACACTATCTTATCTAATAACTCACCTTATTCTAATTCTTGGGTCCTTGATACCGGTTGTGGTATTCATATTTGTTCTGATTTACAGGGACTAAGAAGAAGTGAGAATGTGGAGCAAGGAAGAATAAACTTGATCATGGGAAACATGAAAGCTTCACCTGTCACTAAGATTGGAGTTTATACTTTATCGCTAAGTAGTGGGTTTAGTTTAGATTTGAATAAGTGTTGTTATTCGCCAGAAATGGCAAGAAATATTATTTCCTTTCATGCATTGTATAAACAAGGTTTCACCTTTTCATTTGATAATGAAGTTGGTTCGATTAATGCTTTCTTTAATAATGTTCTTTATTTTAAAGCATTACCTTGTGATGGCGTGTATGAAACAGTATCTGTGGTTGATAACTTAGGAAATAATGTATTGTGTATTGATTTTGTTAATAATAATAACTTGGATAAAGCATCATTATGGCATTTCCGTCTTGGACATATAAGCAAGAAACGCATAGGCCAACTCCAAAAGGATGGAGTCTTGGAGTCATTTGACCTAAAGTCAGATGATAGTTGCGAATCATGCTTACTTGGGAATATGACAAACTCACCCTTCATAGGTTCTTGTGAGAGGGGTGAAGGTTTGTTGGACCTTGTACACACGGATGTGTGTGGACCATTCAAACATGCCACAAGGGATGCTAATCGTTATTATTTGACTTTTACTGATGATTACAGTAGATATGGATATGTCTACTTGATCAAGCATAAGTCAGAGACTTTCGAAAGGTTTAAGGAATTTAAACAGGAAGTCGAGAATCAATTGGGCAGGAACATTAAGATGCTTTGATCCGATCGAGGTGGTGAGTATCTTAGTTCAGAGTTCCTCGACTATCTTAGGGAATGTGGGATTGTCTCACAATTGACACCTCCTAGGACACCACAGTTGAATGGTGTAGCTGAGAGGCGTAATCGAACCTTGTTGGATATGGTTCGTTCCATGATGAGTCGAGCTTCGCTACCAATCTCATTCTGGGGTATGCCTTAGAGACTGCCACCCATATTCTTAATCTAGTCCCTACAAAGAAAGTTGCCAAAACTCCTCACGAGATGTGGACTGGTAAAGTACCCAACCTAGATCACATCAAGATTTGGGGTTGTGAGGCTTTTGTGAGGCGCGAGACTCATGACAAGCTAGAACACCGAAGCGAGAGGTGTATTTTTATCGGCTACCCACAAAAATCCTTTGGTTACCTCTTCTACAGACCTAGTGATAATGTGGTCTTTGTAGTAAGAAGAGGAGTCTTTCGAGAGAGAGAGAGAGAGAGAGAGAGAGAGAGAGAGAGAGAGAGAGAGAGAGAGTTTATAAGCCAATGAGACAGTGGGAGACAAATTGATCTTAAAGAAATTCAAGAGTCAAGTGGTGAAGGAACTTCAAATGCTAGCCCTCAACTTGAGGAGGAAACTCCTGTTGAGCCAATTGATGAATATGTACCTTTGAGGTGTTCCACAAGAGTTAGGAATGCACCAGAGCATTACTATGGTTTCCATATTACTGCGGAAGGTGAGACACTTATTAGTGATGAGACACTAGTAGGTCTGGATGAGCCTAACAGCTACACGGAAGCCATGGCAAGCCCTGAGGCTGCTAAATGGAAAGAGGCTATGGATAGCGAGATACAGTCCATGTATGACAATCAAGTTTGGAACTTGGTTGAGAATGTACCAGGTCGTAAGACTGTAGGGTGCAAATGGATCTTCAAGAAGAAGACCGACATGGATGGTAATGTACAAACTTATAAGGCTCGACTAGTTGCAAAAGGTTATTCTCAAACTCCGGGAGTTGATTATGATGAAACCTTTTCACCAGTGGCCAAGATAAAGTCTATTAGGGTTCTGTTAGCCATTGCTGCATTTCATGACTATGAAATATGGCAAATGGATGTCAAAACCGCTTTTCTTAATGGAAAGTTGGCTGAAGATGTTTACATGGTTTAGCCAGAGGGTTTTGTCACTACAGAGTACTCCAATAGAGTGTGTAAACTCGAGAAATCCATTTATGGATTGAAACAGGCACCTCACAGATGGAATCTTTGATTTGATGAGAAATTCAAGGAATTTGGCTTTTCAAGGAGTGAAGATGAATCATGTGTCTATATCAAGGCTAGTGGGAGCATAGTCAGCTTTTTGGTACTGTATGTGGATGACATACTACTCATAGGAAATGACATCCCAACCCTGCAGGAAGTAAAGTCCTGGCTTGGGAAGTGTTTCGCTATGAAGGACCTTGGTGAAGCTGTCTATATCCTAGGGATAAGGATTTTGAGAAACAGGAGTAAAAGACTAATTGGACTTAGTCAAAGCACCTATGTGGACAAAGTGTTGAAAAGATTCAACATGCATAACTCCAAGAAAGGCGAGTTACCCATTCAGAGTAATGCCAAATTGAGTAAGACACAAAGCCCTAGTACTGAGGCTGAGATAGCAGAAATAAGTCGACTACCTTATGCTTCAGCTGTAGGATCGATCATGTATGCTATGACGTGTACTCGACCTGATCTAGCCTTTGCTTTGAGCATGGTTAGCAGGTATCAGGGGAACCCTGGCAAGGCACACTGGACCGCGGTAAAGAATATCCTCAAGTACTTGCGAAGGACTAAGGACTGGGTCCTTACCCTCGGTGGGAGTGATGACTTGAGAGTTGTAGGGTATAATGATGCTAGCTTCCAGACTGATAGGGATAATTTCCGCTCTCAGTAGGACTGGGTCTTTACCTTAAACGGAGGAGCAATCACTTGGAAGAGTTCCAAGCAGGAGACAATGGCTTATTCCACTTGTGAATCAGAGTATATAGCAGCAAGCGAGGCCGCAAAGGAGGCTATATGGCTAAAGAACTTCATCGGAGACCTTGGAGTTGTACTAGCTATAAAAGAGCCAATGGAGATTTTCGGTGACAACAATAATGCGATTGCCTTAGCCAAGGAGCCAAGAGATCATGGGAGATCCAGGCACATTGACAGAAAATATCACTTCATCAGACATTGAATAGAAGAAGGAATCCTCGTGGCAAAGAGGGTATGATCGGATGAGAACCCAGCAGATCCCCTCACGAAGGGACTGATTAGGGTTAAGCATCTCCAGCATGCTCGGAGCATAGGGCTGAAGGATGATATAAGTTTTAGTAGTTAGATAAATTATGAAATTTGTAAAGTGTAATTGACATTAGATGATGAATAAAAGGTGTTTTATTTATGAGTAAAGTGTTGCTATCTCTTGTCGATCGTTTACTATATTTCGTTAGCATGTTTTGACTTCCAGAATAATTATGTTTGGTATATCATATTATTCAAACCTCCACAGTCGGTCATATGTCGGAAGTAGGTATGAATCAAGACTGTCATGATTGGTTGCAGAGGTCTAAGGTGTTGGACATGGCTACAACAATCATGAGTGCTCATAAGTTCTGAGCATTGGACTCAACCCACGCTCACTGGAATCACTTCATGGAATTTTATCTCGAGTGATCGTGAGACGGTAATATCATATAAGTCTTCAAACCTAGAGATATGATTTGTTACTTACGAGTTGGTTATGCATTGATTGTACGAAAAGGCATTGGTAACTCGATGTTATCAAACGTGCCTTTGTGTATAATTCAATGAGTGGTAGAACAAACATATGAGTCGAAGTTTATCTGTTCCTTCTTGGATTAGAAGATGATATCTAGGCCCCTCGATGATTTTGTTTTGACCTATGTACCAGGCCCGGTCAGAACTAAATTGATGTGTTCAGTTAAGTTCTATGTCAAACAAATCGGAAATCGGGAAACAAATGTTGGGCATTAAGTAAGACCATGTTCCATGTATTTGTCCGGCTGATATCTAGAATAGAGGATTATATGATCACTTATCTAAAATGGCGTGTTCTAGTTCAACAGAGTTTAAAGAGCTACGATTGCTGATCGGTTCCTGAAGTCATACTTGCAACTATAGTTATTAGACTTATCCAAGTGGGAGACTGTTGGATATAGTGTCTAAGTCCATAACTATATTTGGTATGTACTTGACCCGGCCCGGCATGGTCCATTTGGGTTGCACTTCACCCGAACAATTTATGGATAATCTGTTGAGAATAGTACAAGTTATGATTTATTAATATATTATAAGTTCTAATATATTAATATAAGATCATATTATTTAATTAGTATTGATCTATAATTAATCTAGGATTAATTTAGAGATCAAAGATATTACTAATTAAATATGGGCTTCTATATTTATATAGTGTGGGCTATGGCTTATTTGGAATGGGCTAGGCTTGCATGGAAAAATCCATGGATACTCCATGGAGCTTTAACCCATGGATCTCATGGAAATGAAGAGACATGGGTATTAGGGTTTACATGGATGAAACCCTAATCAGCATCACTATATAAAGAAGGCTTTGGTTCTTGAAATCACACGAGTTGACACTTGTTGAGGTGAGGGCCGATTTCAAGATAGTAGTGACTATTCTCTCAAAGTTCCAAGTTTGTGGTGATTTGTGATTTCCATTTGAGGCATCCACACTATTGGTGCTAGGCTCTAAAACTCCAATGAATCAACTACAACTACAAGGTAGGTATTTCTACTAGCTTTATTTGACTCAAGTTCCCCATGCCATGCTAGTTAGGATATAAACCTTGGAAAAACAATTATTTGCATGTATCTTAGACAAACATAGATCCAAGGTTTATTAGGGTTGCATGTACACTTAGGAAGTGTTAGAAAGCTCAAAACCCATCAACTAGATTATCATGTTAAAAATATTGCTATTTTCAGGTGTGATTGGGTAAAGAATAGAAGTGATATGAAGAAGGGAAATCCTGGTACAGATTGGTTGACCTAAAAAATTTAGGTAAAAAGATTGATCCTTTCATATTGACCTCACAAAGAAGAACAAGTATTTTACGTGACATATCAGTTGCACAAAAAATGTCTATTGTGTTCAAGACGCCTCCCAAAAATTATAAAGATGCATATGAGGAATTTAGTATTGCAGATTTTCATCAAAGTGATAATATATTACCCCGTGTAGACCCCTAAGATTTGCTTAAGGAGTGCCGATATGATTATTTGCATCCCGACTATCGGGGTATTGTGTTATTCAAGGTATTTCTTCCTTATTCATACTAATATTCTTATACTTGTTTTATATTATTACATTTACATAATATTACAGTTCATTGAACTTACGACAATATTTACATTTATTTGTATCAGGCAAATAAAAAAGTTCTCATTAAAAAAAGGGCACGTGACAAGCCTTGATACATGCTTTATTTCTAGTGGGTTTTACAGGCAAGACAAATTACATATTTTGTAATTGTCAGAACAATAAGTAGGTTGCTATTAACAACTATGTATATTTATTGCATTTTCAAACATTTTGAAACATTTTGAATCATATTAGATATGTATGTATTGTTTAAATTGTAACTCTATTTATTACATTTAGATCTTTGCTTATGTTTATGGTCAACCTTTTGAGTACTATAGTTACATACTAGATATTAAACTTCTAGACTTAGTACTACGTTGCCTATGTTCAACCCTTTATCAACACATACATCCGAAAATTAAATAACAAATGATATTATGTACATTGTTTTGCGTCATTTGAACCAAACATATATCATGAAAATTAAATATCCGATAATTACGGATTACCAAACGTATATATCTTTTTTTCTACACTTTTTTCAATATCTGTTTTTGGTAACATATCAACTATGATTTAAAATTCAGAAAAAGTAAATAATTTCCTAACATGGAGCACTCATGCGGGTGTATGCTATTATTAACCAACATATAAGTTCTAATGCACAATGTATCCTTACAAAACTTATATATATATATATATATATATATATATATATATATATATATATATATATATATATATATATATATATATATATATATATATATATATATATATATATATATATATATATATATATATATATATATCATTATTATATAAAAAAACCTTTTTTCTTAAGAAGGCTGCGTGCATTTCACTTACACTTCTTCTTTAGCGCGTGAAAATGAGAGTGGTATTTTTCTGTGATGTTCAATCGCCTGTTTCACCATGATGCTTTTTCCAAAGCTTGGGGGGTGAGTCATTGCTTTTGAAGACACTTGTTTCCATTTCCCCTTTGGTATAGAACACGCGTAAACACTCTTGTCTTCCCAAACTACTAGGATTCCCAATATACAACACGTATCCTCTATCACCGCATCCCCTCTTTTCTCTTTCTTTCCTCTTATGTTTCATCCTCGTTCTCATATCTCATCTCTCTCTCTCTCCATCATCCGGTGAAGAAGAAGGAGAAACAGAGAAACAATAATAAATTCAAAAGTTTAATTTCGTACCATCGTATTCAATATTTGCTTTCACTGGTTCCTATTCCACCGTCTGCCTCTTCTATCGACCATACCAATGTAAACCCTAGGCGCCACCACCGGCTCTGCCACCAGGCATGCTCACCGTTTATCTTCCCTATGCCACCAGCGTTTAACCACTCTTCCAAACTTAATCAGCAAAAAGTTAGAACTTGTGCGTTTTGCTTCTTTGTTATCCCATTCTTTGATTGAATTGGAGCACAATATAAGAATTCGAATGTTTGCACTTTGTAGCAGGTTAATGACTCGATCACATGAAATTTACAATCTCTCTCAAATGTTTGCTTCAATCATCGCCCCGTGTCAATATCTTCTCCGCCTCAATCTGTTTCAATTTCTTTTCTTTTACTATGTCGGCTGAATTGTCGGCCACGACAACCCAAAGTAAGGTTTCTCTATTATGTTGACTGCTTATAAGTTCTATTTCTTTGATGTTAAATGTTATTCTACAAATCTTTACTTTGTTTGGGATTCATCTGATGTAATTTTGTATTTTGATATGCCGATTGTTGTGGGCAAGTCTTTAGCACAGGGCCATAACAATGATTCTTGTTTTCATGGTAATGATGTTGGATATCAAGGCGCTGGTGAGTGAGAAATTTAATTTACTGCAATTTAGCTGCAGGCCAACTAAATCAAATCCGACCCTTCGTTCAGTCCATGACCATCGCCAAGTTTCTTCAAAACCTTTTCTCCATAGGTACGCTTCACGTATTTATCATTGTATCATTTTTTTAATAGGTTAGCTTATCAATTTTGATATCTCTTTGTAGACGAACGGACTTTTGGTTTATGTATTTTCCCCCAATTTTGCTCTTATTTTCCATACCATCGCTCCCCCAATTTCAATCCCTTTTCTTTCCAGAATATGAATCATCCTAAATAAGATTTGATACCAGTATGAGCTTTTCAGGTAATTTAAGATGGTCATGATGAATCATCATGATGGACTAATGATAAGGTCTCCACAGTTATTCTTCGTTATCTTTTTGGGGCAATTTAGTTATTATTTTTATTCTGTACCATTCTTTTCAATAATGTTGAACCATGTAGTTTTAACCTCATATTCAATTCTTAGTATTTCATTTTAAAATTATCTCTCCTAATGATGAATTATACCTATGATGTGAAACCTTTGGTTGTTCTTTTAGATATACCACGGTTGCCAACCATATCTTACAGCACTACATTGTTGCATATTCAATTTATCGATGTCATATATAGAAACATGGCATACCGAATGTGATTGTGAACTCTGGCTCCTTATAAGCCATGGTAGCAAGCCATTAATACCCTTTTTTCCCATGATTTCAGTTGATTCAGAGGATATATGGTCTCTACCACCTTGTTTTCACGAATATGTTTATACAACTAATCATAGAACCTTTCGACTATTAGATATTTTTCCAAATATGTTTCAAGTGTCACTTTTTTATTTAACCGTAGAAATAATCTTTTGAATAGTTTTAGTAGTGGAATTTGATAAAGGTAAAATTCAAATTTGAGTGCATAGAGTCATTGTGATAAGACTTTAAAGTAGCTTGAGAAAGTGGTTAATTGAAAGCTGAAAGCTACCATAATAGGAAAGTTCATGCTCAATTACAAATGGATACAAATGGAAAAGAAGCAATACAGGTATGTAAACTACACTTCTCTTTGCTTTAATCTAATTAAATATTACTGCCCTTTTTCATTTTGATTTTGTGGTTTCTTGCAACATGTTTTTTTTTCACAAAAAATCATATCATCCTGTTCCAGCCAAAAAAGATGCGAGATATTTATTTATTTAACTATTCCTTGATATAAAAAATGACAAAACTACCATTGATCCTTCCTATAGTTCCAGATTCACTTTTTGAAGATGGACAACTCTGGTGACCATTCTTGTCATTTTAAACTTGTCTATTTATATTTACACTTGGGACAGTAGCGATTAAACCGATAACAATTGAAAATGAACACAAATATAGACAAGCATATTGTAATAACATGATCATATATATTTTAAGGGTAAACACCATTGAATTTGGCGTTGATTAATATCTGAATATATATGTCTTATTTCTCTTTGTGATATGGCATTATAGGTCAAGAATACACATAGAGTTGAAGGAGAACAATGTACTCGCTGCAGCAGTAACCATTTTCTATTTTCCTACTTTGAGACGACTTTTAACGTTTATATGAACATCCTACTAAACGGTGAAGTAAATAACAGGAGTGCGAAGAGCTTGATCTTATTAATGCATTGTACTTTGAAAACGCCATATCATTATACTATCATTTTTCTTCTTAATGTACTTTTAAAAAGACCACAAAATTATAGCATCTTACTTTCAATTTCTCTTATTTTCAAAAAGAGAAGGTTCATAGATAAAGTTTGTGATGCTCCCATTTAATACAAAAAAATATGTTGCCCTAATCATAGAGTTGTTTTGATTTTAGTTTGCATGTACTATGATCACATCACGCCTTTAAATATATAATATATGGATTTTACCTTTTTTTTAAAAAAAAATCAATAAAGAAAAGAATATGTGAATACTTGTCGCATCATAAAATTGTAGCAGATGATGAAACCAATGTTGTTAACTTTATCCTTCATCCATCAAATAATGTTACATTTAGGAAGTGTTGACAACATTAGCAAGGCAATAATCACATTACCCTTCTTGGGCCGTGCTAAGCACGGCCATTAGGCATACCTAGTATATATATATATAATATCCTTAAAAAACTTGTAAACTCCCATATATATATATATATATATCCAAATAATTAGTCTAGTTTTAACTAAACTATGTAAATATTATAAAAAATGTATATATAAATTTATTTATTAATAAAACTACTAAAATACCCTTACCGTCATAAAAAAAATATAAACCAAATAACTTATTCACTTAGTCCTACAGACAGTTTGTTCAACCATTGACTAACACCTATGTATTTCAAACTTTGGATATTTCAAAACTTTAATTATATACAACATCTACACAACATACATAAAAGGTTTTTCACATTGGTATAAATGGTTAAATATAATGATCAAACAATCCAAGATATTTTGTATACATTGTGATATTCTAAAATGCCAAACTTTACAACAAGTCTTAAAATTTAATAAAATAAATGCAAGTTTTATAAAATTTAAACTTCCCCCAAAATTTTATATTATATATATAACATCTTTAATTATTTACAAGTTGTGAGACATAAATTATGTTATTGAACAATAATTTATAAACATTAGCTTTTTTATGAGCATAAGAGCCAAAATATCATAAAATTCAATACAGGAATTTATATTTTATAAACTCAACCCCCAAAATTTATAAATTATAAGAAAATAAAAAGAATGCTGGAATATACTCCATCTATCCTCAAAATCTCATTCATATCTCTCCCCTAAGCCACCTCTTCCCTAAGCCTAATCGTTTACTCATTCCCTAACGCCACCTGTCTACTTCTCTCTCTAAAAACTTCTCTCTTCCTTCTCTCTAGCAAAGACGAATTTAGAACCAAATCTAATAGAGAGATTTAGCTATTCAATTTTTCATGAGTTTAGATATGTTCATGAAGTTTGGTGACCAATTTTGGAGGAGTGAAACCACAAAGAGATGACAAGAGAGATAGGATATCTAGATAGAAAGAATCTATCTTTCCTCTCTTTTCTTCTCTCTAAAACCCCAATTATTTCTCTCTATGAATCAGCCCCATATGCCACGAAAATTACAATATTAGATGGTGTTTTTGAAGCTTCAAATCATAGAAAAGGTAAATCATATACATCTCTTGATGATCCATACCGATTTTTACATGTTTTGTTGTCATTTCCTCTTTTATTTTAGGATTTTATGACTCTTTCTTGTCTTTGATCTCGATATTTGTAGATTATCACTATAAACATGTTGCATGCTATGAAAGTAGTGATAATCCATGATCAAACCAGATTTGAGACCAAAGATGAAGACATGCAAGCTCTAAATCATTAATGGTGATTTTCACACTTTCTTCATGAGATTTTGAGTCTTTTACACCTAAATAATTTCTAAACCATCAAGACAAATTTTAAATTCATGCATATGATTTAGACCATGATGCATGTGGTGAACCTCTAGTTTGAATGCTTGATGTTCAAAGTTCATTGCTAAAAGCTTTCAAATGTGTTCATAAAGGATTTTATTCACCAAAAATATTCAAACTTCTTTTCTGTTAAAATCCAATTTTTCTAAGAATTCTAATGACATAATAAGATGATCTGGAAATTTGTAGGTGTTCATTCATTTTTCTTAATTTATTGTACTTTTTACAAGAAAATGAGGCGACAAATCACACAAAATACTTCCCAAAGCTAATAATATTTAGGAGAATTTCTAGAACTATGTAGTAAATGAAGATTCTCCATGAAGTTTAATAAATGGTTACTACTATTTTCTATTATTTTGAATTTTATTTTGTTGAAATTAAATAAATAATGAAATCTGATTTTGTGTTCTAAAAACTACATCTAATATTTTTCGCAGCTTCTAGATATTATATAAACTACACAAAAAAATATGGAGGATTTTCCATAACATCTTCCTATTTTTCCAAGATTTAATATTGTAACGACCGAAAAATTTCAACCAATTTAAACTTTTTAAAAGCAACCCGATTTCATTAAATTATTACAGAAAGGTTTTCAATACAATTCATTTAGAGTATTCCCAGAATCACATCACATCATAAACATGAGGAGCGGTACGATCACGCCTTCGCCTTGCCACGGTCTCCAGAAGAACCTGAAAAACATTAAACCACAACTGTAAGCCCGAAAGCTTAGTGAGATATCCCCAAAATACCAACCACATATACCATACACACATAACATGCCAAATCATATCCGATCACAGAACAGCCATGCACTTCGGGTCTACTGTGAGACTGGTCCGCCGCACTGGCCAACAGTCCACCTAGTCCACCCTCCGAGCCTAGCCATATACATCGAGTCTGCAGTGTGATTGGTCCGCCCGCATTGGGCCTTCAATCCACCTGGTCCACTCTCCGAGTCTACAGTATGACTGGTCCGCCCGCACCGGGCCTTCTGTCGGCCTGGTCCACTCTTCGAGCCTCGGCACATCTGGTCCGCCCTCTTGGGGCCTACAGCCTATCAGGACCGCTCGCTGGGCCTTCGGGGACAACCGATCCGCCCTAGGTATCTTGGCCTACAGCACAAAGTAGGACCCGCCTCAGCCCAACTCCAGTCCAAACAACCATGTGCACATAAACATACAATCATATAAGAATTCACAGTCAACAAGACGATCAAACAGATCACATAACACATCATCATCCAAACCAGGATACCAACCTAACCGGTCACTAGCATAGCATCACCCTACATATCAGGGAACCGACCTTAACCAGGTCTTTAACATATACCATCCTAGCTAGCAGGATGCAAACATATCAAAGCAATAACATAACAACAAATACCCGGATCTCAATCCGATAAAAGGGCCGGCCTTGGTGCCTTAGACCCTGTCGATATAGTAAGGATAACTCACCTCGAAACTGCCAACTGAACATATAACCCAAGCTGCTCCGATCACTGATACGATCTCCACCACTGGGCAACCACCAAAACACTGAGCTCAAAACAATATTCAACAAATACCAAAATGCCCCTGGAAATCAACTGGTCAACCCTTTGTCAAAGTCAGAGTCAACCCCTGACTGACTCTACTCGCCGAGTCAACCCGATGACTCGCCGAGTCCCCATGCTCAAAATTTTCCCCAATCCGCGACTCAACTCGCCGAGTCACCCCGAGACTCGCCAAGTCCAACAACTCTAAGTCCTCTCACACTTGACTCACCGAGTCATCCCTTGACTCACTGATTCACAGCTCAACCCGAAGAAAGGACATGTCCTCACGACTAGACTCGCTGAGTCCAAGAACAGACTCGCCGAGTCCAAGGCTATCTTCAACCTACTCACCGAGTTGTTCTTCCAACTCGCCGAGTTCTAGACCATCTTCAAGCAACTCGTCGAGTACACCCTTGTGACTCGCCGAGTGCCTCTAGATCTCATTCCAAACAGAACCTTCCAGGCCATCCAATTGATCCAAAACGTAGATCTAGCCTCCTACAACCCATCCATCACGTAAAGTGGCGAACTTTATGTGAATGCAAAGAGATCTAGGCATTTTACACTTTAGGGCTTGGGTTTGGGATAAGATAGCTTCACCAATCACTTATCAACAGGGACTTTATACGATTTTGGATCACCACTACTCCAGATCTGAGGTGGTATCCTCAGATCCATCTTTCAATCCAGAAATGACTCATGAAATCCTCCAAAAACCCCAAAACAACCACCATGGATGACAATAAGGGAAAAAGGGTTCAATATAGAGGATTCTTACCCCAAAGATGAGCCTAAACTGATGTAGACTTCAGATCTACAAGCCATCTTGGTGCTATCCTTGAATTCCTCCAACTTCTATTCACAAATTCCTTCTTCCAAGCTTCAATCCTCTCAATAATGGAGTTTCTCACGATTAGGGTTTCCTCTGGAACACTCAGGGGAAATAGAGGCTGAAAAGAAGGCATAACATCCTTTAAATAGGGGACAAACCCCGAAGATTAGGGTTTTCCTCGCCCAGCACCAACTTGCCGAGTTGGCCACTTAACACGCGACCAAAGTCGCGACTCTACTCGCCGAGTCCACCCATGGACTCGCCGAGTTGACCTTATACATTTTCACTTTGAACCCTGAACTTGCACTCCTCAACTCGGGATGTTACAAATATATTTTTAAAGGATTAAATTAAGGAAAAATATCTAAACGTATCCAAAATTTATGAAACTTTACCATCACATCTTTTATTATAATAATATATAGTATAAAAAGCTTGATTATTTTTATTGTGACAACCGTCACTTTCTGGTCAAGTCGAAGTCAAATAAAGTCAACAAGTCAAACCGGTCAACTCAATTAACCCTTGTATATTAGGGTTTACATTATGTTACTACTGTACAACTCGCTATTTTAATAACAAGTTCAACTCGAAGCTTCAATATGACAGAACTGCATAAAATCGAAGGTCTCTTCAGAACTGAAACCGCCCTGCTGAACTGAACCCTATGAAGAACCGAACCCACCTTCGGTTCAGATTGCTTCGCCTTCGCTTCTTGCCTGCCTTCGCCTTTGCTTCCTACATAGCACCTTCGCCTGCGAGATTTCTCGGATCAGCCCACTTTCGATTCCCAACCCATAGACCGAACCTACCTTCAGTTCTAAGCACCAAGGACCGAACCCTCACCTCAGACTTCGGAAGTTCGCCTTCTTTTCCCGGTTTTCGATCCTTTTTGCGTTTTAAGCTCGTTTTTCATGATTTTAACGTGGGATTTTCACCCAAACTCATATTTTGGCATATAAGACCCTAAATATTCATAATTTAATCACATTTTGAGGGAAATATTTGTCCAAGAATAAAATCTATTGGGTAAGATATTGAGGTGGAGTGTTGAATTTTCCATAAAGCAAAGACACAAGCTACCTCCCATATCCACTCTATGACCATCCTCAGTCACTATTGATCCCAATCTAATCAACTATTTTTCCTCTCACACTCTTTTCCAGCAAGTTAACTAGATCAAAGATCTAGGAAAATCCTTATATCTCCTCCCACCTTAGTCACTCTTCACCAAAAAGCAAACCCATTTCCCTCTCTCACTTTCTCTCTCTAAACTCGAGATTTCAAGGTTGTTCTTGTTGGATTTTCTATGCATCAAATACACTCTAAAACTAGGAAGCGGAAAAATTGAAACAATGATATCCTAACTATACATGCACCTATGGATCTATGGCTTCATGCTAATTACATCAACCCTAGAAAACTAAAACATAAGTAAGAAAACATACCTCTTATGTAGCCCTTGATCTCCATGCTTGAGATCTTGAACCTCCATGAAGTTGCTTGGATGAAAGGACCCAAACCAGAATCCCTCTAATTGTATCACACCCAATGACACCAAAGAGTGGAATACAATAACTAGGAGAAGGTTCAATTTCATAAAACCAAAGGGGTTAGAAATCGTCCCTAAGAGGGGGAGGAAGAAGGGTAAGCGAATACTTCAAGCCGAGGTGCAAGGAGGAATGAAATCCCTAAGGCCCTATTTATAGCCTTGGATCCCTCCTAGGGTTTAGTACTCCTTCCCATGTAGGATGGAGGCCTAACCACGAAATTTCATTCCTTTTCCATGTGGGATGGAGTGATTTTCATCCAACCCTAATTCCATAAGATTCTGGAACATTCCTGATTAACCAACTATCGATTAATGAACATTCAACCCTTTAATTAATTAAACTGTTAATTAATTCCCAAAATATATTTCCAATTAGTTTATAATTAATTATTACCCATAATAATTAATAAGCTAATTTCTCCTGTATTTATTCTACTCAATTTGGGTCTTGAGGGCAACCCAAAAGGACCCTGCTATTATTAGAAATATTACCAATAATTAATGACCTTGGGCACTATTCTAATAGTCTCCCACTTGGACAAGTCATCAACTATACGTGGACTAATATTTCTCCAATAATCAAAAGAGAGTTAGCCATCCAATGTAACTACCGAACTCTTGATCTAATCAATATTCAGCCCTTAGATAAGTGATCAACTATCCCTCTGTTCTATGATATCTGTATGAATTGGAGACACGGATAATGGTCAATCTCAAGAATTCAATATTGTGTTTCCTGATATAGATTTGTGACGACTACATCTGACTACTAAATTGAACACATCAATTCCAATCAAGGCTCGACCAAGCTCTTTAGATATCAGCACCAAATCATCGAGGGGCCCATAGATATCGCTTCTCTTAATAAGGCAGAAGGAACGAATAAACTTTGACTACATAGTTTTTGTCTATTTCATCATGTCACACATGGACATACCCTTTATAACTACCAGTTATGGTTAGCATTGGAGTAGATCAATACATAACAGAATCATAGAGCAAAACCCCACATGCATCTAGGTTTGAAGAATAGAAGATATTATCGTCTTAGAATTACTCATGAATCAATCCATGAAGTAATCTCTAAGCGTGGGTTGGTCCAATACTTAAATCTCTATTAACCACTCATGAGTGCTAGCGCAATCTCTTTGCCATGTCCAATCAATATGGACAATTCGCTAATACTCTTGACAGTCTTGAATCACTACTTACTTCCATGCGTATGACCGAATGTGGACGTTTGAGTAAATCAATACTCGGGAAGTGGGTTCCAAACATGCAAAAGTCAGAACGCAGTGATGGGCTAATTGAAATGACCGAAATCCATCATATATTCAGATCACCACTTAATAATTGCCATATCAAATTAAAGCTTATACTGCTTAAAGTTCTCGGGTTTTAAAACAAACCAAACTAAGAGTGTTTAAGCTAATTCAGCTGCAAATCTAATGCCTCTTGACTTTGTCCGATTGTTAGACTTGGTCAGTGACATTGGCTTAGGAATGGATCGACAAGATTATCTTTCGATATGAATCATTGACTATGATGTCTTTACATTGGAATCACTATCAAATGTGTTGGTACTTACTGAGTATGTGTAATGTGAGCTTGTGTGACTTGGGATCCATACTCGAGGTAAGTTCACCTTTAAAGTCATAAGAAACTTCATAAGGACCATCAACGATTGAATTTCAACAAAGATGTCACTAATGAATCTCTTTCAGCCACATTGTCCACTTTGCAATTTAACCAACTGCAACATACTCTAAGTATGTTAAATACACTATGGTGTATTATTTGGTACTCTTCCAAGCTAATATATCACCATTTAGTAAAATCACGAATTCCGACTGCAAACAAAATTGCCTTTATCAGTATGGAACTTAGAATCAATGTAACTCTTTCACTTATCTCTTCCATATTATGAAGATCATTTCTTCTGTCCTCCAAGGACACTTAAGAAGGTTCTTAATCTTGATTCGTTGATTCTCAACAAATTGATCTAATCCAACTTGTCATGCACAAGGCATACGAGTCATCAGATTTGGTACATGTTATGGCATATATGATCGATCCCATAGCGTAAGCATTTGGGGAAAATCATTTGCTTTAGCTCAATAGTATAACCAAGACATTAGCATTGCTCAATGTCATGCCGTATTGTAATAATCCTAAGCTCCTTTTCGAGTTTCCTCAACATTCCATGTACTTTGGCTTAATCCAATGAATCACTTTGATCTATCTCCATAGATCCTTATTATGCACGTGTCTTGTATCTCCGATGTATATCATAGCGAAACATTTCTCATACCAAGCCAAGCTTTTACACCTGTTAAGTTGGAATATAGTTTCCTATAAATTGTACATTGTCTATGTACAATACAAGGGTGACTACAGTGCTCCCATTAGCACTGACATATATATCGCTTATCTATGTTTCTTTAAATTCAATCTCCTTGAACTTTTCTCGTTAAAACAAAGATTCCAATCACTCCCAATAGCTTTGAAATATATATGGCTTATCTTTATTTCTTGAAATTCAAACTCCTTGAACTTTCTCATTGAAATAATGATGCCACTTGCGAGATGCTTATTTCAGTGCATAAATGAACTTATTAAGCTTACACATCCTTCAAAACCTATCTTGGTTTAATTATGTGTTTGTTCCTATCCATGACTGTCTCGACCAAATAACAACATACATGGATTGAATCTCGCTTTCCAATTCCTCTTTCTATGTTGTTGCATTTAGGGCCTACTATAGCATCCAATAGTTGGTACACTCTGATTGCTCCATACCAGTGACTCATTTACCTCAGTAATATAAACTCTTATATAACTAGGTTCATGACGTCTTCTATCAGATGTATAAGGGAAATGTGGAAATATGTCAGGTTCCTTAATAGCTCTTTCAATTCTAAACTGAATGCTATCTCCAACTTTAGGCTCTTCGTTGGTTGACTCTCAAATATTATCAAGAGAAATGTGGCTCCCACTAGCCCTTTTGGAAACCAGCTCTCTCTCTCTCTCTCTCTCTCTCTCTCTCTCTTTCTCTCTCTCTCTCTCTCTCTCTCTCTCTCTCTCTCTATCGGAAGACTTCCCTTCGAGCAACGTACACTTTGTTCTCATAAGGATTGGTAAACAATTATCCAAAATGCTTGATGGGTTCACTAACAACATAGCGAATCTCTATTCAAAGTTCTAGATTGTCGAGCGCTTCACGATGTATGTAAGCCTCAAAATCATAGACCTCCATATATGGCAGTTAGGATAGAATCCCACTTCACATATCATAGAGTATTTAAAAAACCTACTTAGTTGGCACAAGACCAAAGGACTTCTTGTAACACTATTCATGGTACAATCCACGAATTTTTAGCAAACACGGTGTGACTCATCTAGTACAAAATCAATAAACGGTTTGTTTCTCTATCTAACTAACACTTCCTAGTGATAGTGTTTAGGGCGGAGATAGATCATGAAACTCTTTCACGATCACTTAGATGATTGATAAAGTTTGGACTGAGATTTTCACTATGAGTGTCTCATCTTATTGCCCAATTGATTCTTAACTTCACTATATGAGAGCTCTGAACACCTAAGAGGTTCCAGACTCACATTCATACGAAGTTGGTCTCACTATGTATCGTGGTTAATCTAAACGGTCCATTAGTGTGAACTAATTCCAACATATACTCACATCACCCAGTAACGCATTCATCATCTATCTTGATAAACAAGATTTGCTTTTATCATAAGATTCGAGGTCAAATGATATCCAAAATCTGATCCAACTGGATACTTGGTAATGCATTTCTCATTTATTTATCCAATACTATGATTCCACAAATGCATTTTACCCAAACATTTGGATGTATTTGAATAAGTACTTATTATGGTCAATCTAAACGATCCATTAGTTGAACTAACATCAACAAATATGCATAATAATACACCTTATTCAAATGTTCGAATCAATTTTGAACTATTGCTACTATACTAGCCTCATAGATTTCATGAATTTCTTTTAACATGTTATAAAGATCCACATTTAAATAAGTCAGAAATATCTCATGAATCATAGTATAAACAATTTCAATTATAATACCATAGACTAAACATTTTGAAAAGAGTTGTCTTTTAATCCTATGAATGTAGCAAGGGCTTGGCATTTATGATCAAATTACTTTCTCCATGTTTTAGTCTTCTTACTTCATTTTAGTGACTGCACATTCTTGCAAATGTCAGCACTAATCCTTAGCAACACACTCAAGGTTTAGAAGTAATGTTTTGATGGTATTATAAATCCATATATTTGATTGAACGTCAAACATGGGAGAGCTAGTTATCTTTTGATCCTATGGAAAGTAGCACGGGCTCGTGATCCACAATCAAATTTAACTTCTTCATGTTCTAGTCCTTTCACCTCAAATATACATTTGGGCAAGTTTGATTTCTTACTTCTTTTCTTGTGATGGAAACAAGTAGCTATCAGAACATGTCTTAGAATAAGCCTTCCTTAGTCCTAGGTATTAGGGCCTATATTAGGTATACCAATCGCCTTTTAAACCATGTGCAATTGGATTTCTTCTTCTTGACATGTCTATTCATGATAGTAAAATATGGGAATGTTTTGAAGTATGAGTTTCTATGATTGGCCATGCTAGTTCCAAAAGAAACCTCAACATGCTATACAACTCGTTAACGGACATTACAACTTGTTCATATCAAAATCAGAATGAACCGATCATATCTACATGTTAACTAGTCGACTAACCATAGTCAACTCCTAACTCAAGGAAATTCCATTTTACTTCAATATGTCAATTTACAATGTACATTTGATAACTGCTCTTTCTAACAATTTAGAATGCAATGTTTGAAGTAAACTTGGAAGAGCTTTAACAATGGCCTGATCTTTCCTTTCATTTATGAGAATTATTCCCAAACTAAGAATTTGACAAGATTGATCATCCTCATAGCTAATCCTCTCAAAGGTTTATAGCAGTAGATTTTAGTGGATAAGGTTATAGACATCATTCAATGATAAATTCCATTATAGTTTGTTTTTCTTATCCTTAGAAAATAATCACCCTGAATTATTTTAGAAGGCTAGGATCCATATTTGGCTCCATGATGTGTAAAGGGATGCCGTAAACACACCATAAAGTTATTTAGGTAGGCAAATCCCTTTGCCATTTTCGATCACTACGAAACTCCTACATTTTTGAGATTCATTGACAATCAATGGCATGTTAATCTCGGATTATGTTCATCTTAAATTCAATGACGGGGTCGTCGCGGATCACTGAACAGATGGTGAATCGACCATACAAAATTGCATGGTCCCCGACTCAAGTTACGCCTGAGATTCGCGAGTTCCAAATCATTCTCTACCTATACTATCAAATTGACGTGTCGGTTAACCGTACGAGCTCCATTAACAAGTTATAAAGAGAATGTGCAACTTTTATGGATAACATAAGATTCCGATTAAATAGATTGAGAATTAACCTTGCAAAATCGCATGGTCCCTGGCTCAAGTTATGCTTGAGATTCGCGAGTTCCATATCATTCTCAACTATATTCTAGATTGATGTGCCGATTAACCACATGAGCTCCACCAACAGAATATAAACAGAATGTGCAATTTTAATGGATAATATAAACTTGTATTCTATTAATAAAATGAGATTTTGTTTTATACATGTATTTATAATACTTTTAGATTGAACATTATCACTACCAAACCCTTTCAATAACTCCATTCTCAAAATGCAATAGGGCGGTGAGGGTGGTAATCGCGAAGCATATTCAAAACCGACCTCATTAGGAATCGAAGAGACCTCCTTAAACCCTTACATTAGAACGGGAGAGCCCAGTCGTGGTAAGGCTGACAATGTCAATGTTTAAACACGCGAGGGCGCATGTTGTAACTTTCTTATACATATAATAGTCACAATTCTAATATATATAAATACAAGGGCTAAATTTAAAACTCTTTAAATTTAGTTTTCTATTATTAATTCTAATTAATTGCGAGGATGCAATGTAACAATTAATAAATCATACTATTCAAATTTTGAAACCTCTATTACAAATAATATTAAATATTTGAATTCACTATTTAAATAATAGATAAATATCCAAATTCAAATAATCAAATAAATATTCAAATTCAAATAAACATATTTAAATAATATTTATCCATTGTCAAATAAATACTCAAATTCAAATAAACATCTTTAAATAATATTATCAATTTTCCAGATTTAAAACATTTTAAATTTGATATTTATCCATATTTAATAAAGCTTCATATTCGAAAAACGGCAAAAAACTTGAAACCCTAATTTCTGCCGAGCTCACGTCGTGACCTCCTTGTTCACGTCGTGAGCTACAACTACGGTTTTTATCAATTACGAATTTTTCATCTAATCTTCTTCCATTCAGTTTCAAAAACGTTTTTACAGAAAACATGGATCTAGGGTGAAAGTAACCATGAACCAATAGCTCTAATACCACCTGTTGGGTTTTTTATGCATCAAATACACTCTAAAACTAGGCAGCGTAAAAATCGAAACAACGATATACCAAAGTGTACATGCACTTATGGATCTATGGCTTCATGCTAATTACATAAACCCTAGAAAACTAAAAGATAAGTAAGAAAACATTCCTCTTATGTAGCCCTTGATCTCCATGCTTAAGATCTTGAACCTCCATGAAGTTGCTTGGATGAAAGGATCCAAACCAGAATCCCTTTAACATTTCAAATCCATAACATAAATCGTTTGATAGTTTTCAAAAGCACAACACACTAACATACTTGGTACTTACTCCTCAGCTTACCTGTTACCTGAGAATATAAGTTATTTTGAAAAACGGTCAACATATGGAATGTTGGTGAGTTCATAAACAGGTTTGATATGAAAATGTTTTGTGTAGTTTGAACGAAAACAACCCAGAAAATCTGATATTTTCTGAAAAGACCATTGTTTATAGAAAGTGTGAAGATCCATAAATATATGCATGATGATTTTGAAACATGTATAATTGAAAAACTTTGTATTAAAAGTACAAGTGAAAAATGTTGAACTTCCCCGGAAAACCCGATGTTTTCCGAAAATAAAAATATCATATAACGGTTTGAATTGTTATCCGATCACGTGAATGATTTTGAATTACCTTGATTACTTGATTTATATCGAATTTATTTATGTGAGTCGTTATAACCATGCATGATATTGACTAGTTCATCTGTCTTAGCACTCTGGTGAACGCCGGAATTGATCTTAAGATTTTGTCACCCTAGACTGGTGGAGCCTAACTGTAGCGAACAGCTGAGGTGTGGGGGAGTCACTCTGTATAGATCTATACACAAACTATCGCTCTCCCTCCAGGAGACTTTGATTATAACTACAGACTACGACTGACACATGTTGGTGTCACCCGTTATTACTCACTAAATCCCAATTGACTTTGATTACTATTGATTATCGACCTGCATTTGTTTACTTGGACTTTACTAGCAGTACTAATGGGCCATTAAGGCCCAATAACACTTAAAAGCCATTGAGGGTCCCTTAAATTTGAAATTGGGTCGTAGGAGGCCCAATAACTTTTATTATTATTCCTTGGGCCCAAAATCATGTTAATGGATCACAAAGGTCCAAAAAGCATGATTGGACTTTCAAGACCAAAGTTTGGATTGGTTACTTGTTTTAGGAATTGTATAATTGTTGGAAGGTTTGATTGGACGATTGTTATTTTGGATCGGCACGAGGCCGTTCGGTTGTTGTTAACGATTTTTGGAATTATACATATATTCATCTTCATGAGTTGTAGTTTTGTATTTTTGACTCAAACATCTTAATAGTAAAAGAATTGATTCAAAATATTGGTTTGGCCCATTTCAGCCCTTCTTTAATAAAGATGACAATTTTAGTCCCTTATATAAAAAAAAGACATTTTAGTCCTTAAACCATTTTCTTGACACATTTGACCCATAGACTTGTTCAAGTGATATTTTTCGCTCAAAACTTATTCTTTGGTAGTTTCAGCCCTTCCAGAAAAGTATTTTTCGGTTAAAGTCCAAAACTTTGCAACTTTTACAATTTTGGCCCAAAATCCAAAAACTTTACATTTTTTTTATCCTTTTTGGTAAAGAAAAGCATTTTAACCCTTGAAATAATTTTGATTAACTCTTTATCCCCTGTTTTGAGGAATTTATCATTTCATCCCTTTGAAAATCATGTTTTTCGCAA
Source organism: Lactuca sativa (assembly GCF_002870075.4). Lineage (NCBI taxonomy): Eukaryota > Viridiplantae > Streptophyta > Magnoliopsida > Asterales > Asteraceae > Lactuca > Lactuca sativa. Next base: position 210,387,239 of record NC_056627.2, on the reverse strand, counting down.
CTTTGGGCTTAATGGGCCGAAAAGCCCAAAAATTGGCCCATTAAGCTAATATTTACATTTCAAGTCCGTTGAAGAGCATAATTTTCATAAAAACATTTATTTTAACTTTTTTGAGTCTTTTGACCCTCAAGAAAACCGTGAATGGCAACTTTTCACCCAACTTTTGTTTATTTGACAATTTAAGCCCCAAAAATTTGTTTTATGTTATGATATGTTTATCCTAATCTTGGAGGGTAGTTTTCTTGACTTGTTTAGTGTGATATATCTTAGTTCATGTTTGTTCTCTTACTTATGCCATAGATTCCATGATTTCTTCTCTTTTTGCTACATATTTACCACATAAACACTTACAATCACACATACATGCATAAAATCATACATAGCACACACATATACATAGATCTACACATTTTACTTGTATTCTACCCCATAAAACTTGTAAAAACGAAAAGAGAGGGTTATGAACTCACCTTGAGTTTGTGGGTTCGGTTTTGAAGAAGAATGGAAGAAGTTTGATGCTATGCTCGGCCTAGCAAGCTTCTTGGAGGATCTTTGGCTTAGATGTGCTCTAAGATGCGATATCACGAGTTTGAATAGATTAGGAGGAGATTTTTGATGAAATGAAGTAGTTAGATAATGGATTTACGCATCATCTTACCTTAGATGATGACTCTTAGGGAAAATCCTACTTGAAAGCTCTTAAATCTCGAAAATTTGATGAAGAAGTGAAGGAGTTGTAGTGTGTTCTTGAGAGTGTTTAAGTGAAAGTAAATTGTGTGTGTGTGTGTTTGTGGTACTCTCGACCAAAGAAGAAAAAGAGAGGAGAAGAGAGAGTGAAATGATAGGTACTTGGAAATATGAGATGTTGCATGGATATCCTATGTGTAATTGTGAGGTAGCAAGTAGAAAAGTCAACTCTTTTCTCCCATTTGTGTAGTTGGGCCAAGAGAAGGAGAAGAAAGAAAAGAAATTGGGCCTTCTTGTGCTTAAGTTCATAATTTGGCCTAATTGGATGATTTTTGTCCCAATTGGTCTTTGGGGAGGGTTTCACGGCCCAAAATAAATCAAGGAATGATTTTTATGGCTCATTAGGGCTAATTAGGTTAGTTATGGCCAAATAAGGTCCATTAGGGTATTTTATTTCATTCTAGGCCCAATATGGCCCAAATTATTAAAATAATGGAAGTGGGTCCAATTAGAGCTCATTTAAGAGTTTTAAGCCCAAAATAGTCAAATTGGAAGCTTATTGGCCCATTAGGCCCAATAAGGAAGTCCTAGTCCAAAATGGACTTAAATCGGGATTTCTAGGGTTTCCAATTCTTTGTTGACTATTTGCAGTGCTTGTATAAAGTGTTTGATGGAAGTTTTGTTGTTATTGAATAAACATCATACATGATTTCACATTTTTAGTTCACAATTATTATCATTGTTGTTGTTACAAAGCATCAAAATTCCTAGTTGTGACACTAAAGGGATAGAAGATTTCGTGGTGTACTGCGATGCATCCAACCAAGGGCTTGGCTGTGTTCTTATGCAACGGGGAAAGGTCATCGCTTATGCCTCAATATGGGTCAAGTCACACGAAGTCAACTACACTAGTCATGATCTTGAGTTAGGAGCAGTGGTATTTGCTCTGAATATCTTGAGACATTAACTGTATGGTACGAAAAGCACTATCTTTATAGACCACAAAAGTCTTCAACATATATTCGACTAAAAGGAGATCAACATGAAACAGAGACGGTGGGTCAAGCTACTAAATGACTACGAATGCGAAATTCGTTATCATCTTGGTAAAGCCAATGTAGTAGCTGACACCCTAAGTCGGAAGGAGTATTCAGGTCGTTGAGTCAAAGCATTGACTATGACCATACATTCACATATGTCCACACAAATTCTTGAGGCTCAACAAGAAACCTTGAAACCTGAAAATGTGGTAGGTGAAACCCTAAGAGGAATGGATAAGAACTTAGAAGTCAAGGGTGACGGAGTCTTTTACCTCATGGATCGGATCTGGACACCGACGTTCGGTAGGTTTAGAGACGTTGTCATGAACAAAGCAGACAAGACTCGATACTCCGTTCATCCGTGTTCAGACAAGATGTATCTGGACCTCAAAAAATTATAGTGTAAATGTCACTGTAACCCAACCAACTATCAGGTTTTGTTTTAAAAGGTCCCTAATATTATTTTTTTGTAGTTTAGAGGCATAAAGTCAGTTTTTACCTACTAAAAAAGGATTTTGACTTGTAATTGCCGGTTTCCTTCATGTTTTGACTTTTTTCACTAAACAGAAAAATTAAATTAAAAATACACCTCATTATGTCACTCACGTCCTTACCCACCACAAACTTATGTTCATCTTCAAGAACACCCGCCTTCCCTATTCTCAATCATAGATCTTTCTGATCAAGTTTCATTCTCTGCTCGGTATCTTTGGTTAGAATTTCTTCTTCATTTCGATTTCCATGGATATACAAGTCGGTGAAGCAACATAACAGCCCAACAAGGATGTTTATCCGATTTCTTCTTCATTTCGATTTCATTGGTTTGAATCTCTTCTCCATTTCGACCTACAAGTTGGAGGGCGTGAGTTTGAGCTACATGTGATTGTTGTGGGAGTTGGGAGGAAGATGAACAAAAGTGTAGTGTCACCAACTAAAATCAAAAATCAAAACCTGCATCGACTTGGGGCTTGTTCGTGGAAGGGGAAAAATAGTTAACCTGCATCGAAGATGAATACAAGTGCATATTTCACTTGTTTTTGTTTTTGTTCGTTGATAATCTTACTTGGAAACCATCTGGAATCGTTTTACCCAAACCTAGAATTGTTTTTTTTCAGATTTCCGTGTTCTTAATTCCTTACCATCAATTGAAGAAGGGGGTGAGAGATACACACAACAACAAGAAATAGCCCTGTTCTTGACTCGAAGGGGAAGAGACCACCTAAACCCATGTATTTCAATTTCCAATTTCTTTTGGGGCCTACACATAGGATACACAGGTGGTTGAGAAAAGTTTTATTTAGGTGGTAGAGATGACGAGAGAGAGAGAGAGAGAGAGTGATGATATTAGAGGCTGATGGTAAGGCCTTCGGTTGTGGTCATTGGTGGAAATGGTTGTGAATTAGGGCTTTTCATCGGCGCTGACTAGGTGACCATCGATGATGGTCAACGTAACTGCAAGGGAGTAAGGGCCAACGAAGGAGGTTTTGGCTCTTGCACTTCTATAACTGCACTTCTAGAGCGACAATTTAACCGGAGGAAAAGAGCGACATCTTAACCGATGAAGGGGATGTAGCATCTTACTTGATGAGGTGGATTTGTGATTTGATGGCATGGATTTTAATTTGTGCTGACTATGCTTCTAACTTGTGTTGACTAGACTGTTAGCCGGTAGTAAGTCAACGATTTCAAAAATAATGACCATTTAAAATTTAAAAGTTCACACTCAATTTGAGCAAATGATCCATAAATCTTCGCATTTTTTCATGTGTCCCGTGATGGGTTCACCATCCTTCATTCGGGATGTTATCATGGAGGAGATGATTTCAAATCGCTCTTGACGACCACTCTGATGGTATCTTTCCATCAAATCCTGGTGCATCTCAAAAGGATAGAAGTCCTCATAGGACTTTTGGAGCACGGCTGTCATTGTGGCCAACATGATACATGCCACTTTGGTAGCATCTCTTTTATGTGCCCTAAAGTCAGCGATCTCCTCAGGAGTAGCAGATGACTCATCAATTTCCTTAAGCTCCTTGTCAAGGACATATTCCCTGTCCTTGTAACGAGTGACCATCTTGATGTTCCGGATCCAATCCATAAAGTTGGAACCATCGAAGATGACACTCCCAGAAAGGGTCATGGGAGAGAAGGCGTCGGTAGGGTTTGAGCGAGAAGCAGCATTGTTGGAAGACATCTGAAAAGAAAGAAGGACAAGTTTAGATTAGATATAAAGATAGTCCTTAATAACACACCCAAATGTAATATTAAGGCTAGGACCCATAATAATATTTTATAACTTAGAAAAGGGATGTCAAAATCGAAGCTATAAAATATTTGAAGGTAGGTGAATGACGATTCACCAATTTCCACCATAAAAATGAAATAAATTATTAGGTTTTAATTGGTTTTGAAACTCCTAGATTCTTTGAGATTCACTGAACTTTTAAATGGCATGTTTCAATCTCGAGTGTGCCCTTCAAGTTTTGTGACTGGGATGCCGAGGATCACAAAACAAGGTGTGAAGTAACCATGCAAATTACTTGGTACTCTTAATGTTTATCACCTAACCGATGTGCCAGTTAACCACATACGCTCCAATGATCTATGATAAACCTTAATCCACCCTTTTCCTACCTTGTTAAGTCCAAGTTAGTGCGTCGGTTAACCACACACGCTCCACTAATGACTTAATCAAAGTGCAAAATGTAATTTCATGGGGTAGTACCTTATTCATATTTTCCTAAAGTAACTAAGATTGGGAATTTATAAAAACTTTTATTTACTTTACATTCATCATACTTTTCATGAGGATTAAAGTCATTGTTCTACCCAATCAGGTGACGACCCTCCACCAGTCAGGGAAGCGGTGGGTGAGAGTGGACACCCATTAAGCTGCCATTTTATAGGCAACAACCTTATACCCCCTTATAGACCGGCTTCGTGAATGAGGCCTACTAACGGTAAAACGACTTGTTAATATACATATATAAATATTATTAAAGTTATAATATTATAAAGTATAAGGGTTGAATTTTAACTTTTAAAATTCTAAGGGTTGGAACTAAAGTTTTACCAAAGTGTGTGAGACTTTACATTGTCCAAAACTTGAGGTCAAGTTTTGTAACTTTCAAAACTTTTCATATTTCATAACTTATTAGTTAATGGTTTATTAAAATGAGAGACTTTTCATTTTATGTAACCTGTGTGTTTATTAATGGACTTTAAAAGAAAGAATTTTGGTAATCCATAACTTGAGGACAAATTATGGATTCCAATAAAACACATTAAGATCTAGAATTAAACTACCAAGAAAGTTGAATAATTCCTGTGATCTTCTAAACTTATAAGTGTATGAACATTGATATCAACAATTTCAAGAATCATAAAAATCACATATAAGACTTGAAATTTTGATAATAGCCATTGTAAATGGATTAGCATAACCATTACACCATCTAAAACAAGTTTTATAAGACCAAAACAATTTAGGGTAATGTTTCTAGTCCATTTCTAGCAGCAAAACTCAAAAACTGCATTCAAGGGCTCCTACTCGTCGAGTGCAAGAACCTACTCGACAAGTAGGATTAATTATCACAAGGACTCGTCAAGTCCCCGCATGGACTCGGTGAGTTCACTCATTAGAAAACAACTTTATCGATTTTTCTAACAACTTTGCATCAAGTATCAAGAAAAAAAGCCTAGGCTTTGATACCACTGATGATTTTTGAGCATTCTAACACTCCTAAGGTGTACATGCAACCCTAGAAACCTTGGATCTATGTTATACTAAGATACATGCAAATTTGTTTTTCCAAGGTTCTTAACCTAACTAGCATGGCATGGGGAACTTTGAAACATAAAAGCTAGTAGAGTTACTTACCTTTTAGTAGTGGTTGATTTCTTGGAGTTTGAGAGCTTAGCAACAACATGTGGATGCCTCAAATGGAAGTCACAAATCACCAAAAACCTTGGAAACTTGAGAGAATAGTAGAACACTACTTGAAATGGGCTTACCCTTGTTCTCACACAAAAACTAGTGTCATTTCAAGTGCAAAGGACTCCTTTATATAGTGTGGTGGATTAGGGTTACATCCATGTAAACCCTAATACCCATGACCTTTCATTTCCATGAGATCCATGGGTTAAAGCTCCATGGACTATCCATGGACTTACAATGAAAGTCTAGCCCATTCTAAATAAGCATTTAGCCCACATTATATAAATACAAGAGTCCATATTTAATTAGTCACACTTTTTATCATTAAATTAATTCTAAATTAATTTTAGTTCAATGCTAATTAAATAATATGATTTCATATTAATATGTTAGAACTTATAATATATTAATAAATCATAACTTATACTATTCTCAAAAGATTATCCATATAAATTGTTCGGGTGAAGTGCAACCCAAATGGACCATGTCGGGTCGGGTCAAGTACATCTCAAATATAGTTATGGACTTAGACACCTTATCTAACAACAACGTGACCCAAGAATTTGACACTTCAAATCCAAAATTCTCACTTAGAGAACTTCGCATAAAGCTTCTCTGTTCATAGTGTTTCCAAGATCTGTCATAAGTGTTGACTATGTTCCTCCTCATTACGTGAATAGATAAGTATATCATCGATGAATACAATCACGAACGTATCTAAGTAAGAACGGCACACCCTATTCATTAAGTCCACGAAAATGCAGGCGCATTGGTTAATCCGAAAGGCATGAGTACAAACTAGTAGTGACCATAACGAGTTCAGAAGGCTATTCTCGGAACATCTTCCTCTAAAACTCGTAACTGGCGATACCCAGATCTTAAGTCAATCTTTGAAAAGTAGTTTTCTCCTTGAATTTGGTCGAACAAGTTGTCTATACGCGGTAGAGGATATCGGTTCTTAATGTTTAGTTTGTTTAGCTCTCAATAGTTGATGCACAGACGAAACGATCCATCTCTTCTTCATGAACAAGACTGGTGCTCCCTAGGGTAAGAAGCTTGGTCTAATGAATCCCTTGCTGAGCAGTTCGTTCCGTTAAGTGGATAGTTCCTGCGTCTCAGGTGGTGCTAGATGATAGAGCGATTTGGCTATAGGGGTAGCTCCAGGAATTAAATCGATTCTGAACTCGACTTGGCGTTCTGGAAGCACTCCAGGAAGATCTTCGGGAAAGAGGTCGGGAAAATCACAGACTTCTAGGATGCTCTTTATGTCTTTCACCTTTTGGATCACATCAACTATGTGAGCAAGGAACACATGATATTCCTTTCATAAGTACTTCTGGGCTTGAATACTCGAGATGATTCTAAGGGTCGTGCGTGGTTTGTCGCCATAGATAACTAGGGTTTTGCTATTCGGTAGATTAAGACAAATGACTTTCTCATAACACACGATGTCAGCACGATGGAGACTTAACCAACCCATGCCGATGATGACGTCGAAACTTTTAGTTGAGACAGGCATGAGGTCGATTTGAAATGAATAGTTATCTAGAGTGAGGGAGCATCCTTTGTATATATCGTTAGTGCTCTCAGTCTTCCTGTTAGCCATTTCTACGATGAGCATTTCTTTTAGTACTTGTGGTTGTTGTTTAAGTAAGTGTTTAAATTTTTTATTCACGAAACTCCTCTCCGCTCCACTATCAAATAGTATGCATGCATAAGAGTTATTGAGGATAAACATACCCATGACCACCACGGGGTTCTGTGTTGATTGGTTCTTCGTTCTTTCCTAGAGGGGTTTGAAGACAATATGTTCCCCTAAAATGGAGGTAACAGTCCCCAAATGTACCTCTCAATCTTCTTGCTTTCCGTGGGGACCATAGGGTTATCTTCTTCTGGTTTATCTTTGAGCCATCCACCATTCCCTTGATTAGGAAAGTACGGGTCTCCCGGTAGATGAAATCCAACCATGTTATCTATACAGGAATAGGGGTGTAAGAGACATATACTAGATGTATTTCTAAAGAGATTTATAGGGTGATCCTTACCAGTTACTCCTATACTTACGTAGTGCATACCAGCTATATATAACTAAGATAGAATAGACCTTTGAATAAGTGACCCAACTCTATGAACACAACCAAACAAGGAATAGGAAGTAAAGTGAAGATCACAGATTCTAAGTCTATAGCATCTTAGTCATATATAACCTTAGCGTATCCACTCAGCAACTATAGACCTACTAGTAAGGGTCTTTTTAGTTTTCACATAAATAAATTATAGTACCAACAAAATACTCCAATAGTATTTTTAGTTTATATTAAGTTCTAGCATTTCTTTGTAGCAAGAGTTGGTAAGTTTTTAGACTTGTTTCAACACCACAACCATTCCTAGGCGCATGCTAATCACTTCCCCAGTAGATATAGTTGATCATGCTATATCAACCACAGACATGATTCTATATCCCCTAGCCTACTCGTACTAGTCAACAATCACAATACTTTTGTTCTGTTCTAGTATGACACTGCTCTTGTATGCATTCATATATATATATATATATATATATATATATATATATATATATATATATATATATATATATATATATAATTTAGTAAAATATTTGTTATGTTTAAAAAAGTATAACTCTTGGTCAGAATGTTTTAATCCCATTGCTTTTATAGTTGTACATCTTTTATGGGCTGATATACTTAGTTCACTATATACAATGCTCTGATACCAATCTGTCACACCCCCAAAACGAGATGCCAAAAACATTACGGGGTGGAGGACGTCATGTACAATATCATAACAATGCACAATAGTAAAACAAGCAACAACATCCATTGCATTAATAATATATTTAATACATGTGTGTTCTTTGTATAGTTGTATAACACCAAAAATGTATGGCAAAATAAAAGACAAGTCTTGAACATGCTTCGTCTTCTCAAAACCTATGCTAGTGTGTATGTCTACTAGTTCCCTGAGAATACAAGTTATTTTGAAAAGGGAGTATCAACATTTAAGTTGGTGAGTTGATAAGTATTTATTGTGTAATGTTTGTATTTGTTTCATGAAACTGTTAGTATACTTCCAGGAAAATCCTATACTTTCTACTTTAAAATGAAAAGTAGTTTTTTACACAAGACCCAAATGTTTTTACGTTTTGTTCTCTTGAAATAGTGTAAAATGTATGTTTGTACATATTCGTAACTATTTTTACTAGAAAAATAGTATGCTTATTCATGTGTGAACATTACTGTATGTATGTAATGGAAGATAATATCTTTTAGTTGTTTTGTTTAAAATAAAACCACTAAAGAAATGTTTGTCATGTAAACCGAATTGTTTAGTTAAAGTTTAATTTGAATGACATCATAACCATACTTAATTGACAAGTAATATACACAATGGTCTTCAGGCGTCAAAAAAGATATGACATTTGTCACCCATAGACTTGCCGGTCCTAATTGTAGCTAACAGCCAAGGTGCAGGATTGTCAGTCCCATATAGATCTGTACACAAATTCATGCTCTCCCTCCAGGAGACTCTGGTTATAAAATATGACTTAGCAAGGATTTTGCTAAGTACCATGAAGTAGTATTTCGTATTCTAGTTAAGTAGTTTACATATAGTATTTATGTGCCTTCTTGTTCTTATGAATGAATTGTATACTTTGTAATGAAAAGTAATAGTATGTATGTATTGGTTCATGTAATGTTTCTCTGATCTAGAAAATAGTATGAATTGATTCTCTAAACTATACTTATTATACTTTACTAGTATATTTATTTGCATTGTAAATGATTTGGAGAAAAGACCCATTTGCTCAGAATATACAAATGAGTTAAGTATGTTTTTGAAATGAGTTTTAATACTCATGTATATATTTAGCATGTATAATTATGATTTAGTCGACAATCGGACTAGTGATCCTACCTTAAGCCCACAACCAAACAAGGAACTGGAGTTACGATATTAGCAATAGTCCTAAGTCTGTTAAAGCCTAATTATACATAAATATACAAATGAATATGATTTTGATATAAACGGAAGTCTAAAATAGTTTAAAAAGAGTTTGAAAATGGTTTTAACAATATTTATAAGGATAAGAATTCTTCTATTTTTTTGCTTTCACATGTAAGTGTTAACACAATTATATTGTGTCTTGCTTGTATTCTCCCCCTAAAACCATTGAAAATGGTAAATTGTAGGGGTAAGAACTCAGCTTATGTTAGTTATTCGATTGAAGGTTCGATATAGGATGTTATTTCCACAAGTTAAGTCCCGTAACAAAACCGAGTCCTAGAAACATTTCACGTAATATATATGTATACTATTAGTGAATATAATGACAAGTATGTTAAGGAAATAGACTAATTTGTAAGATTTACTTACAAAAACGAATGTTAGAAGTGATTTCATGAGGCTGCAATGTGTTTTTGATCAACCTTGGGTTTTTGGCCACATGAAGATTCAAAGGGTGTGTTCTTGGTGAAACCAAGATGATTCAAGCATTTTCGGTCGAAGATCACGGAAAAGGAAGGTGATAGCTTGATGAAATGAAGAACACTTGGTGTTCTTAGCAAGATCCTAAGGATATTCAAGGCTTTTTTGGATGATAGTTAAGAGAAAATGGTGGGTTTTCGGTTAAAGATCTTGAGAGCAAAGAGTGTGTTTTCGGTTGGGTGGTGAAGAAGTGAGGAAGTGTTTTCGGTTTGGCCTCCATATAGGGTCAAAATTGATGTGATATGTTCATTGAAAGGTGTGAAATCGTGTTGGAATGCGTACCGAAGGATAGAATTTGTCCTGATTTCAGTCCCAAGCCTACCGAGAATGAGACTAGTTTGCTGCCGAGGGATCTCAGCCGAAAATGGTTTGCAGGCTCGCACGTTTTCGGCCCGAGGTGAGTTTTGGGTCTGAAGTCTTGAAGTCATGTGAGGGTTTTCGGTCCTATCGTGACTTCTCGGATTTATGAAATTCACTTCCAATTTTTGTAACACTTCTAATAAAAGGTTTGAACACATAGAGATTTTAAATCTAAACTTAATAAGATAAATCTAAACTTAATAAGATAGATCAAAACAATAAGTTTGACATTAGTTGACCCAAGTTTGACTTTTACAAGATTGAAATTAACGGGTTGTCACAAAGAATCATCCAAATGTGTTTATCAGGGGGAAAACTCATCGAGTTGTCCAGCCAATTCAACGAGTTGGCTAGGGTTTTCCCGACTTTCTGAGTACTGAGGGAACTCGATAAGTTGCTAGGTGCACTCAACGATTTGGGTTAACATGGACTAATAACCTTGACCTTTGACTTTAACTTTGACCCTGGTTGATCAGGTATGACTTTGAGGGCAGTTTGTGTATTTCAGGGTTTTGATAGCAATGGTCAAATGTTGGTTATAGGCATTCAAGCCAGGAGATGAGATTTGAGAGTCGGATCTTATCAGTCAGTTTAACTTGTGAGGTGAGTTTCCTCACTATACTTATGAGTCGAAAGCATTAATGTCGATGTAACGCCCGCAGATTCAGGCTATTTAATTTAGAGACAGTGAGCATCAAAAATGAGTTTTTGATGGAAGATTATTTAGGAGGATTAATCCTTTTCAATTTGTAGAATATGTCACAAGGGTTCCGTACATATAAAGAATGCCGAAATCCGAGTTATAACGAAGAAGTTATGACCCGTCGAAGTTTCGCGACGGAACCGGCACGGCACCGGGAAGCGTAAATAGTGAATTTATGATAGAGCGACTTTTAGCCTTAGAAATCTAAATAAAAGTCATAGAATACGTTAAACTAAGAGTGTCCATCAAAAGAACACCCAAATATGACTTCGTATGAGGAAGTTATGATTTTTTGAAGTTTCGGCTTAGCAGTGTACAACGCGAAGTTCGAATATTAGATCAAGCAATTTTTAGCCGACACAACCTAAACGAGAATCGAAGATCTCGTTAATAATAGTGTAATGATAAAAAGACACACGAAATCAGACGTCGGATGAAGAAGTTATGGATTTTTAACGGACCAATCCTGCCTGGCCTATTAAAAATATAAATTTAAAATAAATTCAAAATTAGCAGATGGAGTGTGACAACCCGAAATTTCCATTCGGTCAAACCCTAAAGGTCAACCACTTCGTATCGTAAGTCAAAGTCATTATTTCTTATTTTTAAGGAATATAAAGTTTGTTGATTTTTTTAATTTTATTTTTAAACGAACGGGTAAAAGAAAGTGTCGTCTCGGGTTTTGATTTTTGAAAACCACAAACACTTCGCGTATTAGAAACACCCGACCAAACTTTTATGTTTTGGGTTTAGAAATCACACAAAACTGTAAACTCATGCCTATGTATGAGTTTACTCCCCAAAAAGTTAGTAATTTGTGTTTACTCCCCAAAAGTCCAAAGAGTAAACTCCAAAATATCCTCTCAAGTATCATCCAAGATTTAATTCTAAATCTTCAAAGTTGTAAGTGTTCTAACCATTTCAAGTTAGTAAAACAATTATTCTAGTGTTTTTGCATCTATTCATCCATTCATTTATGTATTTTGTTTAGATTTTCCAAAACACCAAGAACACACACTAAGTGTTCTTGGCCTTTTAGCACAAATCAAGCCTTCCAATAGTAAGTGCTTCTATCCTTTAGTGATTTTAAGCTAGTATTACATTTAAACATCAAGAAAATATGTCAAGAACATAAGACTTGAGGTGTTCACGGTCCAAGGAGATGCTTGGGCCGTAAACACCATAAATGACACCAAAGTGTGTCTAAGCCTCAAATCTAAGCCCTAGTTGATGTTTAAACCTTCCTTGACATGTTTAAACCCTTCCTCATTGAGTTTAAACCTAGAAAAACATCAAATACCATCAAATATAGAGGTTTACGGTTTGGGGATCTCCCAAAACCGTAAACACCCTAAAGTGAGTTTAAGTAGGTCATTTTCCTTCCTTAGGCTTAGAAATTAGCACATACACTAACCTAATTGTGTTAGGGACTTGAAAACATGGCTTTACACTCTTCCATATGGGTTTACAGTTTATGAACCCAAGGGAAAACGCCATGAGACCGTAAACTCCTCAAATGAGGTGTTTTGATGCCCTGGTCCATTCCAAAGGCCAAACCACTTATTAGAATTGCTCCAGGAGGTTTGTTAAACCACCAAACAACACCTAGTCATTAGGACTAGAGTTTACGAGCGTAAACTCTAGAGTTTACTGCCGTAAAATCTTGATGTCATGACCATCAAAACCGTAAACTCCAAGGGAGTTTACCCTTGGACCCCAAACACACTAGCTTTTCCTACAACACTTAGATGCAACCCTTGAGACTTATAACACTTGTATAAAGCGTTTAGCATGTCCTAGAGTGTCTTAACTTGTTTATTAGTTGTTTAAATACTAATTGTGTATATACATATATCCTTATATGTTATTAGGATCTTTGTGCGCGTCTAAGTCTTCACTTGACACCAAGCACTTATCCGACACTTCCTTCCGATCCACTTACTACAGGTGAGTTCATACCCCTTAATCAATGTTTTAACTATTTTTAAATGTTTTATGGGGGTACAAGTAGAATAATGCTAGTTATTATATTAATCACATGTGATTAATAAGCAGCACACAAATGGTTGGCTACTCGTTAGCCATTTTACCAAACAATTTACTTCAAATGTTTTTCATAAACACTTTATGTGTTTAAAACGCCTTATTACACTGTACATTTTACTCCGTATTTTTTATTTCAAACTTATTTACAATTATGATTCAAACAAATGTTTCCTTATGCTAAAGTTGGTTTTATCAAACCCATGCCTTCAAAACGTTTTATAAATTGACATCAAGTCGATCTTTTCTTAGATAATAATTATGTTCAAAGGTTTTACAAAACTTATTTTATGCTTTTATATTATAAATTGCATGCCTCTATATGTATAGTTATATAAGTAATGTTTAAAAGACTTAGGAAGGCTATCCACCTTGTTTCCTTTTCCTCAATTTGGATGTGGTCTGATAGGATATCGGGTACTCTTCCGAAGGTTGTTTAAATATTAGTTATATATCATGTGTACATATATATTCATAAAAGGTCCTTCAAGTTCATCCAATGCCCTTGGGTAGCAAGGGTATACATCCATGTTCATACGTCCCAGTTAGATTACTAGTAAACTACCATATGGGTAGTTTAGAAAGATACTAGAACTATTACTAGAACGCGATACCATACAATGAGTCAGTTCATTCATGAGTCAATACTTGCTAGAACATTACAGTACATTCTATACTTGCTAGGTAGAGAGCACGTACACTACAGCTAGAACATTATAGTACATTACTATACTTGCTAGATAGAGAGCACGTACACTACAGCTAGAACATTACAGTACATTACTATACTTGCTAGATAGAGAACACGTACACTAGAGCTAGAATATTACAGTACATTACTATACTTGCTAGATAGAGAGCACGTACACTACAGCTAGAACATTACAGTACATTACTATACTTGCTAGATAGAGAGCACATACACTACAGCTAGAACATTACAGTACATTACCATACTATTAGATAGATATTGTCACATGATCACATTTAAATGATTACACTTACAAGAATTACTAGTACATTTTATATGTACAAATTCTGTTATATAATCCTCATTCTTATCTTTACCTTGTGACTCAATCACATAATCGACGAGATAGATTGGAATTAATATCCTGGTACCAAAGGATACGTTGCGGGATTGACCATTCCTAGAATCTCTATTAGCTACAGAGGTAAAAGCACATCCACGGATGTCAACGGTTGATACCATTACACGTATACTTTTGGGGACTGACTATTCCTATACCTAACTGTTAGCAACAGAGGTAAATGTACATCTACGGATGTCTTCAGTTAACATTGTTAGTTGCCCTTGTTCCAAAGGGTAATACTAATACAGCTTGGTCTTGGTAGAAGACTACATTCAGAACAGTTAGGTCTTGGTAGAAGACTACATTCAGAACATTTAGGTCTTAGTAGAAGACTACATTCAGAATCGTTAGGTCTTGGTAGAAGACTACATTCTGAGCAGTTAGGTCTTGGTAGAAGGCTACATTGAGAACAATTAAGTCTTGGTAGAAGACTCCATTTTGTTACTAGTAGGAATCATAGGGATTTCTAGGGTTTTTCAAACGTTTACAGTTGTTTTACAAACATGTTCATACTTACAATTCATATACATTTTCATACTTACAGTTCATTTACATTTTCAATACTTACAATTCGTATACATACAAATACTTACATTTCAAATACATACAAGTATTTACATACAAATTAAGACACTAAAATACTTATGATCTCACCAGCTTCAAAGCAGATACTCGCTTTCAAAATTACTTGTATCCTCAGGTCGTCATAGACAGGTACCGATGCAAGGTTCAGGAAGATGGTGCTCGATCAAGACGCATCTTTCATTTTGATTTATACTTTAGTGTTTATCAAAATTTGACAGAACACAATTGTATGATAATTATATGTCACAACTAGAAATTTTGTGTCTTGTAATCACTACATTCAAGTAAAAATGCAGAATCAAAAACCTAAGAGCATGTATGATACTTACTCTATGACAACAAAACTTCAATCCAATACACCATACAAGTACTACAAATAGTCAACAAGCAATTGGAAACCCTAGAGGTTCTTGTTTAGGTCCATTTTGGACTAGAACTTCCTTATTGGACTCAAGAGACCAATAAGCTTCCAATTTGACTATCATGGGCTTAGAACCTTTAAATAGGCTCTAATTGGACCCACATTCATTTATTTCAACATTTTGGGCCATATTGGGCCTACAATGAAATAAATTAAATTTTATGAACCATAATTAACCTAAACTAGCCCAACTAAGTATAAAAATCACACTTATATTTTATAGGGCCAACAATCATCAAACCTAACTCTAATATGGCTTAGGGGCATTAAAGCCTAAAAATCTCTTCTCCCCTCTCCAATCTCGGCCCAAGCCCAAAGAAAAGGGAGAGTTGACCTTTGTTGCCACCTCATAATTATTCAAAGGTCTTCCATGCAACTTATCCCATATACCCATGCAAACATCACTTCAAGGTCTCTCTTCTTCTCCCTCTCCCTCACTCTCGGCCGAACACACACACATACACTCACCAAAAATTCCTTTCATCCTCTCTAAGTCTTGAAGAACATCCCCTCACCCTTTCTTCAATAATTTCGAGATCTAAGGAGCATTCAAGAAATTACCTCCACAAATTCTCTACTAAAGGTAAGATCAAGATCTATGATTTTGGTACTTTATTTTATCAAAATCTTCTTCTAATCCATGTAAAAAATCTTGATCACTCTCCTAGAAACTCTCTAAATTCGAGATCTTCCAAGGAAGGGTTACTTAGGCCGAAATCACCTCATTTTCTTCCATCTTCTCTCCAAAACCGAAACCACACCCAAAGGTGAGCTTCATACCCCCTATTTTTCGGTTTTTATAAGTTTTGTGGGGGGGGGGATACAAGCAAATGTGTAGATCTATGAGTATATGTATGCTTTGTATGATTTCTATGCTTATTTACATGTTTATATGTGACTATGGTGTTGAAACTAGTCAAAAAGTCCTTAAAATCGAGATTTGCATTAGGATGTATGAAACAAGTGTTAAACATATTATTACACACAAATCATTTCTAGAGAAATAACCAAGTTGGTTAAATTGAACTCATTGGGCTAAAAATCCCATTTTTGGACTCAAAATGCTAAAAATATAAAGTTAAAGGGCCCAAAGTGTCAAAATACAAATTCTGATTGATGAAATGAGTCAAAACAGTTTCGTTAAGGTATTTTCTGGAAATATTCTCTTTAGAAGGATTAAAATGTGAATTTTTAAGCATAATGGGCCAAAAATGAATTTTTCGGCCCAATAAAGCCCAATATGCGAGATTTTCAAATTAGAGGGGCTGAAACTATGATTTTCTGTAAAACAGGGGACTACTAGTGCTCCAAGTCCATTTCAAGGGTTAAAAATGCTTTTCATATTTAAAAGGGACCAAAAATGCAAAAAATTTCTATTTTGGGCCAAAAGTGTAAAAACTGCGAAATTGAGGGTTCTAGCCAAGAAAAATTTCATTTGGTGGACTAAAACTGTTTTCCAAATAATCTTTGAGCTGAAAAATAACTTTTCTATAAGTTTTGATACTAAAGTGTCAAGAAAAATGGTTTGAGGACTAAAATAGAAATTTATTTTATACAAAGGGTTAAATGTGTAAATTATCCAAAAGAAAGGGGCTGAAATAAAGACACATCCTAATGTTTTAAATAATAAATCCGTCATGAGGAAATATTAGCATCTCGACTATCGGCAAATTATAATACACCTTCAACACCAAAAATCGTTATCAAACGAATTGATTCGGTCTCGAATCAATAATGAATCCGAAATTACTAACACGACGAAACTTCAATACACACGCGGAAAATTCAGGAAGTCAATACACACGTGAGAATACACCAGACGTCGATACACCGTCTTTGGGCCCAAAAGTTTCAAATCATGTTTGTTGGGCCTAGCTAGCCCAATGGCGTGATCTTTAGGCCCGAAGGAAACTCGCTTACATGTAGTTGGGTCTTACATGACCTAATTTCGTGTAAAAGGACTTTTACAGGCTTTGTGCTATTGGACCCTAAGGGCATTCTGGTGCTGCTAGTAAAGTCGAGAATTCACCAAATGCGAGTCGGCTAAGGGCCCTTCGCATTCACGATAGCCTTGAACGACTTACGGAAAATATCGGGACTTCGCACCCTCTTTTCCTCCTCGGTTGTGGGGCTACATGAAGTCCGGGTGTTTGGATTAAGTGAATAGTGCGAGCGACGCCTAAGGGATCGTTTGTATGGTTGTAAACTAGTCATTTTCATTAATGTGCGTTTATAACAATTCACAATCCATAATTAATCCAACGTCACCGGGACTCAACGAATACACCCGTCATAACGAAATAACAAGATATAAATCATATGATGCAAAGTATTAGGAAAACATCGGGTTTTCCTAGGGTTTTCAATTAATACACCTACGAGTTACATAACGAGTTTTACAAATCGCTCTTTTACATTTATAGAAACAAACAAGCATACTTACGGATCTTCACACTTTTTATACTAAGTTCTTTTCAGAAAATATCGGATTTTCTGGTGATTTTCAAAACAATACAAACCACTATATTTCAAACATTACTTATGAACTCACCAACATTTCATATGTTGACGTTTTTCAAAATACTTGTATTCTCAGGTAACAGGTAAACCGAAGGGAAAAATGTACACAATGATGTCTTGTTGTTTGTTTAACTAGTATTGAACAATCTACTTTTGAGAATGTAATGTTTTGAAACTATGTACTGAATGTAAACGCTACCAGTTGTAATATTCCAATGCTTGGTATTGTATGATGTTATGTTTCATGTATATTCATCGTGATGGTATTCAATTGAGTCACAATAGCCCTCGGACGTTTCCGCCGTCTGGTTCGGGGGTGTGACATTATATTATTAATGCAATGGATGATGTTGTTGCTTGTTTACTACTTTTCATTGTTGTGATACCGTACATGACATCCTCCGCCCCAGAACGTTTCCACCATTCATAGTTTTGGGGTGTGACACAGAGTCTAAACAAAAGTTGTAGAGAGCGTTCCTGCCTATGCGTGGATATAAAGAACGTTGAAAACGAAGCTCGTATGCGAAAGATACACGTTTTTAAATTCGGAGTATGAATTTGCGAAGCCTGATGCGAACTCAATGACGTGGCCAAATCTCAGCCGTTCCTTGTGGCCCACGACTCGCTTCGGATAGATGATATGTCGCCTTGCATTACGCCCCATGTCTTAAACCAAGTACGCCCACCATACTTCGATCTTTTGTGGTCCGAGAAGTGAACATGTAGCCCCACCGAAGACTTGCCACGTAGCAGCCTTATCTGAACTATGCCCAGCGTAGGGCCTCGGTACGCCCAGCGTAGTCCAAGGTCTGGCTGCTATAAATAAAGGTCGAGGGATGCCTCCATTTTCACACCTTTCTTACTTCTCTCTCACTACTTTTTCTCTCTAGCCTATCTTAAGCCCCCCTAAAGTCTAGGTAAACCCCTAGCACCCAAAGGAAGCCCCGAGGCTCCTGGAGTCCCGAGAAAAAAGGTCTTTCGGTTTGGAAACGTTGCTCCAGGCGAAGCCCGGTTTTCTATAAAACCCGCTGTAAGTGAGCTACACCTACGTTATTTTTAATATAGTTTCTAATTTATTATAGTAACATTATTAGGACCTTAATATAATTATTTGGGATATTATTATGAGTTATATAAGAGTGTTGCTTAACGCTTATATAATAGTAATAATAGCTAGACTATTAATTAGTCTTGGTTAACGTTAGACTAAACCCCTGGTGGTATTGTTATTAGGTTTTTTCAAGGGAAAATTGTTTTAAGATAACGAATCGTTGTCCGAGTACCAAGTCACCGCCTTATCAAGTGAGTGCATAGCTACTTTCAGCTTACACATAGATATAAAGTACTTTATATAAATTACGTGCTATGTGTGCATATTATCTATATACTCGTTATCTATGCTGGATGAATGATCTTGTACATGTTTTAAATGATTTAAGCTGTATATGTACTTTATATCTACGAATATGTTGGGTAAAACATTGGTAGATGAACGAGGAGGGATGAAAGGGGATATAAGTAAAGATTGGCGACTATGAGACTTAGTGCCTAAACCCTGGCAACTATGCGGCGTAGTGCCTGTTGTATAGACCCTGGCGACTACGAGACTTAGTGCCTAAACCCTGGCGACTATGCTTCATAGTGCTTGTTGTATAAACCATGATGACTATGAGACTTAGTGTCTAAACCCTGGCGACTATGCGACGTAGTGCTTGTTGTATAAACCCTGGCGACTATGAGACTTAGTGCCTAAACCTTGACGAGTATACGACTTAGTGCCTGTTGAGTAAACCCTGGCTACGTTGGATTTCGTGTCGGTTCCTTAGGATTATTCTTAGGAATGAATGAACGAGGAATAGCTAATTCTTAGTGTAGATCCTTAAGAGTAAATAAGATAATGGGGAGGGGTAATTGGGTTAATTGTTTGATGATTAAACATAATAATTATATTATTGTGGGTTGAAAACCCTATGTACTCACCAGGTTTGCCAACCTGACCCACTCGGTTTATTTATATCGCAGGTGTTGATATGAAGTCACATTACATTAAGAGATGAAAGAGATATAAATCATTAGTGATAATGAATGCAAGTTCTGTTTATGCTTATGTTACTGTATTGACGATGACATCGCAAATGTTTTAAAATGAATAAAAATACTTTTCTACGGAAATGCTTTGATAACGTATTTATCATGTTTTACTGGGAACAAATTCCGCAACATTTTTATTAAAAGAGGTACTCTGATTTTTATAAAGCATAATAAAAATCGGTATTTTCTAGTCGTGAAAATGGGGATGTCATAGTAGGTATCAGAGCATTAGTTTAAGCGAACTAGGAATAAGGATTTATTTCTAGACTTAAACTTAGAATACTAAGCGATGATCGTGATGAGTGTGCCTAATATATTTTAGGAAGTCCACCTGAATAGACACAAGCACTAGCTTAATTAGGGAAGATGCCTAAAATGTTTTTATGTGCTAAATGATTTATGATGCTTTATGTTATCATTTAATCGGATCTATGGTCTGTTGCTGACCGGATTTGGAAACTTTATGTGTTCATATTTCTAAACGTTTAACTACAGTATTAGAACTAGCATATAACTTTTCGTTGTAATTAGGAGGATTACACATCTAAACCTTCTCTATCTATATTCTCGTTTCGATACACCAAATGCCTACTTTGGTGTATAGAATGTCATGATAAGGACTCATTGCAGACTGGGCAAATGGAGGAAATGAGAAGGATTACGATAGTGAATGATACCTATCGGAAGATATCATAAGAGTGACATCTTGCCTTTATAATGCATCTACTAAATAATACGTCTAGTACGGGAGAAGTACACTTTCATTTAGTAGAAAGAAACATTTTTGGTATAATTTATGAAGTTATCCCATCGTCTGACATTTCCATCACCAACCGAGTTGAAGTAGAATTGATGATTGAAGATATGCATGGAAGAATTCCTAGTAGAGTCTAGGTAAAATTATATGATTGTTTGGACATATTTGTATATGTTAAAATTGTTTTTGTGATAATGACTTGGAGAACTGTGAGACAATACTTGGGACGAGTATGAGTAGGTGTGAAAGGTAGTAGAGGCATATACTACCGGAAGCACATGACTCACACTTGGATTAGGGAAAGTCAGAAGGTTACCACAAGGTTACCAAGAAACTAGTCATTGATTCTGTTTTATTCGAGTATGTTGTTACCATCGTTTCGGTAACGACTAAGAAGATGATTGGTATTTCGAACCTAATTTTCATATCCAACTAAGTCCGGCTATGATGAGTGTGTTACATGGATCAGAGAACCAAGTTCGATGTAGCATCTGACTTAAGCCAAGGAGAGTGAAGAAAGAGATAATCGAAGCAGTATCGCGCTCATAGTTAAGAAGTTGGTAACTAGAAATGCTACATGTTGAAAGGTGATTATATCACATTAGAACATGAAGGAAAGTATATTCCACTCTAGAATTTGACTCTATGAGACCTGAGTCTAAACGATGATAGGTCAGAAGAATATGACACATCGGTCGATTGTAGTAACAAAAGAACTTATCTTAACTTTGTTAAGAAGAAGAAGCAGTCTCCAGTAAGGATCGAGATTGTGACTTGAAGGTCATAATTTGGAGTCTAACAAGACATAGAGATCGGGAGCAAGATCAAGCACCGCTTGCAGTAAAAAAGATCAGGAGTCAGATACACATTCGAAGAAACACAGAAGTTACGATTACTACCTAGAATGAAGAGATAACGTACGGATTCATTATACAACCCTATTTTGTTGATGATTCCGGGACATAATCATCCTAAGGGGAAGATAATTGTAACGCCCGTAGATTCTGGCTAGTTAACTTAGAGATAATGAGCATCAAAAATGAGATTTCGATGGAAGATTATTTAGAAGGATTAATCTTTTGCAAGTTGTAGAATATGTCACAAGGGTTCCATACATATAAAGAATGCCAAAATCCGAGTTATATTGAAGAAGTTATGACCCATCGAAGTTTCACGACAGAACCGACACGGCACCGGGAAGCGTAAATAGTGAATTTATGATAGAGTGACTTTTAGCCTTAGAAATCTAAAAAAAAGTCATAGAATACGTTAAACGGAGAGCGTCCATAAAAGAACGCCCAAATATGACTTCGTATGAGGAAGTTATGAGTTTTCGAAGTATCGGCTTAGCAGTGTACATCGCGAAGTTCGAATATTAGATCGAGCAATTTTTAGCCGACACAACCTAAACGAGAATCAAAGATCTTGTTAATAATAGTGTAATGATAAAAAGACAGACGAAATCGGACGTTGGATGAAGAAGTTATGGATTTTTAACGGACCAATCCTGTCTGGCCTGTTAAAACTATAAATTTAAAATAAATTCAAAATTAGCAGACGGAGTCTAAACAAAAGTTGTAGAGAATGTTCCCACCTATGCGTGGATATAAAGAACGTCGAAAACGGAGCTCGTATTCAAAAGATACAAATTTTTAAATTCGGAGTATGAATTTGCGAAGCCTGATGCGAACTCGAAGACGTGGCCAAATCTCAGCCGTTCCTTGTTGCCCACGCCTCACTTCGGATATATGATATGTCGCCTCGCATTATGCCCCGCGTCTGAAACCAAGTACGCCTAGCGTACTTCGGTCTTGTGTGGTCCGAGAAGTGAAGATGTAGCCCCACCGAAGACTTGCCACATAGCAGCCTTATCCGAACTACGCCCAGCGTAGGGCCTCGGTACGCCCAGCGTAGTCCGAGGTGTCGCTGCTATAAATAGAGGTCGAGGGACGCCTCCATTTTCACACCTTTCTTACTTCTCTCTCACTACTTTCTCGCTCAAGCCTATCTTAAGCCCCCTAAAGTCTAGGTAAACCCCTAGCACCCAAAGGAAGCCGCAAGGCTCTCGGAGTCCCGAGAAAAAGGGTCTTTCGGTTTGGAAACGCTGCTCCAAGCGCAGCCCGATTTTCTATAAAACCCGCTGTAAGTGGGCTACACCTACATTATTTTTAATATAGCTTCTAATTCATTATAGTAACATTATTATGACCTTAATATAATTATTTGGGCTATTATTATGAGTTATATAAGAGTGTTGCTTAACGCTTATATAATTGTAATAATAGCTAGACTATTAATTAGTCGCGGTTAACGTTAGACTAAACCCTAGTGGTATTGTTACTAGGTTTTTTCAAGGGAAAATTGTTTTGAGATAACGAGTCGTTGTCCGAGTACCAAGTCACCGCCTTATAAAGTGAGTGCATAGTTACTTTTAGCTTAGACATAGATATGAAGTATTTTATATAAATTCCATGCTATGTGTGCATATTATCTGTATACTTGTTATCTTTGTTGGATGAACGATTTTGTACATGTTTTAAATGATTTAAATTGTATATGTATTTTATATCTACAAATATGTTGGGTAAAACATGTGTAGATGAATGAGGAGGGATGAAAGGGGATATAAGTAAAGATTGGCGACTATGAGACTTAGTGCCTAAACCCTGGCGACTATGCGAAGTAGTGTCTGTTGTATAGACCCTGGCGACTATGAGACTTAGTGCCTAAACGCTGGCTACTATGTGATGTAGTGCCCGCTGTATAAACCCTAGAGACTATGAGACTTAATACCTAAGCCCTGGTGACTATGCGACGTAGTTCCTGTTGTATAAAATGAATAAAAATACTTTTCTTCGGAAATGCTTTGATAACGTACTTATCATGTTTTACTGGGAACAAATTCCGCATCATTTTTATTAAAAGATGTACTCTGCTTTTTATAAAGCATAAACAAAATCGGTCTTTTCTGGCCGTGAAAATGGGGATGTCATAGCCGACCCTTTTGTATTGTTATCCGGTTTATCTTAGGATGCTAATATGTTGTTACGATCTGTTAGATTTGTATCCTGGTAGATAGGATGATGCTATGCTTATTGATCTGTATGGTTTGTACTTTCCAGTTGATTGATTATGTGTATGAGTTATGTATATGTCGACATGTGTGAGTGATTGGGTTGAGGCGGTCCTGCTTTGTGTTGAAGGCCAACAAACCCAGGGCGGCCCGGATAGACGGTAGGCCTGCAAGGCGGTCCAGTTAGGCCGAAGGCCCAGCGAGCGGTTCGGATAGGATGTAGGCCCTGCAAGGCGGTCCAATCATGCCGAAGGCTTTGGAGCGGTCTAGATAGGCTGAAGGCCCACGAGGCAGTCCAGTTTGGCTTAAGGCCCATATATGCATGTTGTTGTTGGTTATGTTAATGTGTTGGTATTCCGGGGAAGACTCACTAAGCTTTGGGCTTACAGTTTTTTGTTGTGTTTTAGGTACTTCAGATGATCGTGGAAAGGCTAAGGCTTGATCGTGCACCTCCTCATATATCATGTTATGATTTCCAGGAAAAACTCTGATATGAAACCTATTTTGAAAACAATATGTAATAAATGATGGTTTTTGGCACATCCCTTCAACATATTGTGCAATAAAGTTCCCCTGTTGCTCCATATCACTACCAATTGCTCCAGACCTCTTCCAGGTACTCCAAACCCCCTTTTGTACGATCCGTTCCTTTGACATTGATCCATTCCTTTTTCAGTTGATCCGTTCCTTTCTCATACGATCCATTCCTTTGTTACATCCATGAACACAAGTGCTCCATTGAGTTCCTAGTGCTCCAAATGCTCCATGAAAATGATCCAAATTCTCCATGAGCATGATCCAAATTCTCTATGAACATGATCCAAATGCTCTATGAACATGATCCGAGTGCTCGATTCACATTTAACAAATAGTACTACAACTTTTATTTAGATCTAAATGACAAATTTACATTCTATTTTTAATATGCATTCTATGAACGTTACACTATAAAAGGCCTTGCAAGATTAATAACTATTTCATACAAACTCCGTTCTCAACATTCTTTATAACTATAGATTCGTATTTACGAGGACATCAATTCTCTTTTACATTGTTCTAGCTAATAATCAACCGATATTCATCTCGCTTTTTATGAAACACATTGATGTGTTAGGTTGATCGCAAAACTTAGAAAAATCATAACTTCCTCATAAAAATTTAGATTTTGGCATTCTTTAACCTCTTGGCTTCGTAATACGATTACTACAATTTTTGTTTAGATTATTTACTCTAATTATCTTTTATTTTAAAATTCATTTTCTCTTAACGATAAATTTATAATAAGTTTTCCTACAAATATTATATACTAATTTTTCTTATACATATTAAAGTATAACATCGTATTTTCATTAAAAAGTGTTAGATATCACAAAGCAATCGTATTACATTTGATGTTCGTCATGTTCGCGAGTGACGATCATTAACTTAATTTGAATTTTGTCACACACACCAACTAAAACCATGCACCCAAAAACTGGAAAAGTATGAACAGATCCCTGATGATATCCTACTATCTTACCGCAACTCGAAATTCCTGAGGGAGACTTCAAAAACCTAGCTTACACAACCATGATACCATACCAGTTGACGAGGCATCATGAAACTATAGTCAAGGATACACTCGACGCAATTAACAAAGATTTGATACGTTACCAGGGCTCTTACAACTTCATGGTAGAGGCCCTAGAATAACTTTAGCTGCCGACGATAACATCAAGACCAACTAATCGAACAAGGATCTACCACTCATTCCACCATTCCTATGTATATTATTAATACATTAGCAAACCCATTAAGGTATTACCCACTCTTTTAATGGACATAGTCAACCTAGAACGATCCCCGTATATGAGTCTCTTATTGTACCTATAACCTCATCACATGATAACTTGAAAAGATCATGCGAAGAAAACATGCTCCCCTTTGACATCGATCCTACCATTGTCAATCCTTGGCATATGATTACTAAATCCTTACTGCAAGTTTAACCAAACTCTCTATGTCTGATGCACACTAAGAGTGGTCCATCCTTTTTCTTTATGAAAACACTCAACGCTCCCTATGGGAAAATACTCGACCTAGTGAATCACTCGGCAAGCACATAAGAAAAACTTATAGCCTGGAGGTATTCTAGTAAAACACTTCCTTGTCATTTCATTCACATAATAGAAACTAAATCTAATAAACCCTATGTATTTGTGAAGCAACTTCCTGGACCTTGACATTAAAACCAAAATCGATAAGCCCATGCACTTCCGTGCTAAATGGTTGGTTCTCCCCACTTGCGTTCGAACCATCACATGCTACATACCACAACCAATTAAATCCCAAGCTAGCTCTGCCTATGTGATGTGTAGCTCCCTTTCTTTTTTGGAAGAAACTCCTAATTGTCATATTAATGAATTTGATGTTGGATA
Organism: Lactuca sativa; assembly: GCF_002870075.4. NCBI lineage: Eukaryota > Viridiplantae > Streptophyta > Magnoliopsida > Asterales > Asteraceae > Lactuca > Lactuca sativa. The sequence goes on along the minus strand of NC_056627.2, from coordinate 210,361,002 downwards.
AGGTGTCTAATTCCATAACTTATTTGGTACATACTTGACCCGACCCGGCATGGTCCATTTGGGTTGCACTTCACCCGAACTATTTATGGATAATTTTATGAGAGTTATACACATATGTTTATTAATATATTATAAGTTATAATATATTAATATGAAGTCATGTTATTTAATTAGTCTTAGTCTTAAATTAATTATGAATTAATTTAGAGATTAAAAGGAAGACTAATTAGATTGTGGGCTATTGGTTTTATATAGTGTGGGCTAACACTCATTTGTTAATGGGCTAGGCTTATATGGAAGTCCATGGATGATCCATGGAGCTTTTAACCCATGGATCCTTGGAAAAGGAAAGGTCATGGGTTATTAGGGTTTCACCCTAATCATGTACACTATATAAGCATGCTTATGTTGCATGAAATAGCCACTAGTGACACTAGTGTGGTTTTGTGTGTGTGGCCGATTTTCTATGTGTGTATACACTCTCTCAAAGTTTTCCAAGTGTTTGTGGTTATTTGTGATTCCATTTGAGGCATTTACACTATTGGTGCTTGGCTCTCAAACTCCAAACAATCAACCATCATCAAAAGGTATGTATTTCTACTAGTACTTTTATGATTCATAATCCTTATGTTATGCTAGTTAGGAAGAAACCTTGGAAATTATTATTTGCATGTATTTTAGAAGAAAACATAGATCCAAGGTTTATTAGGGTTGCATGCACACTTAGGAAGTGTTAGATTGCTCAAAACCCAACAGTGGTATCAGAGCCTAGGCTTGTTTTCTTGAATACTTGATGTAGATTGCTGAAAATCGAAGTTTATGTGCTGTCTGCACAGCAGACTTGTCGAGTCCATGAAGGGACTCGACGAGTCCAAGACAAAATTCATCCAACTCGGCGAGTTGGTTCATGCACTCGACGAGTTGGAATCCCAGACAGCATATCTTCGAGTTTTGGTGCTGGAATTGGTCTAGAATCATTACCTTAAACTGTTTTGGACTCATAAAACCTATTTTTGATGTGGTAATGATGATGGTGGACCAATTTCAAAGTTATAATCAAAATTTCAAGTTTATATGTGTTCATATGATTCTTGAAATTGTTGATGTGGATGTTCATGTTCATATGAGTTTTGTTAGATCGTAGGAATTATTTGCAAATTGTTTGTTAGTTAATTCTTGATCTTAATGTGTTTTGATGGAATTCATAATTTTTCCTCAAGTTATGGAATTCCAAAATTTTTTTCTTTTAAATGTTTTTTTAAGAAGTCATAAGTTACATTTTCTTGAAGAGTTTTCTAATAAATGCTTTTATGGACTCCATAACTTGTCCTCAAGTTATGGATTTCCAAGAGACTCTTCATTAAAAGTATTAAACACTTAATTAAAACTCATAAGTTATGAATATCCAAAAGTTTATGAATTGTTCAAAACTTGCCCTCAAGTTTTGGAATTTGTAAAGTCTCACACAAACTTTAATTCCATACCCTAGAAGTTTTAAAAGTTAAACTTCTACCCTTATACTATTATAAGATTAATGGTTAATTATTATATATATATATATATATATATATATATATATATATATATATATATATATATGTATAAGAACAAGTCGTTTTACCGTTAGTAGGCCTCATTCACGAAGCCGGTCTATAAGGTGGGTATAAGGTTGTTGCCTATAAAATGGCAACTTAATGGGTGTCCACTCTCACCCACCGCTTGCTTGATCGGTGGAGGGTCGTTAGCCGAACGGGTAGGACAATGACTTTAAATCCTCATTAAAAGTATAATGATTATTATAAAGTAACTAAATATTTTTTATTTAATTCCCAATCTTAGTTACTTTAGGAAAAATGTGAATTTGGTGCTAGCCCATGGAATTCACACTTTGTACCTTACCAAGTCGTTGGTGGAGCGTGTGTGGTTAACCGGCACACTAACTTGGACTAGTAAGGATCACGAAGGGTGACTTAATGTTTGTCATAGATCAATGGAGCGTGTGTGGTTAACCGGCACATTGATTGGGTGATAATATTAAGGGTGCCAAGTGAATTGGTATGGTTATTCACACCTTGTTTTGTGATCCTCGGCATCCCAGTCACAAAATTTGAGAAGGCACACTCGAGATTGAAACATGCCATTGAAAAGTTCAATGAATCTCAAACGATCTAGTAATTTCAAATCCAATTAAAACCTAATAAATTATTTCGTTTTTCATGGTGGAAATTGGTGAATCGTCATTCGCCTACCTTCAAATATTTTATAGCTTGGATTACGGCATCCCTCTTCCAAATTATAAAATATTGTGTTGGGTCCTAGCCTTAATATTTCATATTGGGTGTTATATTAAGGACTTTGAATCAACTAACTTGATTTTCTCCCATTATAGATGTCTGGTTCAGACAACTATGATCTTCCCAAATCTCTTGAAGATGGTATCCCTCAACATCATGCTTCAATTCCTCCACCTCCTCCATTTATTCTCCCTCACTCACAAGTTCTTGAAAAGTTTAAAGACACTCAATCCCTATTGGCAAGCATAGTCTATGTGTGCTCACATCTTGGAGATAAAGTCACATATTGACAAGCCGGGAGAGTTGGGTGTCAAAGTCTCGTGAAAGTTGGATGTTCAATCACTTTCTTAGTAACATAGTGAGTCTCTTTGGGACTACTATGAGACAGACTATGACATGACGCTCCATGATGTTATCTATTTGCTTGGTGTTGTGGAATCAACAATGATTTGGAACACCAGTAAAGCAAATTTGATTAAAAGAACAACTTCCCAAGTCTTAAATGGACATTGACAATGGTAGCATTGGATATCTAGAAAAAGATTTCTCTTCCCAATGGAAAGGGATCGGCTATAGTCAACTCAGTTGACCAAATGGTAAAGAGAAAGGCTAAGTCTGAGATAGTCCCATTTGCCATTACCAAAGGGTCCATGTGTTTTGTTGCTAAAGGAAGGGGCATTGGTTGCGAAGCTTCCCTATTCACCTGAAAGGTCATAAGGTTGATCAAGTCAAGAGGTTTGACTCTACTTCGGGTAAAGTCCACTGTCTAACTCTATTAAGTTCCTATTTGGAGATTCTTATTACATAATGTGAATGGGTTACATGCTGATGTTTTAAGAATCAAAGAAAATATAGGAAGCTTAAAGTAAGTATATGTTGATTCTGATTGCAAAGGTGGGTTTTCGATCGCATGGTTCGGCAATCAGAATTTTGAGCTGTTGCTTAAGAGTTATAATATATTGCTTATGAATAGATAACAACAAGGTTTTCATGTGGATTGTAAGGATAAGTTTTTCCGCAAAGTTTTAAAATAAAAGAAAAAAAGGGTTTTAAGTTTATTTATTTTAAAAATATCCTTACAATGGCATCTGTGGAAAATTGTTGCTTATATGTTTCCAGTAATAGCAATATTGGGAAGTTGATTTGATTCTTTCATTTCTGGTAGTGTCTGAATTTACCAAATGAAGAAAGTTTTTCATCACCCAAGTTTCAATCGGACAGAAACTTGGAATCATACAAGTTGTATTGTATAATGAATGAGAATTTTCATCTTTGAAAATTAAGACCAATTCTTTGATCACATGTATATGTGAGTCAATTGAAGGACTAAGGAATTAGGTACACTGGGTGTGCGCTGGTCAAGGTCCACCACAAAGATTGATTTGTCATGATTTACTAAAAATTAGTAAACATGATTATACTTATAAGGTTAAGTATAATTGTGTAACATTGGAAAGGTTACAATGTATGACAAAACAAATGAGAAGAATCGAATTAGGTAGAAAGATAAAAGTTTCTCAAATCTGAAAGGATGGGAGAGTACTTTAGTATCGTATTTCATGATCATCTTAATGATTATGAAACCATATCACAAATTCATACTCTAAGGACGTCTTAGTGCATTGTTATGGCTAAAAAGAGAGGTCATGAATTGTTGGATTGGTTAAAATCAAGAAGATGAGTCATATTTCATTCCAAAACAATTCTTAGAGTCATACTCCAAGATTGTAACATTGAGTGACATAAAGTAAGGTTTAAAACACTTATCAAATATAGTGTAGAATGTTTCTACCCTTGTACATTTGTGATTGGTAAGTTGTGATCTCTTGGATGAGACAAAGACTAACTAAGACCAATTGTGTGAAGTGTTAGTCTTGATAAGAATCCGCACTATCCCTTGAATATTTTTTTTGTCAAGGAATGGTTCTTGACTGGGGAAACTTATATGTCAAGGGGACAGTGGGAGCCTTAAAGATCCTGAAAGAGTTTCAGGATTTAATCAAGAGTAAAACCTATAATTTATCACTAGCACACGACTTAAGGTTTGCAACCTATCGTGTTGACATAATTCTTATTTCTGTACCTACTTCAAATAAGTTGAATTTGCATGTGAGTTTTCAGAGTTCAACTTGGAAGCATTGGTGGGCCTTGTGCTACCAAGGTGACAAGAAACTAAGATTGAACAAGTTTAATCCATGTAAGGCTGAATTTGTCACTAACCTTATCTTGTGATTATGGTTTTGACAAATTCACATGGATAGGAACTCATACACTATAAAATCTAAGTGTCATAAGGTTTCTCTCCGATTCATGAAAATGATGGTGAGGAAACGCTTTCACTAAGTAGATTTTACATAGATATCAATTGTGTTTTTTGCATTTTCAAAAGTCGTTAGTGGAGCGTGTGTGGTTAACCGGCACACTAACATGGACTTGTGATAAATGGCAAAGGTCTAAGAAATTGAGACTATGATTACGGCATCCCTTTTCATAGTTCTTGAAATTGCTTAGACACACATGTGAGCTATCTAAGAAAGGGTGTATGAATCTAAATTTCAGAAGTCCAGCAGATTTCTGGAAATATGTTAGAGCTAGTGGGAGCATAAGTGTTATGTTGATAATCATCATGTTAGTGGGAGCATGATTATTACGTTTAGTGTTGCAAGTAAGCAATGTTAATTATAGAAAACAAAGTTTCAATTTGTGAAGTTGCAGGGGTTGAAAAGTTATTTTGCTATAATTAAGGGAGAGGAAATTATACTTCATTTCAATTCTAAAGCTTAGATTGAGATTTTAATCATCTTTAGTCAAGAATATATATATATATATATATATATATATATATATATATATATATATATATATATATATATATATATATATATGAATTTTATGTTGGAATGGTTCAACTTGAAGAAATTCTATATATATTGCGTTTTCAAAATTTGATTATGATTACGGCATCCCTCTTCAAAGTTAAAATTTGAAAACATGGCAAATAAAAATATTGTAGCAAAAGACTGGTCTAGTATCATGTCTTTATGTCAAACATCATGAATCGTGTCCCATATGCTTCGGATATAGGATCGATTGCATGTGCTATAATATTCATCTTTTCTAAATTTTCCAAATGCTTAAGGCATTGAGAAGGGAAAAGTCTAGAACTAGATATGACTAAAGTGATTAAGCAATTGTCGAGGACAAATCTGAGGTTCGCCAAAGATTGGTTTCTCATGGACAGTTGGAAGTATGATGTAAGTTGTCGGAAAGGATCCTATTGACATATTCTGAAAAGAAGTAACTTTTGTTCGGAAGTGATAGTTAAAATGGGACTATGGAAATGTCTCCATAGGTGGAAGTTATTCAATCTATGTAAGATTAGAAAACCTTAATGCAAGAAGGATGTTCAAAGCAATATACTTTGAATATGAGACTTCCGTTCCATAGAGGTTGACCTTCTTTGGAATACTCTGTAATGACTGGTGACAAGGTTTTAGTGACTTTGCGCATAATCATTACAAGAGGAACATTGCATAAAAGTTTAAAATCTAACAGATTTTTTGGTAAATGATAGGAATCGGGGATTCTCACATTTACAATAAGGATTTGGGATTGTGAAATGAGTATCAATGGAATCATGTTCAATTGATCTACATCACAATGTAAGGATCATAGACAAACATAGTGTGCATACTTGGAGTATGGCATTACTATTGTTTAGAAAAACAAAGTGTACATGCTAGGAGCATGGGACGACTGTTGTTTTTATTCAAGTCTTAAGTTGATTGTTTGAAACATTATACAATGAATAATGTGTAATCAATATGGTGATAAATAAAAGGTGGTTCTATTTATATTCAAAAGGGTTCTGAGACCATATTGGATTCGATTATTATTGTGTTTCACTTTGCATGTTTTGACTTCCAAAATAGCTAGGTTATTCTTTCCGAATGACTAAGTTATTTAAACACTCCACAGTCGTTCATATGTTGGAAGTAGGTATGAATCAAGACTGTCATGAATCGAGTTTGTAGATGGCTAAATGGGTTTAGTCATAGCAATGGTTGCTACAACATTCATGAGTGCTCATAAGTTATGAGTATTGGAATAAACCCACGCTCACTTGTATCACTTCATGGAATTTATATCAAGTGATCGTGAGACGGTAATATCATATAAATCTTCAAACCTAGAGATATGAGTTGTTACGTATGAGTTGGTTGTGCATTGATTGCACGTAAACACATCAGTAACTTGATGTTATAAAACGTGCCTTTGTGTACAATTCAACAAGTAGTAGAACAAGCATATGAGTCGAAGTTTATCTGTTCCTTCTAGAAATAGAAGCGATATCTGGGCCCCTCGATGATTTTGTTGTGACCTATGTACCGGCCGGTCAGAACTAAATTGATGTGTTCGATTAAGTTCATTGTCAAACAAATCCGAAATCGGGAAACAAACTGCTGGACAATAAGTACGACGTTCTTCCATGTATTTGTCCGGCTGATATCATGAGAACAGAGGATTATATGATCACTTATCTAAAATGGCGCTTCAGAGTTCAACAAAGTTTTCGAGAGCTACGATTGCTGGTTGGTTCCTGAAGTAACATACGCAAATATAGTTATTAGACTTATCCAAGTGGGAGTCTGTTGGATAAGGTGTCTAAGTCCATAACTTATTTGGTACATACTTGACCCGACCCGGCATGGTCCATTTGGGTTGCACTTCACCCGAACTATTTATGGATAATTTTATGAGAGTTATAAACATATGTTTATTAATATATTATAAATTATAATATATTAATATGAAGTCATGTTATTTAATTAGTCTTAGTCTTAAATTAATTATGAATTAATTTAGAGATTAAAAGGAAGACTAATTAGATTGTGGGCTATTGGTTTTATATAGTGTGGGCTAACACTCATTTGTTAATGGGCTAGGCTTATATGGAAGTCCATGGATGATCCATGGAGCTTTTAACCCATGGATCCTTGGAAAAGGAAAGGTCATGGGTTATTAGGGTTTCACCCTAATCATGTACACTATATAAGCATGCTTATGTTGCATGAAATAGCCACTAGTGACACTAGTGTGGTTTTGTGTGTGTGGACGATTTTCTATGTGTGTATACACTCTCTCAAAGTTTTCCAAGTGTTTATGGTGATTTGTGATTCCATTTGAGGCATTCACACTATTGGTGCTTGGCTCTCAAACTCCAAACAATCAACCATCATCAAAAGGTATGTATTTCTACTATTACTTTTATGATTCATAATCCTTATGTTATGCTAGTTAAGAAGAAACCTTGGAAATTATTATTTGCATGTATTTTAGAAGAAAACATAGATCCAAGGTTTATTAGGGTTGCATGCACACTTAGGAAGTGTTAGATTGCTCAAAACCCTACATTTGATGCTCCCAACATAGCATTACTTCTTGTCAGAATACTCTATTTCATATTGCTCCACAATCATCTCATCTTCTCCAAATCAAGGAATTCATTCACGAACTTCTCAATGTCGTGAGGAGCACAATACTTCTCTTTAATTTTCTTAACAAACTCATCCTAAAACATATTTGCTTCAAATCATCTCCCAAGGTTTGACATACTCTTTTCCACCAAATAAGGGATTGAACCATAAGCACGTGTAAATCGTTGATAACTTTTTGATCATCACGACACTCGCTAGCTCTAAAGACTCGATTTCTTTTAAGGATCCACTTCATAGTCACTTTCGGGTCATGACTTCTTTCATATTCACTCGTCTTGCATGTCATAAGCAACTTAAAAGAACATCCCTTATTTGAGTTTAATTGAGGACGTGTAACGAGAGAAGACCCTTGAGTTCGGGATATACCTGTAACAGATTGTGCACCAAGAATAGATGGCGTGCCCCCAAAAGATGGTTCACCTGCAGCAGACAGTGCAACATCTTGGATCACTAGTGGTTGTTGAAAAGGTGCCCCCAGATGAGCATCTAGCAACCGATTCATCTCATGGTGGTTCTCTTCTTTTAATTACTTAAGAATCCTATTAATATCTTCCATAGTAACTGGTTCTGGATTCCCTCTTGGCATGGAAGTCCCTTCTTCCTCATGCGGATTTACACCACTTCTACTACGAACCATTCTAAAACTATAATCCACTAACATGAAGATACCAATTCATGTAATTCTAACAATTAAAATTCATATCAATTCATAAGATAAATATCCTAAAAGACTCTGGTCCTTTCTTTATCTCACATAGTTTAATCCTACGTAGCGACAATCCAACCTAATTATCTAAAATTATGGCTCTAATACCAATTGTAACGATTCGTATTTTTCATAAAATTTAATTTTTAAATTACGGTAAATATTATAGTTTACACATCATCACAAAAACCAGAGTTTCAGAAAATTCTTTAAAGTATTCCTATAATACATTAACAGGTGTTGCAACTCATATCCTTACCATAATTAGAGCAACACTGATAAAACAGAAAACAAAACTCTAGTCCAATGTCCTTGATGCTTTTAAACCCACTCTATATGGCTTGTTACCTGAATCTGTAAACACATGCAAAACAACATTTGTTAGAAAACAAGTTTGGTGAGTTACAATTGAACATAACTCACATAATAATCAAACTTTAATTCACATACTTCACATATCTAGGTAGTCATATAAGTGGCCATTCATCTATACATTTATCTATAGACAATTAAATGGTCTATATCATCTCTAATGTGTCTATGA